>NC_083330.1:47303777-47903777 GCF_963455315.2 Globicephala melas
TCATGAAGAACCCAGGGGTAAGATGGGAATAAAGACACGGACCTATTAGAGAATGCACTTCAGGATATGGGAAGTGGGAAAACTAAGCTGTGAAAAAGTGAGAGAGTGGCATGGACATATATACACTACCAAACGTAAAATAGATAGCTAGTGGAAAGCAGCCCCGTAGCACAGGGAGATCAGCTCGGTGCTTTGTGACCACCTGGATGGGTGGGATGGGGGGGGGGTGGGAGGGAGGGAGACACAAGAGGGAAGAGATATGGGAACATATGTATATGTATAACTGCTTCACTTTGTTATAAAGCAGAAACTGAAAAACCATTGTAAAGCAATTATACTCCAATAAAGATGTAAAAAGCCAACAAACAAAAAAAAAAACCAAGACCCATATATATGCTGTCTACAAGAGACCCACTTCAGACCTAGGGACACATACAGACTGAAAGTAAGGGGATGGAAAAAGATATTCCATGCAAATGAAAACCAAAAGAAAGCTGGAGTAGCTATTCTCATAACAGACAAAATAGGCTTTAAAATAATGACTATTACAAGAGACAAAAAAGGACACTATGTAGGATTAAGGGATTGATCCAAGAAGATGACATAACAATTGTAAATATTTATGCACCCAACATAGGAGCACCTCAATACATAAGGCAAATACTAACAAGCATAAAAAGGGAAATAGACAGTAACACTTTCATACTAGGGGACTTTAACACCCCACTTTCACCAATGGACAGATCATCCAAAATGAAAATAAATGAGGAAACACAGGCTTTAAATGATACATTAAACAAGATGGACTTTATTGATATTTATAGGACATTCCATCCAAAAACAACAGGATAAACATTTATCTCAAGTGCTCATGGAACATTCTCCAGGATAGATCATACCTTGGGTCACAAATCAAGCTTTGGTAAATTTAAGAAAATTGAAATTGTATCAAGTATCTTTTCTGACCACAACGCTATGAGACTAGATATCAATTACAGGAAAGATCGGTAAAAAATTCAAACACATAGAGGCTAAACTATACACTACTTAATAACGAAGCGATCACTGAAGAAATCAAAGAGAGGAAATCAAAAAATACCTAGAAACAAATGACAATGGAGACACGACGACCCAAAACCTATGGGATCAGCAAAAGCAGTTCTAAGAGGGAAGTTTATAGCAGTACAATACTACCTTAAGAAACAGGAAACATCTCGAATAAACAACTTAACCCTGCACCTAAAGCAATTAGAGAAAGATGAACAAAAAAACGCCAAAGTTAGCAGAAGGAAAGAAATCATAAAGATCAGTTCAGAAACAAATGAGAAAGAAATGAAGGAAACGATAGCAAAGATCAATAAAACTAAAAGCTGGTTCTTTGAGAAGATAAACAAAATTGAAAAACCGTTAGCCAGACTCATCAAGAAAAATAGAGAGAAGACTCAAATCAATAAAATTAGAAACGAAAAAGGAGAAGTAACAAATGACACTGCAGAAATACAAAGGATCATGAGAGATTACTACAAGCAACTCTGTGCCAATAAAATGGACAACCTGGAAGAAATGCACAAATTCTTAGAAATGCACAACCTGCCAAGACTGAATCAGGAAGAAATAGAAAATATGAACAGACCAATCACAAACACTGAAATTGAAGCTGTGATTAAAAAACTTCCAACAAACAAAAGCCCAGGACGACATGGCTTCACAGGCAAATTCTCTCAAACATTTAGAGAAGGGCTAATGCCTATCCTTCTCAAACTCTTCCAAAATATAGCAGAGGGAAGAACGCTCCCAAACTCATTCTACGAGGCCACCATCACCCTGACACCAAAACCAGACAAGGATGTCACAAAGAAAGAAAACTACAGGCCAATATCACTGATGAACATAGATGCAAAAATGCTCAACAAAATACTAGCAAACAGAATCCAACAGCACATTAAAAGGATCATACACCATGATCAAGTGGGGTTTATTCCAGGAATGCAAGATTTCTTCAATATAAGCAAATCAATCAATGTGATACACCATATTAACACACTGAAGGGGAAAAACCATATGATTATCTCAATAGATGCAGAGAAAGCAACCGACAAAATTCAACACCCATTTATGAGAAAAACGCTTCAAAAAGTAGGCATAGAGGGAACTCTCCTCAACATAATAAAGGCCATATATGACAAACCCACATCCAACATCGTCCTCAATGGTGAAAAACTGAAAGCTTTTCCACTAAGATCAGGCACAAGACTAGGTTGCCCACTAGGTTGCCCACTCTCACCACTCTTATTCAACATAGTTTTGGAAGTTTTAGACACAGCAATCAGAGAAGAAGACTAAGTAAAAGTAATCCAAATCGGAAAGGAAGAAAAAGCTGTCACTGTTTGCAGATGATATGATACTATACAGAGAGAATCCTAAAGATGCTACCAGAAAACTACCAGAGCTAATCAATGAATTTGATAAAGTAGCAGGATACAAAATTAATGCACAGAAATCTCTGGCATTCCTATACACTAATGATGAAAAATCTGAAAGTGAAATCAAGAAAACACTCCCATTTACCACTGAAACAAAAAGCATAAAATATCTAGGAATAAACCTACCTAAGGAGACAAAAGACCTGTATGCAGAAAATTATAAGACACTGATAAAAGGAATTAAAGATGATACAAATAGATGGAGAGATATACCATGTGCTTGGCTTGGAAGAATCAACATTGTGAAAATGACTCTACTACCCAAAGCAATCTACCGATTCAATGCAATCCCTATCAAACTACCACTGGCATTTTTCACAGAACTAGTACAAAAAAATTCACAATTTGTATGGGAACTCAAAAGACCCCAAATAGCCAAAGCAATCTTGAGAATGAAAAACAGAGCTGGAGGAATCAGGCTTCCTGACTTCAGACTATACTACGAAGCTACAGTAATCAAGACAGTATGGTACTGGCAGAAAAACGGAATATACATCAATGGAACAGTAGAGAAAGCCCAGAGATACACCCATGCACATATGGTCACCTTATCTTTGATAAAGGAGGCAGGAATGTACAGTGGTGAAAGGACAGCCTCTTCAGTAAGTGGTGCTGGGAAAACTGGAGTGGTGCATGTAAAAGTATGAGATTAGAACACTCCTGAAGACCATACACAAAGATTAGATCAAAATGCATTAAAGACCTAAATCTAAGGCCAGAAACTATCAAACTCTTAGAGAAAAACATAGGCAGAACACTCTATGACATAAATCACAGCAAGATCCTTTTTGACCCACCTCCTAGAGAAATGGAAATAAAAACAAAAATAAACAAATGGGACCTAATGAAACTTCAAAGCTTTTGCACAGCAAAGGAAACCTTAAACAAGACGAAAAGACAACCCTCAGAATGGGAGAAAATATTTGCAAATGAAGCAACTGACAAAGGATTAATCTCCAAAATTTACAAGCAGCTCATGCAGCTCAATAACAAAAAAAAAAACCCAATCCAAAAATGGGCAGAAGACCTAAATAGACATTTCTCCAAAGAAGATATACAGATTGCCAACAAACACACGAAAGAATGCTCAACATCATCATTAGAGAAATGCAAATGTAAACTACAATGAGATATCATCTCACATCAGTCAGAATGGCCATCCTCAAAAAATCTAGAAACAATAAATGCTGGAGAGGGTGTGGAGAAAAGGGAACACTCTTGCACTGCTGGTGGGAATGTGAATTGGTACAGCCACTATGGAGAACAGTATGGAGGTTCCTTAAAAACTACAAATAGAACTACCATATGACCCAGCAGTCCCACTACTGGGCATATACCCAGAGAAAACCATAATTCAAAAAGAGTCATGTACCAAAATATTCATTGCAGCTCTATTTACAATAGCCAGGACATGGAAACAACCTAAGTGTCCATCATCAGATGAATGGATAAAGAAGATGTGGTACATATAGACAATGGAATATTACTCAGCCATAAAAAGAAACGACATTGAGTTATTTGTAGTGAGGTGGATGGACATAGCGTCTGTCATACAGAGTGAAGTAAGTCAGAAAGAGAAAGACAAATACCGTATGCTAACACATATATATGAAATCGAGGGGAAAAAAATGTCATGAAGAACCTAGGGCTAAGACGGGAATAAAGACTTGGACCTATTAGAGAATGGACTTGCGGATATGGGGCGGGGGAAAGCTAAGCTGTGGCAAAGTGAGAGAGTGGCATGGACATATATACACTACCAAACGTAAAATAGATAGCTAGTGGGAAGCAGCCCCATAGCACAGGGAGATCAGCTCGGTGCTTTGTGACCACCTAGAGGGGTGGGATAGGGAGGGTGGGAGGGCGGGAGACGCAAGTGGGAAGAGATATGGAAATATATGTATATGTATAACTGATTCACTTTGTTATAAATCAGAAATTAACACACCATTGTAAAGCAATTATACTCCAATAAAGATGTTAAAATAGATATATACAAGCAGCTCATCCAGCTCAATATCAGAAAAACAAACAACCCAATCCAAAAATGGGTGGAAGATTTAAATAGGCATTTCACCAAGGAAGACATACAGATGGCCAACAAACCCATGAAAGGATACTCAACATCACTAATCACTAGAGAAAGGCCAATCGAAACCACAATGAGGTATCACGTCACACCAGTCAGAATGGCCCTCATCAAAAAAATCTACAAACAGTAAATGCTGGAGGGGTTGTGGAGAAAAGGGAACCCTCTTGCACTGTTGGTGGCAATGTAAATTGATACAACCACTATGGAGAAGAGTATGGAGGTTCCTTAAAAATCTAAAAATAGAACTATCATACGACCCAGCAATCCCACTACTGGGCATATACCCTAAGGAAACCATAATTCAAAAAGAGTCATGTACCACAATGTTCACTGCCGCACTATTTACTATAGCCAGGACATGGAAGCAACCTAAGTGCCCATCGACAGATGAATGGATAAAGAACATGTAGCACATATATACAATGGAATATTATAGCCATAAAAAGAAACAAAATTGAGTTATTTGTAGTGAGGTGGATGGATCTAGAGTCTGTCATAGAGAGCGAAGTAAGTCAGAAAGGGAAAAACAAATACTACATGCTAACACATATATATGGAATCTTAAAAAAAAAAAAAAAAGGTTCTGATGAACCTAGGGGCAGGACAGGAGTAAATACGCAGACTTAGAGAATGGACTTGAGGACACGCGGTGGGGAAAGGGGAAGCTGGGACGAAGTGAGAGAGTGGCATGGACATAAATACACTACCAAATGTAAAATAGATAGCTAATGGGACACAGCCGCGTAGCACAGGGAGATCAGCTCCGTGCTTTGTGACCACCTAGAGGGGTGGGATAGGGAGGGGAGGGAGGCTCAAGAGGGAAGGGATATGGGGATATATGTATACATATAGCTGATTCACTTTGTTATATAGCAGAAACTAAAGCAACACTGTAAAGCGATTATACTCCAATAAAGATGTAAAAATTTAAAAGTGTATGTAGCTCATAGGATTAAATGGATTAATTCAAGTAAAGTTCTTAGCACAGTTCCTGGGCCAATAGACATTAGCAGGAGCCAGATCTTAGAGGCCATGATGAGGGGTTCAGATTGTATGAGAGACAGTTCTAGTGGTAGTATGGAGAAACAAGTAGAAGACAGGCAAGAAGCAGGGATACTAGCTAGAGAGCTTTCGCAAATATTCAGTCAAGAGCTGGTGATAGAGCATGGACCTGGTTAACGGAGTTAGAGGTAGTTCAAGTTTGGAGGAAACTAGAGCAGGGTTCATGGAGGGAAAATATCTAAGCTGAGCCTTGAAGGAAGATATTTCCAAGGGAACCTTGGAAAAAAGCCCAGATGACATGTCTTGAGCAGTGAATAGTCAATGTGGTAATGGAACAAGAAATGGAAGAGGAAGTTGAAAGGTTGAGACCCGAAAGATGAGTACTTTCAGAGCCTTACTTAACCTGTTTATTTGATGCATAAAAGAGCAGTGAGAGAAATTAATAGAATAGAAAGACATGGCTATGTCTTAGGAGTGACAGAGGAAGATCAATCAGACAAGAGGATCAAAGAAAAAGGGGTTATCAACCATGTAAATATTTTGGTAGGATGAAGATTAATGCCACTGATAACTTGAGGCAGATTCAAATTGTAGCTGCTGAAGACAGATTGCAAGCAAATAAGCAGGTGGGGAAAACTGCAAGTCTTCATTTCACTACAGGCTCTTTCTTGGATTTCAGCAGATAAAGGTAAAGAACTGTAGCTTGAAAAAAGTACTAGGAGTCTAGGAGGGAGTGGAAGTGGCGGAGGCTGACAAAGGGAAAACCAGAACATGACTGTAGGAGAATGCCTGAAGATTAAGATGCAGGGCAAGAGAAAAAAACAAAAAGAAAAGCTGCTGGAGCTCTGTACCAGAGAATGAACATAAGGTACAGTGTGATCCAAGGCAATGATGGAAACCATGCTTTGTGAAAAGAAGGCTATCAAGCTTCAATGTGTTTTTGCCATGGCAATTGTAGAGACGCATGTTTTTATATAAACACCACACTAAAGAAGGAATATCACAAGTGACTTCATGAATCATCAGAATGAGAATTTGCTCTTGAATGTGAACACTTTACTGAATATAAAATCCTCTAGATAAAGTTTTACTTTTGTAGCAAGGTCTCTTTGATTATAAGATCACTTATAGAAATTAAATCGTTTCATATTATTTTACCTTTTTATTTTCTAAAAATGTGTTAGGTAACATGCAGAAAATATGTGAATTTCGGGGTTAACTAGAGTCTTAAATTTCTTTGAGTAAATAGGAAATAGACTCTGGAAGTACCTATAATGAATACCTGTTATATGGCTGCCCAGTATCTATTTTTCTTCCTTCTTGGAGTAATAGCCTGAATTTCTTTTCAGCACCTACCCCGTCCCTCCATTCTCACCGTTGTGATTTAGATGGAAAATGGGCCTCACCTGCCCCAGAGAAAGGCCCTGACTCATAGAGCCAGTCTGAACGTGCCATCTCTGAATGTTTTGGAACGGGCACGATTACCTAAGTTGGTCCAATCAGTGACTCTTAGACACTTTCGCTGAATATATGATATAGATTCTCTGTTTCACAAAAAGGATTCATGTAATTCTTAGAGTTCCTCAGTCAGTTTACGATTATGAACTGGGGGGTGGGGGGGAGGGAGGGAGTTTGTCCAAACACAGTCAACACCAGGGAAGTGACAGTTAAAAACTGAAAGAAACTAGGTTCTAAGTCACATTATGTGAGCTTCTAGTCTCACTCCTAGCAACATGTATCTCTGTAGTTTCAAAGGAAGTTAATTGGTTCGCTCTATGTAAGCCATTCTCAGTTGGGTTTTTCTATTAGTTGCTGTACTTGAAAGCTTCCTAGGTGACAGAATCTGTGATCTAGACCCTAAAGCCTATGTGTCACTTTTCCATCAGCTGTCAGGATGTTGGTGAACTCGTCTATGGAAATAGATGTCATTTTTATAAAAAGTGAGCATTTTGGGACCCTTATGTATGTTGTATAGGTTCTTTAAAACATTTAGTTTTACAGAGAAACTTTTTTTAATATAATAAAGATATTCAACTCACCATGAAAAGCATAAGAGACTTAGAAAAATAACTAAAACCTGCTAATAGTTGAAGGCCCAACTACACAAAAGTTGGATTTGAAGGTTGTCCCTTATCTATTTTCTGACAGCAAATATTGCAGGATTGTTTGTTTATATTAATGTAAGTTTCAATATATGTTAATTATGAATAGAACAAGCCTAGAAAGTGATAAAACCAATTCACACTCAACTTGTCAAAAGAAATAGTAATAAGCTTCTTCCCTTAAGTGAAGCTTGTTAACCTCTTCCCCACCCAGGTTCTAAAGTAATTCATAAGTAGACAAGAGGTACGTGGAACATGATGTATTATCTTTATTACTAATAACCCTCATTCTCTAATTTCAGCCTTATATCTGTGTAAAAGAGGGCTTCCTTACACGGAGCCCCATAATGATACAGACATACGCATCCAGCCACAGACAGCACTGGACACAGACTATTTTGCCGCCTGCCCTTGTAAGACTGATGGAGAAATGGGGCCCAATGCATGCTTTCTGTGAGCAGCTTATTCCCAAAGAGAGAGGAGAAAGTGCTACTCATGCTCACTTCTTTGTCCCAAACTCAAGCAAGTCATCACACCTCTACCAATCTAGGTCCAACCAGGAGACAGAACACGGTAAATTTAACCAGAATTCTTAAGTGAATTATAGAGTGAAATAAATACAATTACCCCTCTGTATCCACAGGTTCTGCACCCCGGATTCAACCAACCGTAAATTGAATTGCAGTAGATTGAATCCTCGGATGCAGAATCCTCCAATGTGGAGCCCCGGGGTACTGAGGGCAGACTGTACTACTCCATTTTATATAAGAGACTTCAGCAATCGCAGGGGACTGGCGGGGGAGCCTTAGGGACTGGCAGGGGGAGCCTTAGGACCAATTCCTTGCTCATGCTGAGGGATGACTGCGTGTTGAGAACTCTTAACAGTACCCTAGGGCAGAGGGAAAGTACCTAAGGAAAGGCAAGCTTGGAAGAGGATCCCCCTCTGGCATTCATACCTCTGATGGAATAAAATTTAAAGGCAGGACAAAAAAAATTAAACACAGAATTCTGTTCGGGACTTCTCCCCCCCTAATGCCCAGTGTGCATCTGCATTACACATTAAGCAGAGCTCCTGAAATCTTCACGATCTAAAACAGAGAGAGATGATAAGTATTTTAGCTACTCAAAACTTGAAAGCGATACTCGTTATATATCTTCTCGCTGTAGATCAGAGAGAGCGCAAAGGCGGAGCAGGTCTCCTTTAAATCTGACAGAGGTTCTAGAACTACTTCATCCTATTCTCGGTCAGAACGGTCCCATTATGACGACTCTCATTATGATGGTCGTTACCGTAGGAGCTCCCCTTATCGAGAGAGGGCACGCTAGTCTCGGCCATATACCAGTAACAGGGCAAGACTGATGCATACTGTAAAACTGAGTCCTCTTACTTAGAGATGGAAAAAAGAGGAAAGGATTCTTCAAAATTAGAAGGAGAATCCAAAAGGACTTCAGAAAATGAAGCAATGAAAAGATGTTATTCTCCCACTAATGAACAGGGGTTCCAACGCGGGTCATCATATTCTAAGCACAGTAAGAGTGCTTCCCGTTATAAATCTACCCCTTCAAAACCTGCACCCAAGTCTGATAAATTTAAAAATTCTTTCTGTTGTACAGAATTGAATGCGGAAATCAAACAGTCTCAATCTTTTAGTTTACAGACTCCTTGTTCAAAAGGTAGTGAATTAAGAGTGATTAGTGAAGTTCCTGAAAGAGAGAAGACTGGGTCTCCATCTCCATCAAATCGATTAAATGATTCACCTACTTTTAAAAAGCTTAGATGAATCACCTGTTTTTAAGTCTGAATTTATAGGACATGATAGCCACGATAGTACTAAGGAATTAGACTCTTTATGTAAAGTGAAGAATGATCAATTAAGAAGTTATTGTCCCACCGAATTTAATATAAACGGATCTCCTGGGGCAGAATCTGATTTGGCAACATTTTGCACTTCTAAACGTGACACTGTTTTGATGTCTTCTGATGATAGTGTGACTGGATCAGAGGTATCCCCTTTGGTCAAAACGTGCATGCTTTCATCAAATGGATTTCAAAACATTAATAGATGTAAAGAAAAAGACAAGGATGATACTCGCATGCAGCATAGTAAGTCAGAAAGCCCATTTAGAGAAAGAACCTCCAGTGTTGCCACACCAGGATCAACTCATATCTTTGCCAGTTATGACTATAGATTATTCCAAAACAATAGTTAAAGAACCAGTTGATGTGAGTTTCTTGCTGTAAAACCAAAGATTCAGATATATACTGTACTTCAAATGACAACTGCCCTTCTTTGTGTCATTCCGGAGCTGAAAATACTGAGCCTTTAGTAACGAAGATTTCTTCAAATAGCTTTATGAATGTGCATTTGAAATCAAAAACAGTTATATGTGATAATGGAAGTCTGACAGATCAGCACTCAAAATTTGCATGTGGAGAATCTAAGCAGAGTGTTGGTAGTACTAGTTCAGCTTCTGTTAATCATTTGGATGATTTATATCCACCTACAGGGAGCTCATGTACTGCTTCATCTCTTCAGAGCCTTCCAGCAGGGACAAGCGTAGACAGTTTAACTCTCTTGCAATGTGGAGAGAATACATCTCCAGTTTTGGATGCTGTGCTGAAGAGTAAAAGCTCGGAGTTTTTAAAGCATGCAGAGAAAGAAATAATAGAAGTAGCCGGTGGCCTTCCTGATGCAGGAAGAGCATTTGCTTCCTGGGGAAACAGGCATAATAATGGACTATCTGGGAAATGCGTGCAAGAGGCTCAAGAAGAAGGGATCTCCATACTGCCTGATAGAAGAGCAAGACCAGAAATCTCTTGAGGTGAAGACGGTGGAAGAGGACATGCACGTCCTTCTGATGACTCAGAAGTTGTATTTTCTTCTTGTGACTTGAATTTAATCATGGAGGACAGTGACGGTGTAACATATACCTTAAAATGTGACCGTAGTGGTCATGCCTCAGAGATTGTATCCACTGTCCATGAAGATTATTCTGGTTCTTCCAAAAGTTCAAGTGATGAAAGTGATTCGGAAGATACAGATTTTGATGATAGCAGTATCCCAAGAAACCGTCTTCAGTCTGTTGTGGTTGTGCCGAAGAATTCTACTTTGCCCATGGAAGAAACAAGTCCTTCTTCTTCTCGGAGCAGTCAAAGTTACAGACACTATTCTGACCACTGGGAAGATGAGCGATTGGAGCCAAGGAGGCATTCATATGAGGAAAAATTTGAGAGTATAGCAAGTAAAGCCTGTCCTCAAACTGAGAAGTTCTTTCACAAAGCAACAGAGAAGAATTCAGAAATCTCTCTTACACAGCCCAGCCGAAAACAGATAGATAATCACCTGTCTGAAATTGCCCATCCTCAGAGAGATGGGGTTTATAGTACAAGTCATACAGACATAAAATCTGACCCTCTAGGTCATCCAAATTCTGAGGAAGCAGCGAAAGCCAAAATAACTTCTCGGCAGCAAGAAGAGCTGCCAGTTTATTCTTCTGATGATTCTGAAGATGTCTCAAGTAAGTCTCGGCAACAGACCACTTTCCCTAACAGGCCAGATAGTAGACTGGGAAAAACAGAGTCAAATTTTTCTTCTTGGGAGATCTCCCAAGTGGATGGTTTCCATTCATCATCGGAAGAGCTCAGAAATCTATGGTGGGACTTCTCTCAACAAGAAAAGCCTACTACCACGTATCAGCAACCTGACAGCAGCTATGGAGCCTGTGGTGGACAGAAGTATCAGCAAAGTGCAGAACAGTATAGTGGGACACATAATTACTGGCAAGGCAATGGCTACTGGGATCCAAGATCAGCAGGTAGACCACCTGGAACTGGGGTTGTGTATGATCGAATTCAAGGGCAGGTACCAGGTTCCTTAACAGATGACTGTGAAGAGGAGGAAAATTGGGATCAACGTGGAGGATCTCACTTTTCAGGCCAGTCCAATAAATTTTTTCTGTCCCTTCAGAAGGACAAGGGGTCAGTGCAAGCACCTGAAATAAGCAGCAATTCCATTAAGGACTCTTTAGCTGCGAATGAGAAGAAAGATCTTTCGGAAAACTTAGAACAAAATGATAGGAAAGATAAAGGGCCTCTTAAAAAAAGGAGACAGGAGTTGGAGAGTGATTCTGAAAGTGACGGTGAGCTTCAGGACAGAAAGAAAGTCAGAGTGGAGGTAGAGCAGGGAGAGACAGCAGTGCCTCTAGGCTCAGCATTGGTTGGGCCTTCGTGTGTCATGGAGGACTTCAGGGACCCAGAGCGGTGGAAGGAATGTGCCAAACAAGGGAAGATGCCTTCTTATTTTGATCTGATTGAAGAAAATGTTTATTTAACAGAAAGAAGAATAAATCCCATCGGGATTTTAAGCGAATGCAGTGTGAGTGTACACCTCTTTCTAAAGATGAAAGAGCTCAAGGTGAAATAGCATGTGGGGAAGATTGTCTTAATCGTCTCCTCATGATTGAATGTTCGTCTCGTTGTCCAAATGGGGATTATTGTTCCAATAGACGGTTCCAAAGAAAACAGCATGCAGATGTGGAAGTCATACTCACAGAAAAGAAAGGCTGGGGCTTGAGAGCTGCTAAAGATCTTCCTTCGAACACCTTTGTCCTGGAATATTGTGGAGAGGTACTTGATCATAAAGAGTTTAAGGCCCGGGTAAAGGAGTATGCACGAAACAGAAACATCCACTACTATTTCATGGCCCTGAAGAATGATGAGATAATAGATGCCACTCAGAAAGGAAATTGCTCCCGGTTCATGAATCACAGCTGTGAACCAAACTGTGAGGCTCAAAAAGGGACTGTGAACGGACAACTGAGAGTTGGGATTTTTACCACCAAACTGGTTCCTTCAGGCTCAGAGTTAACATTTGACTATCAGTTCCAGAGATATGGCAAGGAAGCACAGAGATGTTTCTGTGGGTCGGCTAATTGCCGGGGTTACCTGGGAGGAGAGAACAGAGTCAGCCTCAGAGCAGCAGGAGGGAAAATGAAGAAAGAACGAATTCGGAAGAAGGATTCAGTGGATGGAGAGCTAGAAGGTCTGATGGAGAATGGTGAGGGTCTCTCTGATAAAAACCAGGTGCTCAGCTTATCCTGGCTAACGGTTAGAATTGAAACTTTGGAACAGAAACTTACCTGTCTCAAGCTCATACAGAACACACATTCACAGTCTTGCCTGAAGTCCTTTCTGGAATGTCAGGGGCTGCCTTTGTTGTGGATCTGGATGGCAGAGCTACGTGATGGCCGGGAAAGTAACCAGAAGCTTCAGGAAGAGATTATAAAGACTTTGGAACATCTACCCATTCCTACTAAAAATACGTTGGAGGAAAGCAAAGTGCTTCCTATTATTCAACGTTGGTCTCAAATCAAGACTGCTGTCCCTCAGCTGAGCAAAGGAGATGGGTATTCTAGCGAGAATACATCACGTGCTCACACACCACTCAACACACCTGATCCTTCCACCAAGCTGAGCATAGAAGCTGACACAGACACCCCCAAGAAGCTAAAGTTTCGCAGACTTAAAATTATAAGTGAAAATGGCATGGACAGTGCGATCTCTGATGCTACCAGCGAGCTAGAAGGCAAGGATGGCAAAGAGGACCTTGACCAGTTAGAAAACGTCCCTATAGAAGAAGAGGAACAACAGCTACTCACACAACAGCTGCCTGAATCTAAAGTTGATAGTGACATTGCTGTGGAGACCATTAAGCTACCCACATCTGAACCAGAGGCTGACACTGAAATAGAGCCTAAGAGAGCAATGGCACAAAACTAGACGAACCTATTGCTGAGGAAACACCACCCCAAGATGAAGAGGAGGGTGTATCTGATGTGGAGAGTGAGAGGAGCCAGGAACAGCCACATAAAACAGTAGATATAAGTGATTTGGCCACCAAGCTCCTGGACAGTTGGAAAGACCTAAAGGAGGTATATCGAATTCCAAAGAAAAGGCAAACTGAAAAGGAGAGCACAATAACCGAACGAGGAAGGGATGCTTTGGGCTTCAGAGATCAAACAGTTGCCCCAAAGACTCCTAACAGGTCAAGAGAGAGAGACCCAGACAAACAAACTCAAAATAAAGAGAAAAGGAAACGAAGGGGCTCCCTCTCACCACCACCTTCTGCCTATGAGCGGGGAACAAAAAGGCCAGGTAGCAGATATGATACACCAACTTCTAAAAAGAAAGTACGAATTCAAGATCGCAATCAACTTTCTACAGAGGAGCGTCGAAAGTTGTTTGAGCAGGAGGTAGCTCAGCGGGAGGCTCAAAAACAACAGCAGCAGATGCAGAACCTGGGAATGGCGTCTCCACTGCCCTGTGACACTCTTGGCTACCATGCCCCTCATCACCCCTTTGCTGGCTACCCACCAGGTTACCCCAGGCAGGCCTATGTGGATCCCAGCAATCTTAATGCTGGAAGGGTGCTCCTCCCCACACCCAGCATGGATCCTGTGTGTTCTCCTTCCCCTTATGATTATTCTCAGCCCTTGGTGGGACATTCTACAGAACCCCTTGCTGCCCCTCCACCTGTGCCCATGGTGCCACATGTGGCAGCCCCTGTGGAAGTTTCCAGTTCACAGTATGTGGCCCAAAGTGATGGTGTGGTACACCAAGACTCCAGGGTCACCGTCCTGCCACTGCCAGCCCCAGGCCCAGTCCAGGGACAGAATTATGGTGTTTGGGATTCAAACCAACCGTCCGTGAGTGTACAGCAGCAGTACTCTCCTGCACAGTCTCAAGCAACCTTATATCATCAAGGACAGGCTGCTCCAACTGTCTGTGGTGTGACGTCACCCTATTCACAGACAACTCCACCAATTGTACAGAGTTATGCCAGCCAAGTCTTCAGTACATCCAGGGACAGCAGATTCTCACAGCTCACCCACGAGGAGTGGTGGTACAGCCAGCCACAGCTGTGACTACAATAGTTGCACCAGGGCAGCCTCAGCCCTTCCAGCCACCTGAAATGGTTGTGACAAATAACCTCTTGGACTTACCACCCCCATCTCCTCCCAAACCAAAAACCATTGTCTTACCTCCCAACTGGAAGACAGCCCGAGACCCAGAAGGGAAGATTTACTACTCCCATGTGATCACAAGGCAGACTCAGTGGGATCCTCCTACTTGGGAAAGCCCAGGAGATGATGCCAGCCTTGAGCATGAAGCTGAGATGGACCTGGGAACCCCAACATATGATGAAAATCCCATGAAGACCTCAAAAAAGCCTAAGACAGCAGAAGCAGACGCCTCCAGTGAACTGGCTAAGAAAAGCAAACAAGTATTCAGAAAAGAGATGTCCCAGTTCATCGTCCAGTGCCTGAACCCTTACTGGAAACCTGACTGCAAAGTGGGAAGAATTACCACAACTGAAGATTTCAAACACCTAGCTCGCAAGCTGACTCACGGCGTTACGAATAAGGAGCTGAAGTACTGTAAGAACCCCGAGAACCTGGAGTGCAATGAGAATGTGAGACACAAAACCAAGGAGTACATTAAGAAGTACATGCAGAAGTTTGGGGCTGTTTACACACCCAAACGGGACACTGAATTAGAGTGACCTTCAGGGCCAGGGTGGGAGGACGGGCAAGCTGGTAGGAGAGACTCTGGGGAGAAGAAATCCCGTGGGCCCTCTCTCCCCACCCCACTGTCAGGGCTGTGCTACTGATGACACATCACCCTGGGGAATTCAAACCTGCAGAATGAGCTCACAAAAATGAGCTCCATCTACAACAAGCGGTCCCTGGTTGTGAGCTGTTGGTAGAGGCCATCTGAGGCAAGGGTTTAGGCCCTTGAGACCTTCCCTTCTGAGACTCCGGCCAGGCCTGACCCCACTCTCAAGGCTGGGCCTCCTCCTTGGCGGTGCTGTCAGCGCACAGACTCATGCGCATCCCCACCCACGACCCCTTACCCTGACGATCTGTATTATATTTTAATGTCTATGTGAATATATTGAAAATAATTTGTCTTTCCTGGTTTTTGGCTTTTGTTTTGCTTTTAAGTCTCTGCGTGCTAGGATCACAGAAGACTTTGTAAGGATGGTTTAAGTTCTCCTGCAAGGTTTAATGCGTTATCATGTAAATATTCCAGAGCAGGCTGCCTTGTGGTTTCGGCCAGCCTTGTGCTATGTTGATAAGATTGATTTACTGCTTAAAATCACTTTACTTGGGGTTCCCTGGTGGCGCAGTGGTTGAGAGTCCACCTGCCAGTGCAGGGGACGCGGGTTCGTGCCCCGGTCCAGGAAGATCCCACATGCTGCGGAGCGGCTGGGCCCGTGAGCCATGGCCGCTGAGCCTGCGCATCCGGAGCCTGTGCTCCGCGACGGGAGAGGCCACAACAGTGAGAGGCCCGCGTACCACAAAACAAAACAAAAAAAACAAAAACATCACTTTATCCAATTTTTACTGAACTTTTTATGTAAAAAATAGAATCAATTAAAGAAAAAAAAAGGATAAGTCTATGCCTTCAACTTCTAACAGGTGGAAGAGTTCTCAGTGCTTTCTGAGAATCTGCTTCCCAGGTTATAATACTCAGTTTGGCTCCAACAGAATTCCCTTTTTCTTAACTTGATAGTTAATTGAATTTTGGAGAAGGTGCGGTTGCAGACAACCACTGGCTGGTGAGAAAGTTTGCTGGGTTGCCTGTGCCAGAACTCGTTTAGGGTCATCTGATAAACAGGAAACAATCACCTAGGACACAGGCAAGCCAAGGCATCTAAGCAGGTTGCTGAGGAAGCTGGGAGGTTTCTGCAGGTGCCAAGCCAGAGTGGACATTGCCCACCTTGGAAAGGTCTCAGGAAGAGCCCTGCAGGGGGCAGGAAAGTCAGGCCTGGTCATGCTTGGGAGTGTGCGTGGTGAGGGCTGTCGGCTGCTACAGCATGAAGCCAGAAGCACGCGGTGTGCCTCTTAAGACCGCAGCAAGGTGATCACCAAGGCTCCTGGGCTGGAGCTACATGGTAGTCAAAGGACTGAGCACTCTGGGTGTGCAATTGGAGAATGAATTTGGAGCTGGGAAGCACTAAGTTCATAAGCAGCTCAGTCGACCCCTTTGACTTCTCAGCTTTCATATGCACCATTCTACACACATTTCAACGCCTGCCCAGCAAAGAAACTACATTTTAGCAAGAAACAGCTAACCCTCTGATAAGTGAAGTTCTTGCCCTTCCCCCTGGTAAAACACAAACCCCAACGGTCACTGAATCCATTGCTGCCTGTATTAATTAGGCCTCAATTTCAGTCTTAGGTCCCACTAAAGACTACACTGTAAAGTTGACCTCCACCTAGTGTTATATAAAATTAAAATGGGAAGGAGAAGTTAGAATACACACATACATATAGCAGAAAATATGCAAAGCTACCAGCCCTGGTTTCTGTAGTTATTCACGAGGTCAGAGTTGACGTCTATAGCTTCCACCTTCACCCACTTATTCCCTGTTTTCCTTGCCCACAGCCAGAACCCACAGCTCCATCCAGATTCTTTATTGGTAGAATGATTCAATCCTTTCCTTCTGAATGGTCTGAATCCTCAATTGTCCTGCCTTTTTCCAGTTCCTGTAGCTTTCCATTGATCTTTACTGTTGGCATGGAAGTACTGAAGGGAACCTCAGAAAATCTCCTGGGTTCCAGTAAAAATCCTCCTTGCTTCCATTATAAAGGCAACCAATTTCCTGCAGTAACTGAGATCATAACACCAGTAGATTAACATTTTTCACCTGTTGGTTCAGTGGAATAAGGAGTGTAACATGGCCAGGGGGCAGTCTGTGGTAGGCAGAATTCTAAGATGGATCCCACAATTCCTGCCCCCTGGGGTAAACACCAGTGTAATTTCCTTTGAGCATTGTAGGGACCTGTAAATACAATTGGATATCACCTTCATGATTATACAACAATATGGCAAAAGGAATTTTGCAGATGAAATTAGGGTCCCTAAACAGCTGACTATAATTCAAACGGAGATTATCCTGGGTAGGTCCAACCTATCTAATCAGGCAAGTCTTTTAAAAGCAAAAGTTCTATTCTCCAGGATAGATCACATGCTAGGCCACAAGACAAGTCGCAGTAAATTGAAGATCAAAATCATATGTTGGGCTGCACCCCACAGGCCTGCAAGGCTTGTAGTTGCCAGCCTCAAGACTGAAGAAAGAGCCTAGAGACAGCAACAGAGACATCAGTGACTTATTGGACAAGGGATCTTACACACCTGAAGCAAGGTCCTGGAGCAACACCTCACTGTTTGTGGCAGACAGCAAGCAGGACATCCAGCAGTCTTTGCTACCCGGGGGAGGAGGAGGCTACCATTTATAGGGGGAATTAGCGGTCAGGTTGGCTCATAAATCACCAGAGAGACCAGCAGCTGGGGCAGGAAGCAAGCACATAGGCAGTTACTAATTAAGCCCTATAGTTAAGGAGATTGGATAGTCATGTGCGTGAAGCAGGTACTGGCTGAACAGGGGATATACAGAGCAAGAGGACAGTCATCTTGAATGGCGTGGTCAAACACTCCACCCTCACATACCCTGTACGACCTCTATAATCTTGGCCCATACTTCTTCTGCTATATCCCCGAGGACAGGTAGGTAGAAGTACAACTGCAACCAAACACCACAAATGCAATACAGACAGTCCAACAGGTGGGCTTTGGAACCAGGAGCTTATCAAGTCAATTTTTCATGGACTCTCAGAGGTTGACAATGGCATTTCACTGTAGAGCCACCAATCAAACTCATTTCTCAGTGAGGCCACCATTGTCACCCAGTCCACAAACAGATTCCCTTCACTCAGAGTAGGGCAAGCTGCAAGATATCTAACAGGCACAATATAGGGAAGATCATGACCATTAAGCAAAACACAAGCAGTGACATCATTCTGAGGTAATGCCACCCCTGTCCACGCGTTTTGTCCTGGCCTGCGATACCATACCACCTGCCCACCCTCAGTCTCCACAGCCAGTGCCGAACACTGGAGAGGTGGTGTAACAGTACACAGGGTTAGTATAATGGTGCCTCTCTACAGTAGAGGCCTGGATTCATTACCTTAGTAATCTGAGGTGGGACAGGTGAAATCTGTAAATCCCTTTCTGATCCTATTCCCCAACGGGACAGCAAACCCAAACCACTGAGGACTTACCTCCCAGTCCTCAGGGCTATTTATAATATGTTCCCCTGGGGATAGATCCTGTGAAGGGCAAAAATGAGTTGCTGTCCTGACCTGTAGTTGGCAACAGTCCTTCGGTGGTCAGCAGTTGAACTCGAACAGTGTTGACTAGTTACCTCCGGGTTAACATGGCGTCGGCACTGGGATAACTGCTCCTGGGATGTGTCCACCTGTTAAGAGTGAGTTTCCCACCTCAACTGTTGTTTAAGTAGTCTCTTCATAGCCCGGCAGCAGTGGGGTTGTAAGGCAGGTGGAAATGCCCCTGTACGTCCTTTGTATCGGCCCATTCCTGAACTTCATGGCCAATAAAGTAGATTCCTTGGTCACTATCGATGTCCACGGGGATCCTATATGTTGCATACAAATGAATAGTGGTTGTTTGCATGCTCAAAGAATCGGGTAGGTTTTTTGTAATGTCTTCCACCTGTTGTAATGTATCCTAGACTGCATATAGCTGTTGTTCCATCACACTCTATCATTGCTCTGCCCCCTTCCGTAGTTGGGACCAGAAGCCCAAGGGCACTCTTGTTATTTTGCTGTTGCCACAGACCTCAACCAAACACTCCCGGGTAACGGGCCATGTTAATTCACAAGTCTGTCTCTGAACTCATATCCCTAAAGCCTGTGTCTCTAATTGTTTAGGGGTGGTAGGTCAGGGGTATGCTTGTATTTTGTAGATAATCCAGGTCCTTGAGTTTTGTCTCTATTCACCAGCCACCCCCGTGCAGTCAGATGAATGAGGAGCACCGGGCTGCTACTTTTAAACTGGGAAAAGACTGAGGTTAACAGGATATCATCAACATAATGGAAGAAAAAGACATCTCTCATGGTACACAGCTACCACAAGGCCCCACATGCTAGTAGATGGCCTCCTCCCGATCACCTCCACAACTTTGTTTCCCGTCCTTATGTCCTGACATCTCAGCTCCCAGGAGTTTTCTCACCCAGAGACATCAACAGAGACATCAGGGATTTATTGGACAAGAGAAACTTATACATGAAGCAAGGTCCTGGAGCAACACCTCACTGTGCGTGGCAGACAGCAGGCAGGACATGGCAGCAGTCTCCACCACTCCGGGGAGAAGGCGGCTACCATTTATAGGGTGAATTGATGCCAGATTAGCTCATCAATTACCAGGGAAACCAGCAGCTGCGGCAGGGGGCAAGGAGGTAGGCAGTTACTAATTAAGCCCTATAATTAAGAGGATTAGAGAGCCATGTGAGTAAAGCAGGGACTGGTTGATGAGGGGAGGTACAGAGAGCAAGAGAACAGCCATCTTGAGGGCCTGACCATACATCATAGCAAGCATCTTTTCTGACCCAGTGCTATGAGACTAGAAATCAACGACAAGGAAAAAACTACCCAAAACACAAACACGTGGAAGCTAAACAATATGCTACTAAACAACCAATCGGCCATTGAAGACATCAAAGAGGAAATAAGAAAATACCTGGAGACAAATGAAAATGAAAACACAATCCAAAATCTATGGAATGCAGCAAAAGCTGTTCTAAGAGAGAATTTTATAGTGATACAAGTCTACCTCAGAAAGCAAGAAAAATATCAAATCAACAATCTAACCTTACATCTAAAGGAACAACAAACAATACCCAAAGTTAGTTAAGGAAAGATATCAAGATCAGAGCAGAAATAAATGAAATAGTGACTAAAAAAAAAAAATAGAAAAGATCAATGAAATTAAGACCTGGTTCTTTGAAAAGATAAACAAAATTGATAAACCTTTAGCCAGACTCATCAAGAAAAAAAGAGAAGGCCCCCCCAAAATAAAATCATAAACAAAAAGGGGCAGTTACAACAAACACTACAGAAGTACAAAGGATCGTAAGAGATTACAATGAACAACTATATGTCAATAAAGTGGACAAACTAGAAGAAGAGGACAAATTCCAATAAAGGTACAATCTCCTGACTGAATCAGGAAGAAGTAGAAAATATGAACAGATGAATGACCAGGAATGAAATTGAGTCTGCAGTAAAAAATCTCCCAACAAACAAAAAATCCCAGACCAGATGGCTTCACAGGTGAATTCTACCAAACATTTAAAGAAGAGTTAACATCTACCCTTCTCAAGCTAGTTCAAAAAACTGCAGAGGAAGGAACTCCTCGGAACTTATTCTACGAGGCCAGCATCACCCTGATACCAAAACTAGACAAACAGAACACAAGAAAACAAAATTACGGCCAATATCACTGATGAACACAGATGCAAAAATCCTCAACAAAATATTAGCAAACTGAATTCAACAACACATTAAGAGGATCATACACCATGATCAAGTGGGATTTATTCCAGGGATGAAAGAGATTCAATATCTACCAACCCATCAGTGTGACACACCACATTAACAAACTGAAGAATAGAAATCATATGATCAGCTCAATAGATGAAGAAAAATCTTTTGACAAAATTCAACATCTATTCACGAAAAAAAAAAAAGGCCACCTACTGAATGAAAGAAGATATTTACAAAGACAAATATTGTTTGGTTTCACTTATATGTGGAATCTAAAAAACAAAAAAAATGAACAAGCACAACAAAACAGAAACAGAGTCATAGATTCAGAAAACAAACAGCTGGTTGCCAACCAGACTTATCATGGCGATTATTTTGAAATGTATAGAAATATCGAATCACCATATTGCACAAAAGGAACTAACATAGCGTTGTAGGTCAATGAGGTTTCAAAAAGAAACAGACACTTATGGAAAAAGAGATCAGATTTGTGGTTACTAGAGGTGGGGACTGAGGGGAGGGGGAAGTGGATGAAAATAGTCAAAAGGTACAAACTTCCAGTTACAGAAATAAGTACTAGGGATGTAATGTACATGATAAATGTAATTGACACTGCTGTATGTTATCTGTGAAGGCTGTTAAGAAAGTAAGTTCTAAGTTCTCATCAGAAGGAGAAAAATTTTTTTTCTATTTCTTTTATTTCGTATCTATATGAGATGATGGAGGTTCACTAAACTTATTGTGATAATCATTTCAAGATGTACTTAAGCCAAATCATTATGCCATGCACCTTAAACTTATACAGTGCTGTATGTCAGTTATATCTCAAGGAAACTGGAAGGAAAAAAAAGTTTCATGAGATCCCATGCTGGCTAGGGTAGGGAGAACAGAAATTCTCCAACACTATTGGCAGGAGTGAAAACTGAGGGTAAGTCAGTGATATATCAAAATTTGAAACATGCTTCCTCTTGGACCCAGGGATAATTTGCCCGACAGGCACTCTTGCAGAAATGCCCCAGGACATACTGTGTGTGCAAGGAAATTTCACTGCAGCATTGTTTGAAACAGCGGGAATAGAAAGCAATGTTAACAGTCAGTCAGTCACGAGGGTCTAGCTAAATAAATGATGATCTATTACTACAATGGAATGCTGTGCAGCTGTTTACGAGGGTGAGGTAAACATACATTTGTCTACATGAAAAGACATTCTTGGGACTTCCCTGGTGATCCAGTGGTTAAGACTCTGTGCTTCCACTGCAGAGGGGAACGGGTTCGATCCCTGGTCGGGGAGCTAAGATCCTGCATGCTGCACTAGTGGCCAAAAAAAAAGACAAAAAAACAAAAAAAAATCCCACAAAACAACAACAACAACAAAAAAGATGTTCTTAATGTTAAATGAAAGATAAAAACATGTTTCAGAACACTAAAAAAGCAGAAGAGTTCTCTTGCTACTCTGGAAGCAAAACAGCCATGTTTAGATAGGAGGGGCCGCGTGGCAAGGCCCTGAGAACGACCACCAGGTGCTGAGAGCCATCCCCAGCTGACAGCAAGAGAACAGGGACGTTAATCAGGCAGCTGCAAGGCACCGAGTTCTGCTAACGACCACATGACCTGTGCAGAGGACCCTGAGCCCCAGGTGAGATTGCAGCCTCAGCCAGCACTTTGATTTCAGCACGGTGACACCCTGAGCAGAGGAGTCAGCTCACCTGTGCCTAGATCCTTGACCCACAGAAACCAGGGGATAAAGACATTTCTGTTATTTTAAACACATAGTCTCATCTTCCAATTCGGTGGAAACATTGTTGTATCCCCTGGCAGAAGCATTCCCTTATTAGATACTTAGATATCCAAACCAGCAGAGCTCAAAGTTGTCAGGACAAGAAGCAAAAATCTGCAAATGGGTTATAAGATGTAATAGTGAGAGAAGCCACTTGCACTTCTGCCACTTGTATTCTGGCTATAGGAGCGAGAACACCATGTAATGCTTTCTGACCCAGAGCATATACTGCACCTGTAAGACAGAACCCCATTCTTTCAGGATGTTGTCTACCAACGGGTACCATCAATGAGTCCTCAGTAACCATTTCCCCTCTCATTTAGGCCAGTCACTTCCAGGTGATGGAGGATGTGGAAAGACGAGTTAATTCCATGGGACAAGCCCTATCGCTGCACTTCTTCGCTGTGACATGAAGTTTCTTGATCAGAAACAATGCTGTTTAGAGACTTACCTGGTGGTCCAACAGTTAAGACTCCGTGATCCCAATGCAGGGGGACCTGGGTTCAATCCCTGGTAAGGGAACTAGATCCTGCATGTCACAACTAAAGATCCTGCACGCGGCAATGAAGATCCCACATGCTGCAACTAAGAACCAGCACAGCCAAAAAAAAAAAAAAAATATATATATATATATATATATATATATATATACACATATATAAAAGAAACAATCCTGTTTAGAATGTAAGGTGGTGGATAAGGCATTCTTGTGAGTCCATGAATGGTAGTGCTAGCAGAAGCATTAAGGGCAGGGAAGAAAAATCTGTATCCAGAATATAGGTCTATTTCCATGAGAACAGATCTCTGCCCCTCCATGATAGAAGTCCAGGGTAATCAGCCTGCCACTAGGTGACTGGCTTGTCCCCCTGGGAATGATGCCATATTAGAGACTCCAGGCTGGACTCTCTGTTGGTCCATTAGGCACTCAGCAGAAGCACTGGCCGGGCCAGCCTTAGTAAGGGAAATGACATGTTGTCGAATCCATACATAACCTCCATCCTTGCCACCTCAGCCTCTTTGTTTAGGGGTCTATTGAACTAGCACTGCAGTGCTGGGGAAAGAAGCTGACTCACATCCATAGCGAGGTACTTTGTCCACCTCATCATTAAGAGCCTCTTGTGCAGTTGATG
Source organism: Globicephala melas (assembly GCF_963455315.2). Classification (NCBI taxonomy): domain Eukaryota; kingdom Metazoa; phylum Chordata; class Mammalia; order Artiodactyla; family Delphinidae; genus Globicephala; species Globicephala melas. The sequence goes on from NC_083330.1 coordinate 47,327,775, forward strand.
GCCTTTGGTGGGCATTCACATGGGACACAAATACCTTCACAGTCTGTGCCAATTCAAAGAGGTCTTAACTAACGTTCTGGTCTCCACTCAATATGTCCTTAATCCCAGTCCCCATTTGTCACAATTTTTACCCATCTTGGTTAACTTCTACCTATCTTCAACATGATTTCATCTAGACCCCCTCTCACCCACTTTTCCTTCCCAGGTTATTCTGAAGCAAATTCCAGACATCATATCACTTTATCTTGAATATTTCTGTATCTCTAAAATATAAGTGCTATTTTAAAATAACCACAATACTACCTCACATCAAACCCCCAAATCATTTTATATCAAATATCTATCAATGTTTAAACGTCCTGAACTACCTCAAGCACCCAAATAAAGTCCAAACACAGAAAAGAGTTGATATCTATTAAACCTTTTAATCCATGTTTTCCTTTTTCTCTTTTGTTGCAGGATATGTGTTGAAGAAACCCAGCTGTCTTTCAAGTTTCCCATAGTCCTGATTTGCTGATTATAATCCTGATATGTCAATTAACATATTCTTCTATCCACTGTATTGCCTAAAATTTAACGGTTGTATCTGGAGGCTAAATCAGATCCAGGTCTCTTGTTTTTCTTTTTTTTTTTTAAACATTTTTATTAGAGTATAATTGCTTAACAATGGTGTGTTAGTTTCTGCTTTATAACAAAGTGAATCAGTTATACATATACATATGTTCCCATATCTCTTCCCTCTTGCGTCTCCCTCCCTCCCACCCTCCCTATCCCACCCCTCTAGGTGAGGGATCTGATCTCCCTGTGCTATGCGGCTGCTTCCCACTAGCTATCGACCTTACGTTTAGTAGTGTATATATGTCCATGCCTCTCTCTTGCTTTGTCACAGCTTACCCTTCCCCCTCCCCATATCCTCAAGTCCATTCTCTAGTAGGTCTGTGTCTTTATTCCTGTGTTACCCCTAGGTTCTTCATGACGTTTTTTTTCTTAAATTCCATGTATATGTGTTAGCATATGGTATTTGTCTTTCTCTTTCTGACTTACTTCACTCTGTACGGCAGACTCTAGGTCCATCCACCTCACTACAACTAACTCAATTTCGTTTCTTTTTATGGCTGAGTAATATTCCATTGTATATATGTGCCACATCTTCTTTATCCATTCATCTGATGATGGACACTTAGGTTGTTTCCATCTCCTGGCTATTGTAAATAGAGCTGCAATGAACATTTTGGTACATGACTCCTTTGAATTATGGTTTTCTCAGGGTATATGCCCAGTAGTGGGATTGCTGGGTCATATGGTAGTTCTATTTGTAGTATTTTAAGGAACCTCCATACTGTTCTCCATAGTGGCTGTACCAATTCACATTCCCACCAGCAGTGCAAGAGTGTTCCCTTTTCTCCACACCCTCTCCAGCATTTATTGTTTCTAGATTTTTTGATGATGGCCATTCTGACTGGTGTGAGACGATATCTCATAGTAGTTTTGACTTGCATTTCTCTAATGATTAATGATGTTGAGCATTCTTTCATGTGTTTGTTGGCAGTCTCTATATTTTCTTTGGAGAAATGTCTATTTAGGCTTTCTGGCCATTTTTGGAATGGGTTGTTTGTTTTTTTGTTATTGAGCTGCATGAGCTGCTTGTAAATTTTGGAGATTAATCCTTTGTCAGTTGCTTCATTTGCAAATATTTTCTCCCATTCTGAGGGTTGTCTTTTGGTCTTGTTTATGGTTTCCTTTGCTGTGCAAAAGCTTTGAAGTTTCATTAGGTCCCATTTGTTATTTCCATTTCTCTAGGAGGTGGGTCAAAAAGGACCTTGCTGTGATTTATGTCATAGAGTGTTCTGCCTATGTTTTCCTCTAAGAGTTTGATAGTTTCTGGCCTTATATTTAGGTCTTTAATCCATTTTGAGCTTATTTTTTTGTATGGTGTTAGGGACTGATCTAATCTCATACTTTTACATGTACCTGTCCAGTTTTCCCAGCAGCACTTATTGAAGAGGCTGTCCTTTCTCCGCTGTATATTCCTGCCTTCTATATCAAAGATAAGGTGACCATATAAGCCTGGGTCTATCTCTGGGCTTTCTATCCTGTTCCATTGATCTATCTTTCTGTTTTTGTACCAGTACCATACGGTCTTGATTACTGTACCTTTGTAGTATAGTCTGAAGTCAGGGAGCCTGATTACTCCAGCTCCATTTTTCATTCTCAAGATTGCTCTGGCTATTCAGGGTCTTTTGTGTTTCCATACAAATTGTGAAATTTTTTGTTCTAGTTCTGTGAAAAATGCCAGTGGTAGTTTGATAGGGATTGCATTGAATCTGTAGATTGCTCTGGGTAGTAGAGCCATTTTCACAATGTTGATTCCTCCAAACTATGAACATGGTGTATCTCTCCATCTATTAGACCAATTAGAGAATGGACTTGAGGATATGGGGAGGGGGAAAGGTAAGCTGTGACAAAGTGAGAGAGTGCCATGGACATATATACAATACCAAACGTAAAATAGATAGCTAGTGGAAAGCAGCCCCATAGCACAGGGAGATCAGCTCGGTGCTTTGTGACCACCTGGATGGGTGGGATAGGGAGGGGGGGAGGGAGGGAGACACCAGAGGGAAGAGATATGGGAACATATGTATATGTATAACTGAATCACTTTGTAATAAAGCAGAAACTAATACACCATTGTAAAGCAATTATACTCCCAATAAAGGTGTAAAAAAAAAAAAACCAAGACCCATATATATGCTGTCTACAAGAGACCCACTTCAGACGTAGGGACACATACAGACTGAAAGTAAGGGGATGGAAAAAGATATTTCATGCAAATGGAAACCAAAAGAAAGCTGGAGTAGCAATTCTCTTATCAGACAAAATAGACTTTAAAATAAAGACTATTACAAGAGACAAAAAGGACACTACATAAGGATCAAGGGATTGATCCAAGAAGAAGGTATAACAATTGTAAATATTTATGCACCCAACATAGGAGCACCTCAATACATAAGGCAAATACTAACAGACATAAAAGGGGAAATCGACAGTAACACTTTCATAGTAGGGGACTTTAACACCCCACTTTCACCAATGGACAGAACATCCAAAATGAAAATAAATGAGGAAACACAAGCTTTAAATGATACATTAAACAAGATGGACTTAATTGATATTTATAGGACATTCCATCCAAAAACAACAGGATACACATTTTTCTCAAGTGCTCATGGAACATTCTCCAGGATAGATCATATCTTGGGTCACAAATCTAGCCTTGGTAAATTAAAAAAAATTGAAATTGTATTAAGTATCTTTTCTGACCACAATGCTGTGAGACTAGATATCAATTACAGGAAATGATCTGTGAAAAATACAAACACATGGAGGCTAAACTACACACTACTTAAGCGAAGTGTTCACTGAAGAAATCAAAGAGAGAAATCAAAAGATACCTAGAAACAAATGATGATGGAGACATGACGACCCAAAACCTATGGGATGCAGCAAAAGCAGTTCTAAGAGGGAAGTTTATAGCAATACAATCCTACCTTAAGAAACAGGAAACATCTCGAATAAACAACTTAACCTTGCACCTAAGGCAATTAGAGAAAGAAGAACAAAAAAACCCAAAGTTAGCAGAAGGAAAGAAATCATAAAAATCAGGTCAGAAATGAATGAAAAAGAAATGAAGGAAACAATAGCAAAGATCAATAAAACTAAAAGCTGGTTCTTTGAGAAGATTAACAAAATTGAAAAACCATTAGCCAGACTCAGCAAGTAAAAAAAGAGAGAAGACTTAAATCAATAGAATTAGAAATGAAAAAGGAGAAGTAACAACTGACACTGCAGAAATACAAAAGGTCATGAGAGATTACTACAAGCAACACTATGCCAATAAAATGGACAACCTGGAAGAAATGGACAAATTCTTATAAATGCACAACCTGCCAAGACTGAATCAGGAAGAAATAGAAAATATGAACAGACCAATCACAAGCACTGAAACTGAAACTGTGATTAAAAATCTTCCAACAAACAAAAGCCTAGGACCAGATGGCTTCACAGGCGAATTCTATCAAACATTTAGAGAAGAGGGAACACCTATCCTTCTCAAACTCTTCCAAAATATAGCAGAGGGAGGAACACTCCCAAACTCATTCTACGAGGCCACCATCACCCTGATACCAAAACCAGACAAGGATGTCACAAAGAAAGAAAACTACAGGCCAATATCACTGATGAACATAGGTGCAAAAATCCTCAACAAAATACTAGCAAACAGAATCCAACAGCACATTAAAAGGATCATACACCATGATCAACTGGCGTTTATTCCAGGAATGCAAGGATTCTTCAACATACGCAAATCAATCAACGTGACACACCATATTAACACATTGAAGTGGAAAAACCATATGATCATCTCAATAGATGCAGAGAAAGCAATCGACAAAACTCAACACCGTTTATGGTTAAAACCCTTCAGAAAGTAGGCATAGAGGGAACTTTCCTCAACATAATAAACGCCATATATGACAAACCCACAGCCAACATCATCCTCAATGGTGAAAAACTGAAAGCATTTCCTCTAAGATCAGGAACAAGGCAAGGTTGCCCACACTCACCACTCTTATTCAACATAGTTTTGGAAGTTTTACCCACAGCAATCAGAGAAGAAGACTAAGTGAAAGGAATCCAAATCAGAAAAGAAGAAGTAAAGCTGTCACTGCTTTCAGCTGACATGATACTATACATACAGAATGCTAAAGATGCTACCAGAAAACTACTAGAGCTAATCAATGAATTTGGTAACGTAGCAGGATACAAAACTAATGCACAGAAGTCTCTGGCATTCCTATACACTAATGATGAAAAATCTAAAAGTGAAATCAAGAAAACACTCCCATTTACCATTGCAACAAAATGAATAAAATACCTAGGAATAAACCTACCTAAGGAGACCAAAGACCTGAAGGCAGAAAATTGTAAGACACTGATGAAAGAAATTAAAGATGATACAAATAGATGGAGAGATATACCATGTTCTTGGCTTGGAAGAATCAACATTGTGAAAATGACTCTACTACCCAAAGTAATCTACAGATTCAATGCAATCTCAAGCAAACTACCACTGGCATTTTTCAGAGAACTAGAAGAAAATATTTCACAATTTGTATGGAAACACAAAAGACCCCAAATAGCCAAAGCAATCTTGAGAATGAAAAACACAGCTGGAGGAATCAGGCTCCCTGACTTCAGACTATACTACAAAGCTACAGTAATCAAGACAGTATGGTACTCACACAAAAACAGAAATATAGATCAATGGAATAGGATAGAAAGCCCAGAGATAAACCCACACACATATGGTCACCTTATCTCTGATAAAGGAGGCAGGAAGGTACAGTGGAGAAAGCACAGCCTCTTCAATAAGTGGTACTGGGAAAACTGGACAGGTACATGTAAAAGTATGAGTTTAGAACAGTCCCTAACACCATACACAAAAATAAGATCAAAATGGATTAAAGACCTAAATGTAAAGCCAGAAACTATCAAACTCATAGCAGAAAACATAGGCATAATACTCTATGACATAAATCACGGCAAGATACTTTTTGACCCACCTCCTAGAGAAATGGAAAGAAAAAAGTAAACAAATGAGATGTAATGAAATTTAAAAGCTTTTGCACAGCAAAGGAAACCATAAACAAGACAAAAAGACAACCCTCAGAATGGGAGAAAATATTTGCAAATGAAGCAACTGACAAAGGATTCATCTCCAAAATTTGCAAGCAGCTCATGCAGCTGAACAACAAAAAAACAAACAACCCAATCCAAAAATAGGCAGAAGACCTAATAGACATTTCTCCAAAGAAGATATACAGATTGCCAACAAACACATGAAAGAATGCTCAATATCATTAATCATTAGAGAAATGCAAGTCAAAGCTACAATGAGATATCATCTCACACCGGTCAGAATGGCCATCATCAAAAAATCTAGAAACAATAAATGCTGGAGAGGGTGTGGAGAAAAGGGAACACTCTTGCACTGCTGGTGGGAATGTGAATTGGTACAGCCACTATGGAGAACAGTATGGAGGTTCCTTAAAATACTACAAATAGAACTACCATATGACCCAGCAATCCCACTACTGGGCATATACCCTTAGAAAACCATAATTCAAAAAGAGTCATGTACCAAAATGTTCATTGCAGCTCTATTTACAATAGCCAGGAGATGGAAGCAACCTAAGTGTCCATCATCAGATGAATGGATAAAGAAGATGTGGCACATATATACAATGGAATATTACTCAGCCATAAAAAGAAACGAAATTGAGTTAGTTGTAGTGAGGTGGATGGACCTAGAGTCTGCCGTACAGAGTGAAGTAAGTCAGAAACAGAAAGACAAATACTGTATGCTACCACATATACATGGAATCTAAGAAAAAATAAATTGTCATGAAGTACCTAGGGATAAGATGGGAATAAAGACACATACCTACTAGAGAATGGACTTAGGATACGGGGAGGGGGAAGGGTACGTTGTGACAAAGTGAGAGAGTGGCATGGACATATATACACTACCAAATGTAAAATAGATAGCCAGTGGGAAGCAGCTGCATAGCACAGGGAGATCAGCTCGGTGCCTTGTTACCCCCTGGAGGGGTGGGATAGGGAGTGTGGGATGGAGGGAGACGTAAGAGGGAAGAGATATGGGAACATGTGTATGTGTATGACTGATTCACTGTGTTGTAGAGCAGAAACTAACACACAATTGTAAAGCAATTATGCGCCAATAAAAATGTTAAAAAAAAATCTTCCAACAAACAAAAGTCCAGGACCAGATGGCTTCACAGGTGAATTCTATCAAACATTTAGAGAAGAACTAACACCTATCCTTCTCAAACTCTTCCAAACAATTGCAGAAGAAGGAACACTCCCAAACTCATTCTATGAGGCCACAATCACCCTGATACCAAAACCAAAGATACTACAATAAACGAAAATTAGAGACCAATATCACTGATCAATATAGATGCAAAAATCCTCAACAAAATACTAGCAAACAGAATCCAACAACACATTAAAAGGATCATACCCCACGATCAAGTGGGATTTACCCCAGGGATGCAAGTATTCTTCAATATATGCAAATCAATGTGATACACCGTATTAACAAATTAAAGAGTGAAAACCATATGATCATCTCAATAGATGCAGAAAAAGCTTTTGACAAAATTCAACACCGATTTATGATAAAAACTCTCCAGAAAGGGGGCATAGAGGCAACCTACCTCAACATAATAAAGGCCATATAGGAGAAACCCACAGCCAACATCATTCTCAATGGTGAAAAACTGAAAGCATTTCCTCTAAGATCAGAAAGGAGACAAGGATGTCCACTCTCACCACTATTATTCAACATAGTTTTGGAAGTCCTATCCATGGCAATCAGAGAAGAAAAAGCAATAAAAGAAATACAGATTGGAAAAGAAGAAGTAAAACTGTCACTGTTTGCAGCTGACCTGATACTATACATAGAGAATACTAAAAATGCCACCAGAAAACTAGAGCTAATCAATGAATTTGATAAAGTTGCAGGATACAAAATTAATGCACAGAAATCTCTTGCATTCCTATACACTAATGGTGAAAAATCTAGAGAAATTATGGAAACACTCCCATTTACCATTGCAACAATAAGAATAAAATACCTAGGCATAAATCTATCTAGGGAGACAAAAGACCTGTATGCAGAAAACTATAAGACACTGATGAAAGAAATTTAAGATGATACCAACCGATGGAGAGATATACCATGTTCTTGGATTGGAAGAATCAATATTGTGAAAATAACAATAGTACCCAAAGCAATCTACAGATTCAGTGCAATCCCTATCAAATATACCAATGGCATTTTTTTACAGAACTAGAACAAATCAACTTAAAATTTGTATGGAGACACAAAAGACCCCAAATCGCCAAAGTACTCTTGAGGGAAAAAAAATGGAGCCGGAGGAATCAGACTCCTTGACTTCAGACTATACTACAAAGGTATAGTAATCAAGATGATATGGAACTGGCACAAAAACAGAAACATAGATCAATGCAACAAGATAGAAAGCCTCTAGATAGAAAGCCCAGAGATAAACCCACGCACCCACGGTCAACTAATCTATGACAAAGTAGGCAAAGATATACAATGGAGAAAAGACAGTCTCTTCAATAAGTGCTGCTGGGAAAACTGGACAGCTACATGTAAAAGAATGAAATTAGAACACTCCATAACACCATATACAAAAATAAACTCAAAATGGATTCGAGACCTAAATGTAACACCAGACACTATAAAACTCTTAGAAGGAAACATAGGAAGAACACTCTTTGACATAAATCACAGCAATATCTTTTTTGGTCCACCTGCTAGAGTAATGGAAATAAAACCAAAAATAAACAAATGGGACCTAATGAAACTTCAAAGCTTTTTCACAGCAAAGGAAACCATAAAGAAGATGAAAAGACAACCCTCAGAATGGGAGAAAATGTTTGCAAATGAATCAACGGATAAAGGATTCATCTCCAAAATATGTAAACAGCTCATGCAGCTCAATATTAAAGAAACAAACATCCGAATCCAAAAATGGGCAGAAGACCTAAATAGACATTTCTCCAAGAAGACATACAGATGGCCAGAAGCACATGAAAAGCTGCTCAACATCACTAATTATTAGAGAAATGCAAATCAAAACTACAATGAGGTATCACCTCACACCGGTTAGAATGGGCGTCATCAGAAAATCTACAAACAACAAATGCTTGAGAGGGTGTGGAGAAAAGGGAACCCTCTTGCACTGTTGGTGGGAATGTAAATTGATACAGCCCCTATGGAGAACAGTATGGAGGTTCCTTAAAAAACTAAAAATAGAATTACCATATGATCCAGCAATCCCACCACTCGTCATACACCCAGAGAAAACCATAATTCAAAAAGCACATGCACCCCAATGTTCATGGCAGCACTATTTACAATAGTCAGGTCATGGAAGCAACCTAAATGCCCATCGACAGACGAATGGATAAAGAAGATGTGGTACATATATACAATGGAATATTACTCAGCCAAGAAAGGAACAAAACTGAGTCATTTGTTGAGACATGGATGGATCTAGAGACTGTCATACAGAGTGAAGTAAGTCAGAAAGAGAAAAACAAATATCGTATATTAACGCATGTATGTGGAACCTAGAAAAATGGTACAGATGACTGGTTTGCAGGGCAGAAGTTGAGACACAGATGTAGAGAACAAACGTATGGACACCAAATGGGGAAAACCATGGTGGGGTGGGGATGGTGATGTGCTGAATTGGGCAATTGGGATTGACATGTATACACTGATGTGTATAAAATTGATCACTAATAAGAACCTGCAGTATAAAAAAACAAACAACAACAACAACAAAAAAAAAACAAGAGCTGGTTCTTTGAAAAGATAAATTAAACTGAGAAACCTCAGGCCTGGTTCACCAAGAAGAAAAGAGAACGCACCCAAATAAACAAAATAAGAAATGAAAAAGGAGAAATATCAACTGATACCACAGAAATACACAAAGCCATAAAAGAATACTATGAACAATTATATGCCAACCAATTCAACAACCTAGAAGAAATGGACAACTTTCTAGAAACATACAGTGCACCAAAACTGAATCAAGAAGAAATAATTTGAACAGACTGATCACTAGAGTGAAATAGAATCTGTAATAAAACAAACAAACAACAACAAAAAAAACAACTCCCTACAAAAAATGTCTAGGACCAGATGGCTTCAGAGGCAACTTCTACCAACATACAACGAAGAATTTTACTGATCCTTCTCCAACTCTTCCAGAAGTTTGAAGAGAGAACACTCCCAAAGACGTTCTATGAAGCTGCCATCACGTTGATACCAAAACCAGATAAAGATACCACCAAAAAAGAAAATTATAGGCCAGTATCTTTGATTAATATAGATGCAAAAATTCTTAACAAAATACTAGCAAACCAAGTCCAACATCACACAAAAAACATCATACACCACAACCAATTGGGATTCTTCACAAGGATGGTTCAACGTATGCAAATCAATGTGATACACCATATCAACAAAAGAAAGGAAAAAACTCACATGATTATCTCGATAGATGCAGAAAAAGCATTTGACAAAATTCAACTGCAATTAATGATAAAAACTCTTACCAAAGTGGGTATAGAGGAAACACATCTCAACATAGTAAAAGCTATTTATGACAACCCACAGCCAATATAATACTCAACAGTGAAAAGCTGAAAGCCTTCCCACTAATATCTGGCACAAGGCAAGGATGCCCACTCTCAATTTCTATTCAACATAGTATTGGAAGTCCTAGCCACAGAAATCAGGCAAGAAAAAGAAATAAAATGTTTCCAAATTGGAAGGGAAGAGGTAAAATTGTCTCTATATGCAGATGACATGATACTGTATACAGAAAATCCTAAAGACTGGCACACAAAAACTACTAGAACTGATAAATGAATTTAGCAAGGTAGCAGAATACAAGGTTAACATACAGAAATTGGTTGCATTTCTTTACTCTAACAATGCAATAGCAGAAAGTAAAAAAAAAAAAAAAGTATTTTTTAATAAAGCACCCCAGAAAAAAAAATTAGGAATAAACCTGATCAAGACGGTGAAAGACTTATATGCTGAGAACTACAAAACATTAACTAAAGAAACTAAAGATGATTTAAACAAATGGAAAGATATCCCATGCTCTTGGATTAGAAGAAATAAAATTGTTAAAATGACCATACTACCCAAAGCAATACACAGATTTAATGCAATCCCTATCAAAATACCCATGACATTTTTCACAGAACTAAAACAAATAATCCTAAAATTTATATGGAATCATAAAAGACCCAGAATTGCCAAAGCAATCCTGAGGAAAAAGAACAAAGCAGGAGGCATAGCGCTCCCAGACTTCAGACAATACTACAAAGCTACAGTAATCAAAGCAGTGTGGTATTGGCACACAAAAAAAGACATATGGATCAATGCAACAGAACAGAGAGCCCAGAAATAAACCCACACAACTATGGTCAATTAATATTAGACAAAGGACTCAAGAATATAAAATGGGAAAAGACAGTCTGTTTTGCAAGTGGTGCTGGGGAAGTTGGACAGCTGCATGTAAATCAGTGAAGAACATGCCTTCACACCATGCACAAAAATAAACTCAAAATGGCTAAAAGACTTAAATATAAGACAAGACACCATAAAGCTAGAAGAGATCATAAGGAAAACATTCTCTGACATAAGTCGTACTAATTGTTTCTTAGGTCAGTCTCCCAAGGCAATAGAAATAAAAGCAAAAGTAAGCAAATGAGGCCTAATCAAACTTACAAGCTTTTGCACAGCAAAGGAAACCATTTATAAAACTGAAAAGACCTACAGAATGGGAAAAATATTTGTAAATGATGCAACAGACCAGGGCTTAATTTCTAAAATATACAAACATCTCATACAACTCAACAACAAAAAACCAAATAATCCAATAAAAAAAATGGGCAGAAGACTTAAATAGACATTTCTCCAAAGAAGACATACAGATGGTCAATAGGCACATGAAAAGATGCCCAACTAATTATTAAAGAAATGCAAATCAAAACTACAATGAAGGGGACTTCCCTGGTGGTCTAGTGGCTAAGACTCTGCACTCCCAATGCAGGGGGCCTGGGTTTGATCCCTGGTCAGGGAGCTAGATCCCACATGCCACAACTAAAAGATCCCATGTGCCACAACTGAGACCCAGTGCAGCCAAATAAATAAATTAAATAAATATTAAAAAAAAAAAAAACTAGGATGAGGTAACACCTCACACTGGTCAGAATGGCCATCATTAAAAAGTCTGCAAATAACAAATGCTGGAGAGGGTGTGGAGAAAAGGGAACACTCTGACACATCCTTTATTGATAGCCCCTCAATATATGTGGGAATGTATATATGTGGGAATGTAAATTGATAGAGCCACAATGGAGAATAGTATGAAGGTTCCTTAAAAAACTAAAAAATAAGCTACCATATGATCTAGCAATCCCACTCCTGGGCATATGTTCAGAGAAAATCATAATTTGAAAACATACATGCACCCCAAATGTTCATTGCAGCACTGTTTACAATAGCCAAGACATGGAAGCAACCTAAATGTCCATTGACAGAGGAATGGAGAAAGTAGATGTGGTACATATACACAATGGAATACTACTCAGCCGTAAAAAAGAATGAAATAGTGCCCTTTGCAGCAACATGGATGGACCTCGAGATTACCACACTAAGTGAAGTAAGTCAGACAAAGACAAATATTGTATGATTATCACTTATATGTGGAATCTAAAAAAAAGATACAGATGAACTTATTTACAAGACAGAAACAGACTCACAGACTTAGAATACAAACTTTTGGTTACTAAAGGGGAAAGGTGGGGGGAAGGATAAATTAGGAATTTGGAATTAACATTCACATTACTATATATAAAATACATAATCAACAAGGATCTACCATATAGCACAGGGAATTCTACGCAATACTCTGTAATAACCTATATGGGAAAAGAATCTGAAAAATAGATATATGTATAACTGAATCACTTTGCTTTACACCTGAAACTAACACAACATTGTAAATCAAATATACTCCAATATAAAATGAAAATTAAAAAAAATATATAACAGCAATTACTGCCAAGGTAAAAAAAGAAGGGAAGAAAGAAAAAAAAATCCTACAAAAAGTAGAGCCCAGACTGCTGCAATGAAGAACAAAAATTCTATGAATGGATCAGAAGTTGTAATAGAGGTATAATTTATACTTCTTCACTTTCTTTTCCAAATGCACACATTTTAACTCTTGAAAAAATGTCACTATAGACTTTTTATTGATGTAGATCATTTATTCCAAGCCCTTCAGGTTGCCTCCAAGAAGGTACCAAAATTTGGGCATTTTGGAAATGTGATAAGACCAGTAGTAAATATATAAACGTGAGTTGATTGCCACAAGTGTTGTGCTACAAGACGAGTTTCTAAATTTTATTAGGTTCTTCCCTGTATTTTTCTTTTATGCATATGTGACAGAGCCTATGAGACAGGCCTTTTCCTAACAGCAAAGGAGTCTGGAGTGAGTTTATGGAATCCTCTTTGAGCATGCTCACCTGTTAATGTGAGAAGGGTTTCTCTAAAGATGTTGGCTGCAGAGAGAGAGAAAGAATTAGAGGGAGAGAGACAAGCAGAGAGACAGAAAGATCTATAACCTCTCATTTTACAGATGACAAAATGGAGACAAGGACGATCGTTGAAATTCAGGTTTTCTGCTCTGTTAGTGCTCTAGGATCATTGATATTATGATTACCCTTTTTGTTAGTTGTGTATTGGACAGTTCTCATAATATTTCTGTATGAATATGAAAGCAAATGGATCTGGACTTCATAAAATGGGCTAACGTTGACTATTTTCTTTTTAAACATGTTTGCATTGAGAAAATGTATCCTCTAGATGTGAAGAGAGACTTAGAATGAGGAGGTCAGAAATGCAGTCTCTTGGGGGAACATCAGTGCACAAAATGCACCATAGGAAACTACTATTCTGATGATGCTTTAGTCAATATGCTGGGGAAGGAGGTCAAAGGGGAAATACTAAATATGCTTTCGTAATTAAGAACATATAAAGATTACTTCAATGTTTTAAAGAATAGTCCATTAGTTAGGAAAAATATTTTCCCCATTTCTACTGGAAAAAAAAATTGGAGTTCAAGAAAAGTTCAAATTGTAAAAAGTGAGATATATGACTGATATAAATTAATAGCCATTTTTTAATACAGCACAACTAACTGTATACCAAATAGAAGATATTTTATATCGTATAAATATATATTCATGTCTGTTATTTTTCTATATTTTATTGTTTGCCATCTATATATTGTTATTTTCATAATAGATATAAACATTTTAAAAGTTATTTTGTTATATAAGGGGGCAAAGTTTTTTTAAAAGAAGTTCATTTATGATTTGACATTGAATGTCAAGGGAAATGCAAGGCATGATACCTTGACGCAAAGAGTTGTATTAATCTATTTTTGCCAACGAACTAGTCTGCTTATATGTTATGAACCATAAGAAGTATAGTAACAAATAAAAACAAAAAAGCACAGGGACCTCATAGTTCCCATTCCAAAGTTTCAGCCATGAATCAGGTACAACAATGTAAAACCTACCAGTTACAAAAGAGGTTGGATTCAAACTGGGTTTCTGGCAGATGGGACAAATCAAGGCCACCTGTCTAGATGACTAAACCCTTTTTACTAATATTTATGGAAAAGGCACTTCTACTTCTATTCGTAGCTTTTGGTGATTTTAGGAACCAACTGGAACCTTTCTCTTCTTCCGGGGAATGTCCCACTCTTGGAGAAGAACAGACAGGTTTATTTATTTATTTATTTTTCCTGTTCCTTTCCTACATTTGACATCAGCAAAAGTTTTAAATATCACAACTGATTTGGCTGTAAATGGAGAAACAGTACCGAACAAAACAAAATGAAAAACCCAAAGGACAAACAGAAAATCCTAAATAAACCCTCAAGTTTGGTCTTGGGGTTTTACATATACCAATGACACAGGCGATCATAAACAGCGTAATTAACACAGCAAGGATAGCAGTACATGGTGCAGAGTCCCAAGATAACCCTGCCTAAACACCTTGTGGAGATCCTAATAGGTACTCTGGCCACACATTTTTACAATAAAATATCATGTTCCTCTCACCCATGTGTTCATAGTTGTAATCAGATCACTTAACCAAAATGTGCCTCAGAGGACTTCAGGGATTGTTGAAACGTTCCCCATTTTTAAAGACAGAAATTCAAGACAAACAAAACACAAACTTCACACACAAATGCCAGCATCCAAACACAAATGAATCAGTTCACAAATCGGGGAGAAGTCCAACAACTCTTTCCTCTCTCCAACAGTGTACCCCACTCAAATGCAAAACAAATTGGCTTATTCCAGAGAAAAAGCCCCAAACGGAGAGAAACTAAAGTTCCCAGCTGCTCACACTGGAGTGACTTACCCTACTGTATTGAGCTCGCCAGCTCCCGAATGCCGATCCCTTGTTCCAACTGCCAAGCGCTGGGGTAGGCACTGCTACTTCAGAGAATTCTGAAGGGAAGATCCTCGGTACAAGTGGTCCCGGCAGATGCTACGGCCTTACCTGAAAATTTTCCAACTGGGGCCGGCCACCCAACCTCTGCCTGGCAAGAGGCTGGAGAGAGAAACTCGGCAATGCAGCCCATTCCATAGTCTCTAACAGACTCTCCTTGCTAACGCCTAGCCTAAATCTCACTTCTGGAATTTTACATTTCCTAGACTCAGTGTTACCGACTGTTACCGCCAGTCCAAGCTCATTCTGCTCATCACACGACAGACCAACTTGTTGGGGAAAGGAATAGCGGCTTTACTCAGAAAGCCAGGGGACTGAGAAGACGGCGAACTCACACCCCAAAGAGCCATCTTACCTGAGTTAGAACTTCGGCTTCTTTTATACTAAAAGGGGAGGGAGTAAAGTCAAACACTTCCTGGTTCCAGCCCGCCTCCAGAGGGGATGTGTTAATTTCTTCCTGCCCGCAGTCATTCACAGGTGGGCCTGGTCAGGATGTTTCCTAAGAGCTAAACAAAGGTTTTTTAGCTTAATGCTCATTACCTAGGAGGCAGGGTTCCCAGAGATGGGCCATTTTGTATAAATTAAGCTTATAGGCAACATCCCTTTAGTGATGAACTTGTAATGGAATACAAAAGTTCTCCCCTATTACATTAGCACTAACTTCTAGAACTGTATAAAAAAGGGCTGATCTCTATTCCACATGATAGTGCTTCAAATATTTTGTTAGCTGTTTACTTTCCCCAGCTCTAAGAAAGCAGCAGAGCAAGTTAGCTAAAAGTACCAGTTCTAGATAAGAATACTTGAGTTCAAAAATGTGCTCCTTCATTTACTAGCTGTGTAAACTTGAGTGAGCCACTAGCCTAAGTCGGCTTTATCATCTATGAAATGGGGAAGAGGGATAACAATGGTACCTACCTCCCAAGGTTTTTGAGAGGATTAAGTGAGATAACAGATATTAATTCTAGACATGTAAGTACTCAGTAAGTATAAACCATTGCTGTAGTGATGGTGATTATACTTATTGTAAGAAAAGGCACCAAAAACGGAGGAGAGCTTAAACAAGCTTTATTTGGGAACGCTCCCGGGCGAGGTTCACTGGTCCGAGAGAAAGGGGCCAGAGAAGTCGCGCCTGGGTGCGGGCCGCGAACAAAATTTATAGGGGTGGACGCAAGGGAGGTGCTTGCTGTGTGAAGCAGCCCTTTTTTGGTAATCTCTCGGGTGTTGTGGCAATGTCAGGTGTTGGTTACATCAGCCTCAGAGCCGTTGGTTCCGCCCCTCGGGGAGCGGGAAGACCAGTCGATTGCATCAGCCTCCTTGGCGGGGGGGGGGTTCGGTCTGGCTCCCTGGGCCCTTCCCCGGACCTGCTGTCCTTACACTTATTACTACCACTATTGACTCTTCTCTCACCCCTGCACTTGTAATCCCTTCAACCATTTGTCATTTACTAGAAACCCGGTCATCTTGCTTGTACTTTAATATCGTCTCCAGAATTAAACAAAGGACCCCAGACGGGTACTGGCCCATGAAGAGTACTAGACTACGGCCCCTACTTCTATAAACACAGCCTAAAATTCCATTGCTTTTTTCTGCAGCCACCTCACATAGCTACCTCACGTAGCTCTTTCAGACTGGGCTCAAGGTTAACCAAATCTCCCTGACCCTCCTTCAGTGAACTGCTTCCTCATTCTGTCCTTGTGGAATTTTGTTTCTGGCCAAGCACAGATATAAAAGTTCATTCTTGATAAATTTTTTTCTTATTGGGTTTGTCGAATATTCCAGCCTGCTAAAATCACTATGACTGTCCTAACTCTAGCATCAACTCTGAATTATTAAGACATCAAATGTATCAGCTTCCATTGCCAGCTCTGGTGTTTCCTGTCTTCATCCATGTCTTTGATAAAATGTTGACTAAAATAGGGTCAAGATCAAAGTTTTGTAATCCTCTACTGGTAATATTGCTGGATATTAATAGTTATTGTCATGTAATACCATTATAGTTTATAAGGTGCCTTTAATATACATACTCTAACTTAATCCTTATGAAGTAAATAGTGTTATTATCTTTATTTTACACATAAGAAATCTGTAGTTCAGAGAGTTTACATAACGTGAGCAACGTCTCCCATCTGAGAAGTGGTATATCCAGATGCAAGCCAGGGTCCTCTGACAACAAACTGAGTTGTTCGATCAATTATGAGACCACTCCACCTTACGTCATCCACCATGCATTTTCCCTCTTTATCCTTAGGCAATCCATAGGACCTTTCTCAAATGACTTACTGAAATACAGATTTACTACCTTTATTATATTTTCCTCCTACTGCAAGGTGCCAACAAAGCACAGGGCGGGGGGGGGGGGAGGGGGAGGTGGGGAGGGAGGAAGCAGTTGCTGGTTATAATCATACCTACTTCTCTGAGTTATTATTTGGATTTGACTAGAACATGGATATGGTCTTGGCATAAAGTGGGTACTCACCAATGGCAGTTCTTTTCCTTATCATGGAAACTCTTCCCCATCATAACACTCTTCCGACAGGTACATGCGTAGGTGCTATTTATCCTCACTTATGGGATAAAGTGAGGATATCCTCCTTTTCTCATCAGAGCTCATCAGTGGAGCCTCTCTGTAATTAGACTTTTCGTTTATATGTTTGCTTTATGTATTTCTGTTTTGTCTGCCTTTCCCTTTTCTCTTGTTGGAATATTAGGATGATTTGTTTTCCCTAGATTTTTGCATGCCTCTTTGGCCATTACCACTCCCGCCAGGGAATCATCCTTATATCCTCTGCATTTTTCAACACGCCAGTAAAAGCTCTAGGACACATGTCTGATGATGAACAGTATCTTCTTTCCTCACTGTGATAAATATAAAATGAAATAGTGACTTACTCCCAAGAGTGTAAATGACTAACTTCTACTTAACAAACCAGTTTGGGGGTTTTTGTTTGTTTGTTTGTTTTAGAATTACACTCTATTGGCTGGTCCCTGGCTCTGCCACTTAGGGTTCAGCCTTGACAATATCATTTATATTCTGAGTCTCACTACCTACAGCAGCAAAATAGGAATAGTAAAACTATCCAATGCATTGGGTTCTCAGGAGGATTAAATGAGATTATGTAGAACCCACAGCATCATGAAGGTATAAAATAAGTGCTTGCAAATGCCAACTATTATGAGCATAAGCAATTAATTAGAATGTCCTGAAAACGGTTTCATTCTTTGTTGGTCTGTCTCATCGAAGGTACAAGCACTTCTAAGGAAACAAATAGTTTCCTCTGTACATTCAGGGCACCAGCTGCTGGATTTGGAGGTGGGTCTGCTGAGTTCCCTAATAGCAGACCTCGCCTAATCTCCCCTGGAGATGAAGATACCCCCAATGGATTCAGCAGCCCACAGTCAGAGCTGCATACAAGAAAGACCCCAGTGAGGAATCTCAAGAAGGAAGGCAGCTCAGGGCCTTCTCAGAAGGGAGCAGCTGGGCAGACAGAGCTGAGCAGTTCTCCAAAACCTAGGACTTTAAAAATACCCTGGGAGAGTTCACTCCATATGGGCTGGCTCTGTGTGTCCTGGAGCATTGGAAATGGGAGGGGAAGTCCCGTCTCCTGGAAGAAAACACTAGATGGAAGCAGGGCGACCTCAGAATCCTCGTAGGCAGATCCTTGCATTCTGATCATGCAGCTTCTCCGGATGTTTCCTAAGCAAGAAATAGGTCAGGCTCTTTTCTGGGTCTCACCTCCAGAGTCTGGGCTCCCCTCTGTCATAGGTCTGGCTGGTAGGCTGCCAGGGACAACACACTTCTTGGGTTTCCACTCAAGGACAGCAGGGCCTGGCCCTGACAATATGCTGGGGTACACAAACCCTGAACCACTGATGGATGACTCAGGCCCTACCTGGGAAAGATGAACAGCATGGTAACAAGAAACTGTCTGTTAGGCAATCATAAGCTTTTCCGAGCAAATTTCAAGCTCTTGATGGAGAACTATTGAAAAAATATGGGGAAAGGTGCATGTTGCCTAGTTCATTCTTGATCTGTGTGCTAACAGCCATGAAGCTTATGTAAGTTGCTTGTAATACAGTAAATGAAACTAACCAAACAAAAATAAAAATAGGGCTTCCCTGGTGGCGCAGTGGTTGAGAGTCCGCCTGCCGATGCAGGGGACACGGGTTCGTGCCCCGGTCCGGGAAGATCCCACATGCCGCGGAGTGGCTGGGCCCGTGAGCCATGGCCGCTGGGCCTGCACGTCCGGGGCCTGTGCAAAAGGGACAAATCTAAACAGCTATTTTTCAGCCTGTTATTCAGCAGGTATGCATTCATAAGGCCATGCCAGGTGTGTTCAGTCAGGGCCCATTCTAATTGGTTGGCACCCTCTTCTAGTAGGTTGATTCTCCATTCAGATTGGTTGAGGTCTGCCTTGTATTAGTTATTAAGTATTTGACTCTCACCAAAAATAACCAGTAATGTGGCACCCAAAAGATAAGTTGAACTTATCATACTCTTACTCTCAAAAGAAAAACATTGAAAGAATTAGCCCTACAACCCAAAATTGTGGATCACAAAAAGCATGATTAAATAGAGGAAGTTAATTGATAGTAGGATTTTTAAACAAGCAGACATATAAGACTGTAATTGCATCACAATCATGGTGTAGCATTATAGCTTTGCCAGGATGCTTTGACCAGTCTTGAATTCAGAACCATCTGTCAGCTACAGACTGTGTGAGCCTCCACCCTCTTTGAGATCTCCTCTTCTTAGATATCCAAGGGGTCTCCTAATCACTTCACCTGATTCCTCACATTAACCCCCCCTCCCCGCAATTTAAGCTGCTTTGAATGAGTCTCTATTTAACCTAAGAGAAAAGCTAAAACTGTAACATAATGTATAATTCAGAATATTTGTCAAGCCATGACATCAATATTTTATCAAAAATGTTCATACCAATATTTTCATTAAATACACACACACACACACACACACACACACACACACACTCTGTGTCAGTGCAGGAATAGGCCTAATATATTAAGGACAGATGAGCAATCTAAAAGCTAGAGACACATTTTTTTCCATAAGATGGCTTTAGTAGCACTTAATTGTCTTTAACATCATTCAAAACAATTTTGTTAGATTGTATGTGACAGCTGTCATATCCATGTGCATTTTAAAAAAACTTATAAAAATTGGTGAATTTTTGTGTAGCCATTTTAATATTGAAGATGGGAGAAAAAAGCAACATTTTTGGCATATTATGCTTTATGATTTTAAAAAAGGTAAAAATGCAACAGAAATGCAAAAAAAATTTGTGCAGTGTATGGAGAAGGTGCTGTGACTGATCGAACGTGTCAAAAGTGGTTTGCGAAGTTTCATGCTGGAGATTTCTCACTGGACGATGCTCCATGGTCGGGTAGACCAGTTGAAGTTGATAGCAATCAAATCAAGGCATTAATTGAGAGCAATCAACGTTATACCACAAAGGAGATCGCTGACATACTCAAAATACCCAAATCAAGTGTTGAAAATCATTTGCATCAGCTTGGTTTGTTAATTACTTTGATGTTTGGGTTCCACCTAAGTTAAGTGAAAAACACTTTCTTTCCGCATGCAATCTTCTACTTAAACGTCATGAAAATGTTCCATTTTTAAAACAAGTTGTGACAGGTGATGAAAAGTGGATAGTGTACAATAATGTGGAACAGAAGAGATCATGGGGCAAGCGAAATGAAAAACCACCTACCACACCAAAGGCTGGTCTTCATCCAAAGAAGGTGATGTTGTGTATATGGTGGGATTGGAAGGGAGTCCTCTATTATGAGCTCCTTCTGGAAAACCAAACGATTAATTCCAACAAGTACTGCTCCCAATTAGCCCAACTGAAAGCAGCACTCGATGAAAAGCATCCCGAATTAGTCAACCCATGATCTTCCATCAGGATAGCACAAGACCACATGTTTCTTTGACGACCAGGCAAAAACTGTTACAGCTGGGCTGGGAAGTTCTAATTTATCTGCCGTATTCACCAGACATTGCACCTTCGGATTTCCATTTATTTTGGTCTTTACAAAATTCTCTTAATGGAAAAAATGTCAATTCCCTGGAAGACCATATAAGGCACCTGGAACAGTTCTTTGCTGAAAAAGATAAAAAGTTTTGGGAAGATGGAATTATGAAGTTGCCTGAAAAATGGCAGAAAGTAGTGGAACAAAACAGTGAATACATTGTTCAATAAAGTTCTTGGTGAAAATGAAAAATGTGTCTTTTGGTTTTTTTACTTTAAAAATGAAGGCAATTTTTGGCCCACCCAATAGAATTTACTCAGTTCTCTTGACCTTTTGTCTTAACAGATGATATTGAGCAGTGGTTCTCAAACTTCAGCGCCCATCAGAATCACCAAGAAGACCTTGTTAAAATGCAAATGTCTAGGCCTTATTGCCAGAGTTTCTGATTTGGTAGGTCTGAGAAAGGGCTCAAGAATTTGCATTTCCAAAAAGGGTCCAGGTGCTACTGGTGCTGCTGGTCTGTGGACTACACTTTTAAGAACTACTGATGTGGAAAGTTCTCAGAGCAAGTTCATGTTTATGTTGGTCTGTATTTATGTTTCTCATCTTTAGAGAGTCATCAGCTCTGTGGTCACTCATTACTTTACAACACTATGTCATCTGTATTCCCAGAGTTAGATGATGAGAAGCTGATATCCAAGATCAAGGAGGTTATAACGGAGCCATTTCAGTAATAAGGATTTTTCCTGGAAAAAAAAATGATAGCAGGGAGATTTGAGGGTTTCCAGTTACTTTTCCAGTACTTACTGTGCTATAAATAAACAGTCTTAAGTATACAGTTGGGATCTGACAGTATTTCTTTAATAAACTACACTGGGAAAAGCTAATGATGGTGGGCCACAGATGTTTCTAATATTTAGGTGGTCATTATCACCAGCAGTACATCTCTAATTCACATCAAATGAAATTTCACAGCCCAGTGATGGCCCATTTTTTAATAGATGCAAAACCAAAAAAACAACAATAACACTAATTATTGCCTAGACTTGATATAGCTCTCCATTTTGTCAAATTGTGAAATTCCCACATGCATTCACTTTGCTTAGTCACACAACTTTTCTGTGAATTGAGTCCACGTCCTGGTGCTTCTTCACTCAACTAATGTTTATGGAAAAACAACAAAAGTTAGGACCTGTGCTCTGTGGGGAAGCCAAAGGTGTTCAGGATATGGTGACTTCAAGGAGAAAAGGTTACTGTGGAGGAGATGAGACTTCTGCAGAAATTACTGTGACAGCAAGAAGTGGAGCAGAGCAAGTAGCTGAGGACTCAGAAGAGAGTGGAGTCACTTTTTGGTTGGAGTGATCAGAGAAGGTTCTATGAAGAAAGTGGTAACTCAGCAGGATTTCAAAGGTGGACTTGGGTTTTGACAGGCATATGGGAAGAAAAGCAAGGACAGGGAATTAATTCTAAGTGCACCAGAGGCAAACTAGCTCAGAGTATATCCCATTTATAGTGAGTTAAGTAGTTCATTGCTCATGTAAGATCCATGCAAAGGAGTAGTGGGAGAGGAGATTAGAGATGAGAAAAAAGGGGGTGTAAATGCTAGGTCAAGGATTGAGAGTTGATTCAGTAGACAAGGGCGGCACATTGACATTTTTGAACAAAGGAATAATATGATCTGGAATTTACCTTTATCACATTCATGAATGGCCAATGACAAAGGAAGAAGAGTTAATGGAAGCAGTGAGATGACTCAAGAGGTGTATTAGTATAGGACTGACCCAGGAGTGTACTAATCCAAGCAAGACCCAGGAGGCACCCATGGGAACAAAAAAGGGGGGTATAAATAAAGGAGAGACAAAATATGGTAACCGATTGTATAAAGTTTAGGTTTTGAGAAGAGTGTTGGTACCATTAACCAAAATAGAAAAGTCAGGGGGACTGGTATGTTGCGGAGTTGGGGAAGAAAATGATAAATGTAAGTATAGATATGTTAGGCTTATACTTCTGTAAGTAAAACCAGATGGAAATCTTAAAAGCAGCTGGAGAAGTGGGGACTGAGCTTCAAAAGAAAGTCAGAATAGGCCAGCTTATGCTGCCATAACAAGCAGCACTAAAAATCCTAGTGACTTGAAACAGTCGTGCTTATTTATAACTCACACACCGTGGCCACCGCAATTCCGCAAGGAGACCCTGCTCATCAGGGATGCAGTTTCATGGAGGATCCATTTCAGTGTGTTCTCAGTGATCATGGAGACTGGGCAAGGGGAACATGGACAACCAGGAGCCAGTTAGAAAGCTGAGCAAATTTTAATCTAGTGTTAATTTGTGCTGCTTCTCGTGCACGATAGCAGCAGTAGTATCTCTCTCGGAAATAAACATCCCATATTACGATGTCTATGAATATAGGTTTCCTTTTCTACCCTCCCTCCCTCCTTCCTTCCCTCCTTTCTTTCCTTCTTTCCTTCCCTCCTCTTTCTTTACTTTTTTGGAAATCACTTATTGTATATAAGTTGTAATCCAGACCTCATGTATCAATGGGGAACTTTCAAATACAAATATTACCAATTTAAAAAAAAAAAAAAAAACAACTGCTGCCCGGAAATGTCACGTGCCTCTTTTCCCCTCACATGTAATTGGAAAAAGCAGGTCATGTGATCATCCTTGAGATCAGGAGAATGTGGATAAATAATCCTATATGTGCCTAGGGCAGAAGAACTACCATCTGTGCAACTGCTGTTCTGACTCCCATATGCATCATCTAAGACTGAGACCCTTGATGAAGACAGAGCTGTAGATACCGCCTTTGATGTAAAGAGGACAGAGAGTGGAAAGCAAAACTCTAAGGACAGAAACTTGAGGAATACATAGGAAGAACACATACTTACAGAGGCTAAATAAAAACGCATAGAAAAGCAAAGGGCTCAGTTTACTAGGGCCACATTCACAAGAAGCATCTCAGGAAGGTTCCTCACTACCAAATCTGGAGATGAGTCAACAACATCCAAGGCCAAGGAAAGACCACTGAGTCTGACCTTGAAGGAGACATGGCTGACCTTCAAGAGATCTGCTTCATGGAGGCGATGGGGTCAGATATGAAGCCAGACTGAGGAAGGAGTGATCGAAAGTGGAGACAGAACACTGGACTGCTGAAAAAAGGAAGGGAAATAAGATGCCCGCTTGAGGTAGCAGCAAAATCAAAGCTGCTTTGCTAAATGAAGTCTGGCAGGTTTTTATGTGTTCATTCAGCACATGTTTATTGAACATTTACTCTTGCCAAACACTGTTTTAGGAGCTGGGGAGTGAGCAAGATAAGCTTTCTGTTCCCCTGAAGCTTATCTTCTAGTGGAAGCAGACATACAATAAACAAGTGAGCAAAGGAATCAATGAGTGAAAGAGATCATTTCCAATTATATTTAGTTCTGATAAAACTAAATAAATTATATTTAGTTCTGCCTTCCCTTCTAGAAGGGAGTCACAGGGTGGGTGGGGAGTATGGCCTGAAGGGTATGTCCTAGACTAGTCAGGAAAGGCATCTGAGGAGGGGATAGCATCTCAGGAGGGGATGCTAAAGGATAGCATCCTTTAGCATGTTGCCTCCTAAAGGACAAGAAACATCAGCTAAGGACAGATTTGGAAACAGTGTTCCACAGCAGGCAGAATCTCTGAAGGAAAGATCAAGTTCTCATAAAAAATGGGGATTAGAAGAAACATTTTAAGGGACTTCCCTGGCGGTCCAATGGTGAAGACGTTGCCTTCCAATGCAGGGGGTGTGGATTCGATCCCTGGTCAGGCAGCTAAGATCCCACATGCCTCCTGGCCAAAAAACCAAAACATAAAACAGAAGCAATATTGTAACAAATTCAATAAAGACTTTAAAAATGGTCCGCATCAAAAAAATCTGTTAAAAAAATTAAAAAAGAAGAAGAAACATTTTAGCTAGCTGGTTGTGTGTGTGTGTTTGCGTGTAAATACTTACAGCAAATGAAGGTCTAGAAGAAATTTGCCTCTCAATGCACAGGATTCATTGGTTTAGAAGGACACGCCTTCTCCTTCAGGCAACCTACCACAGAACCTACTTCAGTTGCTTGGGGAAAATTGCTGCAGGGTAGAGATCTGCTGAGGCAGATTCTTTTGCTTGGTGTATTATATTGTGCAGAACGTTTCTTTTTAAAGCTTTTGAACCAGGCTTCTCATGAAAATGCCTTTTATATTGGTACTTGCATTCTCTCCAGTTTCAGTCTTGCAAATTTTAGTCAAACGTTTGTATAAGGTCGACCTTTCTCACATGTGACTGTGGGTATAGGGAAGGTTTTCCTGGGCCTGCTCATGGATTTTTTAAAAAGAGAAGCTTAAACAAATCTCTGCTGAGCTCTATGACCAGCCCCACTGGTCTTAGGAGGGCAGTCATCACGGCCATTATGATCTGAATTAAACCACCACTGGAAAAAAGTACATATATTTTAAATTGGGGTATGCCAGTGTGGTGGGATGATCTGCTAAAAGATTAATTTGCGTTAACTTTTTTCTGTTTATTCATAATATTTGTTTATTGTCCCCACTGCCCTCCCCTGCTATAACATAAGTTCTACAACGGCAGAAATATCTGCGTGTTTTGTGCACTGATGTTTCCTCAGTTCCTAGACAGTGCCAGGCACAGGGGAGATACTCAGTAAGTACTGGGTGAATTCGTGTTTCTTCTCTTTGTTGTGGGACCCTGGCAGGAAGGAAGGTTTTTCTTGGGCTAGTGCCAGAAGGTAGCCAAGTTCCTGAGTGAGGTGTTCTGTCCACCTCGAAAGCCCTACTCCCAACATGCAGAGAAAAGCCTCTGCTCAGAACAGCAGGCTGGAGATCAAGGGGGACAGAGGTGTGAGGACAGGGTCATGGCGACAGGATCAGACCTTCCCTGAGTCTTTGAGCACCAGGGATAGAGGGTGTCTCTTGCAGATTGCCAAGGAGGAGGCGCCCCTACTGCATTCTGAGGCGAGAGGGCTAGAATGTACTCTTCTGATTTACATAAATTCAAAACTTCCAAAAGATATCTTAAAGGCCAAAATGGGATGAGAGGGCGGGGAACGTGGCCACAGGCCACATGTACTTTTTCCTCACATGCTTTGGGTATGGGGCAGAGTGTAAGGGCTTTCCAGTCATTTTGTCACCCAAGTCTCAAGACCACCCTGGAGGCAGGTATAAGTGCAATCTCCATTTTGTAGGCAAGGGGACTGCAGTTTGGAGGATGGTTGAACCTGGAGCTGGTGGTGGCTAGTGTGGCCTGGAGAGGAAGGGCTAGAGCCACCGTAGTCAAGGACTCACAGAAGGGTCGTGAGCATGATCTCGGAGCTGTGAAGACTCACCCCAGAACAGGGAGGTCGCCCCCAGTGATGAGTGTGGAGGCCAGGGGCATGGCTTAGAGACAGGTGGGGCAGGTAAACTTGACTGTGGCCTTGGATCCCCGCTTGGTATTTCACATGGTGGCTTCGTTTTAATATGCCAGCAATTTGGGGAAATCTTGGCCCAGGAGGTTTCAGAAGACAAATTCTGCTTTCAGTACATGCGTTGATGGCGGGAAGTTGGCTTCAAGCAGAGCTCAGCAAGGGCAGCAAAGGTGCGGGTCAGAGAACCCCAGCCCCTGTGTAGCCATGCTGTGTTCACAATCCCGGTTCAGTCCCACATTTCCAGTAGGAGAGAAGGAAAACAGAAGAGGGTAAGTGAATGCCCAAAGCCACTCTGCTAAATCTAATTTAAAACAGAAAAATCACCAATGGTCATTTTGGAAATGAGACCCTTTCCTTGCAGAGCTGGGCGGGGTCAATAGCACCCTTCAAGAGAGAAAAAAGCTCATCATTCCCCGGGCCTTCTGTGAAGCATCCTCTCGCCCGTGGGAGGCCAGGAGGGTGTCTGATTTTCCACCTTTCTGCTCCAACAGGCTGGGCACAGGGTCCTCGTTAGCAGAGAAGGGTGCAGAGGACCTTGGTCTGCATGAACCTGTATTCTCCTGGCCTAGGTCACAGCCACGTGCCCCCTTCTCCCAGTGTCCTGGGGTCCCAGGAAATGTGCCAGGCAAATTCAGGGGGCTCTGACTTAGGGTGTGGGCTTGGGTCCATTCTTTTTTTTTTTGAAGATGTTGTGGGTAGGTGTAATGTTGTGTAATTTATTTATTTTTGCTGTGTTGGGTCTTCGTTTCTGTGCGAGGGCTTTCTCTAGTTGTGGCAAGCGGGGGCCACTCTTCATTGCGGTGCGCGGGCCTCTCACTATGGCGGCCTCTCTTGTTGCGGAGCACAGGCTCCAGACGTGCAGGCTCAGTAGCTGTGGCTCACGGGCCCAGTTGCTCCGTGCCATGTGGGATCCTCCCAGACCAGGGCTCGAACCCGTGTCCCCTGCATTAGCAGGCAGATTCTCAACCACTGCGCCACCAGGGAAGCCCGGGTCCATTCTTTTGTCTTCAGTCTCTTTTCCTTGTCCTCCTCAGGGCTGACCTGAAGGCTCAGCATCTCCAGGGCCAGCTGTGTCGCTCCTGTTCTTGGGCAGAAAACCCGCTGCTGTTTGGTGACTGACACTAGCAATGGCTGTGGGAGGAGACGTCAGACTCGGGCTTCTGACGAGACGGCCAAGGGTGTTTTGTATCTTCTGCTCTGTGAGCACAGTGTGTACTCACAGCGCTAAAGCCCTGTGTCAGATGGATTCCCGCGTGCGACTCACGCTCGGCTGGTCGCTCCTGCAGAGAGGAGCGTCAGTAGGGACGTTGGTCCCAGAGAATCTATTTCCACGGGTTTGAAAAGCTACGGGGCTCTGGGAGCATTTGATGATTGAGAGAGATCAACACCATGTTTGCACCTTTTCGATTCCCCCCTAGACAACCTGAACTGATATGTGAGAACAGAGAAAATTGGTTCCCAGGGAGACAATACTCAGGGTCAGATGACCCTGGCAGCCCCTCCCTCCTCTTTTCTATCTCTCCAGATCCTTAGGGCCAGCACAGTGTCGCCTCTAGGAAACATCCTCTGACCTTTATTAACTATGAAGATTTCTCTCTTCTCTCAGTTCCGATGCTACCTGCTATTTCAATTCCATTCAGCCTACGTTTACCAATCTCCTACTTTGTTCCAGGCCAATGAAAATGACAGTGACACCATCCTACCCTCTCGAGGACTTGGAGGGGAGATAGGAATTCATTACCGCATCATAGTGCATTAATATACACTGCCTTAGAGTGTTTATTCAACTCAGCTGCATGTGTATATATTTATATTACATAGATATAGATATTGATATATAATTGGTTTTCCCATAAGACTAAGCATTTTGAGCATAGGGGATGTATGTTGTACGATCATTCCCAGTGTTCAGGGTATAAAGCAAATGTATAATAATTCCTTTTAAAATTGAAAGGAAATGAATTTGAGGTGGTAGAGCCCTATGGTCAGAGCATCTTCTGGAAGAAAACCAGCAAGTTATTCATGTTTGTTACAACTAAGCATTCATGGTTGGTTTCACTTGCACTTTTTCCGCTTGAAAATAACCCTACCACTTACGCAGTTAGAACAGAACAGAATCCTGCTGCTGATCTCAGGAATACCTTGCAGGCTGATTATTTCCAGGCTTATCTTTTCAAGGCAGCCAAACAGGCCAGTAAGGAGCAATGAGGGCTACTCATAAAAGGAAAAAAATTAAGTGGGATCCTTATCCCATATCATACACAAAAATAAATTCCAGGTAGATTAAAGATCAAGATGTAAAAGGAAAACCTAGATAATTAGAATATCTCTTTGTAATCTTGAGATAAGAAAGGCCTTCCTAAACAAGACAAAACAAAACCCAAAAAATTCAGGAGGCATAAAAAAAAAGATTGACAGATTTGAGCTTATAAAATTCAAAACTTCTCTAGTAAAGAAAGAAAAAAGTCTTTTTTTTTTTTAAGCCACCAAGTTGGAGACTATTATCCGCACAGATGGAGATCAGTAAGAAAGGTGAATTTTTTAAAAAAAGATAATCTAAAAGAAAAAAAGGATTTTAAAATGACATAAACAGAGAATTTATAAAAGTTTACAAATGGCCAATACAGGATACCTTTATTTTTGTCTCTTAAGGTAAGCTATGCTTTTATTGCTGTTAGTCTGTTTTTGTCTCCATCATAGCGAAATTCATTTTGTAATATGATTTCACAAAATATAGCACCATTCTGTTATTAAGATCTTTTGGAAAGAATTTTATCTTTTGGAGATATTTTACCTCTTTGCAGTCATCTAGAATCCATGTTTCCTCTTCATGACCTAGAAAAGAGAGGAAAAGTTCACCAGGGCCTCAGCTTTGAGAAGCCACAAATGGAAAATAAAAGTCGGGGAGCATCATCACCATGGCAGCGCCTCCTATTCATTGCCAAAAGTGAAGGCTCTTTGACTGTCACAGGGATCCAGCATTCTCAACAGAGATGAGCTAAAAGTGTGCTCCTTAGTGGCTTGGAGTAAACAAAGAGTTTATTTTGGCACCAGTGATGGTTCAGACCTGTCTCATTCAAAGGCAAGCTGACTTCAAATCACACATAAAGATAGGATGCCATTGTATCCCCGGGCATCAGAGGCCTAAACACACTCACTTTCTCATTATCTGACCCCATTTCAGGGATAGTCACTTCCATAGCCGTGTGTTGCCTTGGTCACCCGGGCACACAGAGCTAAAGAAGAACTAGGAGAAATATATTTATATACCTATGAAAAGGGCTGTCAGGAGAGCTGAGAAGAGAGATTCTGAGAATTGGAAACCGACTTTGAGAGAAACAGGAACAATGGTAACTCAGATAATGAGCTATGAAGGTAAAAGTGCAACTTTGCTGAGTGTGATTGGAAAGAGAACTAAGAAGTGGATCAAGAAGGGTTGGGAATGTTTGTTAGTCATATGCCTGAGGTTGCTAACATCAGCTTTTTCTAACTCCCTGCCAGGGCTCAAGTGCTGGCAAAGTCAGTAGCACAGGGAAGCTGCCCTGTCATCCTCCCAGCCTTCCTCTTCCCTCCCTTGTGTGGAAACCATGACATCCAAAAATTATTGCTGGCATGTCTGGAATTCTTATTTTTCTTTCTTTCTTTTTTTTTTTTTTTTGCAGTTCGCGGGCCTCTCACTGTTGTGGCCTCTCCCACCACGGAGCACAGGCTCCAGACGCGCAGGCCCAGTGGCCATGGCCCACGGGCCCAGCCGCTCCGCGGCATGTGGGATCCTCACGGACCAGGGCCCTGCATCGGCAGGCGGACTCTCAACCACTGCGCCACCAGGGAAGCCCTGGAATTCTTAATGAAACTTTTCTTATTTACCTTAACAAGGTGTCAGATACTAAAACAGGTATCCCACTCATGCTCCTACTTCATGAGTGTAAATATATTGGGCAAATCCTTGTCTGTCTTATTTTGCTGTTGCTGCCCTAGTATGAATGAACTCATCCTTCTTTCCTACTCCTTCCATGTCTTCTTCAGCATAATAATAACTGCTCAGTTGTTTATATTCATAAACATGTATATATAATATATGTTATTTAAATATGTACATGATTATATATTTTAGGGTGTGTTTTGTAATATAAAGTATACACATTATGTGTGGTTTAGAGAGCATTGTGGTGGTGACCTGGTGCAGAACAGCTGCAGGAATCCAGGAAGGTAAGTCAGCACAATACAGCAGCAAGTAAACCCTGGGGGCATTGTGTGCAGCCCACTGGTCTAGAATATTAGTGCCCAGGGGGATGGATTCAAAGGGGGGAGGCAGATCAAAGGCCACCACAAGTATTTATAGGTTTTAGAAAGAGTTACACCCACAGAGGAAAGGGAAATTAGAAACGCAGGAACCATTATGGCACTCAGAGACAAACAACAGGGACAACTGTCTGTCTTGACCTTAGACAAGTAACCCCCTCTCCCAACCCAAGAACTGTCACTTAGGTGACTCTTGGCTGTTGTTCCCCCATTTGGCATAAGCAAACACTAGTCATGCTCTCAAGCCAGGCCTTAATTTTCACTGATAGAGTTGCAACAAATATGCATTTACAAAAAAAATCACAAAAGAGAAAATGAAACAATATTTCATGAATAAGAGTCAGAATAAAAAATAAAGACCAGAACTACAAAGACTTCAGATACTGGGATTATAAAATATAGAATACAACCTGTTTAAAGAAACAAAGTAGGAATTAAAGACACTAGTAAGGAGCAGCAGGTATCAAAGTGATAATGTTCAGATGAAATTTGAAAAATATCCAAGTAGAACTTATAGAAGTAAAGACTATCATAAATGAAATATAAAATACTAATCAATGGGTTAAACAGCAGTTTGGACACAGCTGAAGAGAGAATTGGTGAACTGGAAGATAGGTCTAAATAAATTACATGGAAGAAGAGGTGTCAAAAGAGATAGAAAATATGAAAGAATGGTTAACAAACATTTAAGATAGAGTAAAAATGCCAATATACATCTAATGAGAGTTATAGAAGAAGAGGACAAAGAGAACTGGTAAGAAGCAGAATTTTAAAGCAAATGAGACTGCCCCTTACTAATGTAAAATGTTAATAATAGGGGAAATTGGGTGTGGGGTATATGTACTACCTTCTATCTTTACACTATCTTTGTGCTTCTGTAAACCTAAAATTGTTTTAAAATAAAAAGTTGATTAGCATATCTCCTCTCCCAGAGAGAGAGAGAGAGAGAGAGAGAGAGAGAGAAATTTTCCAAATACTATGAAAGACACAAATCTTCAGTCAGGAAGCCCTATGACTTCCAAGCAGAATAACTAAGAGGAAGGTAGACAAAAGAACGTACTTAGACACATCATAGCAAAACTGCAGAAATCAGAGGCAATGACATCTTTAAGACAGCCAGTGAGAAAGGAAAGATAACCACAAACAAGTGATAATTAGACTGACAGCTGACTTAGCAGCAACAATGGAAGTCAGAAAATTGTAAGACAATATCTTCAGTATGCTCAGATAAGATAGTTGTCAAGCTAGACAGAAATACTTAGCAGAACTACTTCTCAAGAACAAAGGCAAAATAAAGACATTTTCAGATAAACACTGAGGACGTTGATCTCCAAACGCTTACTAATTGAAATTCTAAAGTCTATACTATAAAGAGAGACAGAAAGAGAAAGAGAGGAAAAAAAAAAGAATCCTCAATAGGTCTGAGATACAAGAAAGAAGGGTAGGTAAAATTTTTTTTAAATTCTGAATTTGGAAAAATCTTACAATGATGTTATAAAAAAATAATATCTAGATTATGAGGTCAAAAAACAATGCTCCCCTTGAAAACTGTAGGGGAATCCTTACTTGTCTACACGGCTTCTGGTAGTTTGCGGGCAATTTTTGGCATTCCTTGGCTCGTAGATTGCTCCTTCTAGTCCTCCATGTTCACGTCATCTTCCTTCTCTGTGTGTCTCTCTGTGTCCAAATTTCCCCTTTTTATAAGGACATCGGTCACATTTGATTAGGACCCACCCTAATAACCTCATTTTAACTTGATTACCTGTGTAAAGACACTACGTTCAAATAAGGCCACATTCTGGGGTTCTAGAGGATAGGATTTCAAGATATTTGGGGGAGGGAGGGGGAACAAGTCAACCCGTAACACAATCCCAATTCTAACTGGTGGTTTTAAACTCCGGACTTCACCCTTGGTTCTAGTTGCTACTGCCTCTTTCTTTTCCACCTCCCACCCTTTCAAACCTCCAAAGCCAGTGGTGCCCATGGTTCCATGCTCCTACACTGCTTATTATGGGCTAATTTGTGTCCTCCCTAAATTCATATGTTGAATCCTAACCCTCAGTACTTCTGAATGTGATTGGAGATAGAGCCTTTAGAGAGGTGATTAAGTTAAAATGAGGCCAGTAGGATGGGCTATAATCCAATATGACTGATGTCCTTATAAAATAAGGAAACTTGGACACACAGAGAAACACCAGAGAGATGCACAGAGGAAAGACCTTGTGAGGACACAGTGAGAAGGTGGCCATCTGTGAGCCAAGGACAGAGGTCTCAGAAGAAGCCAAACCTGTTGGCACCTGACCTTGGACTTCCTTCCTCCAGAGCTGAGAAATAAATTTCTGTTGTTTAAGCCACCGAGTCTACGGTATTTTGTTCTGCAGCCTGAGCTGACCAATCCACTGCTCAAAGCCCCTCCTGGCTGCATCTGGCAATGCTCCTGAGCACTGTCCCCAGGCCTAACTCCCTCCCCCACTCTGTGGGCTCTTCCTTGACTTACATCTCAGTGTGTGAGGTCCATGCAGCCATCTTCTCAGCTTAGGTAGGTGGCATGGCCACCCACAGGGTTACGCTCCCAACACTGTCCAGTGTGACCTTTGATGCCACAGCCCCTGTGGCTATGATGAGGGGCGATGGGAGCAGACGGAAGGAGGGATTCCAGCAGCTGCTTTGAGACTATTTATGGGCTCAGAGGATGTGAAAGAGGATCACGTGAACATCAGGCAGCTTGCTGAAGGAGAAGCGTGACTGAAAAGCTCCGTTGAGGCTTGAAACTCTTGTTTATTCCTGTAGGTCCAGCAATGCAGAAGGAAGGAAGCCGGCCCTTCTAGCCTCTTCTACCCCCACGTTGTCATCAGGCTCTGGATTTTTCCTTCCTTGGATTTCTCCTGGAAACAGCTTCCTTTACTTGGTGGATATCCAGATGTTCCCCTACCCCATGGGTCTTTCCTTCCTCTTCTGGTTCTCCACTTGTTTCCTGGCCTCTCCTGCATAACAAGGGTTAACACAGTAAAGAGCCTTGAGTGTTGAACAACTCACTGTTCTGGGCTCCGTGGACACAGCTGTGGTCAAGGTTGACGTCAGGAGTTTACATTCTTGTGCTCTGGAGACCGTAGATAAACAAACAAACAAGAAAACTTTGGGGGAGTCGTGCTGAGAATTAAGATGGGGAGATGAAATGGCAACTGATCAGGGATGACTTTAGATCAGGTGGTCTTTGGAGCAGCTCTTGGGGTTGGGGAGCCGTTGACAATTTATGATCGACAGTACTCTTACTCGAGCTGTGAAAGCACCAGATACACAACAGATTTCTGCCCTCCTGGCTCTAAGTTACAAACAAGTAAATGTTTGCTTATCTATACCAGACAGAGGGGGTAACCAGACCTGGTTAGAAAGTGAATAAAAAATGCTCCCAGGTCCCATTTCCTTTGTCTATTTAAAGGGGATTTTTAGCCATCTGGAAGTTTTCTTATCAGACATTTGATAAGGAAAAGGGATGTTTTGAAAGGTTGTTACCCAAGAACACATAAACCAGGAGAAATATATTTAACCTACCCTGGTACCTTCTTGAATTCCCAGACATTGAAAGGACATTTAAAAGTGACTCGGGATCCCAAAGCCAGGCACTGTCCCTTAGGCCCCAGCACTAAGTCCAGGGGAGCCCTTTCAGATGGGTACACTTTTGCCAAAGGTCTGAGGGCAAGGGCATGCAGCATCCCAGGTCTTACAGACATGCCCCGTGGAGCTCTGTGGCAGCACTCTGTGGGAGGGCCACAGCGGAGGGGGCTGGGGGCCATATGGGGAGCATAGGTGGTGCCAGGAGCAGCTGGAGCCTCAAGGCCTCCCCCCAACCTCACCCGAAAATGGCAGGAGAGAGCACTTGGCTCTTATCGCTGGTGCACCGATGTTCATTCCAGGGCCAACACACTGACCTTCAGCTCAGGAAGTGACTTCTTAGTCAATTGCTTCTTTGGAGGGACCTGCCAGGATTTGAAATGAAGCAGCAGTTCTTGTAACATCCAGTCATAAATCTAAATCTTTTTTTTTTTTAACTGAAGCAAAATAGTGAGATAACTTGACGTTTTGCATGCTTAAATTTAGAACAGATTATAGCAATTGAATACCCACATCATAAGCTGCTTCATTTGAGCACAACACACGTACCCAGGCTCAGCTTCATGTGATTTGAGTCTCGAGAGTGATTCTTCTTCTGCCAAAGTTTTTAAATCTTAGGCTGACTAGTAACTTTCAGCCCGAGGATGAGGCCACCTGATCTCCAGTCCTGGCCCTCACTTGGTTGAGCAAAGGTGCCTCTCTGGGCCTCAGGAAACCCCTCTCTGTGGTGTGCACACACTGTGTGGTGTGTACACATGGTGTGGTGTGCAATGCCCAGCTCTTATGCCCAAAGGGTATCATCCCAGATGACCACAGATAGTCTTTGGGATGATGTGAGTAGAGAGATCTATGAGATTATATTATGAATCTATGGCTAATAATGGCTATTAATAATAGATGCCACTCACCCAGTACTTCTCACATGCTGGGCACTGTTGGAAGCACACTTTGTCTTAATTGCCCTAGTTCTCATTCCTCATTTTACCAATGAGGAAACTGAAGCCCAGAGACGTTAAGTAACTTGCCCAAGCTCAAACAGCTCTAAGCGGGGAGCCAGGATACAAACCCAGGCATGTGAGTGCACCCTGTGCCTTCCAGCCTTTGGGTATCAGCCCTGAGATCTCCCCACCAGCACTGACATAGAGGGATGAGAATGGGATGGAGCTAGAGAGTGATGCTGACTCAAAGATGGCTCCTCGTGGGAGTGATGTCTCTGGGCCTGTCCCAGAGCTGGGGAGAGAGAGACGTGGAGGCAAGAGGGATAAATAAATACAAAATGGGTGATCCAATTTAGAAAAAAAAAAAAAAAATCATTGCCACCTGACCATGAGCAAGGTGCAGTGTTTTAAAATTTCCCTTTCAAGATAATTGCTGTAGACCTTAGAAAAATGAATCTAATAGAAGAAAAAAAGAAAGGCAAAGGGAGCCCAGGGATTTGAGTATGAATATGCAGGTTTAAAACATCTTTTCCCCTTGAAATACAACCTCTTACCTTGCTGGAAAGTCCTGTTACTTTAGCTTTGTCTCAACTCTCACTCTAAAGGCTGGCTGGGCTTGTCAGTCAAGACCATCTGTGCTGGAATGAGGTTTCTTCCAAAGACCTGATTTTGATTTTCTAGGAGCTACACCTGACCTCATACACTTAAAGAGGAACGTCTTCATTTCTGCTTGCTGTCTCCCTTCCTGCCTAAATAGGTGCTTGCCTGATACCTACAGGCAGGACAGCGGGAGGCGGGTTATTGGGTTTTCGGAGAAACCATTTCCTTTTCGTAGGACATAGCTGCAGAACCCAGGAAGTGCAGAGATTCAGCCAGAGGTGTTTGCGGGCTTTGCCTGAGGACAAAACATCCAGGCCAAAGTGAAGCATTTAGTCAAAGCCAGTGGGCCTTGTCTTTCCAACCCTTTCTTTGTTTTTTTTCTCCTACTCGAAAGTTGTTGGAATGAATTCACCTTTTGGTGGGTTTCCTTGTGGATATTTGTTTGGACTGACTGCATTCCTACGCATGCTTGTCAGTAGTTGCAGCCCTTCTGTGACCTAATCTGGGCCCAACTGATAAATATTACAAGGCGGGTGCTATGAAGATGAGGAAATGGGAGAGAGTGGGCTTCACAGAAAATTATGAGAGCCCCTGACTCTAGAGGCTTCCATTCAAATGAAGCCACCATCTAATGGTTAAACAGATCCATTTAAATAAATGCATAAAGTACAAGAGCGTCATCCCTCTTGTTGGAGCTGGACGATTAAATAAGACTGAAATAAAGATGTTATTATTGATAATAACGGTAAACGACACCATTTATTGAGCATCTATTATGTACTTGGCAACATTATCATGTGGGAGGTACTAGCTCTATTTGGATGACAGAAAGCAGACCCTGTGAGGTGCCAAGGTCACAGAGCAAGTAGTGGCGGAGACGCAGGTCCGAGTCCACAGTCTGTGCTCATGTGGCCCCAGATGAAGAAAATGAGACACAGATTCTCATGATGTGACTTACTCATGCACGGGTGCAAAACTTGCTAATGAATAAAGCAAAATAATAATAAAATGAGCTGGTCTGAGGACCCGCGATTGTCTGGGTTCAAAACTTGAGTTATAAATACAATTCCAATCATGAAACTCTCCGTATGACACTGGATGAGTTACTTAAACTCTCTGAGCCTCTACTTCTTCATCTCCAAAACGGGCTAATAATGCTTAGTTCATAGCATTGTCATGAGGCTTAAATTAGATGCACCATGCTATGTGCTGAACTCAGGACTTGGCATATGGTATATAATCGATAATGTTGGTTATTGTGCGGGTCTTCAGGGAGAGCAGGTGACTATTTGTCCAGGGGGCTTTTCTTGACCTTTTACCCTCATGCCTCCACCTCCACTGTTCCCTGCAGGAGTCCTGCAGTGTCAGCCATTATGCTCTTACCCTGCTAACTCCCTTGAGGTCAGAGAAGCAGGTGGCTGGGGATGGAAGGCAGTCAGGACCTTGGCCAACATGCCAGTTGAAGGTCCTGGCCAATGGCCTTGACTTTGCCAGCGCTAACCTTTTTTATACCTGACAAGGCAAACTACCACGTGTCAGGTCAAGACAAGAACAGGGGTGCAAGGAGAGAGCCAGCCCATGAGATAGGAACAGGGGTAGGCCAGAGAGCCCCTGGAGGTCACTTTCAGCCCTATGATTTGATATTGGCATAAAACTGAATGCAATACATTTAACTCTGAGACATTCCCACCTCCCACCTGACCTCAGTCTGGGCAATCTTCCTGTTAGTCAAGAGGACAAGCCATAAATCTCCCTGTGGATGGGAGTGCTGGGCGCACAATAAACTCTGCTGTCTCCCCTGTTTTCCAGAAAGGGTTGACGGATCCTTCCCCTCACATTTATTTCAGCACAGTAGAATTTCAACAAGACAGAAATAGAAGCCAGAAAGCTTGGTCCTGTCAAAAGCTCTTAATATAATTATGAGAGTCGGGCCTCTGTGTGTTCCACTCCCCAGCCCACGAATAATTAGGGTGCAGAGGCCGGGAACTGAATGGAGGTGGGGGAGGAGTGGGGAGAGACGGCAGGCTGAGGGCGTTGTGACTAGTGTAATGGCTGCTGCTTCTCTGCTGGGATGCCCCAGTCCTGCAGACTCCCTGGGAATTCTGCAGCTTCATAAAAGCTCCCCTTAGAGCTGGGATCATCCCAGGCAGCAAGTAGTGGCTCTAATAGTTTCAGCTGATGCGTTATGGCTGTCCCGCCTCAGCTCCCTTTACTGAAGGTTAGTTATATAGAGATAGGCCCTCATCACCCCCGACATCCACAGTATATGCAGAAGGTGGCCGGGACACGTAGGCCATGGCACCAGGCTTCGGGTCTGATGGGGACCTCAGAGGCAAGCCCAGCCTGAGCATTCGGGCTACCAACGGGAAAGCAGAGTCCCTCTTCCCTGGAACATTTGCTTTCTGTTTAGTGTTTAATTTTCTCTCTGAAAGGCAATCTATGGAATGGAAAAAAAAACAAAAACCAGTCCCTAAAGTCCATTCGAGCTTTCTCTTCTCCAGGTTAATTTCCATTCAAATGCTTATGTAGCTCCCGCCGCAGAGTTAGGCATTTGTTACTCTAATTCTGCTGCTATTCTCCCCAGGGTTTGCTGTTTTGTCAGGGCCTGTGC
Source organism: Globicephala melas (assembly GCF_963455315.2). Classification (NCBI taxonomy): domain Eukaryota; kingdom Metazoa; phylum Chordata; class Mammalia; order Artiodactyla; family Delphinidae; genus Globicephala; species Globicephala melas. The sequence goes on from NC_083330.1 coordinate 47,366,499, forward strand.
TGTTCCATTTCAGGGTTCGGAGCAGAATTACCGAGCTCAGTGTCAATGGAGGGGCTCAGGAGGGGCCCAACACCCAGGGAAGGAGCTCTCCATGGATTCTTTCTTCCCAGCCCCAGAGGGAGGCTGTCCTTTAGCTCTGCTGGCTGCCACCTGGCTCCAGAGCATTTATTCTACACTGGTGGTAAGGCGACAGAGCCCTGTGCTCTGTACATGGAACAGACTTGCGTCCCCAGAACCTGCTCCTCCATGATTCTGCACTTGGCCTCTGTTGACAGCGGTGCTGACGATATCCTTAAGAGACACCTCAGCTTAGTCCTTAAAAGCACTCTCTTGAGTCAAGCTGGATTGCTTTGGTTTGAATCTAAGAACTGCCACTTATCAACTATGTGACTTTGGACAAGTCCTTTAACTTCTCAGTTTCACCATCTATAAATTGGATACCAACAGTACAGGGCATTAAATGAGTTACCATTGTTGTTAGCATTAAATGAGTTTGTAATAGATATAAATTGCCTGTAAGAGTGTCGGGCACAGAGTCAGGGTCAGCGGGTGGTGGCTATAATCACTATTACTGTTATTAGTCCCTCCTGGGGCTGGCCTGGCTGCAGAGGCAGGAGCTGAGTGCCCAGCAGGATGTGCCCTGCATCTCAGCGGGGCAGGGTGTGAAGGGGTGGCCATCCCTGCTGGGTCCACCGGATGCTAACTGCTTGGTACTCACACACTGGATTCTCCTGGATCAATGGGTGCTTCCATCCCTTCACAGCCTCCATGTTATTCCTCCAACCCACCTGGCCTGGGGACTCCTGGAATGTGACTTCTTTGAGGAGGACAGGCAGGCAGGGAGGAAATCAGGAATTCTGATTCTCATCCTCAGAGGGATTCAGTCCCTAGGCCAAGGCCACTCAACTAGTACGTGGCATTGCAGGAGCTCACATGCACACTGGCTTGACTCCCAGGGGCGCACTTGCCTACGAGGCCCCTTGGGGTGATGACCCTTTGGCCAGGGGCCACTCTGTGTCATTCCACGCTGTGGAGTGGTGAGTGGTATGAACGGTTCCAGCAGTGAATCTCTGAAAACAGAAGTGAGGCTGTTTCATAGCCTCCAAAGGCTGGAGACAGGCTCTGGTTCGAGACTCCCCAGGAGGGAGAAGCTGGCCGTCTTTGAAGGCCTCACCGAAAGAAGCGCCCAGCCTCTCCAGACACAGGGTGAGCTGTCACCTGCAGGCCGAGTGGAGGACAGAGCCTGAAATGCCTGGCCACCAGTTCCACCCTTATGGGACCCAAAGCCTCACCAATCTGTGCCCCTGCCTGCTGGCAAGGGCCGCCAGTATCAAACCAGGGCCTGCTCCCTGCTGCCCAAGGGCCCTCCCTTCCGGGCACGTGTGGATGAACCCTCGGCTCCCACCAAATGAGCTTCCGGGCAGGAGGATGGGCAGCTGTCTCTGTCAGCCACCCCTCTGCAATTTCCTAACTTGTTTTGTGGCACGCTGCCAACTGCACAAGTTGGCTGCTACAAAGTGTAGAAATGCCAACTGGAAGTCCACGGGCACATCAGAGCTCCAGGCTGCACTGGGCCTCCAGCAAGCCGGGCAGGGTCCAGCGAACCCCAGGAGTGTGGATCTCCTGAGGGCTGTTCTCGGCCTTGGCGTGGTCAGACCTCCATGTCTGCAACCTGCCCCACCCCCATCCCCCCGCCCCTGCCCAGGGCCTTCCGTGCTGGACTCCCCCTTCAAAGAGGCCAGGCCCTTTGCCTGCCTGTGATTCTCTCCCTGTTCAGGCTCTGGTTATATCACCTGGGGAACGGCTGTTTTAGGCTGTATTTCCCTAGATCAAGAGTATTCCAGCTTTGTTCCCAGCAGGCCAGGCAGCCCCAGGGTGATCTAAGGAGCTGCCAGTGTCTTTGGTCACTTCCCAGCCATAACCTCCTCAGGTCCTGGCTTTCCTGTGATCTTTATGTACCATTATCAGCAAAGGTCAAGGATCTGGGCCCCTAAGGCATTCCCTTGTCAGTCTAGAGCCTTCACTGCCCCTGTTAAGAGATCCATCTTCCTGAGGCCCCTACAGAAGAGGAGGGGTGAAGTGTCGAGGACAGAGCCTGGCTTTTGGGCCAGATCTGGGCTCCAGGACTGGGATGTTGAGTAGCTCTGGGCAAGGGATAATTCTAGCACTCAGAATGCTCCCCACACAGTAAGGAGAGTGGTAGCTCCACTAACTGTCATTATGTGGGCAGCCCAGGCCACTGTGCACACTCAGTGTTCCTCAGATGCCTGTGAAACGGTTTCCCAGTAAGCCCATGACACCCAGGCTGCTGGTGAGCTTGGGCTCCTGCTGAAAGCAGGCTGCGCTTGTTTGGGAGAAAGGGAAAGGAATGGCCTTGAAACTGGCCGCCTCCGGAAAGAGGTAGCAACAAAATCCAGAGCTTCCCTGAGCAGAAGAGCTAAGCATTGAAGGGCATGTGCAAAAGAAAGTGAAGAGGAGATAGCAAGGGCGCCGCACATAACTGGCCTATTTTGCCTTTTCGTACATCCTCAGGCAACTTCCAGATTCTGGAGTTTCCTGCCCAGCCACCCTCCATAGACCCAGCCCCTCACTTTGCACCTCATTCATATCCCGTTGTTTCATGGTCTTGCTCTTTGCAGGGACAGCTGATTCCCAGCGCTGATCCTTGAGACTGCAAACACTTCTCTGTGTTGGGAGGATGGTCGATAGAAACATGTGGTCTGCTCAAGGCATTCTGGAGGTTCTAAAGATGGGGAGTTCTATGCAAGAATTGGAGGAGGTGGACAGGCAGGACTTCCAGCTAACAAGCCTCCTGGGGCACTTTGGAATCCCACCACAGGCCTCTCTGCTGGCACAGTTGACCAGGAAAAAAAGTGAGCAGATGGACAGAGATGTGTGTGACTGAAAGATCAGGCTGTTAGGGCTTCCCTGGTGGCGTAGTGGTTGAGAGTCTGCCTGCCGATGCAGGGGACACGGGTTTGTGCCCCGGTCCGGGAAGATCCCACATGCCGCAGAGCAGCTGGGCCCGTGAGCCATGGCCGCTGAGCCTGCGCGTCTGGAGCCTGTGCTCCGCAACAGGAGAGGCCACGACAGTAAGAGGCCCACACATCACCAAAAAAAAAAAAAAAAAAAAAAAAAGTTCAGGCTGTTGGATGCATGGATTGGTCCTCTTGGATCTTGGGAGGTGTGCTGACTGGAAGAAAGGTTAGTCCCACAGGAGAGCCTGGCCCACCACGTGTCCGTCTGGCTGTGGGGCCCATACTGCCTCCCCCGGGGGCTGCCTGCATACAGAAAGGCAGGGAAGTCTCAAGGAACAAGATGCACGAGCTGGGCAGGCGTGCAGAAGCCAGCAGCACACCTGGGCTCCTTCCTGTCCTGGGGAAGCCTCACAAGGAAACAGCACCCCATACCCCAATTCTGTCCCATGAGAGCATCCCGAATACAATCACAGAAGAGGTATGTTGGTGCATTTTCAAGGCTACAGACATAAATTAGGCAATTTCCCTGATACCTGAACTGCCCCACATGACATCTGATTTAATTCTTCATAACCAGCATCAGTAACTACTGATCTCCAAAGCAATGAATGAAGCTGCCCAAGGTTCTGCCGAAGAAGGTGGGTCCTGCCCCAGCCAGAGGTGTTCTGAGCCGCCAGGTGCCACTTCCCAAGTCCCTCCCATCAGTTATTTCTGGCCTTACCTTATCGATCCTTTTAATAGCAGGCAGTAACAATTTATTAGCACTTTTCCAGAGTCTCTGCCTCCTGGCTAGATCTTTTGCCATCCTGAGAGCTGAAGTAATATTTCTTCTAAATCTAGCTCTCTTCAAGGCGCTACAGGAGGCCAGTCTGAGTGAGTCAGGGATGCTACAGAGAAGGAAGAATTAAGACATTTCCATTTTCCCACTGCTTATTTATGAACAAATAAATCTGTTGGTTACAACTGAACAACTGTATGGGGCTGGGGGGAGGGGACTACAGAGACCAGATGAAAACAAGCCATCTTTGATTTCCCTTTACAGAATTTAATTTTTTTAATTAAAAAAAATTTTAATAGTTTTAAATGTTACTTTCTACTTACAGTTATTACAGAATATTGGCTATATTCCCAGAGTTGTACAATACATCCTTGAGCCTACCTTACCCTCACTACCCCACCCCAGTTTGTCCCCCGCCCCGGTAATCACTAGCTTGTTCTCTCTGTGAGCTAATTTGATTTTTAAAGTGGGTTAGGAGGTGAAAGGACAGCGCAGCTTGAGTCCGGTGGGTCGGGGGCTGGACTTCCCGGCAGCCCAGCCTCCCTGCCCTGCTCTTGTGACTCAAACTTTTGGTGCTTCAGTTTTACCCACGACCAAAAGGAGGTAAGGAAGAAGCCACTTCCCTAACTCATGACCCACTAGTTGATTCCTGACTCCTCTCCTTCCGGAGAATAAAGAACTGCCGGGAAGGCGCTGACGGCCCGCGCGCCGGCAGGGGACGCCCGACTGCGGGAAGGAGGAGAAATTCAGGAGTAACTGGGCCGCGGGGAAGGGGCCTCGGCAGCCCTTCTGGCTTCTCAGTTATCCTCCGGCCCCAGCCAGGAAGCAATCAGGGACTCGGCCTGGGCAGGCGTCTGGGGCCGTATAAACTCAAAGCGTTTATCCTGTTGGTGGCTGAAAGGAAAGAGGCCAAGAAGAGGCCAGGGACTAAGAAAGTCCCACTGTGGGACCAGCGCTGCAGGCTTTCGGGCTAGAGTTGCCTTTGGAACCAGAGTGACTGCTTCCCAGAGGAGGGACTGCTGGCCCAAAGCTGCTTCACCCTCCCCACGAAGGCCCTGCTCTGTTACCCTCCAGTCCTCTGCCCAGCACCTCCCACTTCCCAGAGCCGATCCACACCCCAGGCACCAGCTCCCCGCGCGTGCGCAGTGCCAGCCCTTGCTCCCACTATCCACCTGACTCTAATTTGCCCAGTAACAGACGTCACTGTGCTCAGAGCAAAACAGAGGCTCAGAAAGGGTAAGTGACTTGTCCAAGACCACACAGCTAGTAACTGGCTTCAAATGCAGTCCATCTGCTTTATTGTTTACTTATTTTTCCAATATTAATACTATAGTAAGTTACTGACATATTGTTTTATATATAGAACTTTAATATATTTGTAAAATTATGCAATATATTAAATTATTTTATAGTTAATGACTATTTTTATTATTACTGTTGAGGTTTTATTTATTTTTCGAATAGGCAGTAGTGCATGCAATTCAAAATTCAAAACATACCAGAGGAATGCAGTGAAAAGTCCCCCACCTCAACCTTTGTCTTTCAGCCGCCCAGGTCTCCCTCCTCTCCTCAGGAGCAACCACAGTTAATCTGTTTCTTGTGTATCTTTTCAGAGACAGTGGAATAGATAAAGATCCAGGGGTCTACTAGCCAAAGAATGTAGGCAGCCTCTAGAAGCTGCAAAAAGCAAGGACACAGATTCTTCTCTGGGACCTCCAGAAAGAGAAACAGCCCTACTGACCCCTTGATTTTAATCCCTTAAGACCCATTGCAGACTTCTGACCTCCAGGATAATAAGGGAATAAATCTGTGTTGTTTTAAGCCACTAAGTTTGTGACCATTTGTTACATCTATAGAAAACTAATATGAGTTCCCAGTTTATAACTTATCAAATAAATATTAGATTAAATATTTAAATAGGAATACCAAGCAAACAAAACTTGTGGGGAGAGTAGATCTTATAATTATGGCTTCAAAGACAGAGTGAAAGCATTTGTAAAAACCTCTATATATTAAAAATAAACCTATAAATGAAATTATCATGCAAGTTACAAACTGGAAAAATATTTGAAATGTATAAAATGAACAGAGAATCATCTTGAATGGTAAAGTTAAGGGTGATTTTCTACAATGAATGTGCTTTTTTTTTTTTTTTGTAAAGAAGATACATATTTCAACAGAAAGAAATTGTTACTGTGGCAGTTGTATTAAAAATGAATGAGAGACAAGTATGGGCACTTCACCAAAGAAGATACAGGGATGGCAAATAAGTGTACGAAAAGACGCTCCACATCATTAGTCACTAGACAAATGCAAATTAAAACTACATTGATACACCACTGCACACCTATTAGAGTGGGTTAAATTAAAAAGACGGACCATATCAAGTGCTAACGAAGACATGAAGCCACTGGAGCTCTCACACTCTGCTGGAGAGGATGTAAAAGGGTGCAACCACATTAGAAAACTTGAAAGATAAGCAAACACCTACCATATGATGCAGCCGTACCACTCCTAGGTATTGTCCCCAAAGAAATGAAAGCATGTGCCCATACAAAGACTTATATGCGAATGTTTATAGCAGTTTTATTTTTAATAGCCCCAAAGTGGAAACAACCTGTTCATCAACAGGTTTCTGGATAAACAAATTGTAGTATATCCATACAGTGGAATGCTACTCAGCAGTAAAAAAGAATGAACCATTGATATCTGCAACAACATGGAGAGATGTCAGAATAATTACACTGCATGAAAAAAGACAGACCAAAGGAAAAAAAAAAAAGACTACATACTGTATGGTTCCATCTATAAAATTCTAGAAAATACAAACTAATCTATAGAGGCAGAAAGCAGACCAGTGGTGGCCTGCGGATAGGGTGGAGTGGGGAGGGGAGAGAGGGAGGGGTCACAGTGGTGCACAGGGAAACTTCAGAAGGGGTGGGTATGTTTACTATCTTGCTTGTGATGATGGTCTCACAGGTGTACACAGACATTGAAACTCATCAAATTATGTACAGTTTGTTGTATGTCAATTATACCTTAATAAAGTGGTACTTGAAAATGGCTTGATCTTGGAAAGAGATGGAAGACACTTAAATACATAACACTAAGTGAAAGAAGCCAATCTGAAAAGGTTACATGCTCTATTATTCCAACTATATGACATTCTGGAAAAGGCAAAACCAATGGAGGCCATAAAAAGATCAGTGGTTGCCAAAGGTTGGTGGGGAGAGAAGGATCGACAGACAGAGCCCAGAGGATTTTTAAGGCAGTGAAATTATTCTGTCCGACTGAGTATCCACTATAATGGTGGACACATTTGTCCAAACCCATTGAATTTACAACACCAAGAGTGATTTGTAATATAACCTATGGACTTTGGGTGGTTATGACGTGTCAATGTAGATTCATCAGTGGTGACAAATGTTCCGCTCTGGTGTGGGATGTCGATGGTAAGGGTGGCTTGTGCATGTGTGGGACAGGGTGTACGGGAGAAATCGCTGTACTGGCTGCTCAACTTTGCTGCGAACCTAATACTGCTCTAAAAAGTAATGTTTTGTTTTAAAAAACTGGCTTGAACCATTGAATATGTTTTGTCTCTCTTATCAGGGCTCTGGGGGCAGAGGGGGTCAAGGGTTTGTTCAGGTGCTACAGATGCTACTGAGGACACAGATGCTTCCCATCTTTGGGCTGTGTCTCCCCTGTATGGTTCCATCTATAAAATTCTGTTCTCTCTGGCGCTCCCTTCCTCCACCCTCTACCCCAGAGGGTTCAGTGATGCTCACTGGGGTTCCCACAGGCCTTTCTATATAACTTCATTGTCCTTCTGTCTAGACTGCCTTATGCGGGCACATGTCTTAACGGCCAGACATGAGCTTCTAGAACCACTTCTCTTTCATTAGGGGTGTCCCGGGACCTAGCCCAGTTATGCCTGAAAAAGTGAACTTGAATAGGAAGAAAAGCCGATGGAGCTAGAAGAGGTCCCGGAGAGGACACAAGGCAAAGGTGGGAGGTGGGAGGCAGTAGGCTAGGAGCGGTGTCAGTACAGAAGCGAGTACTAAACACTGGAAGACTTCAGTACTGAAGCAGCAGAAATGATCAAGATCTAGAATGACAAAGGACATCACTTGGATGAGCTCAGAAAAAATAGACCTGGGAATATCGCTCTGAAATTAAAAGGAGAGAGTTTTAGAACAGAGGTGGCACAGCTGGCCTCATGGGACAGAATTCTCTGTTCATTCAACATATGGAACTTATTATCTCGAAGAGGTCGTTCAGGGAAGACTACAACAATTTTTAACAGGTTAAAAGCTACTAAATGGACAAAGTGACCTCCCTTGTTAATGCCAGACCCTGCAACCTCACAAAACACCCTCTCCCGATCTCAGTTCTCCAGAGGTATCTTTGGGCTGGATGAATCACGTGCGTCTGAAGTGAGCCTCAGATTATCCATGCTTCATGGCTCATCAGATCGAAAATCACCTCTGTGGGGCAGAGATTCCTGATAGCAGGAGAAAGAACAGGAGATGCTCCTGGCCCCAGGATTGTACAGTCATTGCAGCAGTGACTGACTCTTCCTTGCCGGCCATCCCAGGCAGAATTCCAGAGACGCCCTGGAAGTTCGGGCCCCAGTCTTAGTTGGCTGGTGGCCAGCAGGCCCTAGCATTGGAATCAGGATGGTTCCTGCATATCAGGACCATTGCTGTTCTGAAGCCGTTTATCTGCGGCGTACAGACGCTCTCTAAAGGGTCCAGCCCACTAATTGCAGACTCAGAGTCTTTAAGGAACATTTGAGCTGAATCGGGTTGAGATTCTCCGCTGAGCATAGCTTTTCTATTCTCTAAGTTCACTGGAAGCACCGGAAAGAAATCTTGCAGCAATAGCTGAATCTCATTCACCTGCATCCCAGCCCCCCAGTCTTAAGCTGCACCCAGTTCTAGGTGTCTCTAAGGTCTAAACCCAATTGGCCATTTCCTCCCACTCCCAGCTTGGGCATTGCCAGGCGGCTCTCCAAACCCCTGGCTGCCCGTGATGGGCCCTGGGGTCTGGGGTCCTTCCCCCATCCCAGTACTTCTTCCAGCAGCTGCTCCCAGAGTTGCTCTCCTGGACCCAGCAACCTCTGTCTCCTTCCCTTCTCTTTGAGCAGAAGGCCCCCTCTTCTCTTTCCCCAAGAGGGCTGAGACCATCCTCACCAGCTTTCTTCCTTTTCTCCTCATCTGATCTCCTTTGTGAGCTTGATATGTTAAGTTTTCTCTGTTCTTCTGAAAACCAAAATCACTGCCTCTCTAGGACTTGCCTTCCCCTCTCCGTTTCCGTCCTCAACACAGCTACACAGTAACCTTTGGCTTGCGCCTCGCCTCCTCCTGTTTCCTTCCCCCACCCCTCTACTGAAATGGCTGCTCCCAGAGCACCAGTGACCTCCTGGTCACCAAAGTCTAGGGCCATTTCCAGGACTTTGTTCTTTTTCCTGCCCTCACGGTCACCAGCCTGCTTCCGACTCTCCTTCCCTGACTCTTCCCTGTCTTGGACCCCCAGCATTGCTTCCGATGACCCAATCAGCCAACCGCACTGCACTCTGGACCTTCTTGTTTGAATGAAAACATCTTGCTTCAAGGGCTCTCGTTACCTTCTGGACTAAATCAGCCCCCTGACATGATGGGTTGTCACAGATGTGGCCCCGGCAGGCTTGCCTGCATCACTTGTGACCGCTTGTCCCTAGCCCCTTATACTTCAGTCACATCCAGATTTTTGTAGCCCTCTCATTGGTTTCCATAAGCTTGCAGGTGCTGTTTCCTCTGTCTGGAATACCTCTCTTCCCACCACCACTCGCCTCTCCCCCTCAGTGGGGGAAGCCGTGCTCCTAATGCTTTTCCTGAATGTGTTCTATGGGCTTAGTGACTCGGCAGCAGCCTCAGCCCTTTGAGTGCCAGGAAGGTACCCTGCAGCCCGGTACGCAACAAACAGAGATCCTCAGTCTTCTGCTTCCACACTGGCTCCCTCTGAAAATCCTTTCCATCTCACAGTTTCAGCTTGCAGCTCAATTCAGCAGAAATGCTTGGATGCTACCCTGCAAGCACACGTTGGGCTAATTCTCAGCTCTCTGCCTTTATACCTCATGTCCTCTCCTAAGGCCAGACCCATGTTCCTGCCTGTTCGCAGGATGGAAAGTTCTGATCAGCACTGATTGCTTTCCTCTTTCTCCCCCAGCTACCAAATTCTGTCCATTCGCCCTTCACAGCCTAAACAGACAAACAAGCAAAACAAAGCAAGCCCTATGCTTTGTCTTTCCTTTCTAGTACTCAATCTGGTTGTGACGGTTCATTTTCTGTGTCAGTTTGGCTAGGCCACAGAACCCATTTGGTCAAACATGAACCTAGACGTTACTCTGAAGGTGTATTTAAGATGAGATGAACATTTAAGTCAGCAGACTTTGAGGAAAGCAGATTATCCTCTCAAATGTGGGTGGGCCCTGTCCAATCAGTTGAAGGCCTTAAGAGAAAAAAGACTGAGGTCCTCCGAGGAAGAGGGAATTCCACCTGCAATCCACCTTTGGACTCCAGCTGCAACATGAACCCTTCCCTGGGTCTCCAGCTGCCGGCCCACCCCGCAGATTTTAGATGAGCTGCCTCTACAATCAATCATGTGAATCAGTTCCTTAAAATAAACCTCTTTCTCTCCACACACACACCCTATTGCTTCTGGTTTTCTGGAGAACCCTGACTAATACACTGTTCTACCTCCTAACTCGGCTCCCTGTTCCTGCGTTCACTCCCCTCCAGCCCACTCCAATGATGCTCGCTGATTTTTTTTGTAATGTTAATTTGCTCACAAAATTTGCTGGAGCCCTACTGTTTATCAATGAATGGCTGTGTTTCCCAAACATCAGATGTTTGCGTATCTTCACCACATTTGACATGAGTTTTCAGTGTCTCGTCTATACAGTTACTTGTTTTAGATTTTACTTTACACTGACCCTTCTCAGGGATGTTTGCATTTTGGCAGGAATGTGTGAAATTTTTTTTTAACTTTTTATTTTTATTGGAGTATAGTTGATTAACAATATTGTGTTAGTTTCAGGTGTACAACAAAGTGATTCAGTTATACATATTCATGTACCTATTCTTTTTCAAATTCTTTTCCCAATTAGGTTGTTACAGACTATTGAGCAGAGTTCCCTGTGCTATACAGTAGGTCCTTGTTTGTTATCCATTTTAAATATAGCAGTGTGTACATATCAAACTCAAACTCCCTAACTATCCCTCCCCCTTCCCTCCCCCCGATAACCTTTAGTTCGTTCTCTAAGTCTGTGAGTCAGATTCTGTTTTATAAATACGTTCATTTCCATCATTTTCTTTCAGAATTCCACATATAAGCAATATATTATGATATTTCTCTTTTGCCGTCTGACTTACTTCACTCAGTATGACAATCTCTAGGTCCATCCATGTTGCTGCAAATGGCATTATTCCATTCTTTTTAATGGCGGTGTAATATTCCATTGTATATATGTACCACATCTCTTTATCCATTCATCTGTCGATGGACATTTATGTTGCCTCCACGTCTTGTCTATTGTAAATAGTGCTGTGATGAATATTGGGGTACAAGTATCCTTTCGGGCCATGTTTTTCTCCAAATTTATCCGAGAGTAGGATTGCAGGATCATGTGGCAACTCTATTTTTAGTTTCTTAAGGAACCTCCATACTGTTCTCCATAGTGGCTGCACCAATTTACAAGAATGTGTGAATTTTTAAGATAAAAGCTCTTGCAGTCCCAATCAAAAGGTGAAGAGCAGTTTTGTGGAAGGGTTTTGAGCTTTCCTAATTCCCTGCCACCACGCAAGCTGGTCCTCTTGACTTGAAGTTAAATTTCTAAGATGGAAGGTCCCAGCAAGATTGAGATGCGTGGGACTTCCCTGGTGGTCCAGTGGTTAACACTCCATGCTCCCAATGCAGGGGGCCTGGGTTTGATCTCTGGCTGGGGAACTAGGTTCCCGTATGCTGCACCTAAGAGCCTGCATGCTGCAACTAAAGATTCCGTGTGCCACAACAAAGATCCCGCGTGCCACAACTAAGACCCAGTGCAGCCAAATAAATAAATACATATTACAAAAAAAAAAAAAAAGAGATTGAGACGCATGACACAGATTACTACGCCTCTCTTGAGTCATCAAGGCAGAGGTGGCTCCTTCATGCCACTTGTCTCTTCATCTGAGGTTGGGAGTGGAGATGGTGAACGTTTGGTCCCACCTCTGGGGGTAGGGATGGGGGTGGGGAGTATGAATGAAGGAAGAGGAAGAGGGCGAGAGACCACCCAAGTTTTCGTAACTCACTCTCTGACGTTTGAAAATACCCTATTTCATTATTTTCTAGGATTGATTTCTGCAACATCTATTCCGAGAAAAATATTAGAAAGGAACATGTCGTTTCTTTGCACCAGTTATCCCCTTTGTCAATATTAAACGACTTAGTCACTTCTCTGGGGAATTAAAGAGGTTGATTCATGGCTATGTGACCCTCTTGTCACTTCTGGTTCCTTTTTCCTTGTTCTATATCAACACTTAGAGCCCTAGGGAAGGGCCTTTTTGCACTCAGAGAAGAACCTGAGAGGAGCCTGTAAGTAAACTTTCAGAATAATCTTGATTTTGAAATTGCTTTTTTTAATAAGAAAAAATTAAGTATTAGTAAATTGGAATAAACTGTTGAGACTAGAGGAAACTTTAAACCTCTGCCTCTATCCCCGACAGTTTACCTATGTACAGAAATCTCAGAAAGTCTCTGTTAACATGGGTCTGAGGGATCTGAATCCCTCGTCTCAGGGAGGACTGCAGCCTGAGCATCTTCTTAACAGAACAGCTGTGTGGACGTGGGCCATCCCTGGCTTCTGAAGAACTGATCTGTTAGCCAGGCCTCGGGTCACAGAGAGGAGCAGGGCTGGCCCGGAAAGGCTGCCAGGCCTCACACACAGTGCCATGCTGGGCTGAATTGTTCCGTAGACACTCCTCTGTTTACCCAGTAGCTTTCATTAATCTTTCCTTCCTTGTGTGAAGGGTGCTTTCAGAGAGGAAGGCGTTCACTGGCTTTCCCAAGGCAAGAACGAGGAAAACAAAATTATGAGGAATTCATTTCACCTCTTGGCGCTGCTCGAGCTACTCTGGCAGGCTCAGAGAACACTGCGTTCCCGACCAATTTATAAGTTTGCAAGAGTTTTAAAAAAAGAAAGAAAGAAAAAGAGAAAAGGACAAGAAACGCTCTGTCCTCCTTTTGTCCCCCTTACGGGTGCTGGGCTTCTGCAAAATGCCAATGCCCAGAGTGGGCTCAGCCACTCTCCTTTGCCTTTATTTCAGAGACTGTGGGCTGGCAGGACCCAAGGGAGCTGTGGTCCCCAGAGGTGAAGTGACTTATCCAAGGTCACATGCAGGCCAGACCCCAGGTCTCCTGTCTCCCTGCCCCGTGGTCTTTTTCTATCTCACTCTGCCCTTTCTCCAAATTCCCTTTAAAATGAGATTCCCATCAAGTCCTGAGGTCAATGAGAGGCTGATGTGTTCAGACAAGGTTCCCACAGGGGATTAGCAGAGCCGGTTGGAGGAGCGGAGATAGAACGTCGGCAGTCGGGTTTATTTTTCCCCAGGGTGTCTGCAGACTATACCTGGGCTTGTTGAGCATAAGCCATTGGCTTCTGCATGGGGAGCATGGTCAGAAGGAGCTGGTCTCACTTACTGGAAATCTCAGGATGTCCGACAAGGCGAGTGCTACCCACTTGGGGAAGGAGGGGAGCAATAGGGCCGCACTGAGTTCCTTGTCCTCTGGGTCCTTCCCCAAAGAAGGCTGCACTGGTTTCTCCTGCAACTGCAAAAGCTGTGATCCTGTGGGTTTCTGTCTGCCAGCGCCAGAGCGACACTGGTGATGTGCTTCTTCAATATCCCCTCAATCTTGAAGGCGCCCAGGGTGGGCCACTTTGGAGGCTCTAGTTATTATTGTCACAGCTGCTGACTGGGCCTTGTTATCTGAAGCAAGGATGCGTTCTTTGCACCTTGAGAGTTAATCTGTGCTCAAAGGAATCACAGGACAACACAGGAATGTTCATCGCCCTGACTCCCCAACAAAGTGGGCGAACAGGGCTCTGGGGCTGGGGCTGGGGGCTGGGAGCCTGTGTCCTCCGTGCCAGGGCTTTTGCTGCTGCCACTGACGTTTAATACCCCCCGGGGAAAACAATCAAATCCACTGCGTATGCACCTCACAGCCGGCGTTTGCTGGTGTGCGCAGGTTGATGGAGAAGCCTGGCCACTTCTGTTTCCCATGGCAACAGCTCAGCTCTGCGTGAAAGCAGATGTGTGGGCTCAGGCTGGATACACAGACCGCACAGTTCTGCCTGGCTCCGGACTTGGACCAGGAGCTTCTCATCACTGCCCCCGTTCCTTAACTTGTCCCCTCCCACCCAGCCACACAAACATCCCTTTCATCCCGTGAAAGAGATTTGGGTCCTTGGTGATATTCTCCTGTGAACTGTAGCTGTGGTTTCCTGGCCCCGGGTTGTGGCACGAACTAGAGTTTAGGGATAAAGGCAGAAGAGTGGTAATTATTCTTGGGATATTGCCGTTGATAAAAGCAAAAAAGCAGGTACACGGTCCTGGAGAGACACTGATGTTGAGATAAACATTGTTGATAATGGAGGCACCGTAAAGAGAAATGCAGGTTAAAGTGATCAGGTGAGCCTTTCAGCTGCTGCTGGAAGAAGCGATGGAGAGAGAGGGAAGGGCTCAATCCAGGAGAGCAAGAGAAGGGAATAAAATAGAGCTAGAGATCTTTGGGGAAAAAATATTCCCAAGGCATAGAGAAAAACCTTTATGCATGAGACTGGACTCTGGCCTACAGCATGATTTTAAAAGGTACCAGGGAATAAAAAGAGGGTAACTCAGATGACTGGAGAAGGAGAAGGAGAGGAGGACGGCCGGGCAGAGAGAAGAGGGGGAAGTCACGTGAGGATTTCCCCAAACACCAAGGGTTGCAAACTGACAACCAGTAGCCAAAATCAGTGTCAGACTATTTGAAAATAACTTGAGCCAACCTTTTTTTTTAATCAGAGATGCTACCCAAAGAAAATTAGATTTCTGGCTTTTCTTAAAAAAAAAAAAATCAGAAAATCTGGCAACACTGGGTCTGTGTACAGCCTCGAAGAAAATCTGCTGGGCTGGAGCTACTGCTCCTGCAACTTCAGCTGGGACATGGGCTCCCAGCCCCCCAGGACCCACTGCCCACACCCCTGCCCCCCAGGAAGTCTCTGTACCTCCTGATTTTCTTCACTCTTTACAGTGCCTGTCTGACCCCTGCAGGCGTGTAAAGGCTCAGTGCTGCCCACACTGCCCTAATTTACCAGCAAAGGGAAAGCCCCGACCCTAACCCCCAGCTCAGCAGAGAAGGTGGGGACCAACACTGAATGCTGCTCTCATCCCCTGGGATGAGACGGTTCAGTTGAGAACGAATGCCCTGCAGCCTAGACCTCAGACCAGGACGGGCCTGACACCGATGGAGATCTAGAGTCAGCTCTGGAGGGTTCAGTTAGGCTGTGCTGACAGAGGAGGTGGAGGACGCCCCATGCACATGACAACGCAAGGAGAGTTTATACCTAGAGTGTTGAATGGCATTTCAGGATTCGCGTATGATTGGGATCCTGGGAATACATTTCAACCAAATTTAGAAGCTACTCTTTGAGGATCATGGTAAAGAGAGTCTGAGAAACTTGCCTATCCTGAACCCTCAGTGCCACGTAAACACGGGTTAGAATCCTGGCTCTTCTACTTACTCGCTGTGTGACTTTGGGCAAGTTGAACCTCTCTGAGCCTCAGTTTCATCATCTAAAATATAACTATATAATCATACAGAGCTACTGTGAAAATTAGGAATAATGTATTTTGGATGCCGTTAACAGTGGCCAGACGCTTGGTGACAACTTGGTAACTATTATCTATCATTATTACTATTTTGCTTGTCCACTTTTCTAATTATTTATTTTATGATGCCTGAAGGCAAATTTGGTATGTGGGAAATTTTAACTCCGTTGCTTAGGAACTCTGGTAGGAATTTTAAAACAGGTTTCATGAAAAGTCAGAAATGAGATGTTGATGTGATGGGAAATGTGTCACATTGTGGGAGAAAACTGGGGTCTCCCTCCCACTTCTGCCTCTAGTCCAGGACAGCCTCGGCCAGCCCAGTAGCCCCCTTGGATTTTCGTTTCCTCATCTGTGGAAACCAGCCGGCCAGGTGTTGCTCATCTAGAACTGTGCTGTTCAGTAGATAGACACCAGCCACATGTGACTGTTTAAATTTAAATTAATTAAAACTAAATAAAGTTAAAAATTCAACTCCTCAGTTGCACCAGCCCTAAGTGCTCAATTGTCACATCAGGCTAGTGCTGACCATGTTAAACAGCACAGATACAGAACGTTTCCATCACTGCTGAAAGTGCTATCAGACAGTCCTGAATTCTAGAGATTGCTACGCAGTGCCTGGTTCTCAGACGAGCAGCCTCAGTACCACCTGGGACTTGTTAGGATCGCAGACTCTCAGGGGCCAGTCTAGAGCTTTGAAACCAAAATCTGCATTTTGACAAGACTCCCCCAGTGATAACATACTCAAGTTTAAGAAGCTCTGACCTATAATATTTCTTCCAGCTCTAGAAGTAAAATTTAAGAATCTGGGTATCTGCCTGAAAAAGTCTTTGAGAAAGGAATAAGTAACCAGCTTGTCCAAATCCTGATTCCCTGATTTTTCTAAAAGGAAAGAACTGGGGCCATCTGAAGAAAGAAAGTTCAGCAGAATGACTGCACCTCTGCAGGAGCAAGAGGATAGCAATCAACAGACATCTAAAGGCAACGCGTCAAATATCAGTGCTGGGAAGGTGGTGCAATCCACCTCCTGCCTCTGAGCCTCTCATCGTTGGGACATTGAAGCCTTGCCTAAAGAGCTTCAGAGAAGGGACATTCTCAATTTGCTGTGGCAGCAAAGAAACAAGAAGAAATGGGTTGCATTTCCTAGGCACCTTATCTCCAGGGCATCTTAACGTGCTTGCCAAAGCTTCCCTCCTTAAACATCACCAGGAAGGAGCTCAGGCAGGTCTTTTATTCAAGTAGGGAAAATGAGGAACAGAGATTGGTGAAGAAATCAAGGCCACATTCAACAGCGACAGGAAGTCAAGGCCACATTCAACAGACTGGAACACCAGCCCTGAGCTTGTGGTCCAAACTCGCCTCTGTGGCTTGAGCTATAAGATAGGAGAGAAGGCATTTGGTCCTCTTGCTGCAGAAAGTTTTGATGTCTTTTGGTGACATGCTGTTTTCAGCACCAAAACAAAGGGGAATAATATTAGATCTTTTGCTTGTTAAGAAAATATGTGCCTCTTACAAGACAAAATGGCAGTAATATATCTTATTTAATTGTTATTAGATTTTATTGCCGAAAGCTAAAATTTTAATGTATCCATAAATCTGTTTCTCACTTGCAGAGAAATCTCTTTATAAAGAACACACTGTCCAAGGATGAAGGCAAAAGGAGGGAAAAATGAATCTAAAATATGCATTATTAATTTTTTAGAAAGCAAGCAACATGGTACCTCATAAAGGATATTAGAAAAAAATAAGACAGCTGGGATTTTTGATTTGCTATAGAGAAAAATCTGCTGATTTGAGAAACATTCTTACAGGGTAAACTATTTTGATGCAAAAAGAAATGAGCAGATAGAAATGGGTTTGTGATCTACAAATCAGCTCTTAAACAGTCACTGGCAGAAAGTGTGATGTGTTTCCAGCAGACACAGTGGGCTGAGCACCCTGTCACATGACGCAGAGCCGTGGAATCTGGGCATGGCTCAGGGGGCAGGGAGACCTGGTCTGAATTCTGCTATGCCACCTACTCCCCGTGTGATCGCTGACACATTTCAGCAAGCACCTTGAGCCCCAGTGTCCACTGTGTGAAAAGCAACCTCCAGAGGCTTTAGGGAGGATGCAGGGAGATGCTACATATAAAGTGCTCCTAGGACATAATAGACAATTATTATCTATTAGTGTACCAATTACTCAGATAATGGTTTGGGGTCAAATCCAAAGCCATACCGAAGAAAGCAAATGGGGACACACCTAGGAGGAGAGGCAGCACCTCCCAGTTTGCTGTGGTGCTGGCTGTCCTGCCCAGTGTCTGCCTGCTCTCCGCTGACTGATCAAGTCCTCCGACCCAGGCAAGGAAGCAGGGCTGACTCGCACTGGCAAGGCTGGGGACAGTTTAGGAGCACAGGGGCTATCAGTGATTCCTGGGGCTCAGAGAGGCACAGGAGTGGAGTTGGTGCACAGGAGTACTGCCAACCTCCAAATCAACCTCCAGTTCTGAAAGGAAGCAAGCTTGCAGGAAAAAAGAACTCTGTTCTTTTGCTGGTCCCCATTCTAAAGTCCATTTCTTCCAATTTCCTTTCCTCCGGATGGAGTAAAACCACCTTCTTAGGGAGGATCTTGAATCTTCTATAAGGCCAGTCCCACATGGTAATGACCCTTCTTCAACACGACGTCTCCCCGTATCTCTTCTCTGCACTGAACTTTCCCATTCAGATTACGTGCAGCAGCTGCAAGCCCTCTATATTATTGCTGAAGACATTTCCACAGGTTTGTTCCTAACCTGCCTATTTCCCCATCTCATTTCTGTCCTACATTAACCCCATTCCGCCCGAACCCGAAAAGAGAGCCATTTCTTCCCTTCAGCTTGCTCAGTTCATGCCCTCCCGCCAGTGACTGGATACCTTTCTCACATTACCAGTGTAATTCACTGGCTCAAACGGTATTAAGCTACTCCATAAATCCAGCCCCAAAATATTTGATGTGAGAAGGGATTTATTTGAGTGTTTAAAAACTGATCAATGTCTTCGTTAAAATTCCATACATAAGGTATAATGCTCATTAGATATTTTCATGTCAATTAAGATAGCTCAAATTTATTTTGTATCATCCCAAATGAACCCAAGGCTCTCTGAGTGCATCACACGCCTAAATCTGCATGACTGACAGGGCAGTAGCAGCCCCATAGCACCTTCATTTTAGATCCAGGAAAAAAGAAAAGATGATTAACTCGGTGACAGATTATTCTCATTTTCCTTGTAAGATTCTCAGGAGAGAACTGCACTCAGAGGTTAGGAACGAGGGAGGGAAGGCACAATGGTTACAGAGCTGAATACAATGGCCTCAGTCCAATGCCACGTTTAAGTTTGGATGCCTTTGGTTTGCTTTCTTGTCTGTAAACTTAGAGCACAAGAAAATAGATGACTGTCAGAAAGTGATCTTATATAATGCAGTTCATTGAAATTTCAGCCTGTCCATCAACCTAAGGTCTGTTTCAGTTAATAAGACCCATGGCACAGGATTGCTGCTTTTATCAGTGAACAATCACTGTGCAAAAAAAGCAGCACATAATTCAGGGGCTCAAAGTGAATAAGCGTTTCTTATTGCTCAAGTATCTGTGATCAGCTGGTGGCTGGGGACCGGCTGGTCTAGGATGCCCTATTTCACATATATGGCAGTTGACTAGCTATTGGCTGAGTTGATGGAATAGACTGGTCATGTTCCTCTTGTCATTCAGCAGCCCAACCTGGTATGACAGGATGAATGACCCCACCCCCCCTAGCCCCAGCCAAAGATGTCCATGTCCTAATGCCCAGAACCTATGACTATGTTACCTTTCATGGTAAAAGGAACTCTATATATGTGCTTGAGTTAAGGACCTTGAGATGGAGGGATTATCCAGGATTCCTTGGGTGGCCCCAGTATAGTCACAGGGGTCCTTTGAAGAGGGAGGCAGGAGGATCAAAGTCATGAGAGAAGATATAAGGATAGAAGCAGAGGTCAGAAAGAAAAGAAGATGCAACATTGCTCTCTTTGAGATGGAGGAGAGTCCACAAGCCAAGGAATAGAGGTGGCCTTTAGAAGCTGGAAAAGGCAAGCAAATGGATTTTCCCCTAGAACCTCCAGCCCTCTGCAGCCCTCTGGACCAGTTTTAGACTTCTGACCTCTAGAATTGTGAGAGAATAACTATGTGTTTCTGTAAGCCACTAAGTCTGTGGAAATTTGCTACAGCAGCCATAGAAGCTAAAATACCTGGACTTGTCAACAAGTTAGTAGTAGGGTTCCAAGAGAGGCAGGAGGGAATCACAGACTCGGGATAGGCATACTATTACTTCTGCCACATTCCATTGGCCGATGGTGTCACAAGGCCATCCCAAAGTCAAGGGCTGGAGAAATAAACCCCACCATGTAATTCTATTTCTCTCACTTCTTTTTTTTTTTTTTTTTCTTTTTTTGCGTTACGTGGGCCTCTCACCATTGTGGCTTCTCCTGTTGCGGAGCACAGGCTCTGTACACGCAGGCTCAGCGGCCATGGCTCACGGGCCCAGTCGCTCCGCGGCACGTGGGATCCTCCCAGACCGGGGCACGAACCCGTGTCCCCTGCATTGGCAGGCGGACTCTCAACCACTGCGCCACCAGGGAAGCCCTCTCTCACTTCTTGATGGGAGAAGCTGTAATGTCACTTTGCAAGGAGGTGTAGAAACTGAGCAGGACCCTGCAGGGCCTCCCCAGGGACACACCCCGTGTCCCCCACCTCTTGTTTGTAGTAAAGCTTTAACCTCATAGACCTCCCCCCAAGTCCAAAGAGCAAATTTAATGAGAAAAGTGAGAAAATGCAGAAACAAAGGAAAACAGTCAAGTAAGACAAAATAATAAGAGTTTAGCCATAACACAAAGTCAAGGACTTTTAGTGCCTCCTCAAGGCTGTAGATAATAACCTGAACCATATCCTTGAGGTGTTTTGCAGACATTAAAACCCCCCACCAGGTGGCAGAAGTTACCTGCCCGTGACGATAAGCATGTAGACCCCAGAGGGGTTGGAACCAGAGGTTGATGATGTTAATTCCCGAAACATCACGCTGTTACCTCACCACCCACAATTAGAAGGATGTACCAAGCTGATCAAGCACCCTGCAACCCTCTCCCTCACCTTGCCTTTAACAACTCTTCCCCGAAAGCCACTGCGGAGCTCAAGTCTCTCTCTTTTTTTTTTTTTTTTTTTTTGCGGTACGTGGGCCTCTCACTGTTGTGGCCTCTCCCATTGCGGAGCACAGGCTCCGGATGCGCAGGCTCAGCGGCCATGGCTCACGGGCCTAGCCACTCCATGGCATGTGGGATCCTCCCGGACCGGGCACGAACCCGTGTCCCCTGCATTGGCACGCAGACTCTCAACCACTGCGCCACCAGGGAAGCCCAGATCTGTTTTTTAAACCGTATTTTTTTAATTGAAGTATAGTTAATTTACAGTGTTGTGTTAGCTTCAGGTGTATAGCAAAGTGATTCAGTTATGCATAAACATTTGTATATATATTCTTTTTCAGATTCTTTTCCATTATAGGTTACTACAAGACACTGAATATAGTTCCCTGTGCTGTACAGTAGGTCCTTGTTGTTTACCTATTTTATACATAGCAGTTGATCCCAAAGTTTTAATTTAGCTCTCCTGCACCTCCCCATCCCATTATCCCCTCTGGTAACCGTGAGTCTGTTTTCTATGTCTGTGAATCTACTTCTGTTTTGTAAATAAACTCATTTATATCAAGTTCAGGTCTTTTGAACACAAGCTGCCCATTCTCCTTGCTTGGTCCTGCACTGGGCACCTTGCAATAAACTCTGCACTTCCCTTCACCACAATCCAGTGTCAGTGGATTGGCAGCGAGTGGGCCCAAGTTTGGTTTAGTAATAGTGTAGAGACT
Organism: Globicephala melas; assembly: GCF_963455315.2. Classification (NCBI taxonomy): domain Eukaryota; kingdom Metazoa; phylum Chordata; class Mammalia; order Artiodactyla; family Delphinidae; genus Globicephala; species Globicephala melas. Next base: position 47,388,049 of record NC_083330.1, read on the forward strand.
GAGAAGGGTAAAAAATTATGGTCATTTTTTGCAATCAATCTATCATCGTGCCCTTTACAAAGAGGACATTTAAAAGCAACATCTGACCCTGTTTCTCTTTCATTTCCAGGGACACAGGGAGCATGGGTGTCTGGACCTCAGGCACCAATATCTTCCTCAGTCTTTGGAGGACGTATGTGTCTCCAAGGAGGCTTGGATGGACGGACTTCACCCGACATTTGGGCACTTGTTGTTTTGTTGCTTTCATTTCTGTTGGCCTCCTCTCTGGGGCCTTCTACTGGTTTCTGTCCTCGTTCATAGTCTTCACCACCTCCTGGATGGTCACGTGTGCTCTGCTGTGCTGTTCCAAGCACGCACGGTGTTTCCTTCTGCTCTTCTTCCTCTCGTGTGGCCTGCGTGAAGGCAGGAACGCTTTGATCACTGCTGGCACAGGGATAGTCATCTTTGGACACGTGGAAAATATTTTTCACAACTTTAAAGGTCTCCTGGACAGTATGACTTGCAACCTAAGGGCAAAGAGCTTTTCCATCCATTTTCCACTTTTGAAAAAATATACTGAAGCCATTCAGTGGATATACGGCCTTGCCACTCACCTAAGTCTATTTGATGACCTTGTTTCTTGGAACCAAACACTGGAGGTCTCTCTTTTTAGTCCCAGCCAAGCCCTGGAGGCACAGCTCAATGACACTACATACAAAGCCCTGCGTGTCTTGTACCAGGTGGTGACAGCGACAGAGGTGCTGTCTTCCCTGGGGCGGCAGCTAGTTGCCCTCACGGGGCTTCTGCTGGTGCTACTTGGCACTGGCCTCTTCATGAGGCGATTTTTGGGCTCCTGTGGTTGGAAGTTTGAGAACATCTACATCACCAGACAATTTGTTCAGTTTGACGAGAGGGAGAGGCATGAACAGAGGCCCTGCGTCCTCCCGCTGAATAAGCAGGAAAGGAAGAAGTATGTCGTCATCCCATCTTTCTGGCTGACTCCTAAAGACAGGAAAAACCTGGGGCTGTTTTTCCTCCCGGTACTTACCCATCTCTACATCTGGGTGTTGTTTGCAGCCATAGATTATCTGCTATATTGGCTCATTTTCTCCATCAGCAAACATTTCCAAAGCTTGCCAGGGCTTGAGGTTCACTTGAAGCTGCACAGAGAGGTAGGTGCTCACAGGCCCGTCTCACTGTGTATCCCAGCTGTTTGCTGTGTGTTTGCAAAAGATTGTGAACTTCCCAAGGCAGGGCAGTGTCTTATTCCCCTCTGGATCCTCAGTGCCTGGCACGGAGCCTGGCGTGTAGGAAGAACACCCAAAATGCTGGTTAGATTGAGTTGAAACCCCAATGTTAGAGTATGAGAACATTCTGAACATTTTTGATCGCTGTATTAGTTTCCTGTGGCAGCCGTACCGCAACAGAGGAGACCATGCTTTTTGTTCATCCCATCTTTTCTCTTTTCCATTTTTCCCTGTGGAAATTGATGATTATGTAGACATTTCAGAGGATCTGGATACTGTCAGATACTTGTCTTATTTGTTTTTAAACCTAGCATTCTGTGCTACGTGGAACGTGCACACGTGTGTGCCTGTGTGCATGTGCACATGTAGCGCGTGTAGTTGTGTGTACATGTGCACGTGTGCGTGTGTGTGTGAATGTCATGCATGCTGGGTGGTGTGCACTAGCCTGGGCTGGTGAACACACCATCTACTGTTTCCAATATGTCTGATTTTCCCTCCTCTTTATCGAGCTACAATAGATTGTGCCTCTACTGGGGAAATCTCAGAGGGGAAGGGCAGAAAGGGGCCTGGAAACCCTCCTTTGAAAGCCCATTTCCTCCTGCTGCATCCACACTCTCCCTCCCCTTTTCTCCTGGCTCAGCAGGCACTGTCTGGCCCCTGCCCCGCCTAATCCTGGGCTGCTTCTCGGAGTTGATCACTCTGAGTCCTCTGTTTCCTCTGAAGTCTTCAGTTAATTACAAGAACCCTGTTGCTCTACATATCTGGAGCAGGGTGGATAATGGAAGCAGTGTTTCAAATGAAAGCCAAACAAGGTTTTCCGCCAGGCTTGATCCGGGGCGGCGGCTAGTAGAAGGGCTTCTCTCCTCCTCTCCCCCATAGTCCATTCCCCTCCTTAGTCCCTTTTTTGATCTTCCCCTCTCAGTTCTTCCCTCTCCTTCATCTTTTTGCTCCTCTCTCATCTATTTCTCTCTGAGCCAAAACCCATGCCTGTTTTGTGAATTCTCACTGTTTTAGATAGACGGGGGGAGAAAAGCAAGTCTGCCTTCCAAAAAAGGCCCAGAAGCTTTCCAATGACAATGTCCTGGCAAATACATTTTGGGGTCTTGCTGGGTCCTGGGGATGCAAAGTTGTCTAGACCGTGATGGCTGCCATCGAAGGGCTCACGTCCTGGCGGGGGAGACCACCACGTACACTCACAATGACAGCAGGGTGGTGGGCGCAGAACAGATGCGAGCACAAGACTGCTGTGGGAGCTTGTCTCAAACTCTCCTGCCGAGCCTGGGAGGCTGTGCCACCAGCAGCTGGCTTCCACATAACTGGCAGTGCCCTGCCCTTATCCCACGATGACCTTGGAGGTTCCTGGTCTCTCCATTGCAGCAGATTTGCAAAGGAGAAGTCAAGCAAGAAAAGAAACATTGGCTCAAGGTATCTCCCACTTTTTTTGTTTTAAACTTTTTTTTTTTAGAAGATGTTGGGATAGGAGTTTTATGAATTTATTTATGCTGTGTTGGGTCTTCGTTTCTGTGCGAGGGCCTTCTCTAGTTGTGGCAAGTGGGGGCCACTCTTCATCGCGGTGCGTGGGCCTCTCACGATCGCGGCCTCTCTTGTTGCGGAGCACAGGCTCCAGACGCGCAGGCTCAGTAGTTGTGGCTCACAGGCCCAGTTGCTCCGCGGCATGTGGGATCCTCCCAGACCAGGGCTCGAACCCGTGTCCCCTGCATTAGCAGGCAGACTCTCAACCACTGCGCCACCAGGGAAGCCCCTCTCCCACTTTTATACAATTTTAAATAAAGAAGAAAAGTGGGAAATGACGTGAATAGACCTGGCTGGATAGGTGGACGCTGTAAGTAAAAATAGCTACAGTCGGGCTTCCCTGGTGGCGCAGTGGTTGAGAGTCCACCTGCCGATGCAGGAGACACGGGTTCGTGCCCCTGTCTGGGAGGATCCCACATGCCGCAGAGCGGCTGGGCCCGTGAGCCATGGCCGCTGAGCCTGCGCGTCCGGAGCCTGTGCTCTGCAACGGGAGAGGCCACAACAGTGAGAGGCCCGTGTACCGCAAAATAATAATAATAATAAATAAATAAAGCTACAGTCGCTACTTATTGAGCACCTACTATGTGCCCAGCAATGGTCTGCATTAACTTTTCAGGACTGTCTGATACCAGAGTGAATCTTCCATCCGTTACTCAATACCACCTTGGCAAATTGTTTACTTGAGAGAGGCAAACACATTTTAAAACATTGGGGTACCATTTAGTACATTGCTCGGTATTTTGAGAGTTTGTTACCCTCCACCAAGCCCGTACAAGACTGTTGACAACCTTTCTGAAGCCCTGACTCCCAGCTGCAAAATCCCCGGTTAGATTCCTAGACTAAATAACTTCTTCCCAGACCGGACACCCGCTGCTTTCTTATTGCAGGATTTCTCATCACTTACTCAATCAATGTGTTTGTTTCTTCAACAGTATTGAAAAGAATGCATGCCTCTGCTCTGGGGACTGAAATCTCTCTATTTAATCGTAGGTGAACTGTCTTTTTAATAAGAGAAAAGCAGAGGCAACACAAATGCTTTCTACTGCTTAGCCACAGTGCTGGGGAAATTGCAGATCTGACTTGACATTTGTGTAGAAGTCCCAGGTTTGGGGGTTTCCAGATTTTTCACAGGTATTGGGGTAAATCGAAGGTGCGTGGTGTTCTCTGGGTGTGATTGGGTTCTTTTCAGAAGTCATTTTCCTCCTCTGCGCCCCAGGGCTCTAGGGTGTTGGAGTGATAATAACTTACTAAGTACTCCAGTCTGTAACGTTAATGCTCCATCCCCAAGGTGCTTAATTTACACTGGGAGTCGTTTATTCGTGGGCAGGATCTGGTCCATTAATTCCTGTTTTACCAAACTGGAAAACAAATCCACCAAGAGACTATGTGGCTTTCTCAGGTCAGGGAAAAGTAAGAGCTGAATCAGCACACGCGTCTCCTGCTGGTGGCTTGGCTGGGTGGCTCAATGTCATCTGCCCTCTGGGTCAGTTTGTTGAGGGCAACTGGCTTATTCTCTTGCCTTCAAGCGGGGAGGAATGCACCCCTCCTATCGTCTAAGAGAGATGTGAAAATGTCCTATTTTGAGACCTCTATAAATAGGATTTTAGAGACACTCTGAGTAAATATACTCTTCTTTGTATTCTTGCATCAAGAATAATTCCACCCCCCACCCCCCCTCCCCGCCACCTCAAGCTCTAGAATGATGACTTAGAACATAATTTAATGCCTCCACATCTTTATGACCTTGTGGTCTGCTGACGAGGTGTTTGTCGAGATGGAGAGGCTATGACTGGGTCTTGAGGGGCTCTGCTACAAAAAAAACTTCTCCCCCAGTTGAGCAAAAACCATCTTTTGTTAGTCCCACATGCTCTGAAGTGTAGAAACGGGTGTTCCATAAAAATAAGTCATGCGGTCAAAATTAATAGGAGAATCGTTGGCTGAATTTAAGAAAATTTCTCTGCTTTCTTCTCAGCACCCTCAACAGTCTCATGGCCATCGTGACTCTCTAAAGAAAGGACAGAGCAAACAGACTTATCTGATATCCTTCTCTCAAGGAAATCTGTATTTCCACAATCCCACTTTGGAAAACTTTGCAATGGCTACAACTAAAATTCGTCCCTTCTCCTTTATTCCAGTCATAGCACATACAAGGAGCTGGGATAGCCCCTTCAGCCAAAGCTCCCTGCATATTTTAAGATAAATGTTACGTGCTACGGGGCAGTATTGAGAAAGACAAGGACAGAGTATGAAAATGGCATGGATCTTGATGATTTTATTCTTTCGTTTTAGAAACAAGAAGCTCAAGACATCATCCATGATTCTTCATTTAATGTATCTCTGTTTGAACCCAGCTGCCTCCCTAAACCAAAGCTACTTCTGTCTGAGACCTGGATTCCTCTCAGTTTTATTCTTGTGATACTAGTGATGCTAGGACTGCTGTCCTCCATCCTGACGCAACTTAAAATCCTGGTGTCAGCATCCTTCTACCCAAGTGTGCAGAGGGAGCGCATCCAATACCTACATGCAAAGCTACTGAAGAAAAGATCAAAGCAGCCAGTGGGAGAAGTAAAAAGGAAACTGAGTCTGTACTTTACAAAGGTAAAGCCAAAATAGGGTTATAACCTGTAATTAGGGAAATTTTGATTTTGAAGGGCAAATGGAATTTTAAAGCACTCTTCAACTTTACATTAGGGCTTATATCCCCGGCAACAGATAGGACACTTTCGGGGTGGGGGTGGGGGTAGGTGAACAGTGACAGGGAACAGATGTACATGACTAAGTCCAGAAGACTCTGCAGCAATGCCGGTCCAGAGAATTCTATCAGATAGCCTTCAAAACACTGATTTCAAGTGAGTACATTCAGTCATTGTAGAAAAGCTACCGGGAAGGCCCTCTCTAATGGCTGTTAAAGAACAATACCCAGTCAGAGTTACTTTACCGGGATAAATAAATAACAGAAGGGAAGTATCTACTACAGCTTGGTAAACTCCAAAGAATTTGCTCATTCTCCAGTATTACAAAATATATATGATGAGGGCTTCCCTGGTGGCGCAGTGGTTGAGAGTCCGCCTGCCGACGCAGGGGACACGGGTTCGTGCCCCGGTCCGGGAAGATCCCACATGCCGCAGAGCAGCTGGGCCCGTGAGCCATGGCCGCTGAGCCTGCACGTCCGGAGCCTGTGCTCCGCAACGGGAGAGGCCACGACAGTGAGAGGCCCGCATACCGCAAAAAAAAAAAAAAATATATATATATATATATATATATATGATGAGATATATATATATATGTATATATTTATACATATATATGATAACATAATGACTTTTATACACATATAAAATGAACACTTGTCAAAGATTTCATTCAACATATTAAAGACAGAACAGTAAGAAACTCCAACCAATTCAAAGAACAATTTAAATCACACATACATACAGGCCATCTTGAATACCAAAATGAATTTGTTTAATAGATACAAAACTGGCTTCTTCCACAAGGGAGGATGGGAGGGTCAATTGTACTCTGCAGGGTGAAATTCATTTGCATGTGCATGGACAAGAATCATTTGCATTGTTGCCATCAGCTATCTACAGCTTACAGAACTGGAAAATAGTTCATGGACAATGAAAGACCGAAATAATCCCTAAGGATAAGCTTTCCCGGCCATTTCAAAGTCTTGTGAAAAGTTTGTGTCAGTGGCATTTGAAATGACCCTAATGCTCATTCATCCAGCTTCGTGTCTTTTCAGATTCATTTCTGGCTTCCAGTCCTGAAAATGATTGGGAAGAAACAAATGGACACTGCCAGTGAAGACAACCCGTGAGAGGCCCTGTGCAGCTCCTCAGCCACACTGTTCCAGCAATTCTCCTTAAGTCTACCGATCGTGACCCTTACTCATGCCCAGCAACAGAGAACTACACTGCATGGTCCTTCAGCGGTTTGAGGTTGCAGGGCCAAACTCCCTTTTTCCATAAGGGCCAAAGGGCTACCAGATAAATTGTTGTGTTGTCTGTCTCGCAAACAAGGCACACGATCTGGACTGTATCTCACTGTAACAGCACTATAACCAGGCCCTTCGAGGAGAGTCTCAGCATAGAGTAGTATTCAAAGAAAAAAACAGAAAAAAATTGGAAAAAATCAAAATCTCTACTGCAGGCTCACAAACAAATATCAAGGAGGGCATACATGTATGATGCGAGCAAAATATCTTTAAATGCTTCTATCCCTTCTCTGCCCTTCTTAATATCCTTCATAGCTATTTCCTACCCACAGCTGTCTGTCCTCCCCCTGCCCCCTTACTCAAGAACTCTTTCCAAAACCCATCTCCAGCAGCTTCTAATTTCTTCTCACCACCTCCTCTGCTCCTATCCTCTACTTTCCCGGATCTCTTTTGTTTTTCCTCTTCTACCAAAGCCTCCAGCCACATTTATTTAGAGAACACATTTATTAAAGTCATATGAGAGGCTTCCTACAATGTGCATCTTGGGCCTCTTTTTCACTATAATCAATGTACACGCTGCAGTACAGGGGCCTATTTCCCCTATATTCAAAATACCTAAGAGGGAAAAATACTGATTCTATTATCTCTAAAGTGCCAGAATGGGAAGAAATGAAGAAACATTAAAATTTTAAAACAACTTTTTAGCTTTTCATCTTGAAAATGTTTCAGCCTTACAAAAAAGTTGCAAAATACTAAGTACAGTGTTCCATTTACCCATCACCCCTCATCCCCGAACATTAACATCTTACATTACCACAGCACAATTGTCAAAACCAGGTAAATAACACTGAAAAATGCATACTCTACAAAACTCATTGGATTGTCACCAACTGTCCCACTAATATCCCGCTAATGTCCCCAGGACTAGTGCTTGATCCAATCCAGGCTCATGCATCGCATTTGGCTGTCATGGTTCCTTAGTCTCGTCCAGTCAGGGACAGTTCCTCAGTCTGTCTTTCTTTTTCTTTCATGACCTTGACATTTCTGAGGAGTGCTGCCAGTTATTTTGTAAAATGTCCTTTGCTTTGGGTTTGTCTGATGTTTCCTTATAAGTAAACCCAGGTAATGTATTTTTGGGCAACAATAGTACAGAAGCGCTGGCATGCTCTTCTCAATGCATGAGATCAGGGGTGTGTGATGTTAATATGTCTCATTACTGGTGAGGTTACCTTGCTTCACTTAGTTAAGATGGGGTCCGCAGATTCTTCCACTGTTGAAGTTACTATTTTACTTTTGGAACGAATAAGTATATTGTGGGAAATACCTTCAGACTATGCAAACATCCTGTTTCTCATCATACATTTACCCTCTAATTTTAGCATCCATGGAGGCAAAACTGGGCCAGCCAAATATTGATTTTCTATTTTAATAATATCTTCTACACTTTAAAATTGAAATTCTACACTCTCCCCAGAATGAAACATTTTTTCGAAGACCATATTTTGTTTTGGGCACCAGAGTAGGCATTTTACACATAGGTCTCATTTATGTTTCATGACAATCCTGTGAGGTAGGTAGTATTATTTCTATTTTATAGATGGGAAAACTCACCCTCAAAGACCCTGACTTAGCTGGCCTGGGCTGGGGCCTGGGCACTGGCATGTTTAAAGCTCTCAGGTGATTCTAATAGTTGGCCAGCACTGAGAACCATCATTCCAGGAAGTTGTACTGAATCGCAGGTCTTTCAACACAGGTCTTCAATGGTGAAATTTCTCTAGCAGAAGGAGCCTACATTAGAAATCTTAGTCAGCATTTCCCAGTGTGTTCCTCAGACCACTAATCCCTTAGTTGTTCCGTAAAAGAGTTATATGATGTCAATAAATCCACACAATCTGCCTTCCAACCTTGAAGATTCATAATGCATGTTGGCATAATTTTAAAACTTTGAGAAACCCTATAATAAAGAAATCTCATTTAACCTGTTTCACCCAAAATTTTCTCAAATTATTAAACCATGGAACAATTTTACCTGTAATAACTGTTAACAGCACATAGGACCAGTTCTACAGCCCTGATACTGATATAGTTGGCATAACTTTCAACCAAAAAAGATCTGAGAAGGTGAAGATGAATTTGAAGTTTTGGCTTTTATTTTTATTTATTATTTTTTTTTTTTGCGGTACACGGGCCTCTCACTGTTGTGGCCTCTCCTGTTGCAGAGCACAGGCTCCGGACATGCAGGCTCAGCAGCCATGGCTCACAGGCCCAGCCGCTCTGCGGCATGTGGGATCTTCCCGGACCGGGGCACGAACCCATTTCCCCTGCATCGGCAGGCGGACTCTCAACCACTGCGCCACCAGGGAAGCCCCAGTTTTGGCTTATTTAAATATTCTGATGATTTTATGCTTTACTGTGTTTTCTAAAGAAAACAAAACTGTGTTTATTAAAATTATATATTAATAAACTAATACAATATGTGATTTTTTTTTTACTCATTTTGCATTTATTCCTCCTACAGAGAAGGGATCTGCCCCACATTAACTAGGCAAAGAATCAACTGCTCAAGTTAGAATGCATACTCTCACCACACACAAAAATAAACTCTAAATGGCTTAAAGACTTAAACATAAGATATGACACCATAAAACTCCTAGAAGAGATCATAGGCAAAATATTCTCTGACATAAATTGTACCAATGTTTTCTTAGGTCAGTCTCCCAAAGCAATAGAAATAAAAACAAAAATAAACAAATGGGACCTAATCAAACTTACAAGCTTTTGCATAGCACAGGAACCCATAAACAAAACAAGAACACAAACTACAGAATGGGAGAAAATATTTGCAAATGACAGGGGCTTGATTTACAAACAGCTCATACAACTCAACAACAAAAAAACAAACAACCCAATCCAAAAATGGGCAGAAGACCTAAACAGACATTTCTCCAAAGAAATACGGATAGCCAATAGACACATGAAAAGATGCTCAACATCATTAATTTTTAGAGAAATGCAAATCTAAACTACAATGAAGTACCACCTCACACTGGTCAGAATGGCCATCATTAAAAAGTCTACAAATAACAAATGCTGGAGAGGGTGTGGAGAAAATGGAACCCTCCTACACTGTTGGTGGGAATATACGTCGGTGCAGCTGCTATGGAAAATAGTATGGAAGTTCCTCAGAAAACTAAAAATAGAATTACCATATGATCCAGCAATCCTACTCCTGGGCATATATCCAGACAAAACTATAATTCAAAAAGATACATGCACCCCTGTGTTCATAGTAGCACTATTTACAATAGCCAAGACATGGAAACAACCTAAATGTCCATCAACAGATGAATGGATAAAGGTGTGGTACATATATACAATGGAATACTACTCAGCCATAAAAAAGAATGAAATAATGCCATTTGCAGCAACATGGATGCAACTAGAGGTTATCATATTAAGTGAAGTTAGTCAGAAAGAGAAAGACAAATACCATTTGATATCACTTATATGTGGAATCTAAATTATGACACAAGTGAACCTACCTATCTGTGAAACAGAAACAGACTCACGGACGTAGAGAACAGACTGGTGGCTGCCAAGGGAGAGGGAGTTGGGGGAAGGATGGAGTGAGAGGTTGGGGTTAGCAGGTGTAAGCTATTATGTATAGAATGGATAAACAACAAGGTCCTATTGTATAGCCCAGAGAAGTATATTCAATATCCTATGATGAACCATAAAGGAGAGGAATATTTTAAAAAAGAATGTGTATATATATGTATAACTGAAGCACTTTGCTGTGCAGCAGAAATACATTATAAATCAACTATACTTCAATAAAAATTTTTTTTAAATCAACTGCTCAAGTTTTAGAGAAAATTGGATCCTTTGGCCTTTTGAAATTCTACTAATTAACTAACTTACTTATTTACCTAAAAATATCACCAATATCTACAGCAAACACTTGAACAGGGCACACAGAAGGTGCTGGTGATACCCAGACAGCTCTCCTTGGTCCCAGCCTTTGGGATGCTTCCGATCTAGTCAGGAAGACAGACAGATGCTTAGACAAAAAATAACAATATGTGGTAGCTTTTGGTAAGTGCCAAGGGCACCGGGCAGGCAGTGCCTTTAGGGAATCATGGCCAGTTTCTCTGCCCTCATCTATTACGAATGCCCAGTTTACCCCTCTTCTCTATGACAAGGGCACTGGAGGGGTTGGGAAAAGGGTCTTAATTTTCTTGAAACCAAACTACCTTTCTGAAGTAGCACAGTCTCTGTTGTTTCTAATGGACCGTGACTTTGAACAGTTCTTGAGACTTCTGGAGAGTGACCGGCTGTCTCTATCTGTTAGGCATGCTTGCCCTTACTCTGAAGTGCTTGTCCCTATTGGAAGGACAGACTGGCAAAGAGGTGCTGTCACAAAAGGCAATTTTGATCTTGAAAACAAGATTTAGACTTGCTCATTAGGGCCAATCTAACGTAGGGCATAAAATGCTTATTTAATTGCAGCTTATCCATGTTAGATTTAAACAAATGGTTAGTTAAATTTCTTGAGACATCTATTGTCAAGTGTGCTTTGTTAATCTTGTAGAGGAAGAAAGATATTGCCCCAGGTAATTTAATAGAACTTCCTTTTCATCTCTAATGTTAATGGCTTACAAAAGAGTATCACATTATGGTCTAAGTCACTATTTCTCACCTAACGAATCTCAGCTTGGTGGCTGTATTTTGTTATAAGCGTCATTATGATGTCCTCATTGACTCCATATTTGTTGTCAGTTATGTTTCTCTTTGACAGTAAGATACAGTAATTCTAAACATCTTCATAGTAATAGATCTCTTTTACTATTCTACTCAGGAAGTAAAACCTTGGCCTTCCTCTTAGATCCTATATCTGCTGCTTTAGAACCTAATCAATCCTAATTATAATATGGGATATGTTGACATCTTCACACATCATATATTTTTGTCTTAATTAACCTAAGAGAAAGAAATTAAAATATCTTATTTCGGGCTTCCCTGGTGGCGCAGTGGTTGAGAGTCCGCCTGCCGATGCAGGGGACACGGGTTCATGCCCCAGTCCGGGAAGATCCCACATGCCGCGGAGCGGCTGGGCCCGTGAGCCATGGCCGCTGAGCCTGCACGTCCAGAGCCTGTGCTCTGCAACGGGAGAGGCCACAACAGTGAGAGGCCCGTGTACCGCAAAAAAAAAAAAAAAACTTATTTCTTTTTTTTTGAATTTTATTTTATTTTTTTATACACCAGGTTATTAGTCATCAATTTTATATACATCAGTGTATACATGTGAATCCCAATCGCCCAATTCATCACACCACCATCCCCACTCCTCCGCGGCTTTCCCCCCTTGGTGTCCATACGTTTGTTCTCTATATCTGTGTCTCAACTTCTGCCCTGCAAACCGGTTCATCTGTACCATTTTTCTAGGTTCCACATACATGCGTTAATATGCAGTATTTGTTCTTCTTTTTCTGACTTACTTCACTCTGTATGGCAGTCTGTAGATCCATCCACATCTCAACAAATGACTCAATTTCGTTCCTTTTTTGGCTGTGTAATATTCCATTGTATATATGTACCACATCTTCTTTATCCATTCATCTGTAGATGGGCATTTAGGTTGCTTCTGACCTGGCTATTGTAAATAGTGCTGCCGTGAACATTGGGGTGCATGTGTCTTTTTGAATTATGGTTTTCTCTGGGTATATGCCCAGTAGTGGGATTGCTGGATCATACGGTAATTCTATTTTTACTTTTTTAAGGAAACTTCATACTGTTCTCTATAGGGGCTGTATCAATTTACATTCCCACCAACAGTGCAAGAGGGTTCCCTTTTCTCCACACCCTCTCCAACATTTGTTGTTTGTAGATTTTCTGATGACGCCCATTCTAACCGGTGTGAGGTGACACCTCATTGTAGTTTTGATTTGCATTTCTCTAATAATTAGTGATGTTGAGCAGCTTTTCATGTGCTTCTTGGCCATCTGTATGTCTTCTTTGGAGAAATGTCTATTTAGATCTTCTGCCCATTTTTGGATTGGGTTTTTTGTTTCTTTAATATTGAGCTGCATGAGCTGTTTATATATTTTGGAGATTAATCCGTTGTCCATTGATTCATTTGCAAATATTTTCTCCCATTCTAAGGGTTGTCTTTTTGTCTTGTTTATGGTTTCCTTTGCTGTGCAAAAGCTTTGAAGTTTCATTAGGTCCCATTTGTTTATTTTTGTTTTTATTTCCATTACTCTAGGAGGTGGATTCAAAAAGATCTTGCTGTGATTTATGTCAAAGAGTGTTCTTATGTTTTCCTCTAAGAGTTTTATAGTGTCCGATGTTACATTTAGGTCTCGAATTCATTTTGAGTTTATTTTTGTGTATGGTGTTAAGGAATGTTCCAATTTCATTCTTTTACATGTAACTATCCAGTTTTCCCAGCAGCACTTATTGAAGAGACTGTCTTTTCTCCATTGTATATCCTTGCCTCCTTTGTCATAGATTAGCTGACCATAGGTGCGTGCGTCTATCTCTGGGCTTTCTATCCTGTTCCATTGATCTATATTTCTCTTTTTGTGCCAGTACCATATTATCTTGATTACTGTAGCTTTGTAGCATAGTCTGAAGTCAGGGAGTCTGATTCCTCCAGCTCTGCATTTTTCCCTCAAGACTGCTTTGGCTATTCGAGGTCTTTTCTGTCTCCATACAAATTTTAAGATTTTTTGTTCTAGTTCTGTAAAAACGCCATTGGTAATTTGATAGGGATTGCATTGAATCTGTACATCGCTTTGGGTAGTGTAGTCATTTTCACTATATTGATTCTTCCAATCCAAGAACATGGTATATCTTTCCATCTGTTGGTATCATCTTTAATTTCTTTCATCAGTGTCTTACAGTTTTCTGCATACAGGTCTTTTGTCTCCCTAGGTAGGTTTATTCCTAGGTATTTTATTCTTTTTGTTGCAGTGGTAAATGGGAGTGTTTCCTAATTTCTCTTTCAGAGAAAGAGTGTATAGGAATGCAAGAGATTTCTGTGCATAAATTTTGTATCCTGCAACTTTACCAAATTCATTGATTAGCTCTAGTCGTTTTCTGGTGGCAGTTTTAGGATTCTCTATGTATAGTATCATGTCAACTGCAAACAGTGACAGTTTTACTTCTTCTTTTCCAATCTGTATTCCTTTTATTTCTTTTTCTTCTCCTATTGCTGTGGCTAGGACTTCCAAAACTATGTTGAATAATAGTGGTGAGAGTGGACATCCTTGTCTTGTTCCTGATCTTAGAGAAAATGCTTTCAGTGTTTCACCATTGAGAATGATGTTTGCTGTGGGTTTGTCGTATATGGCCTTTATTATGTTGATGTAGGTTGCCTCTATGCCCCCTTTCTGGAGAGTTTTTATCATAAATCGGTGTTGAATATTGTCAAAAGTTTTTTCTGCATCTATTGAGATGATCATATGGTATTTATTCTTCAATTTGTTAATATGGTGTATCACATTGATTGTTTTGCATATATTAAAGAATCCTTGCATCCCTGGGATAAATCCCACTTGATCGTGGGGTATGATCCTTTTAATTTGTTGTTGGATTCTGTTAGCTAGTATTTTGTTGAGGATTTTTGCATCTATATTCATCAGTGTTATTGGTCTGTAATTTTCTTTTTTTGTAGTATCTTTGTCTGGTTTTGGTATCAGGGTGATGGTGGCCTCATAAAATGAGTTAGGGAGTGTTCCTTCCTCTGCAGTTTTTTGGAAGAGTTTGAGAAAGATGGGTGTTAGCTCTTCTCTAAATATTTGACAGAATTTACCTGTGAAGCCATCTTGTCCTGGACTTTTGATTGTTGGAAGATTTTTAATCACAGTTTCCATTTCGTTACTTGTGATTGGTCTGTTCATATTTTCTATTTCTTCCTGGTTCAGTCTTGGAAGGTTATACCTTTTTAAGAATTTGTCCATTTCTTCCAGGTTGTCCATTTTATTGGCATAGAGTTGCTTGTAGTAGTCTCTTAGGATGCCTTGTATTTCTGCGGTGTCTGTTGTAACTTCTCCTTTTTCATTTCTAATTTTACTGATTAGAGTCATCTCCCTCTTTTTCTTGATGAGTCTGGCTAATGGTTTATCAATTTTGTTTATCTTCTCAAAGAACCACCTTTTAGTTTTATTGATCTTTGCTATTGTTTTGTTTCTATTTCATTTATTTCTTCTCTGATCTTTATGATTTCTTTCCTTCTGCTAACTTTGGGTTATTTTTGTTCTTCTTTCTCTAGTTCCTTTAGGTGTAAGGTTAGATTGTTTATTTGAGATTTTTCTTGTTTCTTGAGGTAGGCTTGTATAGATATAAACTTCCCTCTTAGAACAGCTTTTGCTGCATCCGATAGGTTTTAGATCGTCGTGTTTTCATTGTTATTTGTTTCTAGGTATTTTTGATTTCCTCTTTGATTTCTTCAGTGATGTCTTGCTTATTTAGTAACGTATTGTTTAGCCTCCATGTGTTTGTGTTTTTTACGTTTTTTCCCCTGTAGTTCATTTCTAATCTCATAGCATTGTGGTCAGAAAAGATGCTTGATATGATTTCAATTTTCTTAAATTTACTGAGGCTTGATTTGTGACCCAAGATGTGATCTATCCTGGAGAATATTCTATGCGCACTTGAGAAGAAAATGTAATCTGCTGTTTCTGGATGGAATGTCCTATAAGTATCAGTTAAATCTATCCGGTCTATTGTGTCATTTAAAGCTTCTGTTTCCTTATTTATTTTCATTTTGGATGATCTGTCCATTGGTGTAAGTGAGGTGTTAAAGTCCCCCAGTATTATTGTGTTACTGTCAATTTCCTCTTTTATAGCTGTTAGCAGTTGCCTTATGTATTGAGCTGCTCCTATGTTGGGTGCATATATATTTATAATTGTTATATCTTCTTCTTGGATTGATCCCTTGATCATTATGTAGTGTCCTTCCTTGTCTCTTGCAACATTCTTTATTTTAAAGTCCATTTTATCTGATATGAGTATTGCTACTCCAGCTTTCTTTTGTTTTCCATTTGCATGGAATATCTTTTTCCATCCCCTCACTTTCAGTCTGTATGTGTCCCTAGGTCTGAAGTAGGTCTCTTGTAGACAGCAGATAGATGGGTCTTGTTTTTGTATCCATTCAGCAAGCCTGTGTTTTTTGGCTGGAGTATTTAGTCCATTCACGTTTAAGGTAATTATCGATATGTATGTTCCTATGACCGTTTTCTTAATTGTTTTGGGTTTATTTTTGTAGGTCCTTTTCTTCTCTTGTGTTTCCCACTTAGAGAAGCTCCTTTAGCATTTGTTGTAAAGCAGGTTTGGTGGTGCTGAATTCTCTTAGCTTTTGTTTGTCTGTAAAGCTTTTGATTTCTCCATCGAATCTGAATGAGACACTTGCCAGGTAGAGTAATCTTGGTTGTAGGTTCTTCCCTTTCATCACTTTAAGTATATTATGCCACTCCCTTCTGGCTTTTAGAGTTTCTGCTGAGAAATCAGCTGTTAACCTTATGGGAGTTCCCTTGTATATTATTTGTCATTTTTCCCTTGCTGCTTTCAATAATTTTTCTTTGTCTTTAATTTTTGCTAATTTGATTACTATGTGTCTTGGCATGTTTCTCCTTGGGTTTATCCTGTATATGACTCGCTGTGCTTCCTGGACTTGGGTGGCTATTTCCTTTCCCATGTTAGGGAAGTTTTCCACTATAACCTCTTCAAATATTTTCTCTGGTCCTTTCTCTCTGTCTTCTCCTTCTGGGGCCCCTATAATGCGAATGTTGTTGCGTTTAATGTTGTCTCAGAGGTCTCTTAGGCTGTCTTCATTTCTTTGCATTCTCTTTTCTTTATTCTGTTCCACAGCAGTGAATTCCACCATTCTGTCTTCCAGGTCAATTATCCGTTCTTCTGCGTCAGTTATTCTGCTATTGATTCCTTCTAGTCTAGTTTTCATTTCAGTTATTGTATTGTTCATCTCTGTTTGTTTGTTCTTTAATCCTTCTAGGTCTTTGTTAAACATTTCTTGCATATTCTCGATCTTTGCCTCCATTCTTTTTCCGAGGTCCTGGATCATCTTCTCCATCATTATTGTGAATTCTTTTTCTGGAAGGTTGCCTATCTCCACTTCATTTAGTTGTTTTTCTGGGGTTTTATCTTGTTCCTTCATCTGGTATGTAGCCCTCTGCCTTTTCATCTTGTCTATCTTTCTGTGAATGTGGTTTTTGTTCCACAGGCTTCAGGATTGTAGTTCTTCTTGCTTCTTCTGTCTGCCCTCTGGTGGATCAAAATATCTTATTTCTGAGTGAGTAAGAACTAACTTTTTCACCCAAAGTCACTAATACTGACAAAGACCATTGAGGTCAATTATTTTTTTATTATTATTATTATCATTATTATTTTTTGCGGTACACGGGCCTCTCACTGCTGTGGCCTCTCCTGCTGTGGAGCCCAGGCTCCGGATGCGCAGGCCCAGCGGCCACTGCCCATGGGTGCAGCCGCTCCGCGCCACGTGGGATCCTCCCAGACCGGGGCACGAACCCGCGTCCCCTGCATCAGCAGGCGGACCCCCAACCACTATGCCACCAGGGAAGCCCTATTATTATTCTTGTATTTAAAACAAAATAAGGTTTAATGATAAGGTTAACTCATTTACTTTAAGGGAGGATACACACTAGATTGAATCTGATGTAAATGATTAGATTCACCAATCCCTCACACTGCCTCCAAGTAAAAAAAGTTAAATGTTCTCAAAAAGATGTTGGGTACTACTTATTTAAAAGAAATCTTTAATATTACCCTAAGACCATAATCATTAAGCCTTATGGTAATGGAAGAGGTGGTGGTATGCATTTATATAAGTATTAATACAAAGTTCATACATCAGAGAATTTATAAGGTCAGGTTTTTTAAATATTGGGTTGGCCAAAAAGTTCGTTCAGTTTTAAGTAAAAATAAAAGACATTTTTCATTTTCACTAAGAACTTTATTGAACAATGTATTCATTAACCAAACGAAATTTTTGGCCAACCCAATATTACTTTCAAGGATGCCCAACATCTTTTTGCATTTACAAAAGTGCTTACATAAATAAAACATTCCAAACTTGTTTTAAATTGTAATCAAATTTGTTTAAAATTAATTATTGTAGAGATTTATTAATAACTATATTTGGCAAAGTTAGAGGGGGAACCTCAAAAGATGAAAAAGCAGCTTTGAAAAGATTCCCATATAATTATGGTAAATGCATGCAGAGCTTTTGAAATGAGAACTTTGTTCTTTTCAATAAAATGACAAGTTAATTGTTTGTTCTTAATAACATATCATGGGGAACCACTATATCTGTGAAGTTTAGTAAGCAAGAATTGAAGAGATGAATATAAAATATCTATTTGGACAGCACCGATTCGCAAAGCCAGTCCATGAACTATTGCAGGAGAGCACAAGAAACACAAGGAGGGTAACCCATGATATTCGTAAATTTATTACTCACATACACATTAGAAATCAATGCTGTGCTTGGTAGAGCTTATGCATAGCTCTTTAAGAGGTGTTTTTTTTTTTTGGTTAAACAAATATTGTATTTTAAAATCACAATACAGGAAGAAAAAAGTCAATACAGATTCTGAAAATGAGCTGGACAGCGACTAGAAGGTGGCATGAATGAAAAAGTCAATGATTGCTGGTGAGATTGTGGAAGATTATTTTTCATATTTAGAGTTTTCTAATGTGCTATATTGTGGTATGTGATTAAGAAGCCAGACCTTCAGGCAGCGGCTTTTAAAGTATGCAGGTATATACAAATCCTATGGGACTGCAAGTGTATGCCTCGCTGGCCACCATCTCGAGGTGTCCCCTGGGGAAGCAGTCCCGCAAATTGGGACTCCAGAGGAGTGTACAAACTCCTGTCTGTGAGCTATAGCAAGGCAGAGGGAGAGCGCAAAGATGCCTTACACTAGCCTACCTTCCCTGAGAGCACATCCACGTCCATAGAGCCCTATAGGTGGGCCTGCACCTCCAACCGGAGGTCCAGGACCAGCAAAGAGGCTGCACTCGCAGAGAGCCTGGGGAGGATGCCTCAGACGGCTGTCTGTGCACTGCCCCAGGTGGCAGACTAAGAACCACCTTGCAGATTACCATACTCCCAGGGGACCTAAGGACGCAAGCCCCATTGGCCAGCAGAGCCAGGCAATCAAGGAGTGGCTCCTGGGCGGCAGCCAGACACACATAAAAGCTCCGCTCAGGGGACCCTAGCCCCTGGAGGCTGCGGACGGAGAGCCAAGATGGCAGCCACCCGCCCCCCCGTCCCGCCCCCAGAGCGCCAGCAAATGCCTGTCTGATCAGATGCCTGAGCCCAGGCCAACTCCAAGACCAGCACATGGGCCTCTCCCCCTACAAGTCCTGGCACCCTGCATCCACGCTTTGCCCTGAGCTTTGGGGCTGGTGCATCCCAGTGCGAACCCTTTAAGAGCCCCGTTCCGTAGAGCCTTGTGGTGCTTGTGGACAGAGCCCCCGTTAATTTTCAAAGCTAGATGTTTTGGAGGCCCGTCTCTCAGGTGCAGATCTTAAAAGTGGGAGGTGGCCAATGTGGGGTTTAAAGCTTTTGCTCCTCAGTGAGAAGCTGCGGGTTCTCAGGGGTCAAGGGGTCAAAGAGGAGGAGGAAAAGGAGGAGGAAGTGGGGTTTCTGGCGAGACTGTATCCCAGCCTCTCCTACCGGGGGCTTCCATGTAGACCTTCTCTCGTTCGCTGGATGCTAGGAGTGCCTCAGCCAGTTTTTAGGTTTTTTTCCAGAGGAAACTGTTCCATGTGTAGTTGTAAACTTGGTGTGTCTGTGGCAGGAGGTGAGTTCAGTGTCCTTTTAGGTCCCCATCTTGAATGGGAAGCTTGTAAATGTCTTTTATTTTTCTTAACAGTCCTGATTGACTTTTTTTTTTTTTGGAGTATAGTTGATTTACAATGTTGTATTAGTTTCAGGTGTACAGCAAAGCGAATCAGTTATGTATACACATATGTCCATTCTTTTTCCACATAGGTTATTACAGAATATTGAGTAGAGTTCCCTGTGCCATACAGTAGGTCCTTGTTGATTATTTATTCTATAAATATATAAAAAGCTCATTCAGCTCAACATCAAAGAAACAAACAACCCAATCAAAAAATGGACAGAAGATCTAAATAGACGTTTCTCCAAAGAAGACATACACATGGCCAAAAAGCACATGAAAAGATGCTCAGCATCACTAATTACCAGAGAAGTGAAAATCAAAACTACAGTGAGGTATCACCTCACACTGGTCAGAATGGCCATCATTAAGAAGTCTACATATAATAAATGCTGGAGTGAGTGTGGAGAAAAGGGAACCCTCCTACACTGTTGGTGGGAATGTAAATTGGTACAACCACTGTAGAGAACAGTCTGGAGGTTTCTTAAAAAACTAAAAATAGAGCTACCATATGACCCAGCAATCCCACTTCTGGGCATATATCTAGAGAAAACCGTAATTCGAAAGAAGAATGCACCCCAATGTTCATTGCAGCACTATTTGCAATAGCCAAGACATGGAAGCAACATAAATGTCCATTGACAAAGGAATGGAGAAAGAAGATGTGGTACATATATACAATGGAATACTACTCAGCCATAAAAAAGAATGAAATAATGCCACTTGCAGTAACATGGATGGACCTAGTGATTATAATATTAAGTGAAGGAAATCAGACAGAGAAAGACAAATATCATACAGTATCGCTTATATGTGTAATCTAAAAACTGGCACAAATGAACTTATTTACAAAACAGAAACAGACTCACAGACATAGAAAAGAAACTATGGTTACCGAAGGGGAAATGTTGGGAGGGGGAGGGATAAATTAGGAGTTTGGGATTAACATATACACCCTACTATATATAATTATTTTATTTAATTTATACTATGGTAGAGGAACTGGTTAATAAAGTGAATGTGTGTTGAGTGTGGTTATATATGTATATTTAAAAGCCTGTTATATTAGGCTAATGTAAACCCTGTACAGTGGGGAGGAAAGATTTAAATTAATGCGTGTCTGAGACTACCAAACTTTCAGGGTACAAAGTACCTTTTGATTTTAATTGCTAATGGTTGCAGTGACATTTTTAAAAGCTGGAAATGACAGGGAGATGAATAACAGGGTACAGGGGATAATAGACTTTTATGATCTAAATTTTGGGTGTCTGTGAACCTCACTTTTTAGTCAAAAAGCAGAAGTTAGTCAGATTTGTATCTGAGGAAATTTTGCAAATGCAAATGAAAAGCAAAAAAAGCAATGAGAGAAATAAAAGCATAACTAAACACAGTAACTACGATTAAGGCAGAAAGTGTCTGCACTGCTTTACTGGACACTGAGGAAATACATAGTGTGGTGTGTGAGATGCCCTCACCCCCAGCCTCATTCAGCAAAGACAAGGAACAATGTACCCACTGATCACCGAATGGGACTCAGGAAGAGGAGAGGTTAGAGGATGTAAGGGAAGACCAGGAAGGACTGAGACAAAGATATGGACATCCATCCCTTCATGACCTTACAGAGTAGTGGTTCCCAGAGCTGATTAATCATCAGAATTACCTTCCGAGGTTACAAAATAATGTAAAATTATGGATTCCCAAACCTAAACCCAGATATACTAACTAGAGAGACCTGGAAGGGTCCTGGGAATCTGTCTTCTAAGGGTCTTCATGGGCAATTCAGATGATGAGGCAAACTGGTAAACACTGCTTTAGAGAAGTGTAGCCAACTTTGGAGAGGAGGAATTGTTGATTAAATAAAAACACATCTATGTGGTATCTATGTAATTAGTTGTGTGGACATACACACAAGACCTCCATTCTACAAGTTGCTGCAGGAGCTATTAAATCCATCAAGTTTAGCCAATAATGCAAAATGCTAATTGTCAAAAAATGTACTATTATGTTCTGCAGTCCAACTCACCCACTTGTATAAATGAGCACCCAGAGGAAAATAAAACCCATGATGGCATCATGAATTAGACAATTGTAACTAGTATTTAACTATTTATCAAATATGATTTGGTATCCAATATTATTTTTTAATTCAACTCTTTCAATTTAAGGGATGATATATCACATTTTAAAAATAGAAGGTAACCTTGACTATGACAGTCACATGGTACAGAAGAAAGAACAGAGAGTTTTAGAATGGGGAAGGCTGGATTCAAACCTTAGTCCTGCTAATTATTAGTGACATGAACTTAGGCAACTCGGCTTTTCTCTCTCTTAGCCTCAGTTTTCTTATTTATAAAATGGGGCTTAAAAGAGCAATCTGATAGCATCTTTTTGAGAATTAAATGGGGTGACACATAAAAAGTCTCCCCCAATGAGACAAATAAATGTTAGCTCTTTCCTTTCTCTTTCTTCTTTCCCATTCTTCCCTGCCCAAGCCCACTTTACTCAACATTGACATTAGGGTCTGATACAAAAAGAATAAAAACAAAAAACAGAATTTCAACTAGGCTTGATATACAATGGAAACTGGCACACTTTTTTTGTGAAGGGACTGATAGTAAGTCTTTCAGGCTTTGCAGTCATGTGGGTCTGGTACAACCCCCTCACCTCTGCCACTGTAGTGAGAAAGCAGCCATAGACAGTCAGTAAAGGAATGAGCATGGCTGTGTTTCAATAAAACTTTACTTGCACAAAGAGGCAGCAAACTGGATCTGGCCTACCTGAAATGCAGGAAGACTTTTCAGAAATCCATGAGTTGATGCAGGACATGATGCAATGTCAGAAAAAAAAGGGGCGGGGGATCAAAATCCCTCTTTCTTTTTCAAAGTTAGAAAAAAAAATGGGATCAAAATCCCTCTGTTCCATCAACTAGCTGGATGACTTTGCAAAAGTCACTTCACCTTTCTGAACCGAATTTTCTCGTCTATAAAGATGAAGGAGCAGGGATACGGAATCTCCAAGGAAGTTGCCATCTCTTAAGGTCTATGATTCTTCGGGAGATCACAGTCTCCTTTAGATAATCACCAATAAAGTGCCACCCAAGTTTCAGTATTTGATTTGTTTGTTCTTTCATGGTTGATCAATGAATCATAAAGAACAACAGATGCTCTTGGGTCCTAAGTATGATTCATTTGATGAAAGCGGGAAAAGATAACATTTGGTAAAAATAAATGTTTTCTCCACAGACACAAAGAAGCAATCGGAATAGTTATTATATTCTAAATGTCATATGTAATTTCTTATGGTTGAAAGTCAGGCTGCAATGTCAGTTGCCTGAAGACCTGAAAATTGAAAGTCTTTCTTTTTCAAAGCACACAGTGCACTCACTCTAAATGTGATATATTAATTAGAGAGTGAAAGAAAATTGACCAAAATTCTTTTTCCAAAAGGAAACCATTGTAGTGATTGTACACAAAGAATGAGTGCTATGTCTTGCAAGTCGAGATGCTAACACATACCAGAAAATAAATAATTCGTTGTTTTAAAATATGATACAATGAAAGAAAAAGGTTGAATTAGAAATTATAGGAGCTGACTCCTAATTCTGGCTCTGCTATTAACTAGCTCAGCCAAGGCACTTCTGTCTCTTGAGTCAATTCAGTCCTTAGAAATCATAATAGGTATGATTTATTGAGCCCTTACTAGATACTAGATATTGTTTCTGGTGTATTAGTTCCATTAATCCTCACCAAAATTTCATGAGGGGAGTTCTGACGCTGTTGTTGTTTTGTAGGTGAAGAAACCAAGGCACAGAGAGGCTAAGTAACTTGTCTGCACTGTGTCCTGGAAACAGTATTTGAACATAGTTACCTTCTACCATGCTGCCTCCTACAGCATGGTTTTGACCTATCGTTTCCCAGCTCAGAGATTTGCATCATAGGTCCTGGGGAGTTAACATTCTTCCCATCGGTCATTCACACTCCCCTCCAATCTGACCCCGCTTCTGCCCCAACCCTCCCTTTAGTCAAAAAGCTCTTCCCACCTGGCTTGGGGAGAGTCGCCTGCATTCCCCCTTCACACCTTTGCTCTCTTGGACCTCCTCATTGCACGCTCCAATCTTCTCTCCCCATTCACTTCCTCCCATTCTTCAAGTCCCGCCTCCTCAGGAAGTGAGTACTGTGGAAAGAGCATGGATGGGAGTTAAGGGAATGGGGCCTTGTCCTGGCTTTGTCACAGACTCTGTGTGGGAACTGGGAAATGTCATTTAATCTCTCTGGGCCTCAATTTCGTGATCGATTGAGTGTTGTACTCCATTTGAAATTTGCAAACGTATCAACTACTATTCTTTTAAGCAGTAAAGCCCCCTTCCTCTAAGTCACCTTTTTTTAAACCTATATATTTTTATTTTGTATTTTTTATTATGGTAAAATATATGTAACATAAAATTTGCCATTTTAACAATTTTTAAATGTACAGTTCAAAGCCTACAATGTATTTTTTAAATAGAAGTATAGTTGATTTTCCATGTTGTGTTAGTTTCAGGTGTACAGCAAAGTGATCCAGCTTTTGTTTTCAGATTATATTTCATTATAGGTTATTACAAGATATTAAATATAATTCCCTGTGCTATGCAGTAAATCCTTGTTGTTTATCTATTTTATGTCTAGTAGTTTGTATCTCTAATTCCTTCTTTATATCACCAGTTCTTAACCCAACAAAGACAGAGGTGCCGTGCTTGAAACAGAGGCTGATGACCTGACAGGGTGTGGGGAAGGGAAGGATTGGGAGTTTGGGACTAGCAGAGGCAACTATTATATACAGAATGGATAAACAACAAGGTCCTCCTGTGTAGCTCAGGGAACTATATTCGACATCCTGTGATAAACCATAGTGGAAAAGAATATGAAAAAGGATGTATATATATGTATAACTGAATCATTTGCTATACAGTAGAAATTAACACAACATTGTAAATCACCTATTCTTCAATAAAATAAATTTTTAAAAAATAAAAGGAAACTTTATAACACCACTGTAAATGGAAAAACAGTATCACCTTCCATAAATAGAAAGTAACTTATATAAACATCATATATACATTATTTATTATATACCCATATTTACATATATACATTAATATACACAATATATACATCTTAAATATACATATATAAACTATACATACCACACACACAGACATACACATTGAAAACAAAACAACATTATTACATTAACTCTAGCAAGATACTTGCCTGCTAAAGCCTGCAGCCTACTCTCTCTGTGTTAGCAGCTTGTAGAGCTCACGCCCCACTGAGGGGTGAGGGCCTGGGGTATTTAGACACCAAGTCCTACCAGTCCCTGATTGTGGGCCGCTGCTGCTTCTCGGTGGTATTTATTCCCTGGCACATCTGGCTTTCCTCAGTTATGAAAAAAGCCCCCAGGCAAAGAGATTTCAGAGTCTGGCAACTGGACAGTGGGAACACACAGAAGTGGTGAGGCCTGGGGGGGGGGCCGGGGGGGGAGGGGCAGGGCCTCCACACCACCTGTAACAGCTCCGTCTCCCCCCTCAGTAAAGTGAGAAGGTTGCCCTCCATGATGGCTGAGCTCTCTGCTGACGTCCAAGGCCTGCCATTGTCATGATGTGGTTCTCGTCCATAATGCATTGACAATCCTTTGCTTTCATTCCTGATTCCTTTTCTCCAATAAAATGTCTGTTCCTGGTGCAGGGATATTTATACAACTAGATAATAGTTTTGCTGAAAAAATCAGCGTAATTCTCCAGGTGATCTACTGAAAAACTGTCATCACTGTACTTTAGAGTCCAAAAAAGTCATGGATCATTAATTCATCTTTAATAAATGAATGATTTCTCTTTGAATATCTGCACCATTCAGCCATGAAATCCTAGATAAGTTCCAGAAAGCTGTGGCCCAGAACACCTTGATACCACTCAGGAGACTATTTTTAAGAATGCCCTATGTGCAGGAGTCTTAACAGGGTTTTTTTTTCCTTCTCAAATGTTCTCTAGCTCGTGTAGATGACATTTATGCAACTCAGAGAAAGGCGTCTCAACAGGATTAGTCAGCAGCCAGTCCTTTGATGCAGCTTCTGTGATCTAGTTAAAAATAGGAAAAGAGGATGTTTTGCATAAGTCATCACCATTGCGCAGTATGGGAGAACTGACCACATTTTTGGTTTCCACATCCTGTTGCTTTATCTAAAAATAGATGAACTGTCTGTCCCTGACTTTTTGGACAAGACCTTAGCTTCTGTGACCTAGGCTCTCTAGTCCTTCTAGCCCCTGGGTTTCTTTGCCAGGTTGTTTTCACCCCTGCCATTAACAGTCCCAACTCTGGCTTCGGCCTCGGGCTCAGGGCCTCTGCCTTTCCTCCCCTCCCAGGGCTGGCAGACTCCAGGGCCCACAGGGGCCAGGTAGAGAATATAAGTTAGCGAAGCCGGCCAGGTAGATGGGCACACCAGCCTGTGCCTGCCTGCCTCATCTAAACAGAGGGCAGCTCTTCCTCCTTTCTCCTAGATCCACTGGCTTTTCCCAGAATAGCTAGACAGCCAGAGTTTTAGAGGAGCTCGCTTACTCTTTTTTTTTTTAAGGCCTTTTATTATTTTTTAATTAATTAATTTAAGTTTTTATTAATTTTTATTGGAGTATAGTTGCTTTACAATGTTGTGTTTGTTTCTGCTACACAGCAAAGTGAATCAGCTCTAGGTATACATATATCCCCTCTTTTGTAGATTTCCTTCCCATTTAGGTCACCACAGAGCATTGAGTAGAGTTCCGTGTGCTGTACAGTAGGTTCTCATTAGTTATCTATTTTATACATAGTATTGTATATATATCAATCCCAATCTCCCAGTTCATCCCACCCTCCCTTCCCCCCTTGGTATCCATACGTTTGTTCTCTCCATCTGTGTCTCTGTTTCTGCTTTGCCACTAAGTTCATCTGTACCATTTTCTAGATTCCACATATATTGCTTACTTTTTAACTGTTAGTAATCGATTAAAAAAATGTTTTTTGGCTGCGCCAGGTAGCTTGTGGGATCTTAGTTCCCAGGCCACAGCAGTGAAAGCACCAAATCCTAACCACTGGACCACCAGGGAATTCCCAGTAATCAATTCAAAAATTAATTTAAAAAAATAGAGTCGAGGTCAATCCATGAGCTGGTGGTTTGCGGCCTCTGCTCATACATTCTTTTTTGGGAACCGTGTTTGTTACCAGCTATAAAGCGGGGTTCTACAAAATCTGCATGCTTCCGCCTAAAGCTTCCCACTTTCTTCCAGTCTTCTAATTTGGAAAGAATACAGGACGGTGATAGGAGTCCTGGATTCTGACTTGGGCTCTGTCTGTCGCTGGCCGTAGGATTTTGGTTGAGTAGTTTCCCCTCTGTGGGCCTCAGGGTGACCCTTGGAGTCAATGACTTTGAGAGCCCTACGAGCTCTATTAGCTCATGAGGCTGCTAGATCCCCAACCTCATCACCCTCTTTCTTGCCCTTCTTAGTCTCAAACATCAATTCGCCATCACAATCAGTGACCCAAATATTTTCCAGATTTTCTCAGCTTAGGAGTCAGTTTTATTTGTAACTCTGCTTCTATCCAGCATCCAACCAATTCCCTTGCTGCACATCTCTTGAATCTCCTTTTTTTTTCCAGTGTTAACTGCCACTATCATTTCCTTACCAAACCATTGCATTTGCTCCCATCCCTGCTCCAGCTTCTCCATCAAGCCTCAGCTCTAGAACTCTTTCTCCCAAAACAACAAACAAAAAAATAATCTAAAAAGCAATTTGTGCGGAGCTTTTCCTCGGATGAGAATTTACAATGGTCATTTGTAATCCCCATTACTTATCACATCCAACCCCCAAGCTGCCTGCTGCCCTTGCAGATTAAGGAGTCAACTCAAGCAGTCATGTTTAATTCACTAGCTGGGCATGGAGGGAGGGTGCAAAGCTGTGCATCATGGTCAGGGGTGTGTCTCTCAAGCAGCCTCTTATCAGGATGTTAGGCATTCATACTCCAGGAGGAGCTGTAAATATTTAGGCAGTAGCTCAAATATGATAGTCTAATATATTACGGCTAACGATGATACCAATGTCAGGGGAGGAAAAAATGTCTCTGTTTTTTTCTCATATCCAAGAAACAAACTGGGCAAATTCCCATTTATCCTTGGGGATTTGAACGTTGGAGGCAGGACAAAATTCCCAAGTTTCAAACTTCTTTTTTTTTTTTTTTTTTTTGCGGTACGCGGACCTGTCACTGTTGTGGCCGCTCCTGTTGCAGAGCACAGGCTCCGGACGCGCAGGCTCAGCGGCCATGGCTCACGGGCCTAGCCGCTCCGCGGCATGTGGGATCCTCCCGAACCGGGGCACGAACCCGTGTCCCCTGCATCAGCAGGCGGACTCTCAACCACTGCGCCACCAGGGAAGCCCCTCAAACTCCTTACCTTTATTTAGTTTTCCAGTGGTGAATGTATTGGTTTCCTAGGGTGCTGTAACAAATGACAAATTGGAGGCCTTAAAACAACAGAAATGTATGCGCTCATAGTTCTGGAGCCTGGAAGCTGAATTCAAGGCATTGGCAGGGCCATGCTTCCTCCAAAGTTTCTAGGAGAGAATCTTCCCTTGTCTCTTCTGCCTTCTGGTGGTTATTGAAAATTCTTCACATCCTTTGGCTTATGGCAACACAAGTCCAATTTCTGCCTCTGTCTTCACGTGACCTTCATCCTTCTGTGTCCAATATTCTCTCTTCTTTTAAGAACAGCAGTCGTATTCGGACCAAACCTAATCCAGTATAACCTCATCTTAATTTGACTACATTTGCAAAGACCGTGTCTCCAAATAAGGTCATATTCACGGATAATGGGTATTAGGACCTGAAGGTATTTTTGTGGGGGACACAATTCAACCCAGTACAGTAAACAACCAGCAAAGACTTTCCCCTACAAGAATCACCCCTTGGGGCTTCCCTGGTGGCGCAGTGGTTGAGAGTCCGCCTGCCGATGCAGGGGACACGGGTTCGTGCCCCGGTCCGGGAGGATCCCACATGCCACGGAGTGGCTGGGCCCGTGAGCCATGGCCGCTGAGCCTGCATGTCCGGAGCCTGTGCTCCACAACGGGAGAGACCACAACAGTGAGAGGCCCGCGTACCGCAAAAAAAAAAAAAAAAAATCACCCCTTGTACAGTATGTCTGGTATGCGTAACCAACTCTTCAGAAAATATCTTCTACTGGGTTATAGCATAGCTGCACGGTTAGGATGAACTTTACACATCCTCTGATGCATTCTAACTCTAAATGCAGGTGTGAAAAGGGCAGGAGAAATCAGAATTGATTTTTTTTCCTTTTTTTTAAATTGAAGTATAGTAGATTTACAATGTTGTGTTCGTTTCTGGTACACAGCAAGTGATTCAGTTATATATATATTCTTTTTCAGATTCTCTTCTCATATTGGCTATTACAAAATATTGAGTGTAGTTCCTTGTGCTATATAGTAGGTCCTTCAGAACTGAATTTTTTTTTTCCCCTGCACAGCCAGAGGAAAGTTGTTCTATGGAACTTGGAAGTATATCTTAGCCACAATAAATAAATGTTCTGCTACATAGAGGCTCACTGAGCATTGAGGCAAAGACCTAAATGAAGGATCCCAGCAATACACTGAGCTGAGCCATGAGGGACCTTATAAGTGAGAGACACCAAATGTAGGAATCCATTTGGTGCTTTATGGGAAGGTAAGGAATGGTGAAAGGCCCCAACTGAGGAACAGAATGAGCTGCTGGACCAAGGACATGCCTATCCACACTGGCTACAAGTGGCAGGTGTGTGGCAGCCAGTTCTTCCAGCAGATGTGAAAATCCGCCTTGAAAAGAAAAGACGAGGTGATCCTGAACCGGCATTAGTGGGTCCCATCTGAGTGTTTCTTAAAATAGCTGACAGCTGAGAAAGAGACTAAGGTCAAGACACACTCTGTAAGTTGACCAAGATGGATTCTAAGAACAGATTAGCTAGATCTTTCTTCATTAAAGTGATGAAAACCATGTCGGGAGCCTTAAAACACAAATGGACTGGTCTAATAAAAGTGACACAATAAAATGAAATGAAGTGTGCCCTGAGACTCTTGTGCCTACATTTTCTTGGGATGGTGTTCAGATCTTCTTCAGTACCAAGGGAGAGATTGCTGGTGGTCTGACCATGGCAGTGACCACCAGGGGGCAGAGTCCGCAGATGTAGGTGTAAGTTTGAGAGCCATACATTACTTCAGGAGCCAGATGCTTCTTCTGGAGACTCTGTCCAGGGCTTTAAAATATGCATGGAGAAAAAAGTTTTGAAAAGAGTCAGTGAAAATGGCTGACAAGGGAACTTGTTTCTTGGCAAGGAAGTTGTGGAGAAAATTGATATTTCTAGTTGGAAAATAAATCATGCCATAATGTGTTTAAATGCAATTTTTAAAGTTAATTTTCTGAGAAGACAATGTTCCCTTAATGTAAGACATTCTATATCAGACAGGATATAAACACGGCTGGGAACTGACAGGGTTAGAAATCTGAATAAGATACGGCAATGCCTCGTAATGAGAGGCAGGGTGAGTGTGGCATAATGAAGAAGCAAGTTGCCATGGAAACAAGCCGCTAAGTGGAATGTGGCCGTATAGAGCACACCTACCACGTAAAGAGAAGGGAAGGAGACACACTGGGTAGCCAAGAGTTCTCAGGAGGGACCGTGAGGGTGGTTCCACATGAACTATCTGGCCCTAGAAAGAAAGCCAAAGGCTGTCAAAAGCCACCAGAGGGAGGAATAAAATTCAAAGCTTATTGGGTATTTTGAACTTGGCCTTATTCTTTTGTCATTCATTT
Source organism: Globicephala melas (assembly GCF_963455315.2). Lineage (NCBI taxonomy): Eukaryota > Metazoa > Chordata > Mammalia > Artiodactyla > Delphinidae > Globicephala > Globicephala melas. The sequence goes on from NC_083330.1 coordinate 47,418,557, forward strand.
TTTGGTTCATTCCAACGAACATTGATCAAGTGCTTTCTGAACACCAGGCACTGTGCTAGGTAGTGAGGCTACGGAGAGCAATGAGACATAGTTCCAGGTCACAAGCAGCCTGCTGTCCTTGACTGCTCTCTGGATGGGCAAGACCTAAACACTGGCCTCATGTCCCGCTCTTGGGAATCAAGCTTCTCTCTGCCCTGTAGCTCTGGTCTGAATCTAGGGTGTCTGCCAAGTCTCCTTCCTGACGAGGTAGCATCCTTGCCACCCTGCCTAGGATTCCAGCTCCTCCTGAACTGACCTTCTTGGCTTCCAACCCAACCCCACGGCAGGTCCTTACACCTCCTGGCAGCCTTCTCTGCCCAGATATCCGTGCGCTCGTTCTGAACTCCTCCCACTGCCTCCTGCTGAGCTGTTTCAGAACTCGCCTGGAGTGTCCAACTCCTTTCAACATCTTGGTCCTCCCAGCTCAGTGCATCTTCTCCATGGGTTCTTGAATGCAGTCCTAGCCTTCACTTGGCATGCCTGTTCTTGGCTCTAGCTTTTACATGTGACACTCAATAGGGATGGTACAGTGACTCACAGTAAATGCTCACATTATAAGCTCTTGCCCAACCCCATTCCTCTATATATCAGTGAACAAAACCTCCAGCTTCCTCCAGTGGGACCCAGCACACCTCCTCCTTCTCTGTGGCCCCTGTTAAACTTCTTGTTCAGTTCTCAGTTATTTAATCCTTTTCTTGTCACCCTCCCCTTAAAAGCGTCCTTCTGTAATTACAGTGATCTCACCAGGCTATTTTAAAATCTCCCATGGCCTTTAGAATCTCTCTCATTCTGAATCTTCTTTTTACTACAAACCAGCTTTCCAGAGTAACTGACTTTTTGAGCCTGGCATTGATATTATCATCATATTATACTCATAACACTCATAATGTTTTATTGTCCACAAACTTCATTCAGTTCAAAGCAGTAAAGTAAGCAGGGCAGGTATTATCATTTCCATTTCATGGATCAAGAAATTGAGGTTCAGGGGTTTCCCTGGTGGCACAGTGGTTGAGAATCTGCCTGATAATGCAGAGGACACGGGTTCGAGCCCTGGTCTGGGAGGATCCCACATGCCGGGAGCAACTGGGCCCGTGAGCCACAACTACTGAGCCTGTGCGTCTGGAGCCTGTGCTCCACAACAAGAGAGGCTGCGATAGTGAGAGGCCTGCGCACCGTGATGAAGAGTGGCCTCCGCTTGCCACAACTAGAGAAAGCCCTCGCACAGAAACGAAAACCCAACACAGCAAAAATAAATAAATTAATTAATAAACTCCTACCCCCAAAATAAAAAAAAAAAAAGAAATTGAGGTTCAGAGAGGTTAAGTGACTTTCCCCAAGCCACACGTTGAGAAGTGATGAAAACCACCTTCTCATTCCAAATCCCAGGCTCCTTGCCCATGTCATGTGTCCTCTGGTGCATGAAGCATAACTTTTGGGGCTCTGAGTCTTTGCCCACACCCCTCCCATCTTATTCTAAGAATCTTTCCTTCTTAGTGTTATACCATTGTCCTCCAAAGAATTTCAGTAAAGAGAAATACCAACTCACGCCTTCAATTTCCCCTCTTTCATTAGCTCCATGGCATAAAGGTAGATTCTAGGATCCTACAACTAAGATTCAGAAACCTTCATTTTTTTCCTTCTTTGCCTACAGGAAGGAGGAGCGGGGGGGGGGGGGGGGGGGGGGAGGGGGAGGAGGAGAAGGAAAAAACAACACAAAAACCACAACAAGAAAATCCTTTTTTCAGGAACTCCCTTGAAATCCCACCACTGCCGGCATAGTTCCACTCCTAAGAATATTAGTAATTTTTTGACTCCTCTCCCCGTAACATTTTTATTATGAGCTCCCTGAGGGCTGTGTCTACATCTTCTTAATGTAAACCTCTCTCCCTCTCAGCAGACCTAGAGCCAGTAAATATTGATTGGAGGGGCCGTGCCATGTTCTTTTAGAAAAGAGAAAGCAAGTCTTGTTACTAGAATTCCCCAGACAAGAGAAGTCTTTAGAGCGAGTTGCATCTAAGGTGTAAAACAACTCTGAGTATTGTAAACCACTTACGAAAAGAATGCAGGCCTTGGGAGGAGGGGGAGTGGGAATAAATAATTCCCAAATGTCTGCCTGCAGAGGGGTGAAAGCTCAGCCTCTGTGCACCGGTGCCTAAGCGCATCCTGGAGACAGAGTTTTGGGTGAAGTAGAAAAGAACAGCTTTACTGCTTTGCCAGGCAAAAGGGGACATCGCAGGCTCAGGCCTCAAAAACCATGTGTCCCAAACTGGGAGGATTTGGTGAGGAGTTTTTATAGCAATGATTCAGGGGCAGAGCTGCTGCTAAGGATCAGGGTGTGTGCAGGGCCTGCACTCCTTTAATCTGGCCTCAGGTGGTCTCCTCCCTTGTCTCTGCATCCCCTCCCTTCCCTGATTAGCAACTGTTCAAACCTGCCCTTTGGAAGGTCATGGAGGCTGGAGTCTATTCCCTACAAACAAGAATCAGGGGACACTGAAAGGCTTCCGTGTCCAGGAGCCCCATTGGGTCCTGCTCTGTTTCAATAAGGGCCTAAAAAACGTTATATTAATGATCCATTGAGCACATTTATAGAAATCTTAAGAAAGAAAATGCCAAAGGTTCTATGTTCTTGTGGAGACTACATCCTACTCTAAGGCAAAAAGCAATGCTTGAAAAAGCCCTGAGAATACTTCCTTACCCCAACAGCTTGTCATGGAAAACTCTGTTGGCCCCTAGAACCACAATGGCCAGTCCCCAGTGAACCTCCATTGGCTGATGGCCCTGGCTGAGCCAACCTCTGCTTCTGCTGCACTGTTCCTTTTCCTAGAATATACTTCCTCCTCTCCTCTGCCAGGTGTGACTGTCTTCATCAATAGGATTTTAAATCCTTTTCTTTCAGCGAGCCTTTCCAAATTCAGACGCTTTCCTTTAAATCCCCTCGGCCACAGTACATTAATTTCAATTCACCAAGCCCATCGTGAAGGTCTGCCCTGTGTAAATCACTGTGCTGGTGTTGTTTGGGGCACAAGCTGTTAAGAAACTGTCCCTGCCCTCAAGGAACTTACAATCATAATGCAGTTGCAAATATTTTGTATGACAAATATAACAGAGTTATTTTATCGTGTTAGATTAGTGTATAGGCCGAGTTAAAAGGTGGGCAAATATATTTCACAACTGGCCATTTAGATTTTTACAAACTCCCCTGACACGCTACGGATAGCTCCTGAGATAAATGCCGTCCTGACCCCTGAACACAAATAATGGTTTGCTGTAGTGTTGATTTTCATTCGTGAATTATTTCTCTCTTCTTCCTCCATCACCATAATCTTCTTTGTCTTCTCTTCCCAAGATGAATTCATTGAGCACTTCTTTGTGTTACTCACTGGACTGTTGAGGGACAGTGGCAGCCAAAACTGAGGGGTTTGGTTTGTGTTCTATAAACAGTAGGTGTTTAATAAATGATAGATCCACTGCCTTTATTTCCTTTTAACTTGTCCGCAGATATTCTCCAAAAAGAAGGAAAGGGAGAGAGTGGGTTTGACACAAAGAAATCTCATGAATCTATTGGTGCCTTCAGGGGGTTCGATAGTAGGTAAGTGAGAAAGAAGGCTAAAAAAAGAGTAAAAGCAGGTGTAGGGGAGGGGCCACGAGGAGAGGATGAATCTGACCTTCCATACCATCTCAGTTAATCCTTTCGCCTCTTCCCTGCCAAGGAAGTATTATGAATTGTTCCCACCTTAGCAATGGGGAAACAGGCTCAGGAAGGTCAAGCATCTAGATCATCTGGTTCAAATCCAGGCTTGTGACTTTAAAGGCAGTGGCAGGCCGACACTCTTTCCCCCACAAGACGCTGTCTCCTCTCCAGTGGGCAGGCAGAGGGGAGAGAAAACACTGAGAGAAGAGGGTCCCAGGTGTAGCCGGCAGATGCTGACATTGGGACCTGCTGGATCCACAGGTGTCACTTGAGAGCCAGGCTCTGCGCATCCCCCATATTTCTGCTTGTGCCCCTGCTGACTGCTCACATGTGCCAGGACCCAGGGCCACCATGCCCACTGAGCCCTCCCCAGGCCTGTGCTAGTCCCTCACCCTGTCCCTTCTCTCACTCCGCCCTTCCAGTCTTGGCTTCCATGCTCCTCCAGCTGCCAAGGGAGCTGGCATTACCAAGCCTGGTGAGCTTTCCCACAGAAGGAGAAGTCAAGACTTCGGCAGTCTCTGGGCAGCACGCTGTTTATTATTTCATCATGACACTATTAGTAGAAATCCTAGCTAGCCCGTGCTGACCACGCAGTATGGGCTTTGTAACCCTCACAGCACCCTTGTGCATTAGGAAGATACCATTATTCTCATCTTATAAATGAAGATGCTGATGCTTAGTAAGATCAATTAAACTGCATAATAAAAAGGAGCTCAACTTCATTAGCGCTCAAGAAAATGCAAATTGAAACTCCAATAACTTTGACAAGAATCAAATTAGCAAAGTTAGTAAGTTGGACAATATCTAATGTTGGTGAGAATCTGGAGCAACAGAAACTCTTACACTCTGTTATGGGGGGCGTACGTTTCCACTTTGGAGGAGAATTTGCCAGTGTCTAAGGGGAGAATGCGCCCACCTTCGGACCCGTCAGTTCCACCCCCCTTCACTCAAGGCATATATGTTAGGGAAGCACTCAGTGAGCACAAGGAAATAGGTACAAAAACGCTTATGGCAGTGTTGTTTATGATAATGGAAACAACCTAAATGTCTATCAACAGGAACATGGGTAAATAGATTATGGTGTGGTCATACAAGGAAACACTGTATAGCGATAAAATGGATAACTAGAGCTAGACCTAGCAACACAAATAACTCCCAAACATGTTGACTGCAAAAAAGCAGAAACCAAAGAATACATACCAACAAACAAAGAAAAAACCAACACATACTATATAATGCTTTTATGAGATTTAACCACTACGAAACAATGCTTAGAGATATGTACACATATAGCAAATATATAAAAGATGCATTGTACATGGGAATAAAACACCAGATTCCAGACACTGGTTACCTTGGGGGAGGAAAGGAAAATGAATAAAGAAGCACACAGGGCTCTTCAGCTGTACTGGTAAAGTTTTCTTTCTTAAACAGGATAATAGGTATATAAGTGTGATTATGTTAACTTTTTTGCTTTTGGTATGTTTTGATAAATTCATAATGTATTTTAATTTTAAGAATTGTTTTTTAATTTTAAGAATTGTTTAAGGCCTCACAAATAGGAAATAGAAGTTTAGATCCCACACTTTTTTGTTTCCCAGTACATCATACTGCCCATCAGAGTAAGGAGTGAATATTTACCAAAAAAAAAAAAAAAAGCTACTAATTCCATCTAGTCTTTGCACAGACCTTGAGAATGCAATTGTTTAGTGACAAAGGGACCCTTACTTTGTATACCAGAGGCAATCCTGAAAAACAAGCTATTAAATATTAATAGCTTGAATCATGTTTTTCCATTGCCTTAGGTCACTTATTTAGAACTATGTTTCTACAAACATTTTCATGACAAAGCCTAAGGAAAGCAACGTAGGGATCCCCACATTCATTTCAAATGATTTTGTTAATGTAGAATCCTGAGGCTATTTCATTCTCCCAAAGAGATCCACCAAATACTAGACAACGAATCCGTTTCTTCATTTAAAGCCCCTTTACACTAAAATACTCCAAAAAATTTATCCTTATTTTGTTGAAAGTTCTCACTTAGTTCATCAGTATCAATTCAGGAACTTAGCAGGAACTCCTTCATGTCCTCTGATAATTATCCATTGAATGCCCATCAGTTGGTGCTCTGGTAGATGCTGGGGAAATAACAGTGGACCAGACAGCCCTGCCCTGAACGAGCTTTCAGTTTCCTGGAGGAGGTCAACAAGTAAAGCAGGTAGATATAGTACAGTGGGGTGTGGTGCTGTGACGGGGTATATGGTGGCCTTGATATGGAGGAACAGAAAGTGGGACTTAACCCTATGGTGTTGGGTCTGGGGAAGCCTCTGAGTGAGGGTGATATTTAAGCTGAATTCTAAATATTGAGTGAAAATTGGCTTCTAGTTAAAAAAGCAATTTCATTCTTCTTTTCAGAGGATTCAGTCATCTTATTGTTGAATTTTTTCATCAACCAAAGTGGAGGAGAAAAGTCATATTTTAAGGTATCTCTTACCTGAGAAAAGAGACCTGTGATTCTTCCATAGATGTATTTCATCATCCTTTTTACTGTGTGTTCAAAACGAATCACAACTGAGTAAACTAGATTCCTACCATCCTTTGTCAAAAGTGTGACTACACCCCAGATCTAAGTGAGTAAGTTGGGGCAGATGTGTCTGCAGTGAGAACATAATTGCCCTGATTTTACTGCATGTTTTTAAAATCCCTCTTGGCCTAGTTACCCAGGAGAAGGAATATAAACTCAGCTTCTCTGCACACACAGAAGGATCAGAGCACAGACCAGGAAGCATAGGGGCCGGAAGGTATCACTGCAGCATCTTTCAGCCACGTTGACTCCATTGAATTCCCTCAAATCCTGCATTCATCAGTGTAATTGGATTATTTGCTTTGGAGTTATTCTAAGGTTGAGTATCCAGTTTGATTACACGGGGTTTGCTGAGCGACCGGATTTCCAGGAGTTGCGGAAGCAGATGTCTCTCGGGAAATTCTGAATCAAAACCAACCTCCCAGACTCCCCAGTCCCACTAGTTAAAAGAAGACACACATAACTCAGATAACAGGATATAAAATGAAGATCTAAATGTTTATTAATTACAATAAAGATCTAAATGTTTACAAATTACAACAGAATGTAAAAATCACAGAGTTCGCTATTTTTAAACAAATGTAGCCATTAAAAAACTTTAAACAAGAAAGTGATTTTTAAAAATTCAAAGTAAGAAATCTGGTGTAAGCAAAGATGACATTTTAAAGTATCATCAGTGAATTTTCACACAGACTTTCCATCACAGTAATATTCACTTATATCTTCAATCTTACACAGCAACAAAGTCACAGTAAGAAAGACGGCAATTGCTTCTGAAGGGAAATCAAAGAAGCCTAGAGCGATTATTTTTTCAAAAGGATCTTGGGGAGTTGAAATAAGGCCCGCTTCTCCACGGGCTGACAACGTTTAACTGGGATGGGAACAGCAGCATCCTTTTCTCTGATTTTACCTTTGAACAGAATGAAAGGAACCCAGTGTAACATTCTCCCTCACAAAGAGATGCAGAACCCAAGCCTGACCCCCAAGAAATCCTATAATCAAAGTAAACATGAATCCCGCTCCTACAAACGCTGGTAATAGCATGTTACAGCGTTCAATAAAATGTCTTCCTCTTGCTAATCTTCCTCTGGATTTTTAACACAACCTTCCTGGATTGGAAAAATAGTTCCAATAGTCAGGAAATGACAACCAAGCTGCAACTGCTGGCTGTCCGGCATTACTAAAAACTTAACAGCATTCACTAATGAAAGAGAACACAGCTGGGAATACACAGGGCCCCATTATACAAGGCTCAGGGTTTACGTAAGGAAGCATAGGTTATCATAATGTAAAAACCTGCAATGCCTAACTGGGTTTGTATAAAACGAGTCCTTTGACAGACAGCGTCCCTAATTAACACAAACATCTCTCCCTGTCCATCTTGTCAACCTCCTCTGTAATCTTTTGCTGATTGCTACCTGCTGAAACATCTGAAAATGTATCACACGTTAAAAAGAAAAAACAAAGCCATAGAGGCTAGTGAAATTGCAAAACTGGCAAAACATGTAGATTTCATGGAGTCAGTGGAAACGATGTTAGAGAAATGTTTAAATCACAGGAAAGCCATGGTGAAATAGGTACCTGGCAGAGCAGGACCAGAAAACAACTGGGGGAAAAAAAAAAAAAACCCAGAAAAAGAAAAAGAAAATTGACAAGGATGATGATAATACGTGCTTCAAAAAGAAAGACTTGAATGTCAAAAGAGAAAACAGAGGAAGCACTCAAATGTTTTTTAAATGACCCACATCTATATTATTCTAAAACTGTGTGAAATAAGCTATCAAATCATTTTCGTGAAAAATTATACCCAAAGCAACATGATTCATTTTTCATTCCATTCTAAGTTCTAGAATATGGTTGCCTTTACAATACATAGATGCATTTCTTCCAGATAAAGTCCTAATCGGTTTATAAATTTTGACTATAAACTTGCACTCTCAGTTTTAAGTAGTGCCAGTCTTCCTCAATAACAGCCTCTCTCTGTGTTACCAGCCTCTCACTCATATTTGATTCTCTAGGCCTCTGTGCAATGTTTCCTAACGTCTCAGAGAATAAACCTCCAGCTAGCCCAAGGCCTTCTTCAACCTGGAGGCCTCATCCAAGTGTTCTGCGTCAAGAGGTCTTTTATTAGCCTGCCCTTTGGCTGAACTGTCCTTGAGTCTTAGGTCACTTTGAAGTCTTTGACCTTGACCGTGGACTCTTTAAACACTAAGGAAGAAAGAGATAATGCTAATTTCATATGCTGTCAGGGAGGGAAACTTTCTCTGCCCACTATCCCTTACTGACAGCACCTGATTCAGGAGTGGGCCTGTTTCCTGGTCCCATGTGTGGCGTCTTCTTTTGTCCCTCTGGATTTCAGTGTGATGACTTCTCCCTTATAGGGTTCACGCTCCACGGGGGTAGGCGTGCAAGTCTGAAACAGAACATTTCATTTTTCTCTTGTGGCTTGTTGACTTCTTGAATTCAAAGCTAAGTTCTGCTCCCTAAGTGAACTGTGAGACCAAAAATGAACCTTGTGAATTTATCACGTGCCTCCCACGCCCTGCCCTTTCACAGAAATTCCCGGCGACCTCGAGTACCCGCATTGCCCCACTCTTTCACTGGGGTTGATCTGCATCAGACAAAGGCCGAGGGAACACTTCCTAACAGTCATTCCTTCCACCGCAACTTTCACTGGGGCCTCTGCCATATCCTCACACATTCTGTTCTAGAACCACCTCCAGGCTTTTCCAACATTCTACCTCTTCTTGTAGTTTCAATTCTAGATGTCTATATTCCCAGAGTGTTTTGTTGTACGTCTCCTAAGACTTTCAGCTTTTTGCTTCAGATTCTAGCAGTCTGTGTGTGTGTTTCCTCATTTTCCTGATAGTCCCCGCTTGTAACAAGCCTTCCACAGAATCTCCCATCTGGGACTATACCCCTTTGGTGGCCAACTGTCTAGCAGAACCCTGGATTCAGCTAGAGTTAATTCAGTGCTTGAGCAGACTTTCGAAATCAGGACTTTCTAAACAAAGGGATTCATAAGAACTAAATCCTACTGTTTGTCAATGTGGACACAAATTCACTGGCAAGTCAAGTAATTGTAAACCACAGTGATTAAGGGCATGGGCTCTGGAACCAGCTTGCCTGGGCATGTTACTTAAAACTGTGCTTCAGCTGTAAACTGGGGATCGTAATAGCTCCTAATTTGTAGGGGGGTTGTGAGGATTAAATATATGTAAAGCATTTAGAATAACGCCTAGCATATAAAAGCTCTTAAAAAATAAATATGTGTGTGTGTACGTTTGTGTACATGTCTTATTTTGACCACCAAAACTAATGTATTGTAGTGATCAACCGTGTGGGCTTTGGAGAAAGGTAGGTCTGAGTCTGAATTCTAGCTTTGCCATTTACTGGCTGTAGGAAACTGGCAAGTTAATAACCTCCTCTGAGCCTACTCACTCATGTATGAAATGCAAGGAATAAAACCTACCTCACAGGCACATGAGATTTCCCAGATACAAAGCATTTCCTTCCTTCATCCAGTAGATATTTACTGAGCACACACAAGCCCCAGATATTTTGCAGAGGATAAAGCAGAGAACAAGACAGAGACCGTGTCCCTACAGTGGAATTTGAAGCACACTGATCACTTAGTGACTAGGAAGACCCCTGCCCTCTGTGCACAAGTCCAAGCCTCTGTCCACTTTCTGTGTCTGGTTGGATGCTTTGCTGGACTTGCATCTTGGCCCGCTATCGACTCAGTCCTTTCCTTGACCCTGGATCCTGCCATCACCTTGAACACCGACATGGGGTGGCTGCCACCCAGTCCCTGGACATTGTAGTTACCTGGAGCCAATCCACACCTGAAACTTTAAATTAATTTAATACCCCACTCTCTGACCACATGCCCCATTTCAGGTCTTTAGTCTCCATGTTTTTTCTTCTCCTGGTTTACTTTTCAAGCCCAACTATATATATGTACTTAAACCTACGGTGACCATATAATTCATCATCCAAACTGGACACTTCTGAGCGTGTAAAGGGAAGGATGTTGGTGGGAAGGAGATCCCTAGTTGAGCTCCTCTCCTCTTTGTGTCACTTATCCTGGCCAGAGCTCAGTTTCCCTCATCCTCTCTTGTTCTGCTTTACCACTGATCTGCTCCCCAGGTTGCACTTCAGGAAATATTCAGGAATATTATATCCTGAATAAATATCTGCACTTTGCACTTTGTCTAAGAATCCCCTTGCGGCCGCTCAGTCACTGTACTAGCAGTGCCACGAGGCCCCTCTTAGCCTGGCTGGTCACTCTGGTCACACTGCCCATCAAATGTCTCTGACCTGACTGGCCAGGTCTCACGTGCACACAGCCTTCCTCTTCATCTGCTGCTGAGGCTCGAGACAGGCAGGGACCGATTTCCCGCCAGGATGGCTATGGGCTGTCAACCACTCCTGCCCACACCGCAACCTCAGACAGACTGGCCCTCTCTGGGGAGGCTTCTGCTGCCCCACACTTCACAGTCTTCCCCTTTATAGACAAGTTGACAGGAATCAAAGACAATTTAAGTTCTGGTCTCAAGCCTTGCAGTACTTTCAACCTTTTAATATTTTCTTAGCCTTAGATGTGGTTACGTAAGTTCTTTAACGCTAGACCCAGGTCTTGTCCATCTTTGTACTGTCTATTGCCCCTGGCACTGTACTCTATATACATTTTAGAACCTCAATAGATGTTCACTGTGACGAAATGGAAAGGTGATGGCACTTGTTCCGCAGAATGTTAAGCCTTCCCTGCATTATTCCAGAGTTCGGCTGCACATGTTTTCTAAGCAGACTTACGCTGCAGCTCTCAGGAAAAGTAGTCACGTGGCTTCTCTCTAGTGGCAAATGGAAAATCTGCATCTCAAGTGTGACGTGCCCAGCCCTGACATGGGCATCAGCATCTGGTACAACCAGTGCATAATGCTCAGAGGTTACCCTAGTGGTTGGGTCCAAAGTGGGCTTCTCTCCCAGGTATCCAGGATGAGTACAGTGATGACAGGGACACCATCCTGAGTCTCCCAACTAAATGCATACCTATTTCTTTTTTTTTTTTTTTTTTACTTATTTATTTATTTTTGGCTACGTTGGGTCTTCGTTGCTGCGTGCGGGCTTCTCTAGCTGCGGCGAGTGGGGGCTGTTCTTCGTTTTGGTGCGCTGGCTTCTCATTGCGGTGGCTTCTCTTATGGAGGAGCACGGGCTCTAGGTGCGCAGGCTTCAGTAGTTGTGGCACGTGGGCTTCAGTAGTTGTGGCTCGTGGGCTCTAGAGTGCAGGCTCAGCAGTTGTGGCGCATGGGCTTAGTTGCTCCGCAGCATGTGGGATCTTCCCGGACCAGGGCTCGAAGCCATGTCCCCTGCATTGGCAGGTGGATTCCTAACCACTGCGCCACCAGGGAAGTCCCTGCATACCTATTTCTTAGAGGACATTAATGCAGCATAAAGCTCACAGAAAGACCAGGATGAAGTATCAGAGGGTTCTGGGTTGAACAAAGTAAGCAGGTCTCTTCTCTTCTTCGTGTTCTAGTTTTCGTCTGATCTCACTGGTCAGCTTTCTCAGGCTCCTTTGCTGGCTCCTCCCCTCAGCCTCTGAAGGTTGGCAGCCCCAGAGCTCTTTCTCAAGTCCCCTCTCTTCTCTGTCTACAGTCTCTCTGGTGGCCTCAGACTTGTGTTTTTAAATAAATGTAGATGCCAGGATTCTTAAATTTTATGTCCAGCCCCAATGCCTCTCAATTTCTGGACTCCTTTATCCAAGTGGCTAACTGACCTCTTCACAGGGAGGTGTAATTAGCATCTCAAACAGAACTAGAACTTAAGCACCACAAACTATAGTTGAAAGAGAAGTAGGATTAAAACTCTTTGAGCCCAGGGACTGCTGTCTTAGTTACACCTGTACCCCCGGCACCTGGAATATGGAATTGTATCTGGTGCTTAACAAACATTTGTTAAATGAAAGATTTCTTGACTGTAGGACTTTTTAGAACTTTTTAGATGATATTGGGCAACAGAATCACCTGAGGGTAGCATTATCTAAGATCACTTGAAAGCTTTTTTAAGGAGCACCTAAAAGAGACTAGGATCCTGAGCGCACACCTTCGGAAGACTGATCTGGGTGGTGACATTTTTTTCCCCCAGTACAGGCTGGCCAAAATTAGATGATCACACCCCACCAGCAGTTCTTCCCATCTTGATGGGTTTACAATCAAATAGAAAGGTTTGAGGGTAAAACACTGTGAGGGGCTATCCTAAGTAATACGGGAAACGTGGATGGTACCTCACCCAGCAGCGTGCTGGTGGTCTACTTAGGTAGATGGGAGTTCAATTTGAGTTCATAGTATTTAATGATGATTGTCACTGTGGTGAGTTCATAGACAAAAATGGGAATTATATCACAATGTGAAGTGCTATGACTAAATATTAATTGCAATCACTATACCCGCATGATTGCAGAAATGTTTTTGGTTAGCTGATCAGGGAAAAGAGGAAGCTTAAAATTGATAGAAAATTTACCTGTATTGTCTGCAGAGAGTAAAATGCTAGGATGCTAGATTTTTCTGAGATTTTTAAGCCCATAGACAAGAATCCTGAACCTCAAGAAGTTACTAATACAATGTTGATCATGGAGGCTAAGATACTAAAATAGCGATAAAGACAACAGAACTTCCAAATACCAAACAGCAGACACTGACGTAACACCAAACAGTCCAAATGAGCAGCGACTCCCTGAGAATGAAATCCATGCCTGGCTGGTGAATTTACAGGTAGGCATTCAGTACCTGGTGAACTTCAAGGTTCTTAGAGGTCCTCACAGGACTGAGCTCTCCAGGGGACTATGAATCACTAGATTCAACAGAGGTGATCTATAACAATGAAAATTTGCATTTTGATGTTTTACAATCCACCAAATGTTTCCATTTAATCCTCAAAATACCCTGCGAGCTATTTCTCAAGAACAATGTGAGCACATAATTTGGTCATCAATAAGTATTTACTGGATGAACACTGAATGGTTAGATAAAACATGGAAAGAGAGTACTTACAAAGTCCCTGTATACAGTGATGTACTGGTAAGTGTTGACAACCCACCTTCCCCTTTTCTCATCACTCCTAAAGCCCTGATTTATAGCACTTGCCTATTTCTGTTGTGTAAATGCTCTCACCATGGCTGATTTCAAGCTACCTACATCACTGAATGAGGAGTCGGGAAGGGATACATACAAGGGTCTCTCACAGCCAAAATGAGCTGGCTCCAACATATGCACGGCCTTTTGCAATTACTAGCAAGCAATCCGAGGAAATCAGAATTACGTGGCAGCTGGTGATATGAAAGTATTTTCTCTGGGCCACCACATTGAGAAAGACATTGATAAACTGTTATTTCGGAAATGGAAAACACCCATTTCAAGGACTAGATCAGCCATCCATTTAATTTTATCTTATCTAAAAGGCAAATTACGCTTATGGCTGCAAAGGCACAAGCCAGTTTAAAAGCTTTGGTGCAGTATTCTGAAACCATGCCTTACTCCATGAAGCTATTCCTGCTTCTCTAGAAGATGCAATGTGACCCTAATTTTCCAAAATAGATTGGGTTGCTTATTACTGAAAAAAGAGAAAAAGGGATTACTTGAAGAATGTCTATGCTTCCAAATTTTGGTAAAAATTATAATACTCTAAACACACAAAAATTCTAGGAATAATAAACCATTTGAGTTTAAAAAGGTTTTGTTTTTGTTGTTTTTGGTAAAGAAGGAACAGTAGGTAAGTTGATTTTCTTCTTTCAAAATGTACCTGAACACCCAAGCTGCTGTTACAGTGGCCCTCCGTGTGCACAGTTGGGTGAATACACGGATAGAGAGGGCCAACGGTATAAGGGACTTGAGCAGCTGTGGATTTTGGTATCTGCAGATACTGAGCACCTAACCCTATGGATACCAAGGGACCATGTACTGTTTTTCCTTCCTCTTATATTTTTCTTTCCTAAATCCCCCAACACGCTTCCTTAAGTGACTTTTTATATTGAATTGAAATATGTATTTTATTATGTAACACATATCAAATAAATTTTGATGTTTCATCTTCTGATTTAAATTTTTCCCCTTAATGATCCCCTGTTTAAATATTAAAATAAAGTAACAATTCCCTGAAGCTGTCAAATTGCATTAAAATGTCATTTCTCTCCTTCGAAATTCCTCACAATATCCGTTAACAGTGATAGCTGCACAGCATGATGCCAAGTTTCACTAAGTAATAAAATCGTGGATAAGAATCAAGTTCACAGACAACCCCACTGTTTGGGACGAGGCAAGAGGCAATCTTCTGTGTAAATTTATTTCCAGTCCTTTCTATGACCTCTGAAACTACAGTCTTTGCTCCTTCCATTTGCAATTTGTTTATTTATCAAACGCCTACTACATAGGAAGTACTGGGAATAAAAAATAAGTTCCTCGAAGAACTAACGTTCTAGCCAGGAGACCAGCTGAGTTCTGGGACTGACAAACACTGGCGTGTCTCTACAATCTGTGCTTTGGAGTCCAGAGTGGTAAGTGATTATTTTCTTGGGAAGGATAACAGGATAGCAGGAGAAATGGTATGGGCCTTTCCTGCTTGCCTTCAAACTCTTATCCTCACTTACAAAGAAATCTGAATGTTTCAAATGAAAACCAAAGTAAGAGCTCTAATTACCTCATGCGAATTTAAAATCTAGGATTCCTAACAACTCTTTTTCTTAACTTTAACGTAATATTTTTCTTCTATAAAATTATCTTTGCCTGATGGAGAGAAAAAAGGTCTGAAACATCTCCACACAGTCCCCAAACCTCATTTTATTCATTTTTTTTGATACTTTTTCCACATCAACACTTTTTAAAATAATGCATTCCCCATGATTTGAGTTTCACAATCATTTTCTTCTGTTTTCTTGCTCTACAGAGGTCTCATGTACAGCGGGAATCAGAAAGGCCTTATCACACACCCTGGCTCTTACGTTTACTTACTGCTCAGCCCAGGGAAAGTTACTTAATCTTGCTGAGAGTCAGTTTTCTATTCTGTAAAATGGGGATGATAATATCTCCCACATGGCTTGTTGTGCAGGTTAGGTAAAATAATAAATATAAATTACACCAAATACACTGCCTGGCAGATAGTAAGTGCTCAGAACAATATATTGTAATACAACTATTACTTACTGCTATTGTAAAAACAATAATGCACTAGAATACCTAAAAAGTTGGTATCAGAAGAAAATATTGAGAAACTAAAATAACTCACAAAATTGAGAGTGAACTAAAAAATGATGTTAGCATTAATTTTGCCAATAAAATACCCAACAACGATTTGAAAAGGAGAACTGATGAAGCCAATCATTCAGTGATCTCGGCATGTTTTCCCTACAAGAGGAAGACTTAGGCAAAGTCAGTCCTTTAAATACAGTCTGTCAGGGGTTCCCAGTTAGTCTAGTGTCCCTGCTGGTGGGCAACTGGTACTGACAGCCAGGAGCAGGCTCGTCCTGGATCCACTTCAAGCGTCACAGGATCCATCACCAAGTGCTGTCAGTACTATCTCTTCTAAGTCAACACTTATCTGTTTATCTGTTCATCCCTTGGATTCTACAAGTGTCATGAATGAACTAGCTGCCATCAAGGCCTCTCACTTAGATTTTTTCCCCAAACCTAGAATAATTTATCTCCCATTAACTCATTTAACTCAATCTTTATGGTTTACGTTATATGGTTTATTGCTTAAGTATACAGCTTTTGTAGTCAGATAACCGGAGTTTATGTTTTGGTCCTGCCATATACTAGCTGTGTGACATGACCAAGTTTCTTAATTTCCTGAAGCTTCAGTTTCCTAATATTTAAAGTGGGGGGGCTTCCCTGGTGGCGCAGTGGTTAAGAATCCACCTGCCAATGTAGGGAACACGGGTTCGAGCCCTGGTCTGGGAAGATCCCACATGCGCAGCAACGAAGACCCAATGCAGCCAAAAGTAAATAAATAAATAAAGTGGGGAAAATAATACTCCCTCGCTCACAGGGTTGTTACAGTGACAGAGCCCCTAGCATTGTGCCTTGCCTTCAGTAAAAGCTCAGTAAATGTTAGCATTGCTGTTATTTACCATGTGATGTTTAGAAATACATGGAAACCTTATAGTCTCTACCTACCTGTCACCTGTCAGTGTCAATATTTACAAATTAACTCCCAGCAAAATAAATTGCAACCTTAAATATTTTGACTGAAATACAGTATATAAAGAAATGTCATGAAGAACCTAGGGGTAAGACAGGAATAAAGACACAGACCTACTGGAGAACGGACTTGAGGATATGGGGAGGGGGAAGGGTGAGCTGTGACAAAGCGAGAGAGAGGCATGGACATATATACACTACCAAATGTAAGGTAGATAGCCAGTGGGAAGCAGCTGCATAGCACAGGGAGATCAGCTCGGTGCTTTGTGGCTGCCTGGAGGGGTGGGATAGGGAGGGTGGGAGGGAGGGAGACGCAAGAGGGAAGAGATATGGGAACATATGTATATGTATAACTGATTCACTTTGTTATAAAGCAGAAACTAACACACCATTGTAAAGCAATTAAACCCCAATAAAGATCTTAAAAAAAAAAAAAAGAATTGTAGCATCCTGAGAATTTAAAGCATTCTAGAGCACTTGTTTACTTAATCAAAGCTTTAGGAAGTGGTTAAAAAAAAAAAAAAGGATGAATCTTATCTAACAAACTCTGAGAATCCACAAGCAAAAAATTTTCACAAGACTTTAGAGGAGAAATCAAAGAAACTACAAGACCCAAACGAAATGAATCGGAAAACAGCCAGAGAACTTTGGAAAAAGAGAAGTATATTTTAAAATGGAAAGAAGACACAGAAGCCTTAGAACTAACCCAAGGGTTACAAATTCTAAGGGCTACATGGCCAAGTTGGGAACATTAATGAGTGAAGCCTGTAGGTGAAAATCAGAAAGGCTGCCTCTGTGGGGCTTGGCCATCCAGCTCCAGCCTGCTCTTACCATGTGGGATTGGGGGTACACGGTGCCCCGCCTCACTCCAAACCCAGCAATTTAGATGGTTTTAGTCTGAAAATTCTGATATATTACCGTGTGTAGTGAAGTGAATTTTTAAAACTGTTTAAAACACTGCATGAGCTAAACAAACATTGGAAAATCCAAGACATATTAAAAGGACAAACACCTCTTTTTTAACAGCTGGATTATAACAAAGACTTGGAGGCCTCTATTATAAATTCGGTCATCAAAGGGGGAAAGCAAAGAGACTGAACTGATGTTTATTGACCTCCTACTAGTGCCTTATGTTTTAAAATCTCATTTGACTCTTGCAATCTGTTGGGGAGAAAACACTGTTGTCATTTTCCAGATGAGGAAACAGACCAAGGATGATAGAGACACTTACTCTTGGCCACACAGCTAGGAAAAGGGAAGCCAAGGTAGAATTCATATTTACCTTGACCTCAAACTCCGCCATTGCTCTGGTGGTCATTAGAATACACCTTGCAGACCTTCAGCTACAGGGAGCTTGATGTTTCAAGGGACAGTAGTTGAGTTTGAACTCCATCCTTTCGTTCGTCGGAGGACATGCCTCCCACTGCCGTTCTCAGCCAATGACAGCACGCCACGTGGCTAGATGCAGGAGACGGCTCAAGGGCTGCTTGCAGGCCTTGCTCAACCTTTCTTGGTCTGCATAGTAGCCTAGGATGTTTCCACCACTTGTTTTTCTCCCTCTCTCCTTCACTGGGGCCAAGCTTGAATTGCAGGCTGAGGGCTCTCCCAGCCTCTCCCGGGCTCCCACCCATTTTCTCTCCCAGGTGTTTAAAAAACTCACACCTTTATCCATCTGGGTGGCTGCTTCTCAGAGGACCCTGACTAACAGCAATTGTCAAAAGGCCCACAAGGGCCCTACACTTGCCTGGGAAAACCTCACCTGGTCCATTAGGAAACCCGATAGACACCAATCTTCAAAAGAAACTGCATCCATCCAATAATGACTTTTTTCTTTGAAAGCTGTATTTGTTCATAACCTCTTCTAACACCCCGTGAATATGTTAACCAATTGTATGTGACAACGCCATCACCAGCATCCAGGAGCAAGTGACAATCCAGCCCGTGTTAACAGCCCACTTAGCCCCAACTCACCTGGTCCTGCTGCTTGATCCGTTTGTAAATATATTCAGCAAATGGTTTACGAGGAATAAACTTCCCGTCTCCTGCTGTGACATTGAAAACTCCAGCTTCATACACCACTTTGCCTCTTGAAATAGTCACCAGGGGCACCCCATGGCACACCATGCCCTCGAAGATGTTGAAGTTAACAGCCTGATGATGAGTTTTTGCCGAAATGGTCCTGATGTAAAAACAAAGATGTTCCCAATCATTACCAGCTCATATGACAAATATGAAATATTAAAAGAATGACTTAGAAGAAAATTTAGCAACTCTATTAAGCCACAGCTTTATCACTGGAACAAGTGACTTTAAGAATAGAACACAGCATTAACATTTTATTGCAAAGTAATTACATTTTCTGAGAGAAAAACCCAGTAGGTCACTCTTTGCGGTGATTAATGAGGATGGAGTGAGTGGAAGAAGGGCATTGTCTCTAGTGTTTATAATTTTAAGTTATTTTTACGTATATGTTTAAAGAACAAAATATTACTTGTAAAATATTTCAAACATAGATGAGTATGATGAACACACTGACTCAATACCCCACTCTACGGAATTTTAACGTTTTGCAAACACAGTCGAGGTTTCCTCAATACCTCCCTGTCCCTCAAATTCCATCCCTGTCCCTCCCTTCCCAGAGGCAATCATTAATTGGTATTTAACTTATATGGCCTTTATTATGTTGAAGTAGGTTCCCTCTATGCCCACTTTCTGGAGAGTTTTTTTTATCATAAATAGGTATTGAATTTTGTCGAAAGCTTTTTCTGCTCATCTATTGAGATGATCATATGGTATTTATTCTTCAATTTGTTAATGTGGTGTATTACATTGACTGATTTGCATATATTGAAGAATCCTTGCATCCCTGGGATAAACCCCACTTGATCATGGTGTATGATCCTTTTAAGGTGCTGTTGGATTCTGTTTGCTAGTATTTTGTTGAGGATTTTTACATGTATATTCATCAGTGATATTGGTCTGTAATTTACTTTTTTTGTAGTATCTTTGTCTGGTTTTGGTATCAGGGTGATGGTGGTCTTGTAGAATGAGTTTGGGAGTGTTCTTTCCTCTGCAATTTTTTGGAACAGTTTGAGAAGGATGGGTGTTAGCTCTTCTCTAAATGTTTGACAGAATTCACCTGTGAAGTCATCTGGTCCTGGACTTTTGGTTGTTGGAAGATTTTTAATCAGTTTCAATTTCATTACTTGTGATTGGTCTGTTCATATTTTCTATTTCTTCCTGGTTCAGTCTTGGAAGGTTATACCTTTCTAAGAATTTGTCCATTTCTTCCAGGTTGTCCATTTTATTGGCATAGAGTTGCTTGTAGTAGTCTCTTATGACGCTTATCCCACTACCGGGCATATACCCAGAGAAAACCATAATTCAAAAAGACACATGCACCCCAATGTTCACTGCAGCACTATTTACAATAGCCAGGTCATGGAAGCAGCCTAAATGCCCACTGACAGACGATAAAGAAGATGTGTTACATATATACAATGGAATATTACTCAGCCATAAAAAGGAATGAAATTGGGTCATTTGTAGAGACCCTAGAGACTGTTATACAGAGTGAAGTCAGAAAGAGAAAAACAAATATCATATATTAACGCATATATGTGGAATCTAGAAAAATGGTACAGATGAACCGGTTTGCAAGGCAGAAATAGAGACACAGGTGCAGAGAACAAACGTGTGGACGCCAAGGGGAGAAAGTGGGGGTGGGAGGGGTGGTGGTGGTGGGATGAATTGGGAGATTGGGATTGACATATATACACTAATATGTATAATAACTAATAAGAACCTGCTGTATAAAAAAATAAAACTTTAAAAAATTCAACATAGAAAAAATTATACCTTGAAAAGGAAAATTGTATCTTGAATTTCTTTCCCTTGTCTGTGGCAAAACTGGACATTTGAGGACAATAAAAATAACAAAATATGTTGAACATAATCTCAGCATATTTTGTCATGCATCTGCATATTCATCAGCATTCTCAGCATTTTATTAATACTTTTCAATCTTACACAATATGACTAATGACTTCTAAGCTGGATATTTGGAAATACTGGGTGTTCGCCTTTCCCTAAATCACATTAAATGGAAAAGGAAAAAGAAAATCTGGCAGCAGTGGATCATCCAAGGGTAATCTGAAGTTTCTACAAGTGCTTGCTCTCAGGGATGGATTAAAGAAAAGTGCTTTGCTAAAACTCCCAAGGCTAGGTCAAAGGAATAGCAGCTAAAAGCTCCCCTGCAACCCTAATCTGGAGGGGCGGAGCTGGGAGACTCACAGTGCCACCTCCAGTGGAAATGAACGACGCGACGCTGACCTGGTCCTGGGTTCCAGAATCCTGTACCCAATTATCTGTTTGGCTTCCACTCCTTAACACATCCAAACAGAATTCTTGATTTTCCATGATGACTCCAGCCCACACCCTGGAGTTTGCTCCTCCCTTGAGTTTCTCATCTCAGTAAATGACACCCCCAGCCACCTTTCCTCACTCCTCAAACCATCATCAAGCCTGTTGGTTCTACCTCCAAAAAAAAAAAAATCCCAAACCTGCCCATTTCTCTCCCCCTCCATGGCTCCCACTGAGTCCACGCCACCATCATCTCTCATCTGGACAACCCCCAACATCTCTCATCTGGACAACCCCCAACACCTCTTGCCTCCATGTTTCCATTCTTACCCTCCTACACTCCTTACCATCCCCCCACAAAGATGCTCAAATCATATTTTAAAAATGTACATCAGATCAGGTCACTTTTCTGCTTGAAACCCTCCAGTCTGTTCCCCAAGACACAAATAACTGTAGAAAAGCCCAGATAATAATAATCATGAAATAGAATCTGCTCCCAATGAGAAATATCAGCATGGAAAAGAAAAAGAAGATGTTCCTGTATGTCAGGTGGATACTTTATGACATTCTATTTCACCTTTATAACACCTCTTCAAGGCAGAGAGTATTGTCTACACTTGACGAGTAAATAAATTGAGATTTAGAGAGGTTACATAACTTGTCAAAGGACCTATGCCTACTTTGATGAAACGGGAATCTTTTCATATTTTTTAAGTTAACATACAATAAAATTTACATTTTTAGTGTTAGTTCTATGAATGTTGACACCTGGATAGATTTGTTATCCTCACAACATTCAGGACACAAACAGTTCCATCGCCCCCCAAAACTCATACCATCCCTGTGTGGTCGCAACCTCCCCCACGCGTAACTCCTGGAGATCCTTGATCTGTTCTCTATCTCTTGAGCTCTTTTCAAGAATGTCATGTAAATGGAATCACAGAGTATGTAACCTTTTGAAGCTGACTTCTTTCATTTGGCATAACTATTTTGAGATTTATCCAAGTTGTTGTGTGTATCAATAGTCCATTCCTTTTTAATTGCTGAGTAGTATTCCAACGCATGAATACCCCATAGAGTGTTATCCATTCACCTACTGAAGGACATTTGGGTTGTTTCCAGTTTTTGATGATTATGAATACAGATATTATAAAGATTCATGTACATGTTAGGTGTGAACGCTTTTCTTAGTGTAAGTTCCCATGAGTGGCATCACTGGGTCCTATGGCCAGTGTATGCTGCACAAAAAGAGCTTCCAGTATCCTTAGGAACCAACTTACTGGTAGAGAGAAACATTTAAAAGGTTAATGAATAGGAGGTAGGTACAAATACAACAACAATAATTTCAAACACTAAGGAGGAGGGAAGAGTACTGATCAAATAGTAAGTAATGTCATTAAAGTAAGAAAATGGTTAAAGGGTTACTAGGTATAGAATGAGTTATGATAAGTTATGAGTTGGTGATGAAAGATACAAACTTAAAGAAAATAAATCTAGGAAACAACATAGAGGAGATTTAGACCTTCAGGCTAGAGTGTCGTTTTATGACCATCACAATCTCTCTGCGATACTTCCATAGTCTGGGCTACTGCTTTCCTGCATATCACAGTTACACTGACGGCAGAAGCTCTTGGGCTTATACTGTACAATGTTATATAAGCATGTCTGGACAGATGGATTAGTAAGGTTGCCATACAGAGAAAGTAAAATGCATAATAATTCATGATGAAATGGTTATATACAAGAATGGGAGGCAAAAAAGGGAAAACCCTAAGACATAAAACTTTATTTTTCCAAGGAGGAAGTTAAGAGTTACAGATGCTGTTAGGAAAATAATCTAACAGAAGAAATAAGTTCTATACACAAAAATTGCCATTACGATATCTAAACTATTGAAAAACTGAAGCATAACAATTTTCCAATGATTACTCAATGGAATATTGGGCTTCTGTGAAAGACTAGAAATAAGAATACACTGGGGAAGCAAAGAAAATGATAATTATATAATTTAAATGGAAAAAAAGTTACAGAAAGCATGGGAAAATACATATGCATGTGGACAAATGCAAAAGGAAATATACAAATTAAAGTGCTTGTGCGGCCTAGGAAAAAACAAACAAATATGAAAGCAAAAGATCTGTGACAACAAAATATCAAATCAGATTTCTCTGCCGCAGCCAAAACAAAGGTCATTTTTTTGACTTTCTCAGCGTTGGGGTTAGCAAGAGAAAGAAGGCAATTAGGCGACATCTAAGTGATTCTCTATAATAAGGCATCATGTCAATGAGGTCAAATTAACACAAAATGTAAATTCTCGGCATTATCACCAGCAGCAAAAAGAATGTGCTTCCACTTTCACATTGGAAGGTGTCTGACAGGGTGTCATTCCTCACCCAACTTTTTCCTTCCAGCCAGAGCTGCAAGTCTCCAGTTTTTTAGGAACTTCCACACTTCTGAGTCTTCCTTTTCCCTGGGTGCCCGTCTCACTGCTCAGATCTGACCCCTCCCTGCCCCAAGACTCTGCTCAAAAATCCTGGTCCCATGTCAATCATATCTCAATAAAGCTGGAAAAGAGAAGAAGAGAAGAAAATAGAAGAGAAAAGAAAGGAAACAGAAACAAAAGGGAAGGGAAGGGAAGGGAAGAGAAGGGAAGGACCAGCTTCTGGTTCCTAGAAGCTGACCCTGACAACCCATGGCAAAACCTTGCATTTTCCTCTGTGTTGCAGCATTATCTGAATCAACTGTAATGATCTCTTGATAATTACAGTGTTTTGGAAATAACAGAACACTGACTTACATGGAATGTAAACATCCAATCCTAAAGTTCTGTTGTTACTTAGCATTTCTGGTGAACTGTACAAGCTCATTAGTAAGAAATAAATAAAGAAACATTGTTATAATTATCATTCTTAGTTGTATCTTATCCAGTTAGATGAAACATTTGTTTGATACCTAAAAGTACTTAGCAATACCAATATTATCAACACGATTAAGTCCGCAGCTAAGTACTATTACACCATGTCCTGGATGGTAATGCTGAAATACAGCTGTGTAAGAGTTTGCCCAAGGTTCATACAGCTTGATATTGAAGGAACCTCTGAGAGGTTGGAATCACTGCCACTTTTTGAGCATACTGGTGTATCTGTAACCCTGTCATAAGAAGATTAAAAAAATCGTGGTACGTTTTCAATATTTGTTTTCAACAAAAAATAGAATGCAATATCATCATAAGGTTTATAAAATTATTACAAAATGTATTTAAACTTTTTTTTTAATTTATTTATTTATTTATTTATGGTGTTGGGTCTTCGTTTCTGTGCGAGGGCTTTCTCTAGTTGTGGCAAGCGGGGTCCACTCTTCATTGTGGTGCGCGGGCCTCTCACTATCGCAGCCTCTCTTGTTGCAGAGCACAGGCTCCAGACGCGCAGGCTCAGTAATTGTGGCTCACGGGCCCAGTTAGGGCGCGAACCCACGTCCCCTGCATTGGCAGGCAGACTCCCAACCACTGCGCCACCAGGGAAGCCCACAAAATGTATTTAAAATCTATTCATTACTAGTGTGGTATGGGAGACGTGGTCCATTAGTGGAATGAACACAAGTTCAAAGTCACACAATTGCCTTTCTAAGGACACTTGTTTTTCCTTTGAACATGCTTCCTCCAAGGCAGAGGCCTTCTGTTCTAAGGCAGAAGCCAGAACATGCTTTCCCAGGCCCCTCTGCAGCTGGGGCCCAGTCATGTGACCTGGCCTCCTCCAAAATGGTGCCCCAGCACCATACTTTGCATGGCAAGCTGGTGACTCAGGAAGCAGGTGCTGCAGGATCCATGTTGGTGAAGGGAGAGATGGCTCAATCCTGTTTTTCAGGCCAGTTGTGACAGGGGTTTAGCACTAGGGTCCAAGCCCTGCCTCAGTGAAGCGATTCATGGCAACTGAGCCCAGGGGCAACACTGGGGCTCTCCACCGTCCTATGGTAGGCCTGGGGCATTGGTCCTGGCTACACAGCCTCTCAGCCTGGCCTTCTGGTACTCCTGGAGATTCTCTGAGCCGCCCAGTTCTTTGAATACATTCTTCTTCTGTTTAAGCACCTAGCGTAGATTTCCCTTGGTTGCAACTAAGAATCCTGCCTGATCCAGCTTTTTCTTTCAACCATCTCAGAAGAAAGCAGAAACACACGTCTGGGCTCTAACTAAAAGGGATTCAGTCAATGGGCTAACATGTTATCGTCCTAAGGTTCAGCGACACTGTGTTAAACTGGAGCAGGTGACATGGAGCTTTGCAGTGCATTTCAGCCACACACGTGATCCTATTCTGAGAAACGCAGTGTAGCAAGCACTGTGGTCCCATCCCCTGGCATACATTCTCCCTTCCTCTGGTTTCAGCATTCCCCCAGTTTTTCTTTAAGAAACATCCCTCCGGGCTTCCCTGGTGG
Organism: Globicephala melas; assembly: GCF_963455315.2. Lineage (NCBI taxonomy): Eukaryota > Metazoa > Chordata > Mammalia > Artiodactyla > Delphinidae > Globicephala > Globicephala melas. The sequence goes on from NC_083330.1 coordinate 47,443,854, forward strand.
CGCAGTGGTTGAGAGTCCGCCTGCCGATGCAGGGGACACGGGTTCGTGCCCCAGTTTGGGAGGATCCCACATGCCGCGGAGCGGCTTGGTCCGTGAGCCATGGCCGCTGAGCCTGCGCGTCCGGAGCCTGTGCTCCGCAACGGGAGAGGCCGCAACAGTGAGAGGCCCGCATATCGCAAAAAAAAAAAAAGAAACATCTCTCCCCCATTGGAGATATCTGGCAAGATGGTTAGGCATGGCGCCCTTTTCTTCCCTAGCCAAGAGAGGGGGAACTGCATTGTTTCCCAAGAATTTGAATCTTTGGTAGAATGACAAAAAAAATTTTTTTTAAGTGATTGGAGGGTGCATCCCTGAACACAGAGCAATTCCTGCTGCAGGCTGTCCAGGGCTGCCTTGGACTCTGTTCTTTCAAAGCCTGGAGCACTGACTATTCTTTTGGTCTGTGAGCCCCCCATGGCCTTCCCACAGAGTGTGTTTTTGCTCATCTGCGTGTAAGTTAGTTACTATGGTTTGCAACCAAAGGCCCTGACTGATAAAGACCTTGTCCTTTGGAGAGTAATTCCTGTAATGAAGAGCCCATGGATGTCTCTGAGGCACAGTTCAAAAGGTTTGTGACTCAAAAAGAAACCAGAAACTATTTTCCACCAAATCTGTCCACAGAACAGATGCAAATGTGGGGCGGTGCTCTGATTCCACTCATAAGTAAAACCAAAGAGCTGTAAAATTCATCATATCTTTCAAATTTAACAATATGATAGGTCAGGAGAGTAGAGAAAAACCTTCTCTCTAATTACTGACTGGATCGCTAGGCTGTTGGCCCGTCCTGGTGGTAACAGGAAGGATAGGAATGATTAAAAGCTTCCCATCTGATAAGTGAAGCTGGGGTTCCTGGGCCATTAACTCTTCATTAGCAGATTCTCCGTGATCACCCTGCCCCAAGGGAAAAGCTGCTCTTTGTCAAACTCGCTTTGAGCCTATATCAAACGGGCACATCTCTCTGCAGAGGGGTGTCAAGGTTGTCTTACTGAGTCCCAATTATACACACCTCCAAGGCTCAAGCCGACAGGAAAGCAGAAGCCTTGAAGATAACATTAAGCTATTTTTCAACTTTGTCTATAACTTTGATACCACTCACATCACAGCTGCAGAAAAACATTCTGTCCCTTTGCAAATAGCTTCCTATCAAAGAGCTGCATGCTCCTACAGATGAGAAAATCAGTGAAGCAAAAAAGCCTGCGGGAGACTGCCCGTGTGCATTCAAAGAGAACACTGGGGAAAGGAAGAGGATTTCTTAAAACAATGTGGGTCTTCCTGACCCCAGAGAAATGACTTGTTTAGGTATTTTGTTATATTTCCTCCAACTCAGCCACTCTGTCCATGGCATGGATGGATCCTTACCAGGTTGCCATGAGAACCAAAAAAGAAAAAAAAAGTTTGAAAGAATCATTATCAGGTCTATTAGTGGCTTCTTTAAAAATATACCTCATCTCTCTACATGTGTTATATGACATCTTGTATATTCAACATGAAGGAATAGTAACCATTTAAAGCTTCCCAATAGCACCGTGCAATAGACAAGGATGATGAGATACAAAAAGGTGAATAACTCACCCCATGTTACACAGCTAGTAAGTTCATGCAGCTCAGGTGAGATAAAAGGTTGGGCTCTTAACCACTAGACAGTGTTGCCCCTTGAAAGCTCTATGAGAAGCTACTGGGAAAGCATGCAGTCAGTGAAAACATTCTTCATCCACCAGAAAACAAATGGGAAGCAGCTCGTTCCTTACTTCCTAGTGTTTCTTAGTCTGTTTTTTGTTTAGCGGCAAGGGATTTAGGATGCTATTAAAAATTCCTTAAACTGAAATTGGTCATTCTCCACGTGATCATGATGGAAAATATTTTTTTGACGTGAGTTCCAACTGTCTATTTCAGACTCGTTCTTCTGTGAATTTCTTGGACGTGACAAGTTATATAAATGGGGAGCAAAGCAACCACATCTCTGGAAATGCTAAGCGGTGCTACTTCAAGTACATTCTCATTATTAAGCAAAGTTGCTGCTCACTGCACCCATCAATCTTCCATCCTCTATGCAGACTTCCGCACTGCCTCCCACAGAAGAGAAAATGGGAATTGCTTCAGCCACATTATTAAATCTAAATCGGACAATAACTTGGAACTCTATTGGTGCTACATGGACGACAAAACAATACAGATTCATAATAATGCTGCCCAAACATTGGCTTAAAGAAATAAACTGACCAGGCAAGCCGGCTATTTTGTCCTTGGAGTTATGTCATCCAGGTCATGGATGGTGGTGCAGACCATGGTTAGATAAACTGGATTTAGATTCTAGAAAGTTGACCTTGGAAGTAGGTCCCACATCTTTCACCCCTTGTGCCCTGCACAGCACTGAGCAAATAGAAGGCATTTTAGACACATATTTGTTTATCTAAAAATAAGTTATTAGCAAATTTTGACATTACTACTTAACATAAATATTTCATGTTCTATATACTAGTTTTCAGAAAGTGGGGAATTAAAAATAATTTAGTGTCTTGAAGGAAGAGGAGCTGAGGGCTTCCCTGGTGGCACAGAAGTTGAGAGTCCGCCTGCTGATGCAGGGGACACGGGTTCTTGCCCTGGTCCGGGAAGATCCCACATGCCGCGGAGCGGCAGGGCCCATGAGCCATGGCCGTTGAGCCTGCGCGTCCAGAGCCTGTGCTCCGCAACGGGAGAGGCCACAGCAGTGAGAGGCCCGCGTACCACACACAAAAAAATGAGGAGCTGAATGTGAATCAGCAAAAGCTAGCATGATACTAGGATGTATGTCTTATGAATATTAAACAGGTAAGTGCTTATAGGTGAGGTATGATTATCAACTTTTGGAAGGTGAGGCTGTTGGCCTAACATATTGGTAAGAGTTAGAAATAACTTTCTGGGGTGGGGTGTGGACTTGGTCTTGTAATTACATTGTCACCCTTCCTGGGAGGATGCCTTGCCCTTGGCAAGATGACATTGTTTGACAGACTATCTAGGGGCACAACTTGGGCAGAAAAAGATGTGGGTTTTCTACACAGGAATACACTGGGTAAAATTCACACAATATCCTTCTTGTACACCAGAGTTGGCCAGGTATTTATGATTATGTTCAGCTCTAATACCATATTTTAGGAAGAAAGAAGACTTCCTGGAATATAAAGGGAAGTCAGTGGGGTTCTCAATAAAGGGATGGAAAAGAGAACGCTGGATAACAGAAATGTCTGGGGCACTTCTAAACTTTACTCTTTTTTTTGAAAGGAAAAAGATGACCTATTTTCCCTCCATCCCTGCTGAGGAAAATAAAAAGAGGTAGTAAGCAGAAACGCTGGCAGATGAAATGTAGTTTGACACTGGAAAATAACTTCGTGACAGCTGGGAGTGAGGTGTGTTAGTGAAGAACGAGAGCAAAGTCTGTGGCCAGGAGAGAGATCCGTGGACACAGGCGGCCAGTGAACTGTGTGAAATCCACCAGGATGGGCTACAGCACCTCTCAAAAGTCAGAGACAATTTCCGGCTCTGCAATCCTAAGAACAGAGCCCTGGCCTCCAGCATTCCCGAGAAAGTGATGAGGCAAACAGAACATCACATGATTCTATTTCCAAGTCACTTCAATTAGGGGCCCAGCAAGTTCCAGGTGTGGTCAATGTCCATTAAGCTATATTCTAGGTTCTTCCATGTGCACTGCCTCACCTAATCTCTCAAGAACTCATTATCTCCATTTAACAGACGAGGAAATGGAGACTGAGAGGGGCTGAGTAAATTGTCCGAGTTACACAGGAAGTACGCGGTTGGGAGGAAATAAACACAGGCAGGCTGACCCCCCATTCCACCCTCCTTCACCATGCTCCACCATCCGTGAGCACCCCCTGCTCCAACGATGAAAGCACTACATTCTTCACTCATTAAAAAGGTTACCAGAACACTTGGAATTGTAATAGTGAGTATCTGCTTTCCATCTGGGCAAGAGCTCTGGTGACACCTAATCATCTATTTCCATCCTGGCGCACTGCAGCACTTCATCGACCCTCGGAAAACAGAGCACTTTGGAGGCTCTGCCAGAGTTAGCACAGCCCCAAAGTCCCAATTAGCGATACGGTTGTCTAGTTCAAACTTGACTGGACCCAAAAGGCAGCTGCCTCGAGGAAGCACTGTCGGGTCACAGAGGCAGGGCCGGGGTTAAACGGGGTCACTGCAACATCACCTCTGTCTGCCTTGAGTGGGCATGAGGCTCAAAATCCAAGGTGCTGATGCGGAAATGCAGCCGGTGAAACTGACTTTGCTACACCACCGAGCCAGCCTCAGGGCAACTCATCTGTAATGAAGCACGAAAAGGGAGCGACACCCGAGGAGGGCCTGACAAGCTACCTGCCACTGCGGAGAGACGTGCAGAAACCCACTGACTTGAGCAACCTGGGGTAGTAACCGCCAACGCTCATGGGGTGCTTACGGCCCTCGGCACTGTGGCAGAGAATCCACGTGTATTAATGCTCTACATACAGCCTGTGACATGGGCGTTATAATCAGGCCCATTTGACAGATGAGCAAATGGAAGCAAGCCAAGGTTCAGTAACCTGCCCCAGGTTACGCTGTCAGTGAGTGGAGAGGCCAGATTACAAACTCCAGAGACCACACGCTAACCTCTGTGCGGTAGGTATGCCTTCCTTCCCTGCCTTTTTGGGCAGCTGTAACTTTGCAGTGTTTAAGAGGTCAGACACAAGTCAACCAGGCCTGCTCTGAAGCCCAGCTCTGCCCTTTGCAGCTGTGTGATTTGAAGCAAATGAATAACCTCTCTGTACCCATTAGTGTCTTCACCTTAAAGCAGACAACCACACCACCAAACATAAAATAGACAGCTAGTGGGAAGCAGCCGCATAGCACAGGGAGATCAGCTCGGTGCTTTGTGACCACCTGGAGGGGTGGGATAGGGAGGGTGGGAGGGAGGGAGACGCAAGAGGGAAGAGATATGGGGATATATGCATATGTACAGCTGATTCACTTTGTTATAAAGCAGAAACTAACACACCATTGTAAAGCAATTATACTCCAATAAAGATGTAAAAAAACAAAAACAACAAAAAGAAACAGACAACCACATTGATAATGACATCTAGGCCTCAGAGGGGGGAAGTGAAGCAGCGACCAATCTGCAGCTCAGATTATCTGTGGGCTCATCTGGTGTGAGAAGCCACCGGGGCTGAGCCTGCTTCTCCTTCCTCTGGATCCTCCATCAGCGGCTCTGACCCCTGCGCCCAGTGTGTGTTTGGCCCCATGACCAAAGTTTGACATCCACGCCACACCAGCAAGGGCAGAGGCAACAAGAACAGGCACTGGTGTCACTCCGTCCTCCCTGTGGGGCCCAGCTTGCGCTTGTGGTTCCACCTTGTCTCCGCACTTCCCGCTTGACCTCCATCTTCCCCTCCCGATGGCCTAACCACTGGACTTCAAGCTCCAGCATCAGATGCAAAGACAGCAGCCTTGCAGACACTGATCAACCAGCTCCTACAGTTGTGAAAGGTCAAATCATATACACATATATGTATGTGTACATCTATGTATATATACATGTGCACATATATCTACACACACACATATGTATATATGCATGGGTGCATGTGTGTACACATCTGTATCTGTATCTGTATCTGTATCTCCAGGTGGTTCCACTTCTCTGTTTGAACCCTGATATATCCTGGATGGGTTGCTTCTGGGATTGTTTCTTGCAGGCATCTATCTCTCTTTCCTTGTCTCTTGCTTTGACATTTTCACTTGCTTTTCTTACATTTGCTAATAGCACCTCAGTGGCTAAGAGCCATGGCCAAGCCATCTATGATGAACATGACAATAATAATATTCAGTTGCAGCCTCTATTTCCTGCTTGCTTATTTGCCAAACCCTATGCTAACATCTTTTCACACATTATTTTATTTAATCCTTACAATCCAATGGAAGCAGGGCTTTTTAAATACCTATTTTATAAATGAAGAAATTGAGGCTCAGGGAAGCTGAGTAACTCACCGAAGATCATAAATAAGAGTCTATGTGCCTCAAAAAACCACCATGGGCTTCCCTAGTGGCGCAGTGGTTGAGAGTCCGCCTGCCGATGCAGGGGACAAGGGTTCGTGCCCCGGTCCGGGAGGATCCCACATGCCGCGGAGCGGCTGGGCCCATGAGCCATGGCCGCTGAGCCTGCACGTCCGGAGCCTGTGCTCCACAACGGGAGAGGCCACAACAGTGAGAGGCCCGCGTACCACAAAAAAAAAAAAAAAAACAAAAACAAACAAACCACCATGTATCGCCTCCCACTGTAAGTGATCCATCCAGAACACAAGTCTGGAGCAAAATGCACATTTATATGAAATTTTACCCCATCTTCTTCCAGAAACACTAAAGCACCTTAAAAGGGAAACATAATGTGAGGTAGGTTAATTAGTGATAAAAACAGAGCAGAGAAACTCTAGAAAAGAAGTTGGTACCAGGCACCTGTGGGTAGTTGAATTTAAGTCTATACAGGAGATTAAACTCATTAGCATAAATTTCTATGCAAAACCTTTCCCGCAAAATAGGCAACCAAAGAATGAATCAATTTTAAGGCATACTGTCATGTTTTCTTTTAGACTTTGTGTACAATTTATTCTCATAATTGCCAGAAACCACAAGTGAGGCATGGAAAGACTAGGAGGCTTGTCATATATTTAGGAATTAGAAATGCTCTTATATGAAACTAGAACAACAACTTGGGTCTTCTATCATACTGCTGAATGCCATGCTTGGGTCACTAAACTCTTCTTGTCTCTGGTTTATCACTTAAATAAATGAGGCAGAATTACTAATTAGGCTTACAATGTTACCATAAAGAAAGTTAGGTTCTAAGAAATGAGTTTCCTAAGTCCAGAATGATAAGAACACTATTTCACAGCTCTGACCTACCAGCCATACACAACTCTATTTGCTTCCAGCTTGAGGCAAAAAAGCAAATGAAATGAAGTCAACTTGGTGGAACATTGTAGAAAATCTCTATCCATCTATGTGTTTATCTCATATTCCATTCATTTAACATGTATTTATTGATCACTACTCCATGCCACACACTGTTCTAGGCACTGGGGATGCAGCCGTGAATAAAACAGACAAAAATCCTGACGGGAACTGAGCTCACACTCTAGTCAAGCCTATTTCTGAATTTGCAAGGACCTCTTTGTTATAAATATGACTCTAACATACGAACAAGGTCAATTTTTCAATAATAATAACATGCATATAGGTCCTTACAGTTTATGCAAAACACTTTCATGTAACTATAGCATTTATTTCTCAAAAGAACCTGGGGAGTTTGCAAGAAATAAGACAGACCCCTTTAAATGAAGAGACAAATAATAACACGTTACCAAATGAAAAATGAACAAAGGGCATGAACAGATATTTCTTCATAAGGAAAAAAATCCAATGACTAATAAACATGGAAAAATATTCAACTTCCTTAGTGCTCAAATATACGCAATTTGTAGCTGAAAGGTAAAAATTTTTACCTGCGAAAGTAACAAAACTCAAAGGGAAAAAAAAAAAAGATTGTACCCAGAGTTGGTGAGGAACCATGAGGATGTAACCACATATGCAGAGAACCCTTAAATGCACATACCCTTTGATATAGTAATTCTGCTCTTAGTAACTCATCCAATAGAAATAATCAAAAATTTGGATTTAAAATAGCAAAAGAAAAAAAATGTTTTAAACTGTAAAAAGTAATCCAAGTTATAACTAAAATAAAGAAATAATATAGAGATTCTCTGGAGACCACTGCCCCACAGGGTCAGACATCCAACACTGATTAATGGCCCTTTACAACGTGACATCTAAGGGGCATCTTACCTAAACTGCAGGTGCAACTGCACCCCACTGACACGCCAATCACAAACTAAATGTGAGGAAGTGGATATGCATACACAGGAGTGAAACTATGATTGACAAAACAAACTGGAATTCTGGAACTACTGTTGATTCATCTAAGCTTTTTTTTTTTTTCTATAGGCCCTCAATTTATAAAAGTCATTTACTTTGACACCTCCCTGCTAGGTAGTAAATCTCTCATGTCTTACCACTTTGTATGTGATAATGATAATGATATTAATGTTGCTTAAAGTTTTACTATATGCCATGCACCATGCTGAAGGTATTATCTCCTTCCAACAAGGCCCAGAGCTTGGCACTATGACTAGCATATCTACATTACTGTGCGTCTGAGAGGAGACTGAGAATTGAAAAGGTAACTTGTCCAAGGTCATGCAGCTAGTATTTGAGATTTGAATCTAGTGACCCGCTTCTGCTCTGAATCCCACGCCCCTTAACTACTGTGCCACACACCCTGACCTTTTACCTTATATTATAGTTATTTGAAGAGTTTTTTTAAATTTTATTTAATCTGTCTAATTAGGTCCTAAGTTATATAAGGGGAACACATTTCTCACTCAACTTTGAGTATGATATTTTGCACCCTGTTGGCACTCAATAAATGCTTGGGTCATAAATGAACAAAGCTGCAGTTGTTTTGAAGTCATTTCTGACTCCTTTACCTCATTCAATGTTCAATCTTTCTCCTGGTTGTCAGGAGAATTTCTCCTCCCGGGGGGAAAAATGTCTTAAATCAAAAATGTTTTCCCCCATTTTCCTTGCCATCATCTTGTTTGAGGCCTTATCCCCTCAAGCCAGACTCCACCAATAGCCTCCTGACCATTCTTCCAGACTCCAACCCATCCTGCCCACTCATAACCCTAAAATACTATTTAATCAAGGTTTCCCAACGGATGAGCCCAGATGCAAGATTGAAACTCTGGGATCCCAGGGTGACCAGGCGTGGGCAGAGCTCATAGGCTAGTCACCTTTGACCAAAAGTATTCTCCCAGGTGACAAGCAGTCCTGGTGTAGGCTGAGGTTGACGATTTGTCTGGACATGAGACTTTCAGTGCTATGGGAAAACTGGGAAGGTTCCAGGCAAACCAGGACAAGTTGGTTTTGCTATATTCTCCTCCCAGTCTCCAAATCCCTTTCTCTTTAGTGCCGTGTACTCTACAAATAACTATTTTCTGCTTATGCCATGTAAAAATAGGGAGGTACAGATTTAGATCAATTCAAATCCTCACACAAAGACATTCAATAGCTCGTGCTGCCTAAGAGAAAATCTTCTGTACTCAGACTACCATTCAAAGCCCTTGGCAGTTTGGCCAGGACTAATCTTGTCTCCAGCTGCCTGCCACCTTGACCCCTCTGCCCAGCCTCCTGGGTCTCCTGATTGCCCACTGAATTATCTTTTCCATTTTCCCTCATTTATCCCTGACTTCTCCATCTGGAGGGCTTTACTGCCCCCTGCCTACTTATCCAGAACCGTCCCCAAGGATTCAGCTAGGTCAAAGCCCTTTCCCAAGCCTAACCCAGTCTTCTGTGAAGGCTTGATGACCTCAACTCAGGACAATTATTTGGACCACTCATTGGTAGGAGTCAAGCACATGAGACCCTCCCCACTTCTTGAACTGATGTGTTGAGCGCTTCTAATTTTCCCCTTCCAAGAGTTATCTTATCCTTTCCCGTGTTTATATCTCGTCTGTCCAACCAGAATGCAGCCTCTTTGATGGCAGGTGTTACATCTTACATTTATGTCCCTCACAGCACTTAGCAACACTATTTCTTATACAGAGTGAGCATGCAATAAATACGTGTTTGTAGGTAACCGGTTAATACTTTCTCCTCCCATCCCCACCATGCGAGGAACTCAGCAACCCTTCCACACAGATATATGCTCCTATTTTCTGTGTGTGGCTAAACTGCCTTTTTATTTTTCTGCCTCCAGATTCTTAGCTTTCCTTAAATGCCTGGGTAGGAGAATAGAACCAAGAGCAAAGTATAAACACGTCCCTCCTTGGTGATTAAAAAAAAAAGGGGGGGGGCAGAATCACATTGGGGTGGGGTGGGAGGAGGGGAGACAGGAAGGAAATATTGTATCAGAAATGTAAAGAAACCACCTTTAAGAAATTCTGGAGAGACAGAGAGCATTCCAAATATAGGAAAAGAGATAGAGCAAAGGTAGGGAGAAAAGGGCTTCACAGAAAATAAATAAATAAAATGAAGCTGTCTATGTTAGAGTATGGCCAGAGAAACCTACAGAAAGGCCTGGCACAAACGCCAAGCTCTGTGTGAAGGGGCAGCCTGTGTTCCCCCCTCCAGAAGGCCGCCGGGGAGGTCGCTGCCCAGCCCCAATTACAGGACTGAGGCCAGAGGCACATGGAATGATGGAAAATTTCCTTCAGGCGACATAATCTCGGCATAAAAAGCAATGCTGATCCATTTCCCTTCCAGCCAAAAATAAATCAAGTTAGACAAAGGAAATTAGGCAATAGGTTTAACGCGACTCCAGCTGCAGCTGCAAAATCAGCTTAATGTACCTTCACTCTCCTTCCCCAGCTCTCTGCTTTGCACAGCCCGCTCTTCTGGGAGGGCACCGAGTAGGTGTTCTGCAGGCACAGGACATCTTTGAAATGGAAAATGTCCACTGTCCTCTGGTGTCCAAAGAATCCCCCAGCCAGCAGGATGTGCTGGGAAGTGAGATCCCCGAGTACTGGCAGATTTGCAGGGACCTATATGCCACGTGCGCACTTGTCACCAAGGACAGAGCACGCAGTCTGCTGCCCTGCAGCCCAGCGAGGAAGCTCTGACCTTGGATTCAGGGGTGCCCTGCTCAGCACCCCCAGCTCTCCACTCTGCATGAACCTATATATATATACACATATATAGATGTGTATATATGGACATATGAACTTAATCTCAGTTTATACATGATAAAGTGGGGAAATCAGGGCCAACATGTATGTTTATGCAAAATACGTGAGGCTGTAACCAGGGGCCCTGATGAATACGAAACCGCTATATGTCTGTGTTCGTGTGTCTTTGTTTGATGCTAATATTCTGTATTTCAGGGGTTAGGGATGCAGTTAGAATAACAAAATAGGTGCAAAGCCAGGTCTACAGGTGGATATTTGCCGTGTAACCTCGGGGGACAGGAAGGGATCATAAGCCCAAGTTGTCTAACCCCACTTCCTACCACCCACACCCCATCTCCACATTCCATCCCACTCTGTTAGTGACAGCTGATCCCTGGAATGTCAGACTCGCAGCTCACAAAACAATGACTGCAGCCAAAAAGCAAAAGCCACCACCTCTCCACTAACGCTGCCCCTGCCACCCAAGTAAGGAGTGAGATTATGCCTCACTTTTGTCTTCAGCTGCCTACTGTGGTCTTTGACACATGGCAGGGGTCCAATATATGGTTCTTAATAACTGAAGAAATGAATGTGTGACAAGATAAGAGGTAATTAGGCGACAGGTTTAACGCGACTCCAGAACGGAAAGTTCTGCATTTACTTACAAAGAATTGAGCAATTTTATATCTTTCTACAGGCAAAAATTTGACAGCATTTGATGTAAAACAAATCAGGGACTAGACAGATGTCCTACAGAAACTCTCACACATGTATACAAGGATGTACACACTGTCTGAAACAGTGAAAGACTAGAAACAACCTAAATGTCCACCAGCATAGGAAGATATATAATTAATCATGCTATATTCATAAAATAGAATACGATACAGCAGTAGAAAGGAATGAAACACCTACACACATTTCGACATGGTTAGGTGCCAATAAACATGATATTGAGAGAGTTGCACAATAATATATATGGTACAATACAATCCATTATACACAAAAATACACAAAATATATTTATTGTGTATATATTGTGCTTGGGAATGCATATATATATATATATATATATATATATATAGTACAAATAGGAAGAAATGCATGGGAGTAATAAACATCAAATCCAGGATCCAAGATATTTATTGGGGGGAGGGGAGGAGATGGGCTTGGGAAGGTTAATACACAAATGTTAACTGCATTATTCTTTGTGACTTTTGTTTATATTAAATATTGCATCTTTGAAGAATTATGGACACTGTAAATTACTATCTGCTCAAATGGACTTAAAAGTGTGAAACAAACAAACAAACAAAAACCATTTAGCATAAACCTGTTATTTTAACATAAACACCAGAGAAGGCCCAATGTAAGTTTTTATGTTATTGACTGAATAAATGTGATAAGATATTAGAACTCCACGCAACTGCTCACATTTCACATTTTTAACCTACAAATGGCAATTTCATAAGGTACATCACAGAAGAAAACGTCATAAGGGAAATGCAAAGTTCTGCATTTAGCTATAAAACTAATCAGCCTCACATGTTCCTGCTCTCGTGGTATTACAAGCAGAATCGGATCCAGTTCTGGGACTTGTATCTTTGTAGGATGTGGACAAGTGTGTGTCAAGAGAAGGGTGAGCAGAAGTGTGGTCAGGACATGGGGATTCTGCTAATCACGGACCTAAGGATCCACTGAGGGATCTGAGGATGCTTATCTGGTGATGGGGTAACTTATTGGCGCCAGTGTCTTTCTTTAAATGTTTGATTGAATGAATGAATGAACTATTATCTGAGAATGTAGATACATTCTTCATAGCTTCAGAGGCCAAACATGTTAGCAGCTGGAAGGAGGGGATTTTTAATGCAACCAAAGTAAGAACATCCTAACAATTACAACCATCCCAGGAAGGACTGAACAGTTTGGTTAGGTAGTAAGTTTCCTAAAACTAGTACTAATCAAGCAGGGCTATAGAGAACTCTGTTTGGGGAGTTAATTGGACTTTGAGTTCCAAAGTCTTCTCTCACGCTATGAGAACCAGTGCTTCTTAAGCCTGAGTGAGGAACAGAATCCCCTGGGGGGCTTGTGAAAACACAGATTGCTGGGCTCTACCCTCAGAGTTTCTGAGACAGCAGGCTCCGGGAGGTGCCTGAGAATTAGCATTTCTAATAAATTCCCAGCTGATGCTGATGCTACTGGTCCAGGGACCACACTTTGAGAACCCCCCCCTTTTCTTTTTTTTTGGCCGCACTGTGCAGCATGCGGGACCTTAGTTCCCCGATAAAGGATTGAACCCGTGCCCCCTGCATTGGGAGTGAGGACTCTTAACCACCGGACTGCCAGGGAAGTCCCAAGAACCCCTGTTCTTAAAAAAAGAAAAAAGGTAAATTAGCTTACATTAAGGTTTTTTGTTTTGTTTTTTGAGCTTTGTTCAGGCCATTAGAAAAGACTGTGCTTCCCTAAATTACTCACTGCCTCCAAATAGACTTCCAATTGTCATCGTCTTCTAAAGAGAACAATGTATAGTAACTGATGCATTCTCCAAAGGCCTTTGTAGGAAGCCATGCTCTTTGCTGTGCTTTAAGAATATAAGGACGGGGCTTCCCTGGTGGCGCAGTGGTTGAGAGTCCGCCTGCCGATGCAGGGGACGTGGGTTCGTGCCCCGGTCCGGGAGGATCCCACATGCCGCGGAGCGGCTGGGCCCGTGAGCCATGGCCGCTGAGCCTGCGTGTCCGGAGCCTGTGCTCCGCAACGGGAGGGGCCACAACAGTGAGAGGCCCGCGTACCACAAAAAAAAAAAAAAAAAAAGAATATAAGGACACTGGGATTCTTTTCAGGTACTGATACTAAATTTCCCTCCATCCATTTTCATTCCATCTTCTGAACCCTCCGTAACCAAGGGCCCATGTTTTTAAGATAACTGGCCAGAATTAGAAATGAGTCTGGGACCAAAACACAGAGTCATTTAACCCACAAAAGGATCCAACCTGGCTTAAGCCACATTCATGGCCAGGCCAGGTCTGGCAATGTTACCAGCCACTGACTCTGGAACGTATCCTTGTCAAGTACTGCTTTGGGGAAGGAGAAGGAAGAAGTGCCAAGAATTCTTTTTTTTTTTTTCAACTCAGAGGGAAAAATGTAAAACCTGGATCTTGAACGTGTTTCCGAAGCAGATAAACAAAGTCCAACCAAAATTTTAAAATCGCATTTGTTCACTGGCCCGAGACACTGGCCCGAGACAATTAATATCTGGTTTAGTCACTCAGTAAATAATTATTGAGCTGCTATATATTCCTGGCACTGTTTTGGTACCTAGGGATACAGCTGTAAATAAGACAGGCAAATGCCAAAGACAGAAAAATTTATAACATATGTCAGGTAGGAAGAAAAATATAGCAGGTTAGAAAAGCCTATGCCTTTCATACAACCACCATCCCTTGGTGCTTATTTGTTACGCAAATCCTAATGCTTAAAATAAACTATGCTTACTCTGGCAAAAGCAAATCATCAACGACAGAATATGGGTTACTGTGGTCTGTCCCTAAGCCGCTTTTCCTGTATCATTTGAAGAAAATTGCAGCTATTAGTAGTGAAGTCCTTGGAAATCATTTCTAGTTCACTTGAAAGGTTCAGCTGCATAAGAACATGTTTAAATAAACAACCTGGAATAAATAGTGGTTAAAATTTCACCCGTATGTAATCAGCAAGCTAGCTTTTTTCATGCATAGTCCAAAACTTTTTTTTAAAAGCAAATGTCTTCCGAAGGTCACAAAATGGATCTTAGGTGGTTTGTTGAAACTGTTTCACTGCAAATAACTTTTCAAAGGAGTCAGCTCTGGGGGCACATGAGTTCTGATTTAATCAGGTTATCTTAGCCTAAAGAACCCACTAAGCTCCTTAATTTTAGTCATTCTTGCTGCAAGTTGCAGGTGTGTAAGAAACACAAGAGATGGAGCTTTCACATGAAATATAATCTTAGTCCTGTTTGGTCTGAAGTAAGTCATTACTGCTTTTGAATCACTATTATAGTTAATAAGAGCTCCCACTTACTTGATCAATTGACCACCTACTACTACTGAGCACCTGCTGCACGCCAGGCACTACTGAACATTAATTATGTACCATGCATTTCGGATATTTTGCTTTTTATTTCATTTATTATACCAAGCATTTTACGTACACTATCTTAAACACAACAATGCTATCAGATAAACGTCAACCATCATCATCATCCCTATTTTACAAATAAACAGGCTGAAATTCAGAAAAATTAAATAACATTCCCAAGGTCGCATCCAGTTAGTATGTGGCAGACAGAGTAGGAATTGAACCCCAAAGCCTTTCTCTTTACGCTCTGGTTCTGCTCCTGCCCCCAGCAGCTGAGAAGGTGGGCTGGATTTTGTGTGGATTAGCAAAAGTCATTTATTCCTCAAGAAACTTTGCTATCATTTGCCAGAAAATTGTCAAAATTACTCTATAAATCTATGGTAACTACTATGTGGCGGGTCCCCGGATGGCTGTGCAAAAGCAGAGCCTTGGTCAACCTTCACCTGACGCCAGGCTGCCCCCATGAACGTCTGCAAGACAACACGGTGAAAAAGCATGGCATAAATCGTCTTCATGTCCAGCCACGCACATGGTACAAGGCCTGGGTCTCTCTCCCCTCCTCCCACATGATGCGATGGTGTGGGTTTGGGGACTGGGAGAGGAGTGAGTTATAAACAGTCTTAGAAACAGGCATTAAAAGCAGACTTTTCAGGCTGACCAACATTTACAAGCAGAGACACGGTAGTTGTGTTTATGTGCCTGTGTGTGAGTGCGTGCTAGCATGTGTGTGTGCAAATGCTTCTTTTGAGAAGGAAGATGATAGTGTACAAATTAGTTAAATGATACACGATGTGCAACTTCAAGGGAAAATGCTTAGTAGCTTCCGTGAAATAGTCACTGATAACATAGCTGCAATAATCAGCCACAGTCGTCACCACTATTCACCAAAGGGCACCTTACTCCCTATTTCTTCTTTTTCCCTACATCCCACACTCCCCACTAGCCAAGGATGAAACAGTCATTCTTCTCCTCTTCACACACAAGGCCCTCTCTAGAACTCAGGGGGCACTTTCATTAAGCTGCAAGTCATTACTCTTCTCTGAATATAGTTAAATTCATTTATCTCTATCTTCAATGAGAAAGGGAAGGAAATTAAGCAGGAAAGACAGCACAATGCCTTCAAGAATGGTGTATTCAAGGTCGAAAGCCTGCCATAATTGAGTTAAAAATAATAAACGAAAATAACTGTGAGGAAAGTATGCCTGCTTTGCAAAATACAGTCCAGCCTAGAAGTCTTCATTAAATGTTCCAGTGCACACAGTGTGTTAGTGTGCTTGAGATTCTGTGAGATACCCTACCGCTCATAAATACTGAAAAGGGACAGTTGCCATGGTAACTAAGTGCTATTTAATGAATGCAGAAGAGCGGAAGCTCATAGGATAGTCTTAAATTGCCAGAACATGAGTTATTGCTGCTGCTATAGGCTTGCAAGTAACTCACATGCCATCTTCTCTAATAAGGTTTTTAACAAGTTGGCCAATTTGACTGGTCTCTGTATTTACCACATGATACCACAAGATTCTGTCTTGACACTACATGAAAATCATAATCCTGATTTCGTCCTCCTGGCTCTAAGCTCCAAGATATCCTACAGAAATGGGCCAAACATCTGCATAGGCAATGTGTCCTTAAATTTCAAGCTCTGACCCAAGCAGTGATGTGTTAGGGCACACAGCTCTGTCACAAGCAATAGGCACTGGCTCAAAGGGCCGTCACACTCAATACGGCAGACTCTTTTTACTTCCAAAACAGGTGAATGCTCCACATGCACCAAACGCAGTTTGTTTTGATTGTGCAATGACACAGAAGAGCTATTGCAGCTGATTTCTGCAGGAACTTTTTACAGGCTAGTAACGTCTTAGGTAACCTTTCAACAGGGTGTCCAAACCTTCTCTACAGACGCCCACTCTCAATCCTCTCTCAGCATCCAGCACCACGTGTCAGATACCTCACCCTGGAATCATCGGCTTTCTATAAAGAAGAAGAAACATGGCTGCACTGCCTGTCTTTCCCTTGATCTCCTTCAGCAACTTTAATGCAGTCCATTTTTAAGGTTACAGATTGTGTTGCAAGCATACTTCTACATGCCATTAATAAGTAATGAGAATTAAAAAAAAAAAAAGGGAAAACTTCTGTGTTCCATGAAGCCAAATATCATTAGCAAACTCATCCATCCTCCAGAGGCTGGCTTTTTCTTGCATAACC
This sequence comes from Globicephala melas, assembly GCF_963455315.2. Taxonomy (NCBI): domain Eukaryota; kingdom Metazoa; phylum Chordata; class Mammalia; order Artiodactyla; family Delphinidae; genus Globicephala; species Globicephala melas. Next base: position 47,460,953 of record NC_083330.1, read on the forward strand.
AGAAGCCTGAATGCCCTGGTTGGGTCCCTTGGCTCAATGTGGGCTGTGGGCGCCCCCTTCAGGCTCTGGGGTGAAATGCACATTGCTGTCATTTGACATACTAACTAGTCAGCAGGGCAATTAATTGCTTTTGCTAAAAACCTTTCAGGAAATTTCGAAGGAAAATTCTGTTCAAACTCTAATGTTGTGGTCAGACAGAAAGCCTTCACATCACCAGCCTTTAGCTAATATTAAAATTAGATAGGTCAAATCAAAAGGAGTATCTTGCAAGAAAAAAAAACCCTACAGATATATCTATTTGTTCATTTGATTAAATAATGCTTCTTCACTAGATGAGCTCTCTTTAAAATTGCCTGTGTCTGTAACGAACAAGATTAAAACTGGAGATAGGCAGCCCACGACCTCTTCATCCTCCAGTCCCTTTCCACAGCCTGAACCTGTTCTTTCTGCTTGTAATCCCTGGCCTTAACTGCCTCCACCCAGACCCTGCGACCAATGCCTCAGTCTACCTCACCTCCATGTTTAGCCTTGACTCTCAGGGTCAGAAGCCTCATTTCCTCTCCTCTCTAACGTGACCCTAGGTCCTATGCCAATGACTGCACTAGTGCAAGAATGATCTTTCCTCCCTGGGCTTCCGCAGCACCTTGTTTCTGCCTCCCACGTGATATCCTTAACACATTCCTCCTGAGGCTGAGACCCTTTGACTTTATCTCTTATCTCCTCTGCATAGACTGTCAGCTTCCCAAAGGCAGGGCCTGGCTCTTGTACAACCTTGACCCTCATGCCTGGCTCTCAGCGATGCTCCTTGCTGACTGAATGAAAGAACCAGGAAGATAGCTCTCTGTTAACTTCATTTTCTTCTCTTATTTATTACAAGAGCTGCTTAAAAAGCTAATTGCACCCCAACCTCAAAAATGAAGGGGACACAAGGAAAAGAAGACCCGTGAAGCAGTTCTTTCTTCTTTCCTTAGAGAATCCTTTCTCCTTTATTCATCTTCATTCATTTCAACAATTATTGATAACCTGCAATACGTTAAAAGCGTGAGGAAGGGCTTCCCTGGTGGCGCAGTGGTTGAGAATCTGCCTGCTAATGCAGGGGACACGGCTTCGAGCCCTGGTCTGGGAAGATCCCACATGCCGCGGAGCAACTAGGCCCGTGAGCCACAACTACTGAGCCTGCGCGTCTGGAGCCTGTGCTCCACAACAAGAAAGGCCGCCATAGTGAGAGGCCCGCGCAACGCGATGAAGAGTGGCCCCCGCTTGCCACAACTAGAGAAAGCCCTCACACAGAAACGAAGATGCAACACAGCAAAAATTAATTAATTAATAAAAAACTAAAAAGTGAGGAAATGCTATTCTTCTTACTTTTCCTCTCACTATAATTGTTGCTGGATAAAATCTTTCCAATTTTCCTTTATGTCATTTCTTTACTTTTCTTCAGCTTTATTGAACTGTAATTGACATGTAGCATTGTGTGAGTTTAACGTGTTGATTTAAAAAAATAATTTATTTATGGCTGTGTTGGATCTTCGTTGCTGCGTGCGGGCTTTTTCTCTAGTTGCAGAGAGCGGGGGCTACTCTTGGTTGCGGTGCGCGGGCTTCTCATTGCGGTGGCTTCTCTTGTTGCGGAGCACGGGCTCTAGGTGTGCAGGCTTCAGTAGATGTGGCGCACGGGCTTAGTTGCTCCGCGGCAAGTGGGATCAAACCCGTGTCCACTGCATTGGCAGGTGGACTCTTAACCACTGCGCCACCAGGGAAGTCCCTAACATGTTGATTTGATACACACTTACATATTGCAAAATGATTACTGCCAAAGCACCTCCATCATGTCACATAATTACCATTTCTTTTTTGTGGTTAGAACATTTAAGATCTACTCTCTTAGCAACTTTCAAGTATATAATAGAGTTTATGCCATGTCTTAATCACATCAATCTTCCATACAGTGTGGAACCTGTATCCTTCTCACTCACCCCTTCAACATTTATTGTGTTTCTACTCTATGCTGAACTGGGTCAGACTCTGGGGTTGTAGAATCAGTTAAAACATAAAACTAGAGCATAATTCCCCACTCCTTAAGTGTGGGCTGTGCATAGTGACTTCCTTCTAAAAAGTACAATATGGAAAGGGGAAGAAACGACTAATTGTACAGTGGAGAAAACAGTCGCAGCTGATCCAGGTCAACGACGACAGTGAGAAGTCACGTTGATAGTAGGTACCCTTGAAAGGTTGTGATGAAAATAGTACTTTGCCTCTACGGTCTTCCTCCCCAAACCCGTAACCCCAGGCTAATAACATCAAAAAAAAAAAAAAAAAAAAAAAAGGAAATAGACATTCTGCAAAATACTTGACCAGAATTCCTCAAAACTGTCAAGGTCATCAAAAATAAAGTCAGAAACATATAGAACAGACTTGTGGTTGTCAAGAGGGAGGGATGGAGTGGGAGGCTGGGATTAGCAGATGCCAAGTGTTATATACAGAATGGGTAAACAACGAGGTCCTACTGTGCAGCACAGGGAACTATATTCAGTATCCTGTGATAAACCATAATGGAAAACAATATGAAGAAGAACATATATATATATATGTGTGTGTGTATAACTGAATCACTTTGCTGTACAGCAGAAATTAACACAACATTGTACATCAACTGTACTTCAATAAAAATAAGAAAATAAAGTCTGAAAAATTCTCAGAGACCAAAGGAGCCTAAGGAAACATGATGACTAAATGCCATATGGTGTCCTGGATGAGATCCTGGAATGGAAAAAGAATATTAGGCAAAAACTAAGAAAGTCTCAATGTATGAACTCCAGTTAATAATATCATATCAAAACTGGTTCATTCATTGTAGCAAATGTATCAGAGTAATGTAAGATAATCATAACGGCAACCCACTGTGGGGCATTTGGGAGTCTCTGTGCTAACTCTGCAACTTTTCTGTAAATCTAAAACTATTCTGAAACAACACGTTTATTTTAAAAAATGGAATTTAAAAAAAAAAAAAAGGGCTTCCCTGGTGGCGCAGTGGTTGAGAGTCCGCCTGCTGATCTGGGGACACGGGTTCGTGCCCCGGTCCAGGAGGATCCCACATGCCGCAGAGCGGCTGGGCCCGTGAGCCATGGCCGCGGAGCCTGCGTGTCCGGAGCCTGTGCTCCGCAACGGGAGAGGCCACAACAGTGAGAGGCCCGCGTACCGCAAAAAAAAAAAAAAAATGGAATTAGACTTCAAGAATGTTAACGAGGGAGAAAGACAGCGAATAAAGGCTGTGACGCAGCACGGTCGGTAGGCGTGCGGCATTCCAGAGAACGCAGTCTGCGAGGCGAGGAGAGGCAGACCGTCACGGCCGGTGGGGTAGTGGCTGGAGACAGGGGGAAGCTATGAGTGACTTGCGGACAGTTAGCGAAGGCTTAAAATACTATCTCGCACCAGACAGGTCCTCCTTGAGGTCATCAGCATAAATTTTGGTCAGGAACAGCCAGCTCAGATGAGCAACTTTCTCCTAACAAGCGGGCCAAGAGTAGAGAAGGCTGGTGCTATGATCGACCTGGATAAGGGATCAGCATTCAGTTTCTGTCAAATTCTCTCTTTTGATATGAACTATGATAAATGCACTTTCTCCTTCTTCAAATATGTATTCCTTTTCAAAGGTGAGGGAGAAATGAGAACACTCAAACTGTCCGGTCTAATTCCTAGCAAGGTGGAGAGCCATGGGAAGGCCATTCCCTGTGGACCTTCTTTTTAACCCTACACCTGGGTATCTCCAGCGGTACCAGCCTTAGTCTCCTCCGCTGTTGTAAAGTCTGAGGACAACACCAGCTCAGGTGTAAAGCATTGTCTTCCTTAGACAACTGGACAAAGAAAAATGACCTGAACTCAAGGTTGTGAATAATTCACTTCCTTTACTTACCACATATATTGTTGCTTGGAGGATATGTATAGGCTGTGATTATGTCTCTTTGAGTCATGTCTTCAGACTATATAAATTTAGACCACTCTCTCACCAGTGTTAGCTACTGATTTCTATAACATTCTTCATCCTCCTTTTCCTAGTCAGTTGTTTCAGAATAGCCCTTAATGATCCAGATGTTTAGTTCTTATTCTTTTTTAAGATCTACATATTACCTGCTTAATTTCCTTCATTTCTAGCCTAAGAATAACTAACTTAAGGTCAAGCTAAAAAGCCTCTGTGCTTTTAAGTTTCTATCACTTTCGCTCATCGGTTCTCTAGTATTTCTTATATAATATCTGTCCTTCACTTTGTAACAGTAATGATATCAGAAAATTAAATATTTACATTTTTATATGTGTCGTTTAAGAAAATGATACATATTGGCATGTGATTACTAGTGCTGAGTCTTCTCTATTGATGTCTGCTTATTGTGTATAACTAAGCGATAAGCATAAAGAAAACCAGCACAGCCCAAGAGCCTGATGTGTAGATCCTGTTCCCAGCTCATCAGTGCCAAGCTGGAGAACCCAGGCATGTCATTTAAGGTCTCTGAATGTCTGTCCACTCTCTCATCTGTAAGATGAGATATTAATAATTTTTATGCCTACTTCAGAAGGCTTTTGTTATAATCTCATGAGAAATGCAAAAATGTTTTGTAATCTCAGAAATTACTAAGGTTACTTTATATTTATCTAGTTTGGCTGGAGGCAGATGAACCACAGGATTCTATTTCTCTGACTCTCGGAGACTTTTAAAAAACTGGAGACCTTTTTGTTTTTCTTTTCTTGTTTTAATGTCCTTTTGAAATACGGAGAAATATTATCTTTGCTTGGGAGCATGTGTTGAAATGATCTAGCCCTCTTTGGATTTCTTTGACTTATATCTTGCTTCTGCAACCCTTTAAGAATTTTCTCTAAGCCACTGTCAGAATTTTTTGCACTATCCTCCTTCATCTTTTTCAGTGCGAAAACTGCAGAATGTGAGAAATGGGATAGAAGGGGTGGTTAAGAGGAGCCTCCCTAGAATAATGAATCTGGAAGAACACAGGCATACCTCGGAGACAGTGCAGGTTTGGTTCCAGAGCACTGTAATAAACTGAGTATGACAACAGAGCCAGTCACATGAATTTTTTGTTTTCCCAGGGCATATAAAACTTATGTTTATACTATACTGTGTCTATTAAGTGTGCAGTAGCATTGTGTCTAAAGAAACAATACACATACCTTAATGAAAAATTATTTTATTGCTAAAAAATGCTAACCATCATCTGAGCCTTCGGCAAAGTCCTAATGTTTTTGCTGGTGGAGGGTCTTGCCTGAATGTTAATGGCTGCTGACTGATCAGAGGGGTGACTGCTGAAGATTGAGGTGGCAGTAGCAATTTCTTAAAATAAGACAACAATAAAGTTTGCCACATTGATTGACTCTTCCTTTGATGAAAAAATTCTCTGTAGCGTGAAGTACTGTTTGATAGCATTTTACCTACAGCAGAACTTCTTTCAAAAGCGGAGGTAATCCTCTCAAACCCTGCCTCTGTTTTATTAACTAAGTTTACAGAATATTCGAATTCCTTTTTTGTCATTTCAACACCTTCACAGCACCTTCATCATGAGTAGATTTCATCTCAAGAAACTACTTTCTTTGCTCACACATGAGAAGCAACTTCTCATCCATGAAAGTTTTATTATGAGATTGCAACAATTCATTCACAACCTCAGGCCCCACTTCTATTTCTAGTTCTCTTGCTATTTCCACCACATCTGCAGTTACTTCCTCCACTGAAGTCTTGAACCCCTCAAAGTCATCCATGAGGGTTGGAACCAACTTCTTCCAAACTCCTGTGAATGTTGATATTTTGACCTCTTCCCATGAATCACGAATGTTCTTAATGGCATCTAGAATGGTGAACCCTTTCCAGAAGGTTTTCAACTGACTTTGCCCAGATCCATCAGAGGAATCACTATCTATGGCAGCTATAGCCTTATGAAATGTATTTCTTAAATAATAAGACTTAAAAGTTGCAATTACTCCTGATTCATGAGCTGTAGAATGGGTGTTGGATCTTCAGGCATGAAAACAATATGAATCTTGTTGTGCATCTCCATCAGAGCTCTTGGGTCACCAAGTGCATAGTCACTGAGCAGTCATATTTCAAAAGGAATCTTTTTTTCTGAGAAGTTGCTCTCATCAGTGGGGCTTAAAATATTCAGCAATATCCACAGATGTGCTGTCATCCAGGCTTTGTTGTTCCATTTAGAGAGCACAGTCAGAGTAGATTTAGCATAATTCTTAAGGGCCCTAGGATTTTCAGAATGGTAAATGAGCATTGGCTTCAATTTCAAGTCATCAGGTACATTAGCCCCTAACAAGAGAGTCAGCCTGTCCTTTGAAGCTTTGAAGCCAGGCATTGACTTTTCCTCTCTAGCTGTGCAAGTCCTAGATGGCATCTTCTACCGATATAAGGCTATTTCATCTACACTGAAAATCTGTGGTGCAGTGTAGCCACCTTCATTAATGATCTTAGCTAGATCTTCTGGGTCACTTGCTGCGTTGCCTTGTGCTTTTATGTTACGGAGATGACTTCTTTCCTGAAACCTCATAAGCCAACCTCTGCTAACTTCAAACTCTTCTTCTGCAGTTTCCTCACCTCTCTCAGCCTTCACAGAATGGAAGAGAGTTAAAGCTCTGGATTAGGCTTTGGTTTAAGGGAATGCTGTGGCTGGTTGGATTCTCTATCCAGACTACTAAAACTTTCTCTGTATCAGCAATAAGGCTGTTTCACTTTCTCATCATTCATTCGTGTGTTCACTGGAGTAGCACCTTTAATTTCCTTCAGTAACTTTTCTTTTGCATTCACAACTTGGCTAAGTGTTTGGTGCAAGAGGCCTAACTTTCAGCCTATCTCGGCTTTCAATTTGCCTTAATCATTTCTAGCTTTTGATTTAAAGTGAGAGACATGAAACTGTTCCTTTCGCTTGAACACTTAGAGGCCACTGTAGGGTTCTTAACTGGCCGAATTTCAATACTGTTGTGTTTCAGGGAACAGGGAGGCCCAAGAAGAGGGAGAGAGATGGGGGAACAGCCGTTTGGTGGAGTAGTGAGAACACACAAAGTTCACTGTCTTACAGGGGCTCAGTTCGTCCCCAAACAATTACAGTAGTAACATCAAAGATCACTGATCACCACAACCAATGTAATAATAATGAAAAAGCTTCAAGTACTGCAAGAATTACCAAAATATGATGCAGAGACACAAACCGAGCAAATGCTATTGGAAAACTGGTGCTGATAGACGTGCTCCATGCAGGTTTGCCACAAACCCTCAGTTAGTTAAAAACATGGTATCTGTGAAGTGCAATAAGGTATGCCTACATAGACGTCTGTTTACTACAACATAACCCTTAATAGACTTTGAATAAATGCATTTTCGGTAAAGGTAGAAGGTCTTATCGTATCCCTGTTTGCACACACACGCGTGCATGCACACACACGCGTGCATGCACACACACACACACGCAACGTTAAAGTATGTGGGATTTTCTCCATTACAGCTGCAGAGTTTATGAAAAACAGAAATCAGGATGCAGGTGTTGTCTGTGCCAACATCCTATAAGGAGAAATTAACAAAGCTTCAGCTTCTATTGAATACTTTTCTGAATTGGTGGAATCAGCCAAACCTGCGATACTCACATAGAATTATGGAAATTGGAAACAAAAAGCCGGAGTCTACTGGGAATGACAGGCTCAAGATGAACTCAGCTGGAAAATTTGGCTAACTAAAAGTGACATCCTTTGTGCTGGAATTTTTCTATCTGGAAGCTGTAAAAAGGCTGTAATTATTTCGAGTTTTCAATGCAGCCCTTTTCAAACTAAGCCTTTCCTTTTCTTCATTGCTCTGCACCTTTCCTCCATGTGAACTCAGGCGTTTGCCAAGCACTAAAGTGGGAAATTCATACTGGCTTTATACACACATGCATTTCCAGGGAATGGGAAGCAACACAACTTTTGCATTCTCTATGCCAAGGAAAACAAAAGAATGTTTGTACATCAAAACCTTTATCTTGTGCATAGGCTCAAAATACCTGAGCCTGGCTAAATCAATCACCTAATAAGAAATGGCTGATTAAGGCCAATGAAAATTTCTTTGCAAGTTAGTGCTTTTTCTCCATGGAGAAGCCAATACAAAAACTTAGACTTACCTTGTGGCTTTTGGGTCCCAAATCACAATGTCAGCATCTGAGCCCACAGCTATTTTTCCTTTTCTTGGATACAGATTAAAGATTTTAGCTGCATTTGTGCTGGTAACTGCCACAAACCAGTTTTCATCCATTTTGCCACTGTGCTGTAAAACAATTCAAGGAAGAAAATACATTTCTTTTTCTGATAAATGATAAAACACTAAAAATCTCCTGTCAATCAAAGTACAAGAATTTTATCTCTTAGAACCAAATAAAATTGCACCTAATTTCTTATATCGTGAAGCCAAACACACCTGTGAATACTGATAAATCTTAAACAATCATAATGATAATGATGGGGATGAATGGGGTTATATATGGAAGCCTGAAGATAAGTTTTCAGAAACCTACCAGCTTAACAAAACAGCCCCATTAATTTTTCCCATTCTTTCCAAAATCACAGACAAGAGCTAAATATTGGTAATAATATTTCCAATTCTTGTTTAAAGTTTACTACCACCACCTACTACATTTATAATCTAGGCCTAAGATTTATGAGATGATCATGTAGACATTATGTGGAATATTACAGAGTTAAAATAAGACAGACCTATAATTCAGGTGACTACCCTTTTAGAAATCAACTAAGATTCCATTTTGTTCAATTCTGTGCTACTGAAATTTACATGAACAGGCATGGACTGTCTGCTGTAAGAGATTTTAATATGGACAAACTTCAGTGGGATGTGATCCCTCTAAAATGATTTGTTTTTAAATGTTGAGAATTCATCCCTATGTACATTTACATGGCAAGAGCATCCTTAAGGTTTATTTAATTATCAAAGCGTCCTCATCTCATAAAAACATTAAGAACCATGTCCTGAAAGTAATTTTCCCCTAAATAAACCATCTGAATGTTTCAGAAAATAACATAGGCTCCTGTATATTATGAAGAAGTATCCGATCACTTTAAAGTCATTTATACACTTTATATATTATGAAAATCTGCTGTAATGAAGGTACTCATTGTAATTCACACAAGTTCAAAGTGAAAGGTTGGGCTGTTATCAAGAAAGTCTAGGCTTCCAGGAAGATGGCGTAAGAGTAAGACGCGGAGATCACCTTCCTCCCCACAGATACACCAGAAATACATCTACACGTGGAGCAACTCCTACAGAACATCTACTGAACGCTGGCAGAAGACCTCAGACCTCCCAAAAGGCAAGAAACCCCCCCATGTACCTGGGTAGGGCAAAAGAAAAAAGAATAAACAGAGACAAAAGGATAGGGATGGGACCTGCACCAGTGGGAGGGAGCTGTGAAGGAGAAAAGGTTTTCACACACTAGGAAGCCCCTTCGCGGGCGGAGACTGCGGGTGGCGGAGGGGGAAAGCTTCGGAGCCGCGGAGGAGAGCACAGCAACAAGGATGCGGAGGGCAAAGCAGAGAGATTCCCGCACAGAGGATCGGTGCCGACCAGCACTCACCAGCCCCAGAAGCTTGTCTGCCCCCCCGCCGGGGCTGACGAGACTGGGAGCTGAGGCTCGGGCTTCAGTCACAGGGAGAGGACTGGGGTTGGCGGCGTGAACACAGCCTGCAGGGGGTTAGTGCGCCACGGCTAGCCGGGAGGGAGTCCGGGAAAAGGTCTGGAGCTGCTGAAGAGGCAAGAGACTTTTTCTTCCCTCTTTGTTTCCTGATGCTTGAGGAGAGGGGATTAAGAACGCTGCTTAAAGGAGTTCCAGAGACGGGCGCGAGCCGTGGCTAAAAGCGCGGACCCCAGAGACGGGCATGAGACGCTAAGGCTGCTGCTGCCGCCACCAAGAAGCCTGTGTGCGAGCACAGGTCACTATCCACACCCCCTTCCGGGGAGCCTGTGCAGCCAGCCGCTGCCAGGGTCCCGTGATCCAGGGACAACTTACCCGGAAGAACGCACGGCGCGCCTCACGCTGGTGCAACGTCATGCCGGCCTCTGCCGCCGCAGGCTCGCCCCGCCCTCCGTGCCCCTCCCTCCCCCCCCCCCGCGCCCCTCCCTCCCCCCCCCCCCCCCCCCCCCCGCCTGAGTGAGCCAGAGCCCACGAATCAGCGGCTCCTTTAACCCTGTCCTGTCTGAGCGAAGAACAGACGCCTTCCGGCGACCTACAAGCAGAGGCGGGGCCAAATCCAAAGCTGAGACCCTGGGAGCTGTGAGAACAAAGAAGAGAAAGGGAAATCTCTCCCAGCAGCCTCAGAAGCAGCGGATTAAAGCTCCACAATCAACTTGATGTACCCTGCATCTGTGGAATACATGAATAGACAAGGAATCATCCCAAATTAAGGAGGTGGACTTTGAGAGCAAGATTTATATTTTCCCCTTTTCCTCTTTTTGTGAGTGTGTATGTGTATACTTCTGTGTGAGATTTTGTCTGTATAGCTTTGCTTCCACCATTTGTCCCAGGGTTCTATCCGTCCGTTTTTTTTTTTCCTCTTAATAATTATTTTTTATTTTAACTTTATTATATTTTATCTTAATTTTATTTTACTATATCTTCTTTCTTTTTTTCCTTCCTTCCCTCCTTCCTTCCTTCCTCCCTCCCTCCCTCCTTTCTTTCTTTCTTTCTACTTCTAATTCTTTCTTTCTACTTTTTCTCCCTTTTATTCTGAGCTGTGCGGATGAAAGGCTCTTGGTGCTGCAGCCAGGAGTCAGTGCTGTGCCTCTGAGTTCGGAGAGCCAACTTCAGGACACTGGTCCACAAGAGACCTCCCAGCTCCACGTAATATCAAATGGTGAAAATCTCCCAGAGATCTCCATCTCAACACCAGCACCCAGCTTCACTCAACGACCAGCAAGCTACAGTGCTGGACATCCTATGCCAAATAACTAGCAAGACAGGGACATAACCCCACCCATTAGCAGAGAGGCTGCCTAAAACCATAATAAGTCCACAGACACTCCAAAACACACCACCAGACATGGACCTGCCCACCAGAAAGACAAGATCCAGCCTCATCCACCAGAACACAGGCACTAGTCCCCTCCACCAGGAAGCCTACACAACCCACTGAACCAACCTTAGCCACTGGGGACAGACACCAAAAACAACGGGAACTACGAACCTGCAGCCTGCAAAAAGGAGACCCCAAACACAGTAAGATAAGCAAAATGAGAAGACAGAAAAACACACAGCAGATGAAGGAGCAAGATAAAAACCCACCAGACCTAACAAATGAAGAGGAAATAGGCAGTCTACCTGAAAAAGAATTCAGAATAATGATAGTAAAGATGATCCAAAATCTTGGAGATAGAATAGACAAAATGCAAGAAACATTTAACAAGGACCTAGAAGAACTAAAGATGAAACAAACAACGATGAACAACACAATAAATGAAATTAAAACTACTCTAGATGGGATCAATAGCAGAATAACTGAGGCAGAAGAACGGATAAGTGACCTGGAAGATAAGATATTGGAAATAACTACTGCAGAGCAGAATAAAGAAAAAAGAATGAAAAGAACTGAGGACAGTCTCAGAGACCTATGGGACAACAATAAACGCACCAACATTCGAATTATAGGGGTTCCAGAAGAAGAAGAGAAAAAGAAAGGGACTGAGAAAATATTTGAAGAGATTATAGTTGAAAACATCCCTAATATGGGAAAGGAAATAGTTAGTCAAGTCCAGGAAGCACAGAGAGTCCCATACAGGATAAATTCAAGGAGAAATACGCCAAGACACATATTAATCAAACTGTCAAAAATTAAATACAAAGAAAACATATTAAAAGCAGCAAGGGAAAAACAACAAATAACACATAAGGGAATCCCCATAAGCTTAACAGCTGATCTTTCAGCAGAAACTCTAAAAGCCAGAAGGGACTGACAGGACATATTTAAAGTGATGAAGGAGAAAAACCTGCAACCAAGATTACTCTACCCAGCAAGGATATCATTCAGATTTGATGGAGAAATTAAAACCTTTACAGACAAGCAAAAGCTGAGAGAGTTCAGCACCACCGAACCAACTCTACAACAACTGCTAAAGGAACTTCTCTAGGCAAGAAACACAAGAGAAGGAAAAGACCTACAATAACTAACCCAAAACAATTAAGAAAATGGGAATAGGAACATACATATTGATAATTACCTTAAATGTAAATGGACTAAATGCTCCCACCAAAAGAGACAGATTGGCTGAATGGATACAAAAATAAGACCCATATATTTGCTGTCTACAAGAGATCCACTTCAGACCTAGAGACACATACAGACTGAAAGTAAGGGGATGGAAAAAGACATTTCATGCAAATGAAACCAAAAGAAAGCTGGAGTAGCAATTCTTATATCAGACAAAATAGACTTTAAAATAAAGACTATTACAAGAGACAAAGAAGGACACTACATAATGATCAAGGGATCGATCCAAGAAGAAGATATAACAATTGTAAATATTTATGCACCCAACATAGAAGCACCTCAATACATAAGGCAAATACTAACAGCCATAAAAGGGGAAATCGACAGTAACACATTCATAGTAGGGGACTTTAACACCCCACTTTCACCCATGGACAGATCATCCAAAATGAAAATCAATAAGGAAACACAAGCTTTAAATGATACATTAAAGAAGATGGACTTAATTGATGTTTACAGGACATTCCATCCAAAAACAACAGGATACACATTTTTCTCAAGTGCTCATGGAACATTCTCCAGGATAGATCATATCTTGGGTCACAAATCAAGCCTTGGTAAATTTAAGAAAATTGAAATTGTATCAAGTATCTTTTCCGACCACCATGCTATGAGATTAGATATCAATTACAGGAAAAGATCTGTAAAAAATACAAACACATGGAAGCTAAACAATACACTACTTAATAACAAAGTGATCACTAAAGAAATCAAAGAGGAAATCAAAAAATACCTAGAAACAAATGACAATGGAGACACGACGACCCAAAATCTATGGGATGCAGCAAAAGCAGTTCTAAGAGGGAAGTTATAGCAATACAATCCTACCTTAAGAAACAGGAAACATCTCGAATAAACAACCTAAACTTGCACCTAAATCAATTAGAGAAAGAACAAAAAAACCCCAAAGTTAGCAGAAGGAAAGAAATCATAAAAATCAGATCAGAAATAAATGAAAAAGAAATGAAGGAAACAATAGCAAAGATCAATAAAACTAAAAGCTGGTTCTCTGAGAAGATAAACAAAATTGATAAACCATTAGCCAGACTCATCAAGAAAAAAAAGGAGAAGACTCAAATCAATAGAATTAGAAATGAAAAAGGAGAAGTAACAACTGACGCTGCAGAAATACAAAAGATCATGAGAGATTACTACAAGCAACTCTATGCCAATAAAATAGACAACGTGGGAGAAATGGACAAATTCTTAGAAATGTACAACCTGCCAAGACTGAATCAGAAAGAAATAGAAAATATGAACAGACCAATCACAAGCACTGAAATTGAAACTGTGATTAAAAATCTTCCAACAAACAAAATCGTAGGACCAGATGGCTTCACAGGCGAATTCTATCAAACATTTAGAGAAGAGCTAACACCTATCCTTCTCAAACTCCTCCAAAATATAGCAGAGGGAGGAACACTCCCAAACTCATTCTACGAGGCCACCATCACCCTGATACCAAAACCAGACAAGGATGTCACAAAGAAAGAAAACTACAGGCCAATATCACTGATGCACATAGATGCAAAAATCCTCAACAAAATACTAGCAAACAGAATCCAACAGCACATTAAAAGGATCAAACACCATGATCAAGTGGGGTTTATTCCAGGAATGCAAGGATTCTTCAACATACGCAAATCAATCAACGTGATACACCATATTAACAAACTGAAGGAGAAAAACCATATGATCATCTCAATAGATGCAGAGAAAGCTTTTGACAAAATTCAACACCCATTTATGATAAAAACCCTCCAGAAAGTAGGCATAGAGGGAACTTTCCTCAACATAATGACAAACCCACAACCAACATCGTCCTCAATGGTGAAAAACTGAAAGCATTTCCACTAAGATCAGGAACAACACAAGGTTGCCCACTCTCACCACTCTTATTCAACATAGTTTTGGAAGTTTTAGCCACAGCAATCAGAGAAGAAAAGGAAATAAAAGGAATCCAAATCGGAAAAGAAGTAAAGCTGTCACTGTTTGCAGATGACATGTTACTATACATAGAGAATCCTAAAGATGCTACCAGAAAACTACTAGAGCTAATCAATGAATTTGGTGAAGTAGCAGGATACAAAATTAATGCACAGAAATCTCTGGCATTCCTATACACTAATGATGAAAAATCTGAAAGTGAAATCAAGAAAACACTCCCATTTACCATTGCAGCAAAAAGCATGAAATATCTAGGAATAAACCTACCTAAGGAGACAAAAGACCTGTATGCAGAAAATTATAAGACACTGATGAAAGAAATTAAAGATGATACAAATAGATGGAGAGATATACCATGTTCTTGGCTTGGAAGAATTAACATTGTGAAAATAACTCTACTACCCAAAGCAATCTACCGATTCAATGCAATCCCTATCAAACTACCACTGGCACTTTTCACAGAGCTAGAACAAAAAATTTCACAATTTGTATGGAAACACAAAAGACCCCAAATAGCCAAAGCAATCTTGAGAACGAAAAATGGAGCTGGAGGAATCAGGCTCCCTGACTTCAGGCTATGCTACAAAGCTACAGTAATCAAGACAGTATGGTACTGGAACAAAAACGTAAAGATAAATCAATGGAACAGGAGAGAAAGCCCAGAGATAAACCCACGCACATATGGTCACCTTATCTTTGATAAAGGAGGCAGGAATGTACAGTGGAGAAAGGACAGCCTCTTCAATAAGTGGTGCTGGGAAAACTGGACAGGTACATGTAAAAGTATGAGATTAGATCACTCCCTAACACCATACACAAAAATAAACTCAAAATGGATTAAAGACCTAAATGTAAGGCCAGAAACTATCAAACTCTTAGAGAAAAACATAGGCAGAACACTCTATGACATAAATCACAGCAAGATCCTTTTTGACCCACCTCCTAGAGAAATGGAAATAAAAACAAAAATAAACAAATGGGACCTAAAGAAACTTCAAAGCTTTTGCACAGCAAAGGAAACCATAAACAAGATGAAAAGACAACCCTCAGAATGGGAGAAAATATTTGCACATGAAGCAACTGACAAAGGATTAATCTCCAAAATTTATAAGCAGCTCATGCAGCTTAGTAACAAAAAAACAAACAACCCAATGCAAAAATGGGCAGAAGACCTAAATAGACATTTCTCCAAAGAAGATATACAGACTGCCAACAAACACATGAAAGAATGCTCAACATCAGTAATCATTAGAGAAATGCAAATCAAAACTACAATGAGATATCATCTCACACCAGTCAGAATGGCCATCATCAAAAAATCTAGAAACAATAAATGCTGGAGAGGGTGTGGAGAAAAGGGAACACTCTTGCACTGTTGGTGGGAATGTAAATTGATACAGCCACTGTGGAGAACAGTATGGAGGTTCCTTAAAAAACTACAAATAGAACTACCATATGACCCAGCAATCCCACTACTGGGCATATACCCTGAGAAAACCATAATTCAAAAAGAGTCATGTACCAAACTGTTCATTGCAGCTCTATTTACAATAGCCCGGAGATGGAAACAACCTAAATGTCCATCATGGGATGAATGGATAAAGAAGATGTGGCATATATATACAATGGAATATTACTCAGCCATAAAAAGAAATGAAATTGAGCTATTTGTAATGAGGTGGATAGACCTAGAGTCTGTCATACAGAGTGAAGTAAGTCAGAAAGAGAGAGACAAATACCGTATGCTAACACATATATATGGAATTTAAGAAAAAAATAATGTCATGAAGAACCTAGGGGTAAGACAGGAATAAAGACACAGACCTACTAGAGAATGGACTTAAGGATATGGGGAGGGGGAAGGGTAAGCTGTGACAAAGAGAGAGAGAGGCATGGACATATATACACTACCAAACGTAAGGTAGATAGCTAGTGGGAAGCAGCCGCATAGCACAGGGCGATCAGCTCGGTGCTTTGTGACCACCTAGAGGGGTGGGATAGGGAGGGTGGGAGGGAGGGAGACGCAAGAGGGAAGAGATATGGGAACTTATGTATATATATAACTGATTCATTTTGTTGTAAAGCAGAAACTAACATACCATTGTAAAGCAATTATACTCCAATAAAGATGTTTTAAAGAAAGTATAAATAAATAAGACAGAGAATGAATTTTAACCTCATCTAGTTATGGAAAACATGGAAATAATAACACATGCCTTTTCTAGACCACACTTCCAGATTACAAAGATGAGAAAGGAAAGTTAACTTTGGAAAATAAATATGTTTAGAGTCTCCTAAAAAAAAAAAAAAAAAGTCTAAGCAAAGAGAAAGAAAATAAAAGTCATCTGGGATGCTTAGAATTAGGGTAGAGGTAGCAGGGGGTGGAGAGGACAATTGGTAGAAGATAGGGCTGTAGAGATGTTTTGAAGGTCCTTGCATGTAAATTAACTGTTCAAATGTCATCCAATAAGTAATGCTGAAAATTAAAGGATTTTAGAGAGGAAAGTAGCATGAACAGACCCTGGTGTTTGAAAGGCAACTCCGGTCTTAGAGTATGGGATAGATTGTAGCAAGGCAGAGAGTGGAGGCAGGGGCACCAGCTGTGAGACTACTGCAATGGTCCAAACAAGACATGGGCCTCAAAGTAGAATGGTGGACATGATGGTGGAAATAAGGAGGCATTTTGGAAATAAAATTGACAAGACCTGGTAAAACATTAGAGCTAGAAGTGAGGGGTATGTGTAAGGGATTCTGTGGTGTGAGATGTGATTAATGTGCCATTGAAGGGAGGGGTTCTGAGAGATGGGTGAGAATGGCATGACAATGGGGACCTCAGGTCTTACCAGGCAAGTCTCCACTGCTGATCTTTACAACTACACCTGCCAGCTGGCTGGATAGGCTAACATGAACATTTAGCCATTTGATTCTTCTTCATCCTCAGGTAGAAATTTTTAAATCATGAAATTAAAAAAAAATCTCTTTCTATATTTTGGATTATTATTTATGTAACCTCATATAGCAGTTTTTAAAACATAATATCCAAAAGTTCTTTAAAAGGGGCATCTACATTTTTATATGAAAAGGAGATATGAACGTAATAAAAATTCTTGATGTCCTTTCAATCATTCGAAGTATTTATATCAGTGACACATGAGGAACTAGGATTCAAAAACATGGAAATCAAGTAGAAGTGCTATTACATTTCAAAGATTTCAAGAATAATCCTCTAGGTACCCAGTCTAAATTTATACCCTAATGTCTGCATCATGGTGCAAAGATCCTCTAAACCATGCAGAGAAGAAAATTGTTTTTCATTATTATTTTGGGGGATGGCATGGTGGTGATGCTACTGTTGTATTCCCAGTTTCCACTCTAGTGAAAACAATCAAAAAACTTCTCTATGAAGGCTTTTGCCACTCTGGTCCTAAAATGGGCCAGATTCTGGCTGAAAAATCAGGCAAAACAGACTGAATCCTGTGAAACTCACCACGCCTTTTTCCCATATTACTAACATCCGGTCCTCAACACCATTCACTCCATTGGGAATCTTAGTAAAATCGTCCTTCCCAAGAGCTTTCTGGCAGGTGTTGAAAGTGCAGTGGTCAGACCCTGTTATGGTTAGATCACCACTGTAAAAGAGAAACACACAAGAGCAATAGGGGTGAGTAGATAGAATATGTCAGGAGGAAGCTACCATAACCTTCCCTGGTCTCTGGACCCCATTCTCAACTGACAGTCAGAAAACTGCAATGGAGAATGGGCAGCTTTTTCAAGTACATATTTCACCCATGCCTGTCTCTATTCCAGGAAACACTTTGGGAGAATAATACTCTTACATGAAGTATGATGAAGGATCGTGCTTGGGTCAGAAAAAGTGGGTTCTAGGCTCCATCACCTACTGGCTATGTGACTATGAGTTTGTCCAGTGCTCAGTTTCTCATCTAGAAATTGGTAATTATATATACTTGATGACAATTATTCAGGGTCACTGGCAATAACATAAGTGAAAATTTCTTGTGAGTACAGAACTACACAAAGGTGAACCAGGGTGATCCACATGAACAGAGGCAGCCCCTGGCCACATGGCAATGTTGTGATGAGCAGAGGTGGGACACTGGCTGAGGATGTTGAGGTCACGAGCAACAGGAATTGTGCTTTGACCTGTGAGTCACCTTGGGGATGTAGAAGGCTGAAGGAGGTAGGAGCCTGAAAGGAAATGGCAAGTGAACTCTTGGACAGTCTGTGGTGAAAAGCTCTTTTGTTAACTTGGATCTGAGTATCCGTGAATGGGGAATGTCTGAATGTCCATGAATGGTGTATTTCTCAAGAATAAATGATCAACATGTCTCCCAAAACAGCATCTGAAAATAGTTTGGATGGCCTTTCACGGGGATAACCTGCTCAGAGGGTAGGATTTTGCCTTTCACCTCTCCAGTGGCTAGATCATCATCTCTTGTATCTATACAACAAGCACATCTGGTTCCTGGGTTGTTTCAGCATAGAAAAATACTCAAGACTATTCTGTATGATAAAAATAGGGCATATTGAAGAGACCTGGTCCTAGGCAGCAAGAGATAGAAAAGACAACGAAAACATCAGAGCAGAGGAAAATTTCAGTAAAAATGATCCAATTTCTCTGTGGCCAGGAGAAATTTTATACCACATCATAACACAATTAAGCCAATGCTTTTGGGTCTCCAGATGAAGGATTCCCCAGGGCCTGTGAGGTCAAGTAGGACAGAAGACTGGGAGGTCAATGGAAGGTCCAGATGGTAGGACAAGATCTCCTACACTCAAAACACTCAAGATTTGGGACCAGCAAAACATCTTCTTTTGGCAAAATACCTTACAATCATCTACTAAACTATTACTTAGCCAATAGATTCATGAGGAAGTCAGGCGTTGAAGGGTCCGGTCGTAGGGGTGGACCCATAACGTGATGGGCTGCATGGGGCCATTCTCTATTCCAGTAGTGAGTGCCATCTGTGCCGAGACCTGCTGCGATGGCTTCTCCATAGACCACCTTCCCTGGAAAGTTCAAAGGGAAGCGTTCAGCACCTCGATTTGCTCCTAAGAGAGCCATTTGACAAACACATAAATATTAGTCTTCTCTGTCCTACCTAAACTACAATTTACCTCTCTGATCAGGACTGAAAAGTAAAATCTACTGTTTACCGAGCCTTTCCTATGCTCCAGTCAGTGTGCACTGCATGCTGTGGTAGATGACTGTACCCACTCGCTGATATTAGGCTTGGCCTCATGGCTTCCTTTGGCCAATTATATATGAATAGAAGTAACATGTGCTGCTTCCAAGCAGAACCTGTTAGAGCCACAATGAGTTCTCCCTCTGTCATGAGACCAGTAGAAGCTGCTTCTTCAGGTGTGTCTCAGAATGAAGAGACTATAGAGCAGAGGCAGAGCCAACCGGTGATGGATATGAGTACGAATAAGAAATAAATCTCTGCCATTGTAAGCCACTGATATTTTCGGTTAATTTGTCACTGTAGCATAACCTAGCAAAAGCTGGCTGAAACATGTGCCATTCTAATGGAATCTTCTCAAAAACCCTATCTGGGAAAAGCTATTATTATCTCCATTAAAGTATGAGTCCTGGGCAAATATCTAGAGAAAACTATAATTCAAAAAGACACATGCACCCCGATGTTCACTGCAGCACTATTTACAATAGCAACCTAAATGGAAGACATGGAAGCAACCTAAATGTCCATCAACAGGTGAATGGATAAAGAGGATGTGGTACATATATACAATGGAATATTACTCAGCCATAAAAAAGAATGGAATAATGCCATCTGCAGCAACATGGATGGACCTAGAGATTATCATATACTAAGTGAAGTAAGCCAGACAGAGAAAGAGAAATATCACTTATATGTGGAATCTAAAAAACAATGATACAAATGAACTTATTTACAAAACAGAAATAGACCCACAGACATAGAAAACAAACTTATGGTTACCAAAGGGGAAGGGAGGGAGGGATAAATTAGGAGTCTGGGATTAACAAATACACACTACTATATGTAAAATAGATAAACAACGAGGACCTACTGTATAGCACAGGGAACTATATTTAATATTTTGTAATAATCTGTAAGGGAAAAGAATCTGAAAAAGAATATATATATATATATGTATATATGTGTATAACTGAATCACTTTGCGGTACACCTGAAACTAACACAGCATTATAAATCAACTATGTTTCAATAAAATAAATAAATAAAGATAAAACTTTTATAAAAGATGAGGTTAAGGCTTA
Source organism: Globicephala melas (assembly GCF_963455315.2). Taxonomy (NCBI): domain Eukaryota; kingdom Metazoa; phylum Chordata; class Mammalia; order Artiodactyla; family Delphinidae; genus Globicephala; species Globicephala melas. Next base: position 47,481,483 of record NC_083330.1, read on the forward strand.
TAGGATTAAGTAACTTTTGTACAGTTAAATTACACGCACTCAGCATAGACGGGGTGGAGAAGGTAGGGTCTGAATCCAGGCATTTTGACTTGAGTGGTCCTAACCTCTACACTCTACTATCCTGATGACAATGATCTTATGGTCATACAGAGTCCAACCACACTATATCTCTGTTGCAAGTAGACCGATCATCTTTGCACACCCTTAAGGTATAAACCTCCTCTAAAAACTTATGTTAAATAAAATAACACTCAGATAATAAAACTGTAGCCAGAACTGCATATTTATAAAATCATGCAAATGAGGCCATCAAAAGCACACAGTGTTAGAAAAGTTAATAGCGTGTAGTGAATTTGAATTTAAAATCAGGAGCCTATCTCTGATTAGCATTTGTCAGCATAATAGATTCTTTGGCATCCACCTGCTCATATCCAAGCCGTCATGAAGGAGAGTGCACAGAAAGGAGAAGCTGGCATCCCAATTACTTCACTCTGGTTAACCAGACGCCACAGACTTGAGTTAAAATCCTGATATACAACTGAAATGCACTGATTTCCTCAGAGTCCTGACAGTGGATGGCCACCAGCTGCCTGAGTCATATCGAACTGGAACGTAGCACCCTATTACCTCACAGATCATTTCTCCCCCAAATGAGCCATCTTCCTCCAGTGAGCCTAGGGATTTGAAAAACCGTGAAAGCAAGGCTGCTTGAAGCCTAACCAACTTTGCCTCTTATGTAACCTAGCATCAAACTATTGTTAATAAAAGTTATCCTCCAAGAAGTGAGCCACGGCTAATATCCTTCACTTTCATGATATACACACACTAGATGAATCCCACCCCATTTCTTACTGTCCTCTTCCCGGAAAAGAGGAAATGCCGTTAGTATCTCCTTCTGGTGTACCGAACAAGAAGCAATCACTTTTAACATGAACTAAGAGGTAATGCACTATTTCCTGGAGAGATAACAGGACGGGCATGGTATTTCATCTGCAGGTACAAAGAGACCTTCCTATTCCAAGAGAACTTCTTACGGATGCTTGGACAATGAAAAACTCAGATTCTTGATCTGCAATCACTTTACAAGTTGCCAACTCAGGATTTTTCCTGGTACTTCATTACAGAGGAAAGAGTCTTATCACATGTTCTGTTCAATCATTTGGCCCATCAAGGTGGTATGGGAATACAGTTCCAAAATTTCTACAATTTTAATAGCTCTCAGGAAAAATGAAAAGTGTCAGCATCTACCAGGAGTCTGCCAGGACTGTTCTGAAACCAGATGACAGGTAATTTCCTTGGAAGGGTTTAGCACCTTTACAATATGACGTGCCACTTTTTTGGTCTATACAACAAGCTCTTTGTTTACAGGGTTATTTTCAACTGTCTCCCCATTAATTTATCTGTAAGTACTTAAAAAAATGAAAAAATAAAAAAGTAAAAATTCCTAACTATTCTTCCCTGTATTTCACAATGGTTCTAAGACATTTTTCAAAGGACTAAACAGCATGCAAACTGTAAAAAGAAAACAAGGGGCCTGGATAATACATAAATTGAAGAATCAAACTAGATTAATTCAGCATAACGGTGGGTTCTGTTAGATTTGGGCCAGAAATAAAGTAGTAATAAACACATCTAATGTATGTATAGCACTCTAGAGTTTGCAAATACAGCTTGAAGGTCATATATCTTACTTGACCTTCATGGCAACCCAAACACTGGTTTGACAGACAAAGAAACTGACACTCAATAAGACTAATTTGTCTATGACACAGGGGTAGTGAGTGGTACATTAGAATTAGAATCCTAGTATACTGATAACATACCATACATATGCAGTATGTTAGTAGGAAAAGTATCATTTTTCATTTCTTGGTAAAGAGCATGTTATTTTTAAAAGTCAACCATAAGATCTGTGGATGTGGTTAAGCAATTTTCCAATTTCACGTACTGGTTTGATTTACTACATTTAACAGGTTAGTAATGAAAAGTCCTAGATCTGTCCTAGCCTGATACTCTCCTGATTACACTCGAGACCAGACGATTTCAGCAACTCCTGGAAGATAGTACATATCCATCATTAATATCCTCCCGCTGTCTCAGCCAGTTTCACATTATGTTGTATCCTGTCTCCCCATACATGTTCTCTCCTTCTTTCTCCATCATTTAGCTCAAAACCAAAAAAAACCCTTCACTTATGATGCAATCTCCCAGTTAAAGGAGTTCTGCTCTCTGAGAGATTGTTACGATTTCCAAATAGTGAAACATGTCCAACCAACCAAAACTACCCCCCATCCCTGACCAGACAGCCCATTGTTTATTAGATGAAAGTGATAGAGCAGATGTTAACATCTTGTCTGAATTTGGGAGCAGCATTTAATCAAGTCATGGGATCTTTTAGAAAAGGTTGAAAGATGCAGAGAAGCTGGCATAGGTGCCCCAGAGTGGAAGCACCGGCTGCCAAACAGAAGGCCAAACGCTTTTATAAAAATAATTTCTCCCGGCTAGAAGGATAAAGTAGAACCTTCCTGGGCTTCGTCTGGGTTCAAAATATTACACTTACAACGAAAGAAAATAATTGAGAAGGAAAATACGTAGAAGCAGCATAATAAAGTAGATCACACAGATTCAGGTTCAAATCCCGATTTTGCTTTTAGTTGGTGACCTTGTGCATGATGAGTCATTGCTCTTGGTCTCAGTTTTTCTCATCTATGAAATGGGATCGTAACGTCCCTCTAGTGTGGCAATTTTGTGAGGATCAAACAACTTAACATATACGAAAATATCTAGCATCTTCCTGGGATCCTGGAGTCACTTCATGTTATGAGCTGAATTGTGTCCCTTGTCAAAATTCACATGTTAAAGTCCTAACCCCCAGGATCTCAGAATGTGATTGTATTTGGAGATAGGGCGCTTTAAAGAGGTAATTAGGTTGAAATGAGGTCATTAGAAGTGAGCCCTCATTTAATACGACTGGGGTCCTTAAAAGAGGTAATTAGGTTAAAATAAGGTCATTAGAAGTGAGCCCTCATTCAATACAACTGGGGTCCTTATAAGGAGAGGAAATCTGGACACACACACACACACACACACACACACAGAGGGAAGACAATGTGAAGACACAAGGAGGAGACAGCCCTTCCAAGCCAAGGAGAGAGGTCTGGAGCGCACGCATCCTTCCTTCAGTGCCCACAGGTAAACCAATGTTGCCAACACTTAGGTCTTGAACTTCTATCCTCCAGGACTGTGAGAAAATTAATTTCCATTGTTTTAAGCCACCCAGTCTGTGGTACTTTGTTAGAGCAGCAAACAAATACATTCTACAAATGTTAGTTTCCTTATGGTTACACAATTCTTCTTCTTCTTTTTTTTTTTAATCTTTTAAAATGGGCAGTCTTGAACTGCTTTGCAGTTGGACATAAGGTAAATCATCTTGTTCTAAATTTAAAGGACAAGGGATGTTCGGATGTTCATGCACAAGAAAGAAAAAGGAAGCCTGAGATTCAAATCCACCTTAACTCGGGCACACATCAACCCTTTCTTAGGAAAAGTACTGGTTACCAAGCATCAGCTCATCGTACTTGTGTGAGATTTGGTTTTCTCTATTCAGCACCAACAAGCAGGGGGCAGTGTGACCACATGGGCAGAGTGGCCTCTGTGTGGCCCTTTCTCCCTGTTAGTCCCCAAATACAAGAGAAATACGCTGGGGGGGCGGGGGGCAGAGTTTAAATAAAATGGAAAATAGGACATCTAAACCTCCCTGTAAGAGAAGTTTATATTTTACAGCAATAAGCCTGGAAAATAAAGCTTTCTACAACATGGAAAACCAAAACCAAACCAAAGCAAAGCAAAGCAAACAAAAAAACCCCAACCATCATGTAGCCCAGTTCACTGGAAGCTACCTGAGAACCACAGTTATCTTAATCATTTTTGCAAATCCAATGCCGAAAGCACAGTGCCAAGCACATATTAGGTGTCCAATAACTTGGTTTTTTATGAAAAGCATAAAGAAAACATTTTATTAATAAGTTCAAGTGACAGTCATATTTATACCCTGAAGACACGAATATGGATGTAAAATAGAATGAGTTTTATTAAGGTAAATTAAAACAAGTTAAACAGGGAACTAAAAAACAGTATTGAAAATTTCAGTCATTAATTGGTAAACAAATTTATTATAACAGATATACACCAAAGAGAGCAGCAAGTAAGCTGCTGGGAGAAACTGCCACCACTCTAAGCAAAGCACCAGAAAAATAATGAATCCACGTGCATGCAAGTTTTACTGGGAGGTGGGAAGGAGAGGTGAACAATATGTCTTTTTAAACACTATTAATTCCATATGTCAATACACGGCAGAAAAGGCACATCGATACCCAAAGCTATTCAAACCAAAGTAAAAAGTACCTCTGTCACTGAAACAAATGACATATATGGACACATATACTATTTGCACAAAGACCAGAGTACAGTGAGTGAGAGAGGTCTAAGAGTGGTAGGTGGGAACTTCTATATGAGATACAATTTCAGCTGGTTTGTCCAACTTTATACTGGGGGTATGGAGCAAGGGAGGGGGGATTCTGCTTCTGGAAGAAAAGGATAACACTCTAGGGTCAGCCTTCTGATTCACTTGCCTCATTTTTGCAAAAGTGGCTTCTCACAGTAAAGATGGGAACTAACCTAGTTACTCAACTTAGATTAACTGAGACTTGAAATAAGCATGAAATTGAAATTCCTTGCAAACGGTCAAAGGCAACTCAGCTCTCCATGGCTTGCACGTGAAAGCTTTCTTCTTTTCCCTGTAACCTGCTTTTCACTTTTTATTGCAGGTGCTGAACGCTAAAAGGAAATATCATGGTAGGGAAACCGCAGGCTTTGAAAGAAAGCTGATGGACTGAACATGCATTCCCGTCTCTGGCTTTCCAGTTCACATCAAACCCCGGTGAAGATGTACAACAGATGAACAAAATCCAAAACGGTGCTGAGAATAAAAGAGGAACCATGGCCGACCAGAGGTCATGATAGATTGTAGGAAGACAGAAAGCAGATGGGATGGCGATGCTTATTAAGGAAAGTAGAGGCAGCTACAGCTTGAACTCAAACGAGCAGAAGGGTCATGACAGACATTCCTCCTGCTGCGGGGAAGGGGATGAGCTGGGGCAGTTAGCCCTCATCCCGCCCTCTGCCTGGGGAATAAAGCTTTCTAAGGTGGTGCTGATGCTACAGAGTGAAGCTCACCTGACAACCGAAGCTCACCAGTAACCACGCCCCATTTACATTCACAATGTTCACAGTCTCACTGTTGGTGCTCTCATTTGGGGGCGGGGCCTACTCACCAGCAGAGGGGGATCCACACCAGCTCCCTCCTCTAATCACCTGAACTGTCCAGTCATGAATACAGACAGCCCAAGATCACCAGACACTTAAAGAAAAAACAAACAACATAAAAAGAAGGGCCAAGATGTTTAAAAAAAAAAAACTGAAAAATTGACTCAGCAAGAAACAAGAAGATCCAGAAAACAGAATTAAAAAAAAAAAAATCTCTGTTAGTATTCTAATGAGGTCAAAAAGATCTCATCCATTGAAGGAAAAGTGTTTTCTTGGAAATAAATATATGATTACCAAAATGAAAGTTTATTAGAAGGAAAGAAGAAGTAAACAAAATCCTTTCCTAAAATATAGAGCAAAAATCAGGCTTTTTTAAAGGTGAAAGTAGTTAAAGGACATGGAGGCTTAGTTCAAGAGGTCTTCTAGTGGAGTTCCAAGAGAGGAACAGAGAAAATTAATATGAAGGAAATAATAGAAGAAAAATGTTCAGAATCAAAGATCAGCCTTCAGATTAAACAGACATCTGAACATGAAGGTGAATTTTTAAAATCCTACCGCTAAACATAGTCTTAATATAAATTCTGGAAGTCTAAAATGAAGAGAAAATATAAAAATCTTCCAGATGGTGAAAAGAGTGACCAAAGGACGTGAATTTTATTGGCATTTGTCTACGTATCAGTAACACTAGACGCCAGAAGGGAATGAAATGGTGCCCTTATAATTCACAAGGAAATCATTCTGAACCTAGAATTCTATGTCCGTTCAAGTTGCAAACAAGCTTGAGGACAAAGAATCAGAAAATTTACCTTCTAACACTCTTCCTTTAAAACTCACATGAGAGGGACTTCCCTGGTGGCCCAGTGGTTAAGAATCTGCCTTCCAAGGCAGGGGACACAGGGAACTAAGATCCCACATGCTGCGGGGCAACTAAGCCCGAGCACTCTGGAGCCCGTGTGCCACAGCAACTAAGACCTGATGCAGCGAAATAACTAACTAAATAAATGTTTTTTTAAAAAAATCACATGAGAATCTTCACAGTGATTCAAGAAAAGGGGAGAGATGGGAACCAAGAAACAGTATATCCAACCTAGGATTCTGTGAAAAGAAATCCAAGGATGGCATCTCTACACCTTGGAAAGTATAAAAATAAAGCAGAAAGCCAAAAGATTCTCCTCTTAAAAAAATATCTCTGGGGCTTCCCTGGTGGCGCAGTGGTTGGGAGTCCGCCTGCCGATGCAGGGGGCGCGGGTTCGTGCCCCGGTCCGGGAGGATCCCACGTGCCGCGGAGCGGCTGGGCCCGTGGGCCATGGCCGCTGGGCCTGCGCGTCTGGAGCCTGTGCTCCGCAGCAGGAGAGACCACAACAGTGAGGGGCCCGCATACTGCAAAAAAAAAAAAAAAAAAAAAAAAAAAAAATCTCTGCAAGAAGAGCTGATTCATTTCAACAGAAGCTGATTCCATTCAATAGAAGGTATGAGGTAGAAGCTGGAAAATCTTCATGATATAGTAAAGGAAGTGTACATGTTTCTTTTCTGAACCTATATTAAGAAGAGCTAATTGGAAAAATTCCAAGCCAAAAAAAAGACAAGACAATAATGGTCTGAATACGTGGCAAACTAAAATAAGGCATGCCGTTCATCTTATGGGAGTGTAGGAAAGGAAACCCCCTTCACCTTGACACCTGGCCTCTCCAAGAGTTAAATGACATTAGCTTTCACTCTCAAGTTAGTGATATAAATTCCTCTGAGGTTCTCTTCTCCTGAATTGTTTCTACCAAGAAGAGTATTTCCACAATCTTACTTTATAAGTTCTAAATTTTAGACCTAACCTATAGACAAAGCTTGGAAGACCTGATTCTAGTCCTAGAGCCAACTGAAAATGCTGTAACTCCTGTCCATGTAAAGATAATAATACAGCTGAAAGAAGTCAGGAGGGGGCAGAGAGGGTGATGCTGGGCCTCTCAATTCCTTTTCAGCCTAGTAGAGAATAAAGAGATACCACACACAAAACAATAGCCAAAACACATAAATTTAAGTAATATTACCTGAAGTGAACATTTACTACTAACAAAACTCAGGAGGTGAGAGGTAAGATTTATGTAGGCTAGACTGTTCTTTTTTCATCACTCAGAGTCAAGTGATACTGTCAAAAATTTATGTCATTGCTTACAAATTTATGGTTTAGAAATTTGAAGGAAACCACCAAAAAAATAGACATGGTTAAAAATTGCTAGTTCCAAGGACTGAGCTGAGAGAGATAGAAGATGTTTACTCTTCACTTAATACATTCTTGATCATTTCCATTTCTGGAATGTTTTCTTCTTTTAACAATGATAAAAAAATAACAAAATGATGGCAATATTTTAAATAAATTTGTTAAAAATGTAAGGCCAATAAACAAAACCAATTAAATAACTTGGTATCTGCATTTCCCAACTCTGTAAACTGATTTCTTCTGGAACAGAGTGGAGGGTAATAAAAAATATGGGCTTTGGAGTTGGATAGACTTGAATTTCAGGTTTAGGACGTACTAGTAAAGTGATCTTGGGCTTAATTTACCAAACTTTCCCAAGCCTCAGTTTCATCAGTCACAAAACAGTGATAAAATTTAGCTTGAAGCATTGTTATGACAATTTAAGAAAATATTGTATATTACAATGCAGTGGTGAGATAATATATAACAAAACTTGAAATGAGATAAAAGATATACTAAAATATGTGCCAAGCACATATTAAGCACTCAACAAAGTTAGTTGTTATAATCATTAACCCTCAGGTCGCTATCTCTGAAGGGTATATAGTTGGCAATTCAACAATAAAATCCAAGGTAATAAGAGCATTGAATTGCTAGGCAACTACAATAGAGACAAGTACTAATTGGGTATCTTTTGTGCCTCCTTGGGCAGTGAGCCTCAAATTCAATACGCATAGGAATCACCTGGGGTTCTAGTTATAAGGGGACATTCTGATTCGGTGCATCTGGGATGGGGTCCAAGGACCTGCATTGCTAACGAGCTCTCATGGGATGTCAGCACTGTGTTCCAGGGACCACACTCTGAGTGGCAAGGCCCTAGATGATGGAATGGGCTGGCAAAGGTATTTACAGATGTTCATATTACAAATCTATAAGGCTGAATTTTTTCTTCTTTAAACAAGATAACAATGAATCGATGTATCTTGCTCTTTTATGTTCAGAAATTACATTAGATAATAAATGCGTACATGGGACTTCCTTGGTGGTGCAATGGTTAAGAATCCACCTGCCAATGCAGGGGACACAGGTTCGATCCCTGGTCCGGGAAGATCCCACATGCCACGGAGCAACTAAGCCTGTGTGCCACAACTATTGAGCCTGTGCTCTAGAGCCCACGAGCCACAACTACTGAAGCCCACACTCTCTAGGGCCTGCATGCCACAGCTGCTGAGCCAGCGTGCTGCAACTACTGAAGCCCCTGTGCCTAGAGCCCGTGCGCCACAATGAGAAGCCACCACAATGAGAAGCCTGCGCACCGCAGCGAAGACCCAATGCAGCCTAAATAAATAAATAAATAATAAATTTAAAAAATAACTTTAAAAAAATAAAAATAAAAAAATAAATGCATACAGAGTAATCTTCTGTAAAAGCTCAGTGTGTCCACCAGCTCTTGTCACTCTGTACTCCCCGTGGACCTGCCCTTGGATTAGCTGATGCAGTCACCATGTGAATGGACTGACACTGCTTGACCACCTGTGAGAGGTCACATGCCAGCGATGGAACAATCTCTCGTGCTAATTTATTCTGGACCTCTGCTGCCTCTGACGATTGCACATTAGAGTATTTTCACAAGTGTTATTACGGTAAATCTGACTCAACTAGAGCATCTGGGCTGACGTTTTAAGTATTTCATGTTTACAACCCCTTTGCAAAGGGATTTAGCAACGTCCAAAAAGTAGATATGCACGTGCCCTTTGAACCATTTCCAGGTTCTCATTTCTAGGACTCTTCCCTGAGGCTACGCTTTTGTGGGAGACAGAATAATGGCACCCCAAAGATGTCCCCATAACCTGTGAATATGTTAACGCTACTTGGCAGAAGGGACTTCACCGATGTGAGTAAATTAAGGATCTTGAGATAGGGAGATTATCCTGAATTAATTAGGTGGGTTCAATGTCATCCAAGGACCCTTAAAGTAGAAGAGAGATCAGGATAATGCAATGTTCTCCATCCACCATTGCTGGCTGTGAAAATGGAGGAAGGGAGACAGGAAGCAAGGAATGTAGGTGGTCTCTAGAAGCTAGAGAAGGCAAGGAAGGGCATACCCCCTAGAGCCTCCAGAAGGAACACAGCTCTGCTAACACCTTGGTTTCAGCCCAGTGTGACCGACTGCAGACTTCCGACCTCCAGAGCTGTAAGATAATAAATTTGTGTTGCTTTAAGCCATTAGGTTTGCTGTAATTTGTTACAGCAGTAATAGGAGACTAATACACCTTCCACAAATATGAAATAGCATAGGCAAAGGACATCACTGTGGTTTTATTTGTAACAGCTAAAGACTGGAAACGACCCAAATGTCCATAATTAGAGACTAGTTGAACAAATACAGTGGCATCCTCTGCACCTGTAAACAAGAATGAGGAAGCTCTCTATACCTAATATGAGCTGACCTTTAGCACATATTTTCAAGTAGGAAAAAACAAGATACAGCACACTATGGATTTTACCTTTCAAGTAGGAAAGAAAGAGAAATAAGAATATACATGTGTTCCTTTTTCATAAAGAGAAACACTACAGGGTAGGCCAGAAATAAATTAATAAAAATAATTACTTATGGGTATTTGATGAAGAAGCTAGGGAAGGAAGCAAGATATCTCTGAGAATATATCTTTTATTTTTTTATTTATTTTTTTTGAGAATATATCTTTTAATATATCACTTTGACTTTTGGGCCAGGTAAGTGTTTTCCATATTCAAAATATAAAATTATATTTAAAAATAATTTAAAGTAAAATTAAAATATTCATATTTAATTTTAATAGTTTTCTGCCTACGATTTACATTCTAAAACCTTCCCTAGACTTACTCCGCTGCTAATGGAATTCTATCCCAATGCAACATAAATACTCAAATCGAGAAACTGTTTCCTGACAGAACTGGCAAAATCACAGATTGCTGGTGGGTTAAGATTGACCATTTCTGCTGATTTTGCTGTTTGTTAAACCATATTCTGACGTTACGGACCTGACTGACAGGCTATGGGACACGGTACACCACTTGCAAAGCAAATAGAGAAAACCAATTTCACAGAGCTAGCAACAGCGCCATCTGGTGGCAAAACCTGAAGCTATAACTTAAAATTGAAGTACAGATTCTTTTTGAAGTGGTGTGCTCGTTTATACTGAAATTATACTATATGTGGGGAAAAAAAGCAACCAGAAATGGCTGGTAGTAAGACCTTATTAACTCCTGTGTGAAACTGAGGTGACTCAATACATGATACTGATATATTACATTTAAAAATGCATTTAGCTTGCACAAAATCCTTATTGAAACTCAAGCAACAAGAAGCAATTTTGAAAAAAATTATTTTAGTGTCAATTATAGACATGCCAAATCTATTTTCATAGTTTTTAAGATCGATGTTATAAAAATGCAGCCAGTTTCAGGTTAAAAAAACAAACAGCCAGGATGATTTACACAACTACTTCTGATTATCCGGGTTCCTAAAAGTGAGAGATAGAAACGACTACCACATCCCAGGAGGGTCTAAACTATTGACTAAAACACACCTTATTTGTCTTTCATTCTTCCTTTCCCAGTACAGGCTAATGAATAAAATTATTTCCATGTTCAATTCTTATCAAAAATAGGAGATTTTCTCCTTCTTTTAAGATGACTGTTTACACATAAAATTACACTATCGAAGTGAGGCAATTAAGCAATTTGGAGTAAACATAACTTTGCTTTAAAAATCTTATAATAATTGTCATAAAAACACTATTTGGATAATTGCTTCAATCGCGCCAACAATCAAGTTGCTGTGAGATGAATCAATTCGATTCAAAAGGAATTTGTGGAGCACCTACTGTGTGCCCTGCCTGACCCTGATTCAGGTACTGGAAGGGCTAGTGGAGGTGCCTAAAAGCCAGGGAAGCTTCTATAAAGTTCACTGGAGAGTTGGCAGTTAGTGGTGTGAAGGGCGGGGCTTGCGGCTGAAGAGGGCAGAAACAGACAGACGTGTAAGGCTGCGAGAACACAGAAAGGATGCTAATAAAAAGGGAGGAAGAAACGTTGGGATTGGGATTGACATATATACACCCATATGTATAAAACATAATAGGAACCTTCTGTATAAAAAAATAAAATTCAAAATAAAAAAGAAAGAAAAGTTGTGGGAATTCATGGGCAACTTTCTGATAAGCAAAAGCAGAGGTTGGCATTATTTTACCTTACACTTTAGCTAACAGTACTAGTTGTAAGCGAGGCTACAGTTCAGGAATTACCATCCCTCCTGGCATCTGCTATCACCCTTGCTGCGGACTTGCTCATCACGTGCACGACGCACAGAGGGCAGTTCACGGCGCCGGCTATGGTGATGGCTCTCAGCGTGGCTTCTGCCTCCACCGCTTCTGGGCGGCCCAGCTCATGGCCCTCAGGACCCGTTATCCCCAAAGCCAACATCTTCTTTGCTCCCTAAAAAAGGCAGCAGGAACATACACACCGGTGAGAAAGGTTTACTAACGACAACTCCTACAATTTTGTTGTGAAACGAATGCACTGCCAGGCTTTTATTTTAGATCTATTAGGTATAGGTGTGTGTGAATGTGTGCGTAGACTGTGTGTGTTTTGGGTAAAAATAATCTACTACTCTCAAAGCATATGTTAATTTTTCATATACACATTTCACAATCAAATTATTTTGATTGAAAAGGTGACAAAGATATGAGGTCTGTTCTAATCACAGTCTTTGAAAAGTAGTGTCCATATTTAAGACTTTTTATTGGTTCAGAACAAAATATAATAAAGTATTCTAGTCCCCCATATTATATCCTTGATGAAGCGACTCATGCGATTACGTAGTTAGTTCTATGTTTTACTGATTCATTCTCTTCATTGCCTTCTTCCCCGATCCACGGAGTGATATTAGACCAGTATTTCCTCTCTCCAAAAGGGTTATTCCTTCCTTACAAAAAAGTCCAGAAGTCAAGACTCAGAGTGTCAAAATGACTCACCTGGTGTCACACAGCTAGGAGGCGGAAGAGTCCAGTTTAAACCTGGTGTGTTTGAGCTTACAGCTCACGTTTTCCTCTTATCAACCCCCCTGCCCACCGCCCACCCCCCATCCCGGCCACGGGGCCTCCATCTCACTGACTTTAATGGGAACTGAGCCCAGGGAGACAGAAAGATCAGCTAATATAAAGGGTAAGAGACAGCTCTTTAAATCTTGCAGATGGTGTACCCTTTGGGCATTAATAACAGAATTAACATGAGAAATATCATCTAGATTCCTCCGCAGCACATTTTAATACCCAGTTTCTGAAAAGAATGGGGCTTTAAACAGCTACCTAATGCACTGCTTTAGTCATCAGATTTCACCGATGTCCACACTTTGGCATTTTGAACCAGCAGCTTGAGCTACCTAAAAAAAAAAAAAAAATGCTGGGGACACAAAGAAAAATATTTGTGTTTTTAGAATAAACCTTGTCTGAGATCTAAAAACTGATCTGAAAAAGGGAACTCCTCATTCCAATACATATGCCACCTGCAAAAAACTCAGAGCCGGACAGCAAGTAATTCAAGTCAAGTGTTTCCAAGCCACATAAAATCAGTTTCTGAATTTCCTTTCTTCCAATCCATTAAAGGAATTTACCTACCTGGGGCCAGTCGTCCTCACCTTAAGTTATGGCCATTTTCATTTCTGTGGAAGCTAGGAAGGCAGTTACTTACCTCTGCAATTAGGTCTCCATTTTCTGCATGAACTTCAGCAATGGCTCCAATTTCCTTGCACCAGGAGAAGACCTTGTACAGCTCCACATCTCTCAGCATGTACAGATCTCTATAGGCCATAAACACCTTGAAGGAGTTCACACCTTTATCCTGGGTAAGGATTTTCATTTCTTCTTTAACCTAAAAGGGCACAAAACCCACAGCAGAATGTCACTCTTTAATTTAAAGATAATATCAGCATTCTCCAAATTCTTGCATTCAGAAGAAAGTGAAGTAAAATAAGGACATCAGTTGGACTCCAGAAAAATGTAATGAAGGTCTTGATCTTTCCCCTAGGTTAGACCTCATTTCATCTGATGAATTGCTGTTGTTACGATACTTTTATTTTTAAACATTATTTATTTATTTTGGCTGCTCTGGGTCTTAGTTGCGGCAGGCGGGATCTTTAGTTGCGGCATGTGGGGTCTAGTTCCCTGACCAGGGATCGAACCCAGGCTCCCTGCATTGGGAGTGCAGAGTCTTAGCCATTGGACCACCAGGGAAGTAAGTCCCTACAATACTTTAAGTCATGAAACAGTTAATAGTATTTCCCCCAAATACTTCACTGTTAAACTTTATGAAATTCTCAGCATCTATCTCCTGATGAGAAGAAATTATTCTAGAACATGAAAACGAAGCCACTGGCAGCAACAGAGGCAATTTTGTCTCTAGAAGGAATCAGAGCTAATGTGAAGTAAGGGTTTGGGGTCAAATCTGAAACCTACAGGATGAGTTCAGAGATGCAGGTAGTGGAAGATGCAGACTGAGCCACTGGCAGCTCCTGGGAGTTGAGTGACTCTGGACCTGTCAGAAGCCTCAGGAGCCTTCTGGGTTGCCAACTAAAAGGTTCTGATCACCGATTCCGATGTGTGGAGGTGGGGAGGTTCCCCACCCTCACCAAGCGGCTCTCCAGACACCAGCTGGGGGGTATCCCACAATTAAACTCAATTTTCACACTATCTACCTGCACCAGGTAGACTGCACTGTGTTCCGCAAGTTAAGGGTTCAGTGCTATGGGGTGTCCAGGTTGTCACCTGCACTTCTGACCAACTGGCTATAAGTGAGAGCTTCCCACAACCCCCTCCTCGGATTCAATTAATTTGCTAAAGCGGTTCACAGAACTCAGAGAAACATTTTACTTACTGGATCACCAGCTTATGATAAAAGGATACGATAAAGGATATAGATGAACATCTGGATGGAAGAGGTATGTCCTAGGGCAAGGAATGGGGAAAGGGCATGGGGCTTGAATGCCCTCTCTGAGAGCGCCACTCTCCCCAAATCTCCAATTGCCCAGCATCCTGGAAGCTCTCCAAATCCTATCCTTTTAGGTTGTGGCGGAGGCTCAATTACACAGTCATGACTGATTAAAGCATTGGCCACTGGGGACTGATCCAGCCTCCAGCCCCTCTCCCCTCCCCTCCAGGTCAGCTGGGTGGGACTGAAATTTTCAACCCTCTAATAATACAGTTGGCTCCTGGGGCAATCAGTCCCCATCTTTAGGTGGGGTCTAAAAATCACCTCTTTACCATAATAAAAGACACCTTTGTTGCTGTCATCACTTAGGAAATTCCAAGGGTTTTAGGAGCTCTGTGCCAGAAATAGGGACGGAGACCAGATATGCATTTCTTATTATAAATCGCAACATCACACCAACGGTAAGGGACAAGTTAAGATCAAAACTAGCTTAGTAATTGCCCTTGCAGGTCCAATTCTAGTCTCAACAAAGACTAAAAACTTCAAAGGAAAAGTCAGAAGACGATCAAATAAAATTGCTTGAATTTCTACATGTTAAAAAAAAAAACCACACACACACATACATATATATAACATAAAATATAAAACAGAAATATATGACAAAACATAAAAATATATAACAGACAGGATTATAGCTCTTAGGTAATAAAAAATTTAAAAAGAGTTATTGCTTTTTCTACTTGATAAGAAAAACCCTAACATTCTAGGTAAAAAAATGTTACAGTTCAAACAGTAAATACAAATGACTAATAAACATGGAAAAAACGTTAACTTTCCTACTGATTAAAAAGTATAAAATAGGGACTTCCCTGGTGGCACAGTGGTTAGGAATCCACCTGCCAATGCGGGGGACATGGGTTCGATCCGGGAAGATCCCACATGCCACGGAGCAACTCAGCCCGTGCGCCACAACTGCTGAGCCTGTGCTCTAGAGCCCACGAGCCACAACTACTGAGCCTGCGAGCCACAACTACCGAAGCCCACGTGCCTAGAGTCTGTGCTCCACAACGGGAGAAGCCACTGCAATGAGAAGCCCACACACAGCAATGAAGAGTAGCCCCCGCTCACCAGAAGTAGAGAAAGCCCGCGTGTAGCAACAAAGACCCAACGCAACCATAAACAAACAAATAAATTTATTAAAAAAAAAGTACAAAATAAAACAACGCAATTTTTCCCTACTGAATCAGCAAAGTTTTAAAAATGACAATATCACATGTTAAGTTACTCACTTCCACCACTATTTATTCCTTTACTAATTTTCCTTACTTTCCTCCATAGCGCTTTATCACCTGGCATATAATATAGTTATCTGTTGATGGCCTGCCTCCTCCTCTAGAATTTCCACCCCGTAAGAGCAGGGCCTTTGTACAGTTTGTCCATTGCTATATCCTAGAATAGTGCCTGGTCCATAGTGGCCACTCAGTAGCTTTTTGTTGGATGAATAAATGCATGAAAAGGAACGGCAAACACCAAAATGCTGAGAATGGCATCACTGAAATGATGGAATGGGTTCCAAGATCCATTAAGCGACGACAGCAAGGGCAGGACTTGCGATAGTGTGCCTCATTTTTTTAAGCTTCTTTATAAGTTCATATTTTCTACCATGAGTCTATTACTTTTATAGTCAGAAAAAAATTGCTTTAAACGTTGTTGGAATATTCACGCGATGGGGTTCCCAAAGGGAGTTATGATCTGCATTGCTCAGATGAAATACCTATTACTCCCTGAGTAGAAGAGCCTTTCTGAAGGTGGCCTCGTTAAACATCCCTGCCATCCACATCCGTATCCACGGGTAAGTCTCACTAGACTGTATCGCTCTCGCACCATCAGCATCACCTGGGAGCTTGTTAGAAATGCAGAACCTCAGGCCCTGCCCCAGACCTACTGTGATGGGTTGACTGTGTCCCCCCCAGATTCATATGTTGAAGTCCTAACCCCCAGTACCAAATGTGACCTCGCTTGTGTAAAAAATTAATAAATAGAAACCTCAATTAAGCGGATGTCGGGAGACCAGAAGGGGGAGCTCTCACACCTGCATGTCAACACAGGGAAAAAAAAAAAAGACTCCTTTCTTGGCAAGGACTCAGCCAATGAAACGTCACGGACTCTTTGTTTACTACAGCCCCCCCCCCCCCAGCTTCCTTACCCCCTCGAGGAAAGCCTGCTCCTTCCCTTGCCCTGCGGGGACTTGCACGTGGCTCGCCAAGCTTGCAGACCCTGAACTGCAATTCTCTGCTGATTCCAAATAAACCCATCTTTGCTGGAGAAATACCCAGCAGTCTGTTTGTTTCAGGTCAACATTTGGAAATAGGGGCATTGCAGATGTAATTAAGATGAGGTCAGCAGGGTGGACCATAATCCAATAAGATTGGTGTCTTTGTTAAAAGGGGAAATTTAGACACACACACACACACACACACACACACACACACACACACAGAGAACATCATGTAAAGATGATGGCAGAAATTCAGGTGATGCTCCTTCAAATCAAAGAATACCAGAGATTGTCAGGAAACCACCAGAAGCTGGTGAGAGGCATGAAAGAGATTCTTCCTTACAGCCCTTGGAAGGAATCAACACTGCCAACACCTTGATCTCAGACTTTTAGCCTCCGGAACTGTGAGACAGTACACTTCTGCTGTTTCAGCCACCCAGTTTGTAGTTCTTTGTTGCAGCAGCCCTAGCAAACTAATACACTTACTGAACATAATCTGTGTTTTAACAATATTCACCAGGTAATCATTTGCATATTAAAGTGTGAGGAACACTGGTAAGGGCAAACATCTTCACCTTTGCTCTATCTTATAAAACAAGAGAGGGAGGAAAGGAGGAAGGGAGAAGGGAAAGGAGGAAGGGAGATAGAGAGGAAGGACGGGAGGGAGGGAGGGAAGAAGGAAGGTAGGAAGGTAGGAAGACCCTAAAAGCACGAAAGAGATCAGATGCCTCATTTAGAATGGCGTTTCTGGGGAAAAATTAACTTTTTCTCTGGACTATAAACCTTGCTATTACGTTTGCTGAACTATCTGTTAAAGACTGATTACTTGTTTTATATTAACTTGGTGTCTACAGTCCAAATTTTGGGAGGAAGGAGGGACATAAGTTACATGGTAACTTCAAATAAAGCCATCCCATGAGCCCTTTCTGGCAAAACGAGTTCTGAATTAAGTTCAATGTGGAAAAACATGTTATTGATTTAAACCACAAGTCAAAGTTCCTTCCAAAGTACACATACATGTTTTCACGGGAAAAAAAATAAACATTTTAACATCTCTCAAAACTGTCTTTTCTGTCTGAATCATGTTATCATTTCTGCCATGACCTAAATCATTAGCAGATGCGGAAGGTTGTGTAAGCTGTTTTGAAATGCTTTGACCAGGTGTTGATGTTAGCAGAGCACCAGGTTAGTGCACAGCTAGGAGAAGGCCTTGAACACATTCCCAGTCTGTCCCTTCCTTGGTTTTTTCCCAGATATTAAAAACATTTGTAACTAAAGTTTCGATCTCTGGGAAAACACTGCTTAAAAGTGTCCTGTATTGTTAAGTTGAGAAGTCCAGTACTTAAAAAAAAATTACATTTAAAGTATTTACAATTCATGAATTAAATATTAGGAAAGTCTTTTGTGAATGAGTATAAGGGATTTATCCTACCACTTTCATACGCCTTAAATTTTTTTTTAGTTTTCTAAGTTGATAATACCTCACATGATTTAAAATTCAAACAGTACAAAAGAGTATGCAGTGAAAAGTCTTCCCTCCAACTCTGACTTCCAGGAAGCCACCAACATCACCAGTTTCTTACGTTTTGACATTGCCTGTTCCTTGACCTTTGCACAGAACAAGGACTAAAGGACTAAATGGAAGAAACTGGATCCCCAGTGGTTCACCTGCTCGCTCCACCATGTCACCGCCACATGAAGGCTGTAGTCACAGCAGACTTTGGGATCAGCCCAGCTTCGCCAGGTCTCGAAGGCCTCGATGAGGGAGTGGCCTTTGTGAGGAATGGCAAAATCAATGATCATGGTGGTGCCGCCTGCCAGGGCAGCCTGCAATCACAAAAGAGTTTCAACAGGTTAGCCATCAGTTTTCTAGCTGAGTCATTTATCCCCTTGAACAACAGGCATTCGCAAGCACTTGGGCAAACTTGATGGGTCCGGGAAATTGCACAAAGATGCTGCCTGTTTAAAAGATCTAGAGAGACGTGAATAGATGTTCCATAAATTAAAGTCTGAAGTATTAAAAGAGCTGGAATTGCTTCTGCAAAATGAATGACACGTCTGATGAAATGAAAACGGCTTTGACCAAAGAAAATAGTGAAGGCTGTAAAGTAAAACCAAAATGGAAAAACGGAGAAGATTCAAACATTTTTCTTCTCAAGAAAACATCATTGTACAATCCACTTCATTAGAATCAATCTTGGTGAACTGTATCTCTAACTACACTGTGTTCCACACAGAATCCTGGGAGACTCACGTGATTCCCACCTGACCCTCATTCCCCACAACCAACTGGTGACTCCTTAATCTTTCCTTAATTCTCAACTGTCCCCTCTAATCCATCTCCAATGCTCTGGTCTTAATGTCACCCCTCAGCTTGATCTTTATGTCCCCAGTTTTGCTCTTACTTCCTCCAATGCAAACCCCTTTTGCAATTAGGGGGAAATTCCAAAGCACAGACGTGACCCCTTGACTCCAAGACTTAAAACTGAATGCTTCTCACTGCCCCTGGAATAGCATGGAATCTTTTTAACATGATCTACAAGGCCTTGCACGATCTGCCTCGAAGCTTCTATTTCCCCTGGCATATTACACTATGTTACATTACAACTGGATTAAAAACTATTAAGTTATTAAATCATTGACTAATTACTGACTTTGATTTCATTTAAACTAAGATTAAAAGATGGTTAAATGTGTTTTTAACTGCTGTGTTCAGACAATGTAGGTGAAAAAAAAAAAAAACATAGGCAGGGATATAGTAGTGCACTGGTTAAGGGCGCCGACCAAAGAGGCTTATTGGTTCCAGGGCACAGCTCAGATTCAGCACTTGTCAGCTATGGTACTCTGAGCAATTCCTTAACCGCTTCCTTCCCTCCTTCCTCCCTTCCTTCCCTCCTTCCTCCTTCCCTTCCTTCCTTAATTCGTTCCTTCCTTCTTTCCTTGTACAGTATTGTTCTGTACATTCTGCACATTTGATCCCCAGAACTTATTCATCTTATAACTGGAAGGCTGTGTCCTTTGATCAACAGCTCCCCATTCCCCCCATGCGCCCCAGCCCCTGGCAACCACCATTCTACTCTTGGTTTCTCTGAGTCTGGCTTTTTTAGATTCCACATATAAGTGAGATCATATAATATCTGTGTTTCTCTGTCTGACTTACTTCACTTAGCACAATGTCCTCAAGGTCCATCCACTTTGTCACAAATGGCAGGACTTCCCTCTTTCTGGATAATATTCCAGTGTAGACATACACCATATTTCCTTTATCCACTCATTCACAGATGGACACGTTAACTTATCTATATCTAGACTATTGTGAATAATCCTGCAATGAACATGCGAGTGTAGACAGCAATTTCTTAACCTCTGTGTGCCTTTGATTCCTAACCTGTAAAGTGAGGACAGTAATTGTACCTGAACCCTAGGGTTGTTGGGAGGATTGAATTGGCGTGACGTATATAAAGTGCTTAATACAGTGTCTGACTCATGGTAAGTGCTTCATAGGCTTCAGCCCACAAGGAGTGATGAGCCTTTGCACCACTGCTCTAGAATCAGGCATTTCCCCACTTTTCATACATTGACTCATCTCACCACCAGAAACATGGTCATGTTACAACAAAAAAGGGAGTGCCACCAGCTTCCCTCCCAGGTCTGCACCCCTGTCACCCTCCCCCCCACTCACGGCCCCCCAGACATGCCGAGTGCTCCCAAGGTCCCAGCTGCTACATTAGCTCCATTCTATCTCCTTGTTCTTGCTTACTGCAATGGATTTTTATTTTTCCTTAAGTCACTTGGTCCCACTCCAACTCTTTTTGCTCTCAAAAATCTCACTATTTATACAGGATCCTGTACCTTATCTTTAGAAAACAACTGCCTTATGCATGGCAAAACAATACATATTTGCATTTCTTAAGAAATCCCTATTGGTATAATGACAATTCCAGAAAAAATTCCTTAGGCTCTATATTTTTATTTGAATGCAGATTAACCTTCTCACTTTCCCCCTTCTAAAATGTCTTCTCACAGGTACCCCTTGAGGCTGAAGGGCATTTTGCTAAGAGTGCTGTTAATTAAAGTGTCGGAAGAAAGTACTTTTTTAGTGTCTACTGAACTAGAAAATCAAGCTTAAAGAGCAATTCTTTCCATATTAAATGTCTATCACATGCAGGATGTGGGGAAACTAAATACAGTGCTGGTAGAAATATAAATAAAATGATGCAGCCACTGTGGAAAATAGTTTGGCAGTTCCTCATAGAGTTACCATATGACCCATCAATTCCACTCCTAAGTATATACTCAAAAGAAATGAAAACATGTCCACACAAAAACTTGTACACAAATATTCAGAGCAGCATTATCCATAATAATCAAAAAGTGGCAACAACCCAAATGCCCATCTACTGACGAATGGATAAACAAAACGTGGTCTATTCATACAATGGAGTACTATTTGGCCATACAAAGGAGTGAGGTTCTGATGCACTTGCTACAACTTGGATGAACCTTGAAAACATGACGCTAAGTGAAAGAATCCAGTCACAAAAGATCACATATCATATGATTCCGTTTATATGAAATGTCCAGAAGAGATAAATCCATAGAGACAGTAAGTAGAATAGTGGTTGCCTGGAGCCAGGGCTTGGGGAAAGTTGGGGTGCTATCTAAAGGGTATGGGCTTCTTTCTGGGGAGATAAAAATGTTCCAAAATTGATTGTGGTGATGGTTGCACAGCTCTGTGAACATACGAAAGAACGTTAAACTGTACACTCTAAATGGCTAACTGGTATTGTATATCAATTACATCTTAATAAAATTATTACCAAAAAACTGTCTACCCAAGTAAGCCATTACAGGGAGTGAGTGGGCTGTTACACACAATGCAATGAAAAGTCTTCCCTCCAGTTCTGACTTCCAGGAAGCAACCAACATCACCAGTTTCTTGTGTTTTGACACTGCCCATTTCTTGATCTGCCCATTTCTTGATCTTGTACAGAGCAAGGACTAAGGGACTAAATGGAAGAAACTGGACCCCCCAGTGGTTCACCTGGTCACTCCACCATGTGACACACTAATAATCAGACACACACAAATAATCAGACCATCTAGAGGGGGAGACAGAAACAGGCACAAACAACTATAATAAAATAATCAGATGGTATTAATAGGTAGCAAGTACACTTCCATAGTAAATGTGATATAGGAATTGCTAAAGGGGAGTTAAAATTGATAAGCTCCCTAGAAGAGGAAAAGACTCCTGGGAATTCAGAGGAAGCTGGGATTTGAATTAGCATTAGGACATAAATGTGCAGTTGCCAATAAGGGTAATAGTATCTAACTTGTAGTGAGCGCTTATTATGTGCCAGGAACTATACTGATGTTCTAAGTGCTTTCACCATCTCATGAGCTCTGCAGCAGGTCGCACTGTTAACTCCTTTTTAGAGTTGAGGAAACTGAGAACAGCACCGTGAAGTAACTCCCCACCTCTCACAGCTAGAGAACAACAAAGGCAAGACTGGACCCAGGTCATTGGGCTCCAGAGCCAGTGCTTTCAGTAACAGTTGACAGCAGGGGGGAAACTCTGAGAAAAGGGTCCGTGAGGAAGCATCAGCAGCAGAGTGGTAAAGGGCAGAATGTACACGCAAAAGAGAAACAGACTCACAGGTAGAGAACACAAACTTGTGGTTATCAAAGGAGAGAAGGAAGATGGGGAGGGACAAATTAGAAGTATGGGATTAAGAGATACAAACAACTATGTATAGAACAGATAAGCAACAAGGATACACTGTACAGCCCAGGGAATTATACCCATTATCTTGTAATAGCCTATAATGGAGTATAATCTGCAAAAACACTGACTCACTGTGCTGTACACCTGAAACCAACGTACTACCGTACACCAACTGTACTTTAAAAACAGATGACTGGGATGTGTGAAGCAATGGTTCCCAGAAGAAGGCAAGGCAGTGGCTGGCTGTCTAAGGGGGTGACGGGAGTCCAGGAGCTGATTTTGACTGCAGTGACTGAGAGGTGGCAGACGAGGGGCCAGAGGAGGGCAGCCGATCTGGTCTTTGGAGGGAGCATGAATTCTGTGGACACCCTGAGCATGAGGTGCTCGGGCACATGTCCACTCTGTGTGTTTACAGACAGAGAAACGCAGCCCTGATGCTGACGAACACTCAAACGCAGGAGGAGGACGTGGCAGTCACCTTGCAGAGGATGCCAGAGGGGTCCCAAGGTCAGGGGAAATAACCGGAGAGAGCGAAGCCACGGCGACATGCTCCAGAACATGCCAACCCTTAGCAAGAAAACAAAACAGGTCTGAGCCACTGGCTGTGTCTGGGTGGAGTGACTACGGATCCTTTTAATTTTCCTCTAGTTACATTTTCTCTTCAATAGTTGCTACATTTTCTATAACAAAGCCTAACTTTCAAAAGAAGAAAAAATAAAGATTTTACATATATGTGATACAAATCCAGGTATGCATGTATATGCCATATAAACTAAGTAGCTCAACTTCGATGGGCCTCCTATGAGACTGAAGATGTGACGGTCAAATGGCCACTTTGTTTTTTAACTACAGCAAATTGAAATTCCTGGGGCTATCATTTAAAAGCCCATAAATAAGGATTTATCCCAGCTGCTCTGTCTCCCTAATGAACAGAAAAGGAGCAGCCACTCGTCTTCTTTGGTTTCTTCTCGTCCTGTTTCTCCTCCCTAACTTCCTCCTTCTTCTCACCCCAAAACGGGAACAGATCTAGAAAAACTATAGTGCCTGGGACAGGACAGCCTGGGCCAATCCTAGGCAGTGGATTGATAACGGAACCTGTCTTTTTCCAAACCCCTGGGGCTTTATCCATCCACCTGCCGCAGGGATCCTGGCTGCTACCCTGGGACCTGGCAAACAGTGGTCGGGCACTGTCAGCGCCCCAGTCTCCTTTGAACCTCTTTCTTCCTCCTGCCTCTTCGGTTCTCTCTGGTTACCCAGGGTCCCTTGGCTGCCCAAAGTTATCTCAAACCCCTGACTATTACTTCAAGGTCTGAAATGTTCCCTTCTTTCCACTGGATCCGGGGAGCCACGTGCCAGAGCTGCAGTTCTGTAATCCCACTTAGAGGGGACACCAGGAGGTTTGTGAAGGAGACCTGCCCCTCCCGGGAAGTATCTGCCTCTTGAAAGAAGAGCTTGTTCAAACGCCCGGTCCTGGGTTAAGCATCTTACACACATTAGCTCATTGAATGAAGCCTTGCTATGGTCCTGAGAGGTAAAATTGCTTTTCTTATTTTACAGTTGAGGATACTGAGGCTCAGAGAGGTCAAATGACTCTCCAGGGTCACACAGCTGGTGAATTCTCACTGGGAACATGGAGGAGGACAGAGCTTTGAGCAGGAGCTCTTACATTCAGCCTACTCTGGGCCTCAACCCTAGGCAGGCCATTCCCCCTTATCCGATCTTCCACTTAGTGTGATCTGACTTCCAGCCTGTTGCCCCGGGTCATCAGTGAATCGTTACTTGGAGAAAGGCATAAGTTGGTAAAATGAATCAAGCATTTAGGAAACCCAAAGCCATACCAAGACAAAACAAGTCCCATCAAATTATAAATTGTAAATTCACAAATGAGACACAACTGTATTAAGCTCACGTGATGTTCATCACTGCAACAACTGCCATTGAAATAATGCGCCCCTAAAAGAGTTATTACAAGGAAAGGCCCATATTAGTGCTTCTTGGCCTTCACACACTTGTTAGCCGTGGGATAATTAACTTTACCCAGCAAACCAACTCATCCGAACATCTCATTCCTAGCCCACCTTGGATATTTTCAGTATTCATTGAATTGCTTTTAACATCAGATGCTTCTAGATCCACTTCACAAAATGTTCACCAGGGTCAACGTCTGAAGAATGAAGAGAGTTTACGGGAGGGGGAACCAGTAAAGGGTGAAAATTTCTTTCATATTCTTATACAAAACCTAATTGTTTCCTTTGTATTGCTGACTGACTTCTCCTTTATTTGTCAGTCAGCCAAACAAAATGCGTTTGCCTTTTCTAATCTTGGCTCATAAATCAGTTCTTTCGGCTCCTAATTACTTTGGCTGTTCTCCCTTGAAAATCTTCCAATCTATCTAAAACCTTCTCTTGAGAGGAAAAGAGCATGTGCTGTCTTAGGTGGAAACGTGATAGAACATAAATTGGGATAAACTCTTAACCAAAAGTGGGGTCATAATATGACAGAACACAAGATTTTATTTAAGACTGTATTAGGTTGTAAATCATTATTGAAAGCATCCCAAAGATTTTCTTTCCTTTTATGGTGTCACTGAATTTTCATTTCTAAGCTCATCCTAGAACAAACAAGTAACTTTGTTTCACTAAAATTTATCAGAGGACCTGCTCGACCCAAATAAAACAAAAAGAAATCCAGCAGTACATTTGAGCCTTAGGGAGAAAAACAAGTGGCTGAATTTTCAGATTTCTCATAGTCACTAAGACTTATGAAAACAAACTTCATGATCCCAGTTTACGTTCCAACTCTAGAAGCATATCCAGCTTTGTAAAGATGTCCTCCACAGTGCCTCTCCACACTCCTTGCCGCCCCAAATGTGAAACATTAATCACACCGTCACCCATCCCACTGTGCAAACCACAGACTCAAGAGGCACCCTTGACGTCTACCTGTTCCCTTCCCTACATCCCCAAATC
The DNA here is from genome assembly GCF_963455315.2 of Globicephala melas. Lineage (NCBI taxonomy): Eukaryota > Metazoa > Chordata > Mammalia > Artiodactyla > Delphinidae > Globicephala > Globicephala melas. The sequence continues at coordinate 47,506,940 of NC_083330.1, forward strand.
CAATCCATCAGCAACCTATCCCCTCCCCTACATACTCCATGAGTCTCCATACTTCCTGCATCTGCACCTCCGTTGCCCTGTGCCACCCTCATCTTCTGACTAGACTAGACCAGCTAGTCTGGGCCACTTCCAAGCTGTTATTGACTTCCCTCTGCTCTCAGGATGAAGAAAACAATTATTACACAGCCCATAAAGCCCTGCACGATCTGAGTTCCTTTCCACCTCAGAGAGACGAGTCACCCATACTCTTCTCTCCCTGTCCCCTCTCTACCTAGTCCAGTGACTCTTAACCGTGGCTGCACACTGGCATGGTCTAGGGAACTTTCATCTGGCTGTGTGGTTTCTAAAATCCTTCTATGAAAATGTTACTGTAGAATGTAGACTCTGAGCACACTTGAAAGCTGAACGCTCAGTTTTGTCCCAAGCCCATTACCTAATCAGCGTTAACCAGGACTTTTAACAAAACAGAATTACAGTCTATTTCTACATCTATGCCTCCAATAATTTCCTGTTTTTAAGAAAAGACTATGGTTTGTTTTATTTTAAGCTTTTACGTGTGAACAGATCCTCAGGGCTCAGGAACTCATGACTATCACTATAACGTGAAATTCCTCTATTAGATGCAATGAAACATAACAGAAAAATTGCAGTGTCCTCCCTCAACTGTTACGTGACATCTGAATAAAAGCACAAGACGGTGTTGAGGAGAAGGCTCTGGGGAGTGGCAGAGGCTCACTTATTGGAAATGCAGCCCAGCGATGCCAGCAATTAGGAATGGTGACCAAGCACAAGGGAAAACGCCAGGTCAAAACCTGTTTACTCAAAAATAGTCACAAATTGTCCAAGTTAAGTCTACAAGTCCAAAAGTCCACTGTATATAATTTATTATTAAAGCCAAGATAAATTAGAACCCCATATACCTCCAGTCTGTCTGCCATTGCGAGCAAAGACCACAGTTTGCATCTCTATAACCCCAACCATAATGCCTGGCACGCAGTGGGTTTCCAAGAACGATTTGTTGACTGAATTCATGGAACGTAACTATCAACTTGAAAATTCCTTGGCTTAAGGTTATTCCATATTAGACGGCAGTGACAAGGTCCAGAATGTGCCACTGTGGCATAAAAATCATTTTGAGCTGCAGGCATTTGAGAATAGGCTTTTTTTCCTGAACTCCCTTACCTGCCTAAAAGCAGAGCTTTTCAAAAGAACTGAATTGTCATAAATGCCTCTCCAGGAAGATGACTCTTACCACCTGAGACTAGAAGCCTGCACTGCACCTAAATAGACCTCGTCATGAACTATCGTATCGCCAGCTATTCCCCTAAGAACCCACTGGTCTTTCCTAAAAGTCATTTGTTTTTCCATAGGTGCCCTTCTTCCCCTCCCCTTCCCTTGTTAAGGTGATATAGAAGTCCCCAATTCTAACCGCCTCCTTGAAGCACATTTTTCTGTGAACTTGCACTGAATGTACATGAATTTTAAAAATCTGTCTTTTCTCTTGTGAATCTGTCTTTTGTCAGTTTAATTTGTGGGCCCCCAAAAACTAAACATAAGAGGTTAGAGGAAAAATTTTTCTTTCCCGACAGCAACGTCAAGGAAAGCTTGAATCCTGACCACCTCTGTCAGACACTGAAGGCATGCAGTCCAGATAAGTGAGGGAGAAAACAAGCAGTGGAAGTGGAAAGCATGCAAAACTCAAGTATGAAAACTGAAAGAAGGTAAGTCCCAGATTCTGTAAAATTCAGTGAAAGGATTCCTAACACACACTACCTTCAATAGGGCCAAAGCCCTATTTAGTATCAAGTGGTTTCAAATTAATCTTTGAGATGGTTTTATTTTCTTCCTCTGATTAGTGCAAAGAGTAACTTTGTAATCAGTAAATAGCCACTGAAGGAAATCACAGAATTATACACTCTTACAGCTGGAACATGGAACTTATTAACACAAGAATGTTCAAAGCTCAGCCTTACAAGCAATTAAAGAAATGCTTGTTTAAAAACATTAAGAAATTCTATGTTTTTCCTACTAAATTTGCATAGATTTTTAAAAAGTAAATATCCACAATTAGCTAGGACGCAGTGAGATGGGAATTAGGATGTATTGCTGGGAGGGGGGCATAAATTGAAGGGCAATCTGGATGTATGCGTTAGACTCCTTTAGGATGGATCGAACACTCACTGGCCCAGGCATTGCACCCTGAGAGGTGATTTCTACGTCAATCATGAGGAATCTGAGTGATAAATTACGTCACAACATTGTTATGCACAAGCCAAAAAAGCTGGAAGCCACCAAAATGTCCAACACGAACAAGATGGGAGTGGAGCTGTTAACAGTTGGGGAAACAGAGGATGAAAAATGGGTCGAGCACTTGAAGAGAAGGATAAACTTGGGCACCTGAAGTTTGAGGCGCCTGTGGGACATTCATTGTCAGATGGGCAGAAATGGAAGCCTGACGCGGAAGAGATACAAGACCAGAGAGAAAGATCTGGGACTCAGCCTCGGAGAAGTCAACAGGCCACAGAAATCACGTTCTCTGACAGCAGTGAAGGCCGTGGGTGAAAGGTTTAACGAACAAGGCTGATTCCAAAGTGTATGCACCATTTAGTAGAAGGAAAAATGTGTATACGTGCCCCCAAAAAGAAAAATCTGAAAGGAAAATGTTAAAAGCAAAATGTTGAAATTATAGATGATTTAGATATTATTTTTCTTTATACTCTTCTGTATTTTCCTTTTTTTAAAAAAAAAAAGCAGTGTCTTCATTCAACTATGTATGATAAGTGAATATAATGCTCCAGCATTTTCCTGAATGATAAATATATGTATTTTTCATTACTTAAAAAAAAATTTAATCCGAGATGTTCTAACTATTGCCTTGTTTTACAGATATGGAAATGCTGACAATACCAGTAGAGGAAGTGACTTGCCCAAGGTCATGCAGTCAGCAAGCACAGCTTCTGAAAACCATCCTGGAGCTCCAGCAAGAAACGGAAAAAGGGATTTGGTTTGTAACCAAGCTCTCTGAATCACAGCTCTTCTACCAGCTGAGGAAGCTCTATAAATACAGCCATAAATATGTGCTTAATCGTATACCTTCCACTGACTTATTGTAAGTAATCACCTCCATGGCATTTTACCAAAATGTTCCAGAGCAAAGTATAATCTTCTCTCTTGATAATTTTGAGGACTTTTTGTCCTTCACAAAAAAAGTGTTCTGCATTTTCTCAATTAAAAAAAAAAAAAAAGATCCTTTTGCCAGCTACTGATGCTGTCAGGTTTTTAATGTGAGTCCACCCACTCCAAGCTGTATCTATGTCTGAATACAAATACATATATTTGAAGACTGGCCAAGTTCTTTTAATTCATTCTCTTATCACAGGATGTAGTAAAAGCAAAGTCATATTTCCTTCAAGTTTATCTCATTTTCAATACCCATTTGAATAAAAAAATCCCATTGTCTTTCACGATGGATACTGAATTACTGGAAGACCACTGTACATCTAGTCTAGACCAACAAAATGAAATATGATTTCTTTAAAGCAGAATGCTATTTCCATTACTTACATCAGATGGAAAGCTTTTACCTGTAATTAATAAATCAATTATAAGCTTTAAACCTACCTCTGACATGAATTAGATTTCCAAAATATGTAACCTTTGGTTGAACTATATTTCATTTTTAAAACTGGGGTCCATCACAATCTAGTGATCAATACATAGAACACCACAAATAGTATCCCTTGTGTTTGTCAGATATTATAAATGGTTAGCATTATGCTTGCAGGAAGCACACAGCTGTTGGTCTAACCTTTTGGGGCCCATCTCCTGAAAGCATGATATATCGTTCTTACTTTATAGCTTTCCGTACTTAAGGTAATCATTTCTGTAGCCTTAGGGATGATGTGGCTATAAATGCATGTATAAATGTCTCACAAACCCACACGGTGAGATGTGTATTTATTTTGACAAACTTAACTGCCTACAGTGTCGGGAAGGTAAAGAAGGGCTAGTGTATTTCTGAAAGATGACTTTGCTCTGTCTTTGACAAAAGACATCTCACAGTAACACACACCTTACATTCACAGCTTTTTCATCTACCTACTGCCATTCTGACGAATCTAAACATTAGACTTTTTTTCAATCATCATTTCAGAAAGGAAGAGAACCTAGTAGGTAAGAGCTCTAGGGATGGCAGGCAGTCCTGAATTTGAAGAGCCACTCTGCCACTTACCAGGTGTGCGACCTTGGGCAAGTGACTTAAGTTTCAGTTTCTTCAACTGCAAAGAGTAGACAATGGCACCTGGGATTGTTGGAAGACAATGCACAGCTTAGCACAGTGTCTAGTACATAGCACGGACTTGATAAAGTAAATGTTACTTAACAGTATTCATAAGATGCTTTTCATCTTATGAGGAGCATTTACAAAAGACTTCTGTGTCCCTGTTTCCCCAAACCAGAAACTCCATCAACATTGCCTTGGGAATTATCGTGAAGACTCTAGAAAAGAGGACAAAAGAACTCCACAATGCCCTTCTTTCAGAACTCAGGCCAATACTTTAACGCTCATGTCTATCTGTATTTACCTGGCTGGTTCCATTTTAGGGAGCCTCATCTGTTTGTGGCATGGGGATATCCTGGGATTCAACCAACCAATTCTGCAGTAGACTTTTGCAACTTTGCCCTTTTGTGAGTACTGTTTCATGTTCCACGTGAATTTAGTCTTTGCTAAATCTTTGACCTTATCTCGGACCATATCATTTTCTGCTTGTGATCCTAAGCTCATGAAAAACATGTTTTCCTTTAATGTTTTGACAACCTTTAAGTACAGAAACGCCTAGAGAATCAACTGGTAAGTTCTTTCAGATGGTGAGAACAGACTATACATAATATGCTACAAAAGCCTGCCTTCTAAGTATGGAATCGTAAATCTCTCCACACTGGAATCCCAGAATGGCCAAGAACAGATAGAAAACTAAGAACCCCCTCCCAGGGTCTTGGGGCACGCACAGATAAGCTTGAGAATGAGAAGGAATGTCCTGCCCTGGCAACACTCTAACCCCGCTTCTTGGCTGTTTCTGATCTAGAACCCTGATCAGAGAAAGGGAAATAATGAGGGGGAATAATGCTAGTGGGCCTGCTGACTGATGGTCAGCCACAGCAGCAGGTCCCCTGCCATCAGCAATGCACTTAGTGAATGACGAGTCTGTGATAACAGAAAGTGCATGTACTATAACTGAATACAACAGGTTACAAAACTTTTATAATACAGGTACACACATTCATACACACATGCACAATACAACCTCAATTATGTAAAATAAAGCACATGAAAACCATAAAGACAATACACCGAAACACTGGTTGTCACTGAGTGGGAATTATGGGTAATACTTTTCCTCTTTCTACTTTCTTATTATTTTTTTCCAATTGTCTATAATCGTGTATAGCTTGGATATCTAAAAAAACGTATTTTAAATGTCGACATAAATTCATTGAAATTTAGCAAATTTCACGTTTTAGCAAGAGAGAAAAATGAATACTCTTCACAACAGATAACAATCCTTCCTACAAACGACTTTGACCATTGTCCTGATGGTAAAGGTTGATAATTAGTAACTAGGAGGACGCTTTGCAAATATTGGCGCCAGCAGCCTGCCCCAGACCCCTCTCTCTGGGTCAGATGGTTCTTTTTTGTGTGAAACATTCTGGTCTATCCTAGAGGACTGGGGAACGTGGAGGGAGAGAGGTGTAGGGAGAGTGAAACTGTTAGAAATCGGTTGGGTAACGGATATATCCTCAAAACTGCTCTGAAAGTGTTTGCAGCCTGTACCTGCACTAAACAGACCGATCTGTTTCACACACACCAGGGCGTGGCCCACCAGGAAAAACCCGCGCATCCGTGAGTGACAGCTTAGACCTTAAGGATATCGATACTTCCACTTTGCAAGGAGCCGTTTCTCCCACCACATCCCCAAACGCAAGCCTCAAGGAGGGTGTAGGTTTGGCTCCAGCCAAAGTGCTGCGGGCAGTTTTAACTTTATGTTCCTGTAAGGCTGCCCTGTGCATCTCCTTTGGTTTCGGGAGCTCTGAAGATCCGTTTAAGGTTCTGTTCATAGACTGAGCCTCCAAGCCTTTGTGTCTAGAGAAACCCAAGCCTCCCTCACCTGGGGACCTGTGATCTGATCCTCCTACACCATCAGTAAAGATGCAGGTGCTCAAACAGCAAGAATCAGGGTCTGTGTTTAATGTCCCTGGGGCAAGCACGTCGGAGAAGTGGTGGGGACAGGTCAAGTGTGAGTGCTGGGAGACCATTTCTGCAACAGTTCTCTTGGAAACCCTTGTCCACGTCGTACTTTTTCGGCTGGGGGGTGGAGGCAAAGACTGTGGACGCGTGGGCTCTTCACTATCACCCTCCGCGCACTGCCAACGTGTGAGTGACGCCAGTAACTTCTAGGTGAGTGGATTTTTCACTCGGTTTGGGCTGGGGATGGATGATGGGGACAAACGGCTGGGAGTGTTGACTTAAAAGAGTCTATCGATTTTATGGAGGCCTTGTGGACTTCCACAGAACACCCAGTGAAAAAGAGAGGTTCTGGGGGAGGAGTGCAGAGAAACGAGGGTGCGGGAATAGGCTGCCATAAACCTGCCAATTACCCAAAGAGAGAAGGGGGCGGCTTTGGCTGATGCCACCGAGGAGGGCCACCTAGAAGAAGGAAGCTCAGCGTGGGCGCCTTGACCCTCCGCGGCTCGCTCACGCCCCCTCAAACCCCCGCGCGGCGCAAGCCCGCCCAGCCAGGCCCCGGGGGCGCAGCCTCAGAGGCGGCCGAGGGCTCGGCGGGCGTCCCGGCGTGCAGGGCGCAGCGAGGCGTGTACCTTGGTGCCCTGGTAGAAGTCGTCCACGGACCGCGAGCCCATGAAGGGGAACTGCATGTGCGTGTGCGTGTCGATGCCGCCGGGCAAGACCAGCTTGCCGGCGGCGTCTAGGACCCGCAGCCCGGCCGGCGCGTCCCCGGGCGGCAGCAGGTCGCGCCCCAGCGCCCGCACCACGCCGTCCTCCACCAGCACGTCGGCCACCTGCGAGGAGTCGTCGTTGACCACGCGCCCCCCGCGTATCAGGAGTCGCGACGGCGCCGCCATGGCGAGCGTCGCACGCGCTGCGGGCCGCCCTCCTCCCGGGGGCACAGGGAGGACGCCCGGGCCGGGCTCCGGGTTTATCAAGGACCCGCTGCGAGGGGGCGGGGGAGGAGAGGCTCCACCCCCGGGGGGCTGGGCCTGCGTGAAAGGCTGGGGCGGACCCCGAGGTCAGCGGGCTTCAGACCTGAAAGTTCTGCCGCCCTGAATCCAGGTGTACGTCCAGACCCTAGATGTACACCGAGATTTTTCCCTTCCAGTCATTGGAAGGGAAAAGTCTTGGAGGTAGTTTTAAAGACGAGGGACGTTTGTTTTCCTTTCTAAGAAAAGGCACTTTGGGGAAAAAATCTACCTCATTTCTTCCCTTTATAAAGAGTGTGTCTGTACCAAAACGCAGAGAGACAGGCAGAGAGAGAGAGGAAGGGAGGGAGACAGACAGACAGACACCACCAGCAACAATGAAAACACCCACGCCCCGAAGAACCACTTGATCTGGATTTCCTTTTAAATATTCTTAACTGTGCGAGGAGCAAAGATAAATGACATTCTCGTCCTCAAGGAGCTAAGAGCCAACAGTGACACACATACATATTTCAATGGATAACAATATATAAACCAGAAAATTCTGCCTTCGAGAGAGGCTAAAGATACGAGTTTAGAAGAAAGGGGGAGTTTATTTCTGCCTTGAAGGAAATCAGATATGGAAGATTCACAAAGAGGTATTTGAACTAGGACAAAGAGGACATGGACATGGAGAGATAAGGGCTGGGAAGAGGGATGATGTTCTGGGCGAGGGAACAGGCTGGATAAAGGCACAGAGAAGGTGATGGCAAGTTGAGTGTGACCTCCACGTGGTTAAGCTGAGGGGATAGGGTTGGACAGTTGTGGACCACCCCTTTCCTCCCAGGGGAGAAGGATGAAGAGTAGACAGAGCAGTGAGAGAGAAGGGAGCTCGGGGAGCCCTGCGTGAGGGACGACAGCAGTGCGGGGTTTCAGGAGCACCAAGATCGAATGCCATAGGAAGGGTGGGGAGTGTGGTGGACGTGTGCTGTTCCATCGTCTATTCTCATCCTCATTCTGCCAACAGTCACTGGAGTTTCTCTGGCAGGAAATCCTCCCCGTGCATTCTCAGAACACTCACCTCGGTGGAACTGATGGGACCTCCGGCTCTGGGACCGATCTGCTTATCTAAGCACTGCCAGTCACAGCAGGAAGTCCTCACGGCCACGGTGATGTGTTCAGGGATGACACGGGTCCCAAGAACTAACACGGGTCCCAAGAAGACTAACGGGTCCCAAGAAGACTAATTGAGCAGATGAAGAGCTTTCTCTTTCCTGCTGGACTTGAATCCTGGAGGGAGTAAAAGACAACAAGGGAATAGTCCTGTGAACAGAGCCAACACAGAGAACAGGAAGGAGAGATGGAGAGGGACTGCGTTCTCATGACACCGTTGGTGCTCCTGAAACCAACCATGCCTGATGTCCCCTCTTTCAGACTCCCCAGTGTTTGCTTCAGCTGGTTTACTCTGGTTCTTTTGTCATTTTCAACCGTCAACTGACAGAGGATGGGAAGGTACTTCGAGTTTGGGGAGTAGGTGGTCACATGTGACCTCGGAGAGATGACATTTTTAATAGTGGAATGCAAGGTGTTATTATTATCAAATTTCCTCAAGTCTCAGATCACACAAACCTCAAAATGATTAAAAATTAGGAAACATCAATAAAGTGCCATAGATTTGGCTGTCAAGCCAGGAACAAGAAGCCCAGGAAGGTTATGCAATTATTGTCAAAAGACCATTGCGTAAAGGTGAAAAGAATACTAATACATATGCAACTCCGCCGAGCTCCACACATAACAGCCCTCTAGGAAAGTAAGATTGGTTCTCAGGGTGGCTGTGACATCCTTTCTGAAGCTCAGATGATGATTTCAAAGGTTTTTTTAATCTCAGACACTTTATATCACAAAAAGCCCTGTAACACAATGCAGCGTAAACTCTCCACGTTTAACTCAAACTTGATCAGAAAAGGGGATTTGTAGAATGTCACTGAAGCAGGAGGAAATAGCTCATCGAGATTCACTGACCGCACAGAAGAGAGTGTTGGGTAAGTTTAAGGAGAAAAGCCAGCTTCGCAGAAGGTGTCTTCCCCCTCTCTGGCCACCACTGTCCAGACGCCAGGCATGTCTAGATGCCGGATGTCATCCACCAGCTTGCCGGGTGGGAGGCGAGCAAACGTGCTCAGAGGGGAAGCTTGTCCTCAGAAACCCCTCACCTCCCTTTACTCTGCCCTACTCAGCCACCTCTGTACCTAGACACACGCGCCCTCAGTGGGCGTGAAACAAGTAATCCCAGACACGATGATCTTTGCACTGGAGGCAGGAAGCAAGACTCCTGCTGTTTTGCCTTCTTCTTGCTGGAGAAAGAATCAGTTTGATTGACTAACATACCAAAGTGTGTCTGAGGACCCATTACTCCTTAGAGGACTCTTTTTTTTTTTTTTTTTTTTTTCCGGTACGAGGGCCTCTCACTACTGTGGCCTCTCCCGTTGCGGAGCACAGGCTCCGGACGCGCAGGCTCAGCAGCCATGGCTCACGGGCCCAGCCGCTCTGCGGCATGTAGGATCTTCCCGGACTGGGGCATGAACCCGTGTCCCCTGCATCGGCAGGCGGGCTCTCAACCACTGAGCCATCAGGGAAGCCCTAGAGGACTCTTTAAAGGAGGCCTACAAAGGTTGTGAAAGCTTAACCCACAGAAACATACCTACTTTGAAGTGTAGGTGAGAGCAATTCGAAAGGAAGGTCTTCCCAGCCCTGACTGATGGTGTAAAGGGATAGAAAGGCAGAGCAGAAAAGGGTAACTTCCTTCACTGAGCGGCTCAAGGTTTTGGGGAAACAAATCCACCAGGCCCAGGTGTATTTAAGTCCTCCGCAGCCCTGGAGTCACTGAGTTTGCTTTCCCTACTCTCCAAACACACCCCTACTCCTACTCTAGGCCCCTGTGGCTATGAGGGGATTTCAGGGTATTGTTTCCCCTGGAGGAAAAGCTGTCCGTGAGGCAGAAAGAGCAGACAACGAGGGTGTGTGAGCCAGAGGGAGCAAGGAGAGAGGCGGCAGGGCCGGGTGTCTCCAATACGCCCCAGCTGGGGGCCGTGGGCAGGCCCAGTCCTCTGGCCCTCGCTGGGATGAGTTTATACCTGAATCAGCAATAGAAGAGGCGGGTAGGCAGCATGGATGGGAATTAGGAGTCTAATCCCGGCTCTGGTGCAAAACTTCTGCTGTGAGTCCGGGCAAGGCACTTACTCTTAGGGCCTCTTATCTCAACTGAAAAACGAGGAGCTAAGTTGACAAGAGCTTGTAAGACCCAGCCTTTGCACTTTTAAAAGTCTTGTGATTCTGTGAACAGGGACAAGACGCCCATCCACAGAGTGCCTGGCATAGTCCTAGAGTTAAACTCTTCTCAGGTCTAGATAAGTGGACTGGAGACCAAGAAGGACTTGCCTTCTAGATTTGGGGCTCTTTTATTTCTGGTCCCTCCACTGAGGCAGAGGGGACGTGCTTGGAAAGGGTGGCAAGCACAGAGTGTAAATCCAGATGTAGGTCATTGGGGGATGAAGCTCGGTGGGACCTTTCGTTCATGAGCAGGGACAACATCTTTCTCTCTGGCAGCCGGAAGTGGTCTCTGTAGGACCAGAGAGAGAAAGCTGGCCACTGCACAACTCCAGAGGGCAGTCTTCCCTGAACCTCCCAGGCAGAACGAGGAAATAATAGCCCTGAATAACAATACCAGCAGCGGGAGCTAAGGTTTATTGAGTACTTGAATCAAGTCAGTACTGGGCCAAATGCTTCACATGCCTTACTTTACTTCGTCCTCCACAACACCGCTTTGAGCTAAATACTATTTCCCTGTTTAACAGATGAGCCTTTTGAGGTGAAATGACCTGCTCAAGGTCACCTAACAGTAAACGCTGGAGGTAAGCCTTTCACTCTGGAACCTGTAATTTACGCATTATGTGAGTCCAAACTCTAAAGCCAGGTTCAAATCCTGGCTGCATTTGGACCTCAGGTTACGTAAATGGATGAGCATAATCCCAGAATGAGCTCCTACATCCATCACGCTTTATACCTCTAGCACTTCTGACATGGGGCTGCAAAGCTGCTTCAGATTGTTATCTAAATATTGGGGAGCTGGTCTATGTGTTTGCTCAGATAACTAATGTCATGAGGGTTTAAAAAAAGTGCTCCATCCTGTAACAAATTAACAAATTTAGTGAGTCCAGATCTAACATACCAATACTGACCTGCCTTGGGGGAAAACTTTCAGGACATGCCACCTAGATAATCCAGGATGATCTCTTCATAAATCCTTAACTTTGCCACATCTGCAAAGTCCCTTTTGCCATGTAAGGTAACATTCCCAGGTCCCAGGGACTAGAAAGATATCTGGGTATCTTCGGGCCCCGTAACTCAGCCTATGACAGTGCCTATCATTGTCCCCCTTGAACAAAAAGATGCTGCTTTCTCAAGGGATGGCCTAGGAGCACCAGGCTCGGCTCAGAGGTTTCTTCTGCCCTGTCAGCAGCACTAACGTATGCTTCCAGAAACTCTCTTGCCCCTCGACCTCATTCGTACTGTGCCACGGTTTCCAAGTTCTTTTGAACTTTCCTAGCAAAATATATTTCAGCAGTAAAGTAATACTTAAGGAAACAGAGGAAGTGCCCTCTTGATTAGAAAGAAGGTAATAAAGTAAAATTAAAAAGCTTGTACTTTGGAGCCAGATTTGAGCTCTGGTTTTATCACCTATCATCTGTGGATTATTTTTTTTTTTTTTTTTTTTTGGCTGTGTTGGGTTTTCGTTGCTGTGCGCAGGCTTTCTCTAGTTGCGGTGAGTCGCGGCTACTCTTCGTCGCAGTGCATGGGCTTCTCATTGCGGTGGCTTCTCTTGTTGTGGAGCACGGGCTCTAGGTGTGTGGGCTTCAGTAGTTGCAGCACGCGGGCTCAGAAGTTGCGGCATGCAGGCCCTAGAGCACGCAGGCTTCAGTAGTTGTGGTGCGTGGGCTCAGTAGTTGTGGTGCGTGGGCTTAGTTGCTCTGCAGCATGTGGGATGTTCCTGGCCCAGGGATTGAACCCATGTCCTCTGCATTGGCAGGCAGATTCTTAACCTCTGCGCCACCAGGGAAGTCCACATCTGTGGATTTTTGGTTAAGTTTCTTAATGGTTCTAAGCCTCTTGGTTTTTTTTTTTTTTTTGGGTTTGTTGTTTTCTTTTGTCTGTTTTGTTTTGTCGTTCGTTTTTTGAATAGTGGTAGCAACCCATTAAGAGCTGTACACTTTAAATGAGATAATTCATGTAAAGCCCATAGCATAGTGCTTGTTAGATATTATTTTTAGCAAAACCAACTGTTTCATTTCTCTATTCTAGCATTTTCTTCTTATTAATAGTTTCACTTTTTAAAATGTAAGATCCACAAGCTTATGAAATTATTTTACTGATCTTGAGAAGAATTTTTTCCAGCTTTATGGAGATGTAATTGACATATAACACTGTGTAAGTTTAAGGGGTACATGTAACAATTTGATATATGCATATATTGTGAAACGTTTACCACAATAAGGTGAGTTAACACATCCATCACCTCGCATAGTTACAACTTTGTGTACGTGTGTGTGGTGAGAATATTTAAAATTTACTCTTTCAGCAACTTTCAAGTACGCAACACAGTATTGTTAACTCTAGTCACCAAGCTGTACATTAAGTCCCCAGAACTTATTCATCTTATAATTGGAAGTTTGTACCTTTTGACCACCTTCACTCATTTACAGCCCTGCCCATGACAATCACTAATCTGTTCTCTGTTTCTGAGTCTGGTTTTGTTAGATTCCACATGTGAGTGAGATCATGTGGTATTTGTCTTTCTCTGACCTATTTCACTATGAGCATAATAATATCCTCACCGTCCATCCATGTTGTTGCAAATGGCAGGATTTCCTTCTTTTTTTCTGAATAATATTCCATTTGTTGACCTGAAACAAATAGACTGCCAGATATTTCTCCAGCAAAGATGGGTTTATTTGGGATCAGCAGAGGATTGCAATTTGGGGTCTCCAGCCATGGCAAGCCACAGGGCAAGGGAAGGAGCAGGCTTTAATAGAGGGAAAAAGAAGCTGCGAGGGCTACAGTAAACAGAGTCCATGGCTTTTCATTGGCTGAGTCCTTGCCAGGAATGAGGGGGAGTCATTATTCCTGCGGGGCTCTGCTATGGGTGCAGGAGGTGAGAGCTCCTCCTCTCGTTTCCCAGCTCTATTTGATTGAGGTTTCTGTTTATTAATACACACACACACACACACACACACTATATATATATATATATATATGCCACATTTTTATCCATTCATGTGTTAATGGACACTTTTATGTCTTGGCTATTGGAAACAATGCTGCAATGAACATGAGAGTGCAGAAACCACCATCTCTGAGATTTCATTTTGAGAAAGTTTTATTTTTTTTAAGAGTCAAGAGTAAATCATTAAAAAAAATTACTTGGACTTTGCTACGTAGACCAAAGAGGGTTTGAATATGCATTTTATATATTTAAATTCTTAACAAAAAGTAAAGCACATAGGGCTTCCCTGGTGGCGCAGTGGTTGAGAATCTGCCTGCCAATGCAGGGAACACGGGTTCGAGCTCTGGTCTGGGAGGATCCCACATGCCACGGAGCAACTGGGCCCGTGAGCCACAACTACTGAGCCTGTGCGTCTGGAGCCTGTGCTCCGCAACAAGAGAGGCCGCGATAGTGAGAGGCCCCCGCTTGCCACAACTCGGGAAAGCCCTCGCACAGAAACGAAGACCCAACACAGCAAAAATAAATAAATTAATAAACTCCTACCCCCAACATCTTCTTTAAAAAACAAACAACAAAAAAAGTAAAGCACATAGAGCAAAATCCATCTTTTCAAGTGTACACAGTACCATGAATTCTGACAGAAACATGCAGTCATGTGACCACCACCACAATCAAGATAGGAAATATTTCCATCACTCTGAAAAGTTTCCGGGTGCCCCTTGGCAGTCAGTCCTCTTCCCCCAGCCCTGGCCCCTGGCAATCACTGATCTACTTTTGTATTTTGTTGACCTGAGACATGGAAACAAAGTAAGTTGCAGGGTATCTTCTGGAGAGTTCAACTTCGGTTCTACAACTTAGTAAAACTCTTCCTACGCCCTGCTGTTGATGCTGTCAAGGTCTAAAGCTAAAAAGATTCAGAGGCGGACCTTATTAGGATTTACCTCAACTTTTCCAGGAATCCTGGGAGGTCCTGGGCGTGACCACAGTTGGGGCTGAAGCAGAGACAGCAGGTGCCTGTTCTGGAGCCCTCATGACACTGTTTACAGTTATGTAGACAGGACAGTGTCGAGACTGATGCCCCAGATGTTGGAGGCATCAGTGTAAAAGGAAGACCGTAAGATACAGAGAGACAGTAGTCAAGGTGCTGCCCCTTTTACCTGCACTTGTCCCACCCGGGCCCACACCCTCTGAATTAGAACCTTTCTGTCTCTGCACTGTCTGTGCCATCTCATTTTACACTTTATTTCTCTAATATAACTGGAGGGGACTAGATTTGTGTATCTTCCTTCTTTATTAAAACTTTTGTTCATCTTAAACAAATACGTCTTGGGAGAAACTTACTGTTCTGCTTGCTGTGAGAGGTATTTAGTATTAGACAAGGCAAGTACAGTGAAAATGTGATTTAAGGTCAAGGATAATTCCAACTACCCGTCTGTTGTGTAATTGTACTTAAGGGCACTAATCTGTGAGCTTCTGGAAAATGAAAACTGCATGGTATTTATTTTTGTATTCAAAGACCTATCACAGGCCATGGTGACGTCTAAGAAGAGCTCACTGTGTATCTGATGTACTTCATTTCTAATCCTCAGGACAAATCTGTGGGGTAGGTCTTATCCTCTCAAACATCAGCAGAAGCTTCAGGAAGTGCCTTTCTCATTGGAATTGGAAGCAGTATGACTCTTTGCTGTATTATATTTTCACATTGCAAGGATGTGGAGAGATTGAAACCCTCATACATTGCTGGTAGGAATGAAATGGTGGTTACAGTGGAAATTGGTTTGGCAGTGCCTCAAAAGTTAAATAGAGTTACCCTATGACCCAGAAATTCTACTCCTAGGTATATACCCAGAAACTTGTACATGAATGTTTGTAGTAGCATTATTCTTAATAGTCAGAAAGTAGAAATAACTCAAACATACATCATTTGATAAATGGGTAAACAAAGTGTGATATATCTAGTACTGTGGTCGGTTCTCAGGAAGTACTCAAAACATGGATGTTTCTTTTCACTCCAAATCTAGGAAAAGGTTACGAAGAATTGCTTTGTGCACTTGGCTAACATCTCTCATGGCAACTCATGAGCTAGAGAAATGGAAGTTATGTTGTATGGTGAAATCTCCATTGAAAACAGCAATGATGTAAGTTCCAACCCAAGGAAAGTCATAAGAACCCAGTGACGTTGAAATTCACACAATGCACAATAACAAAGTCTATATTTAAGGTAAGTAAAGACTAAATCTAAAAGCCAAATTAGTTAAGGAATTTCTATGTTCTTGAAATCAGAGCTCAGCAGATGAGAGAAATACAGATATTCAAGTGAAATTTGATACTGTAGTGAAATTGAGAAAAGTTTTTGAATATTGTTTATGTTACTCTAATTTTTTAATAGAAATAACTTCTCTGTATTTCTTTTATTTATACTCGCTCAACATATGTTACGAAGTCCATAGCGTGTAGCCACATCTTTCTTGGTCTGGGGCGCTATGGAAGTTCACAATTTTGGCCTTTTTATAATAAAATAAAGACGTCTGTGCCAAGATGCCACTCTACCTTGGTTTAGTGAATCTACTTTTCATTGAGATACAGCCACAAGTTGCCCTGTAATCAAGAAAACAGGACAATGATTACTATAAGAAATATGCTCTTAAAGCTCTACTAATATACAAAATGCATAACACTCAGCGGAGGGGAGCTCGGAAAAAAGGTCATTTTTATTTGAAAATGAGTCTGTAATAATCACAATTAAAATTTATTTCAACCTCTTCTTTCTTTCTTTAGTTTAATCCTTACAGTAACCCTCAAGCCTGGATGTTAGCCCATTTTTCAGATGACACAACAAGGCTTAGTGAGATCAAGTGATTTATTGTTATAAAACTCCTAAAGTAGCAGAGCCAGGAGTCAAACTGTGATGTGTCTGACTTCAAAGTCCATGCTTTCCCACCACACTCTGTTATTTCTCCATAGTAAAGCTTACATGTCCCTTTTCTGGAGGATATTAAGCTTCTTCGGGCTTTAGCCTCCCTCCAGCACGTGGGAAAATCCACTCCAATTGACATCTCGGTATCGTTACTTGAAATCACTCTGTGAATTCTTTTCAAGGTACTTCATGATCAGTAAACCATATGTGCCCTAGATTAGCACAGGGCAACTTAGTCTTGTCATGTTCTAGCACTGGTTTCTAAATTTTATTAACTCTCAAAACCCTTTGTTCAAATGAAATCTTATAGGAAAGCCCAAGACATAAACAGAGTTGCTGCTGGAAGAGAGAAGGGTGAGCAGTGCACTGATAACCTGACCATCATCAACTGTAGCCACATTTATGGTTTACCGAGCGCTCACGCTGCACTTAACTGTCACTATTTTAACTCACTAATCCTCACTAACTCATTTAATCCTCCCAACCACTGTTGTTATTCCCAACCTAAGAACCCGCCCATGAGTTAGGCATGTCTTACTCCGTGGGTGACGGAGAAGCCTACCACCCTTGCTTCATGGAACTGGGAAGTTGAGGGTGCCAGGCCAAGTCTGGTGCAGTTGCTCAGAGACATCAGGCTTCTTTTATCCTTTCCTCAAACCCTTAAAATGAGGCTTCTCTCCCTCTGGATGTTGAGGATGCACATTTGCTACAATGGAAGAACTAAGTGATCTAAAAATTACTAGGTTCTAGGAGACCCGTGAAGACCTTCTCCAGATTCAGTCACTGTGGTAATTTCCTCAGGCCCCAAGCGCAGCACGATCTTGTTTCCTGGGTCTTGGAGCTCCCTTCAGCTCATCACAAGTGGGCTGCTACTGTTTTTTCTCCCCCTTTTCTTGCTCCCCTTTTGGCTTTGAGCTGCCGGTTCACTTCCATGATGATCCAAGGGGAAGTGGCCGCATTCAGAAGCACCTGGGAAGCACATCTTCATGATCTTTGGAAACCATGAATCATTTTGGACTTTTCACATACAAGATCTGATTTAATTCAAGCTTCAGAGATGTTCTCTGTTTAACATTCAGACAATGACAATAATAGCAAAGATGTAGTCCTTACAATGAGCCAGGCACTGCTCCAAGAGCTTTACATGCATTAATTTAATCTTCCAACAGCCCTATTATCCCCATTTATAGATGAAGAACTTAAGTACAAAGTGATTAAGGGACTTGTTGAAGATTGCATGATAGGAAGAAGCAGGACAGGCAATGTGGCTCCATTGTTTTTATCCACGATGTTGCCTCCAATAAATTAAAAAATATTTTACAGGTGGGCTTCTCTGGTGGCACAGTGGTTGAGAGTCCGCCTGTCGATGCAGGGGACACAGGTTCGTGCCCCGGTCCGGGAGGATCCCACATGCCACGGAGCGGCCGGACCCGTGAGCCATGGCCGCTGAGCCTGCGTGTCCGGAGCCTGTGCTCCACAGCGGGAGAGGCCACAACAGTGAGAGGCCCGCGTACCGAAAAAAAAAAAAAAAATTTACAGGTTATGATAACATGTTGAAATAAACTTAGTTGAAAAATAACTGCTAATTGTTAACATTCATCAAATGCCTAAACATGCTTATCTAAATTTGCATCAATGCTATGATTTCTCATTCAAATATGCTACGGCAAATTGTTACACTATTGTATTTCTAATCAACTAAGATATGAACAATTAATGTACGTGACGTGACAGAGGAGCTAATTTGATAACCTTTTAGCAAATGAGCTTCTTACTGGGACTGTAGCACTGTTTTTCTGCTTAAAATATTAATTCTGGCAACTTGGTGTTTCTTATATATCAGGTACTGTCCTGGGGTCGATTACAGATGTCACAAATTCTTTGCTCCATCTACCATGGAGAGTGGAGTCTGTTTCTCTTTCTGTGGAATCTGGGTTGGCCTTAGTGATTCGTTTGACCAACAGAACGTGGCATAAGTGACATTTTGGGCCTTCGGAGACTAGCTCGTAAGAAGCTTCTGCAGAGATGTCTATCAATTTTTAAACAAGGGCCCACTTGAGTAAAATGAGTCCCATCAAGTTGCTGTCATCTTCTGCCTGGAATTCAGCAGGGTGAGAGGGAATGGCCAAGCAGCTTGAATGGAGAGCAGCAGGCAGGTCACCGCTGTCAGCATTACTGGGTCTGTGGTAGGGACTCGATAAACACCTTGTGAATTCAATCTGCTCGTTCTTCCTTTATTCTTTTAACCTGTCGTATGCATTTATTTCCAGCTTAACGGTGGATGCCGGTGGTAAGCAGTAGTGGCAGCCAAAACCCCAACAGCTTGTTGGAAGACTCCCCTCATCACGTGCTTATGTTCTCAGTCCTAGCGAGTGACACGAGCTGAGGCAGGGTTGTTGCCCCCAGAGCTCGTCTGACACAGCCCCTTGGTTCCCCCCACTTCCTTTATACCAACACTGGAGGTCTGACAGACAGACGGATAAGACAAGACAAAGTACAGGAGGGAAGATCTAAATGACACATGATAAATCTGAGTAATAT
Source organism: Globicephala melas (assembly GCF_963455315.2). NCBI lineage: Eukaryota > Metazoa > Chordata > Mammalia > Artiodactyla > Delphinidae > Globicephala > Globicephala melas. Next base: position 47,525,866 of record NC_083330.1, read on the forward strand.
CTATTAAAATCTATATCCTGTAAACAGAGAATATACTTTTTTAAAGTGATCCTGGAAGATTTTAAAATTAAGAAAAGACAATAAACTCCCCACAGTAAATATAATACACATAACATTCTCTGATCCTGATGCTAAAACATAACAACTAATAAAAGAATCGGAAAACAAAACCACTACCCACACCAAACTGCCATTATCTGGGGGGAAAAAAACAGCAAAGAAAAAGGGAAAAAGCCTTCTTTCATACAACTTGTTGGTTAAGGAGGAAATAAAAACTGAAACTTCAGAACACCTAGAATATAATAGTAATGACAACACTAGTTCACCTAAGTGATTCAGCTTAAGCAGTACTCAAGTCCACACCTTAAATCTCATATTAATAATTAAGAAAAATAAAAATGATTAAACTGAATGCTAACTCACGGAGTTAGAAAAAAACAACAGAATAGACTAAAAAAAGCAAAAAGTAGGAAATTTAAGGAAATCAATTAATTGGAAAACAGAAAAATAACAGAAGAGATGTTCAAAGCATATCACTTGGGGGAAACAAGCAAACAACAACAAAATAGGTCAACCATTAGCTATCTTAATTAAGAAAACAAGGGAGCAAGCATAATACATAATAAGGGGGAAAGAGCCATAGGCAGAAAAGAGGAGGGTAACTTTGCTCACCTCTAGGCAAATGAACTTGAAAACATGGACAAAATGGATGGTTGATGATCCTAGCTAAGACATAAAAACTACACAGACCAATTACCGTAACAGATACTAAAAGAGCTGTCAAAGAGCTATTGCTGAACATCCACCAACACCAGATAATTTCACTGAAATTTTAAGGAAGAGAAAATTCCAATGCTGTGCAAACTGTTCCAGAACTCAGGAAAAGGAAAAACATTTCCAATTTACCAGCATAAAATTAATAACAAAACTTCTTAAAGATAGCGTGCACGTGAACACACACACACACACGACTAACTGCACTGATGAATACAGATACAAATATATTAAATAAAATAGGAAACATAATCTGGAAATATATTAAAAGAATAATACATATGGTCAAGTAGAGTTTATTTCAGGAACGCAAGGATGGTTCAAAATGACAAAATATATTAAAAGGTCAAAGGAGAAAAATTGTATGATCATCTCCATAGAAAATGAAAAGGCATGTGATAAAATTCAACATGCATTCTTGACTAATTTATTTTAAAATAGGGATCAATGGATACTCCTTAACGTGATTAAATGTATAGATCTCAACCCAGTTCATTATAGCCAATATATTTTAACATTATTCTAGAAGTACTAGACAATGCAATCAAGACATAAAGAGGTATGCAAATTGGAAGACATGACTGTATAACTGGAAAACACAAAAGAATTAACTGAAGTACTACTACATACCATAAGAAAATGAGAGTCTGGTAGCTGGGTAGAAAACTAACATAAATAAGTCATTAGCTTTCATATATACTAAAATCATACTAAATTATAAACAGAAAGGACTTCCTTAATAATGGTAACAAAAATAATAAAATTTCTAAGAACTCTTGAAAAACATGTACAAGATCTCTGTAAAGTAAAATGCAAAGCATCTGTGAAGGAAACAACAAAAAAGACTTGAACAAATTGGGAATCATTTTTGGATAGGGCACCATGGTTTAGATAGAAGCTTTAACATGATAATGATGTCAAATTTCCCCAAGTTGACCTATAAAAGTAAAACTGTCCAAAAAAAAAAAAAATGTACAATGGATTTGTTTTGTGGAACACAAAGGGTTGATACTAAAGTTCAAATGGAAAAATAAGCAAGAATATTTGAACATTTAAAAATTACTGTTATTAAAACAGTGTAGGACTGGTACAAAATAAGAAAGGCAAGTCAATTGAACAGAATGGAATTAGAGTCTAGAAATATATCCACATAATATGAAAATCTGCAATATGATAAAAGGGCCATTTCCAATAGCAAGGAAAGGACAGATTTAATAAACAGCCTTGCAGGAACTAGGTAGTTACCTAGGAAGAAAAACTGGAGCCTTAAATTCAGGATAGATCAAATTTTTAAATGTGAAAAGTCAAATAACAGAAATACCCAACTGTACTTTTAACATTCAACCAGTAGCAGATACACTTTTTCCCTTGAAAAAAAGTGCAGAAAAGGAATGCATAGTATGTTACAATTTGTATTACATCATATAGCATTTATACATATAGATACATTTATGTATCTATATGGTATTTCTGGAGGGTATACAAGAATTTGGTTTTGGTACCTATTTCTTTGAAAGGGAACTAGAAGATGGCTGTCAGGGATAGGAGAGAGACTTAATTTTTTTACCATTTGAATCAAGAAGATGTATTAGTTAATTAAACAAAGAAATTAAAATATATGCCAGAAAACAAAACAAAAAACCTATACATAATAGTATATAATTAGTAGGATCTAAACAAGGTTAATTTGGTAACCCAAATTCTGCCAGTAAAATATTGTATAGGGGTCTAAAATGTATCTGAAAATAATATAAAAAGAGAACTGATAGAGTTACTGACTCTTATAAGACACATCAATTAAAAGGCAGGTTTTTCAAAGGCAAAATAATGTCCAGGTCCTTAGGGATTTCTTTACGCTTGAGAACTGGTGTAAGCTACTACTTTACTATAAGGGAGTTAAGAAAGACATCCCCTCTTTAATTTTTCTTCCAGACACACTGCATATTTCATGGCCTGAATCTGTATATGCACCAAATGAACAAAAATAAAGAGAAACTTTGATTTCAAGTACCTCAAGGCAATACAAAAGTACCTCAAGGCAATACAAAAAATACAAAAGTACCTCAAGGCAATACAAAAAAAAGAAGTCATTTTAATTTTTGATACATATTAAAACATTTCAGTCAGTTCTTCCTGACAGCATAACACGACAAATACACAAGACCTCAAACATGCTTTAAAATGACATTCAGCAAAGTATTTAAAATGTAATAAATAGCAATAATCGCACACAAATACATTTTTCATACTCAAACATTAAGCTACTAAACAGACAGCTAAAGAATAAATAAACAGGAACTGACAATAAAAAAATACGCGGGGTTTTGCAATTCACTTTACTTAAAAAAGGGAGGTGATCTGAATGATTTCTTAATTTGCTTTTCAACATGTAGCATGATCCTCCCCTTATGAATAAAATATATTGAAAAAATCACTTTCTTACTATAATGCAGTTTTTAAATACAACAAATAAATATAAAACCAGCAAAGCAACCTCAAGTTGTAATAAAAATGCCCCCTCACGCTCCCCCTGTAAGCTATGGAAATATATAGTCATTATGATAGCAAATAATAGTATTTAAAGTGATAGTGCGTCTGCACTAAACTCATCTGAGACCTTGATATGATTTTAGTGCAAATCCCTAGGGTCCAATACAAGCATAACCCTGTATCAGGGAAAGACATTACCAGTTGGAACTTATCTTGTACAATTTTTGTACATATTTTATAAAGTTCAAGATTTAATGCATAGTAGAATATCTTCATCCGCTTAATTCTGTCCTTAAATAGAGATAAAAAAAGAAATGACTTGGGCTTTTTACCATTTGGTTTGTACCATATTAGAGTATTAAAGTCAACATTAGAAAATTTATAAAAGAGTTTTGTTTTTGCCATTAATTTATCTAACGCTATCTAAATTTCACATCATTGCATGTTAAACATAAGAGAAAAAATTTTAGACAAAGGTTTTTTCCCTTTGACAAGCTCATATTATGAAATCTAATAATGTTTAGACAGATGTTATACAAATAAAAACAGGTGAGAATAAGGACTTTTTCTCTTTTTATATTAACAACCTTAACATCTAGTATATTAAGTTACAAGATGTATTGGCAAAAGCATGAAGGGTTCAATTAAAAGAAGGTATTATTTTGAACAAAGAAACGTTTTAACATAGGATAGATAGAAACTGACAGTCAAATGAGTTTCAGCAGCCATATCTCTACTGCGAACTACAGTACCGGGATGAAAACAATTAGAAACAAATGGAAGAACATTACTGAACAATCTGAATACATAATGCATTTTTAGCTGCTAAAATAGTAAACTCTAACGTTTATAGAGTTACAGGTGTTTAATTTAACCATGCAGGCTAACATATGATAGTAAGAAATCACCCTGCATCTTTTCTCTTTTTAAATTAAAACTAGTTTAATTGTAAAGTTACAAAACAATGAATGGATATTGCTCCAACTTGTATCCAATCTCCCTGATGGGATTCTTGTACCTAACAAAGTAACAAAGCTTCATCATCACTTGTTTCATTTTTCAGCGTTGCTTCTAAGCAAGAGTCTGGTATCTGGGCAGTGTGGACAATACCGCAGCACTCACAGGGGCCATCGCGATTACTTGGTCTTACTCCAGGGTCTGCTGCACTATATGGTTGTCTGAACCTTTGCCCTTGATCGGAGGCAAGATCAAGAAGAGGTCTGGAGCAATCATTCACATCAAAGTCTGAAGCTCCTTCAGAAACTGGAATTAGCATTTCGACATCATCATCTTCTTCTCTTCCACTTACCCCATTATCAAGTTGTCTCAAAGGGCTCTGGTTCTGACTTACGGAGCTTGATCGCCCTAATGTAAAACGTACCCAACGTAGCCCCTGAGTCATACGACTTAGCGCACTCGTGAGCTGGTGACGCGCCGGACTCACACTTGGGGGTTCCGCGCTTGTCACATCCCGTCCGGTCTCTGTGTGACCACCTCGGGTATTCTGAGTGGAGGAACTTCCACTTGCTCCCACTGTTGCTTCTACAGCTGTCGTGGGAGGGACTTTTTGAGGCAAAGGAGCTGCAACCCCGCCAGATGCTCCTACCGTATCTCTTCTCTCATTTTCTGTGTCTGTGTCGTCAGATTCCACAGAAAACAAACTTCTGTGAGTATGATTTCTTTCAGGTTCTCTGCTGGTACTCTGACTAGGGGCAACCTCATCCCCATCTGCTGAGACCAGAGCCAATGACCCTGAATGGCGTGATCTTGCAAAATTAAAAATACGATTCCAGATGTTGCTGGATCTGCCTGCCATAGGAAGTCTGATTGAAGTAAATCCGAGCTGAGACCGTACAGCTAGCCTCAGGTTTTCCAAAACAGAAGCCTGCAAAAAAAAAAGAAAGAAAGAAAAGATCTTAAGACAGCTAACAACAAGGTATTAAGATGGAAAACACCCTTCTATTCAGCATGTGTTGTGGATGAAAGTTCTATTACTCATTTTATGGTCTATGGAGGATGAATTAAATTCTCTCGATACAGGTTCACCTCACTCCAGAATCTAACCTATAACTTGAACCACTGTTCACTGTGTTTAAGATTTTCTTGATACCTCATTTTATATATGAACTTTAAAATGATGTTTAATGCCAATTACAACTGCAATTTTGTTTCAAAACTTCACATGGTAATCCAATCCTAGAAATGCACCAAAGACGGAAAATAAAATTATATGATACTTCTTTAGCTCGGAGGATAGAAGAATCTCTACAATAATTCTCCAAATGACCTAAAGGAGTGTGAAAACCAGGCTGTTTGTTTGTTTTTTTGTTTTAACACAGAACAAGTTAGACTTGATCTACAAGGTTGAAACCTTCCAAAACATGTAAAAATTATATCTCACAGTTGGTTCTCAAGGATTTGTTGAATGAGTGGATATTGAGGATTCATTTACATTGTCATAAACAAAGGAATTACTGTATTTGTAATGCAGCACAGGAAACAAAAAGTCAAAGAAATTAATTTGTTTATAGCACTATTCAATGGCATCTGAGACATTTGGGTTCCTTCTCAATCTTAAAGATTTAAGTCTTATTTTCTACAGCTTCATGTTAAACATAAATTATAACCTTATTCTTTGAAAATTGGTGATTTTTAATTAGTGCATATGGGAAGTGACCATATTGCCCAACTGAAAGAAAAATCATCTAGATTTTCTTTTTTCTAGGAATGACTACTGGATTTAAAAAAACAAAACAAAACACTACAGTATTTACAAAAACAGTCTTTAAGCTCCACCTAGTGGTTATAAAAAGGAGTAATCAAACTTGGACCAAACACATCTTTCATCAACCTGGCATTTAGTATTTAAAATACAGTATTTCCAAGAAACAATGGTGAATTGATATACTCCCTTTCAAACGGTGATACAGTTTCCCTCTGCCAAATGAATGGCTCTTGCCTTTCCCCCCACAGAAAAAAAGAAGGGAAGAGAATAAGAAGATGTGATAACATATGTTTTCCATCTCTGTTTATGACTGGTATTGAAGTAAATCCAAGCTGATACCGTACAGCTAGCCTCAGGTTTTCCATATAGATTTGTGATTTCCATATACACCCTTTGAACACAATCCCTGGAATATAACTCACAGAAAGCTAAGAAGCTACTATCACAGGAATCTTTCATAGTCTAGCCTTAGTAAATAACAGATTGTCAATAAGAAATCTGAATATCAGCACATAAAATTTACTATATGAATGAGTAAGGTTTTTCACCAATTGGGAATGTAACTATAAACTAACTGAAAAAAAAAAAAAAAGTGGCTCACATCTCTTTGAACTCCATAGATTTGGTCCTCCTCATTTGGCATTCACGTTCTAAGGCTTTGTGTGAGCACTGTCATTAAATCCAGAAATGAATACAAGGCTCTTCAGATATCCTCCCCTCTTATGCAGCTGCCACCCACCATGCCTTCAGCACACTTCAAAGCCATCTTTAACAGTACAGTCTGTCAGTGAGATGAAGCTCTCTACTGGCTTCAAAGTCTGTTTAATTAAATGATTGCCAATTTAACATTAGATTCTACAAGGGGATCTCATGATTGTTTTAGGAATAATTTTATGTACTTCTTCAGTTTATGAAGCAGAAGAAAAGCATTCTTCAGAAAGGATTGCTATTTTGAATGAGTTGGTAATCAGAAGGTTATTTTTCTTTTTTTTTTTTTTTTTTTTTTGCGGTACGCGGGCCTCTCACTGCTGTGGCCTCTCCCATTGCGGAGCACAAGCTCCGGACGCGCAGGCTCAGCGGCCATGGCTCACGGACCCAGCAGCTCCGTGGCATGTGGTATCTTTCCGGACTGGGGCACGAACCCGTGTCCCCTGCATCGGAAGGCGGACTCTCAACCACTGCGCCACCAGGGAAGCCCTATTTTTCTTTTTAAAAACAAATAAGGAAATTTGATAATTTATTACCAAAAGTTTCAAACATAAGACTGTAATCTCATTAACTGAATAAAATCTAGTTTCCCATTTACAAACATACTTTATTTTAAAACTTTGTTGAAGCAGAATTCCCTCACAAGGGTAAATTATAACCCTACAAAAATGCTGTACTAGGTAGTAAAGAATTGAAACCTTACCCAAAGTGAGGTCTGACCTTTGCCCTTTACTTCTGGGATGAGACCTCAGACCTTGGAATGTCATCTTTGACAGGAGTGTCATTGCGTGGAGACTTGGGCCAGCCAGAGAGTAGCACTGCGTTTTAGGTGGAGGCTCTGAGCCACACCAATGTGATGTAGCGTGGGAGTGCTGAGTCAGCAGAATCAGTCAACCTCTGGAGAGGCTGGAGACTGGGATCAGCCACGTGTGCCATTAATCATGCCTATGTGATGGAGCTCCAATAAAAACCCTGGACACCGAGTTTGGGTGAGCGTCCCTAGTTGGCAATGTTTTGTGCATATTGTTACACACCCGTGTCGAGAGAATAACACTGTCCTGACTTTATGGAGAGAAGACAATTGGAAGGGTCGTGTTTGGTACCCTGCTGAACCCTGTCCTACGCGTCTCTTCCTTTGGCTGATTTAATCTGGATCCTTTCCCAGCAATAATAGTTACACCAGATTATACTATTAAGTAAAACAGCTTTCAATGAGTTCTCAGTCCTTCCAGTGAATTATCAAACCTGAGGATGGTTTGGGAGCCCCTGAACTTAAAATTGGTTTTAGAAGTAAGGGCTGTCTTGTGTGGACTGTGCTCCCTCGAACTTCACAGTTGACTAACCTCTTGAAGGTAGCCTCAGGGTACAGAGGTGGGGTGATAGATGGTGGAGTGGGTGGATGGAATTAACCATCCTCTGAATTCCTACCTAAAAAGAACCCTTCCCCATGGCAGGGACTACAATACATAAAAACCACAATGTAGGGTTTTCCTATGTTGCAGACAAAATTCCAACCAGTGGAAGTTCTGAATTACTTACTTAGCAAATTACATCAAATTCTCCCAAAGATTTCCTAAAAGACTCGAATAAGATGACCGACTGTAATTGGAAACCTATTTACCAAAAAGGAAATGGTCTTTCATCTTGAACAGAATTAAATTACTGGGAAAACAATGTTCATCAATTTTTCTTAATTCTGATACTGGGAACAATTTTTAGAAATGTTTCTGGATAAATTTACATTCTAAATGTAGAAACCTTAATGCCCTTAAGAACCCTGGCACAACTGTAAGCATTGAAAAAGAAATTTAAAAAGAAATTGCAGGGAACTATATTCGGTATCTTATAATAATCTATTATGGAAAAGAATCTGAAAAAGAATATATATATATATATATGTATAACTGGATCACTTTACTGTACACTTGAAGTAGAAAATTGCTCACAAAAATTTAAAGAATTCAGAAACATTAATAAAGAATGAGTTACTATTTAAAGAAAATGATATGAATTTTTAAGCGCTGTAAAATCCAGCTGTGAAGAAGTTTTCTCTCAAGTCAGGTAGAAATGTTAACTTAATTTCAACAACTTTTATTTTAATCTAGCATGTTACTAATCTATTACTAAGCATATCAACTTTAGTATTTCTTTTTAAATCCTTGAAATAGTTCAAGTAGAAAATAAGTTGTCAAACTTTACTTTTGAATTTTAACACACTAAATTATCCTAAACAGTAAAATGCTTAAGAATCACCTAACCAAATCAGAAGTAAAGAGTGAAAAGTATACTTCTGAATTTGTTAAAATACAATGAAACAATCAGAGTTGACCCTTGAACAACATGGGCTTGAAATGCACGGGACCACTTATACGTGGATTTTTTTCAACAGCAAATTCTATAGTACTACATGATACATGGTTGGTTGAATTTATGGATGTTGAGCCCCAGACACAGAGGCCCGACTATAAAGTTACATGTGAATTTTCACCTGCACAGAGGGTGGGTGTCCCTAGCCCCCTCGTTGTTCAGGGGTCAACTGCATAATTTCAAATCCTCCATATATTTAATTCTTAACGTGACTGCAAAAATTCTGACCCAGTCAAGGATACTTTACCATTATATACAAGTATAGATTTCATTTTAAGAGGTACGGAAAGAGAAATAATAAATTGTAACATACTTGGTTAGGTGGACAAACAGGAAAATCTTCAACTGGTGGAATTAAACCCTGAGCAATCAACTGTCCATAAGAGGGAGGAGCTTCTCTTCTTAACAATTCTGCTTCCACTCTGGACAACTGTGTTTCAAATGATCTTTGAGAGAAACAGGGGGATGAAAAGGGTTAAAAAAAAAGGCAAGCCAAAACAGTAATTTTAAAATTATCAACAATTAAAACAATTTGAATTTTAATATACTTGCTCATTTGTATAAAGCTTACTTAGCCAGCATTCCTACACTGAGAACACAAAGATGAAGCAGACAGTTTAGCCTCATGCGGTTTTACACTAGGGGCCTGGATCACTAAGTTTTAATAAGTTAGATATCCCCGTAAAAGATAAAAGTACTAGATCTTTAAACCCCTAAGAACATAGGGGCTTGAGACTTTAGGTGAAAGTATTTGAAAATTCTTAGAAGACACTTTATTCAGCAAGTCCAACACATTTACTTTTCAGGTAAGGAAAAGAGTGAAATGAGTCACCAAAACCCTTTCTGGAATAACTTGTTCTTAAACTCAAGGCCTCTGGTCTTCATTGTACTCTTATGTTGCAATGTAGTAAAACATTTTCTGGCCATTTATACTGAACCAAAGATAAGATGCACTTGGTTATTGTGATACTGTGCATCTATTCTTAGCTGTCTGGTATGTGACTTCTTTGTTGTATCTATCATTTGTAATTCTCCTGGGACTGACGGTCATGGTCTCCACAGGCGCTTTCTAGAAGGCCTCTCTGCCATCAACTTCTCCCAGGTCCAGTCTCTCCTCTACCACACGAAAGACAGCTCTCCCTGAAGGCCACTCTTTAACGCTGAACCACTTCTTACTTAACTGAGATCCTTCGACTTTTATACCACTTTATTTTATAGCTCTTACAACATTTATATTTTTTGCCATCTAATTCTACCCACCAATTCCTCCCTTCTAACTGTAAACTGCCCATGAGATTACTCCTACTCATTTCTCTATTCACCTGCATAATGCTTTCAACATAGAAGGTTCTCAAATTATCTGGAATTGTTGAATTAATATTTATAAAAACCGAGGTTAAAGAGCAACAACCGAGAATTACAGCTTGCAAAATTCCTGTAAGACAGATTAACCTGAAAACAGGAACTGATAAACACAGATTGGCTTTTTTCACCTCATAACTCTTAGTATTTATTTGTTTTTTAATATTCTTATTAGGCTTTTGAGTCATAGGCTTTTCACAGTCATTTTATAAATCATAAGAAGTATTTATTTCTCAACAATATAACAAAAATATATTGCTAATCTCATTAAGAAATGTGTTGTAAATATTTGGGCCATGCTTTTACTGTAGAGAGCATAAGCAATATAGTTTTGTCTTGATACTGACCTTCGTTCAAACATTCTCAGAGAATAGAGCTTACAAGTACATCCCAAGGCGATGACCAGTAACAGGCCACAGATGAGGCTCCCTATGACGGCTGCAGTTATGACTCGGGTAGGCACGATTACCGGGCAATTCTCCTCATCGCTGCCATCACCACAGTCGTCCTGAGAGTCACACACCCAGCTTTCAAACACACAACGATTGTTTTTGCAATGAAAATTTCCTGGCTGGCAAAAAAAGCAGTTTTTTTCATCGGAGCCATTTGGGCAATGATTCTGGTAGTTGCAGCGATCAGAACGAGGGTAACAGACGCCGTTCCGGGAACATGGGAACTCTTCCTTTTGGCACATGGTACAATTGATTTCATCCCTTCCGTTTGGGCAATGCCAATACCCATCACAGCGCTGCTGCTCCGTATAACACCCCCAGTTCCCTCCGCAGGGTATTTCCCATGGCAAACAGAAGCCGTCTACTTGGTAAGTAGCATTAAATCCCCTGGCAGCGTTGACTTTATCGGCACAGAAATGTACCCTTATCTGTCCAGAAGAAGACACGACAGTGAGAGGCGCATGAGAATCAAAAGCAGTTAACACACGCAAAAGCTTGTGTGGATTCTCCTCTAATCCATCGTATATTTTGACATAATCACCATAACCAGTACCATCAAGTTTAAAGTCAGTGAAGCGTAAGATGACTTTACGATGATCACCAGTGTCTATTAACCAGGTGCAATTGCTTCCGGGAGGATAAAAGTCTGGATAATTGGGAGAATTAAAAGTACCATAAAAATATTTTAACCACTGCCCACAGGTTGGCACATCACAGTCTATCTCATCTCCAAGGTCAAGGCAGTCAATGTTCCCATCACATTTTAAAGATTCGGGGAGGCAAGTGTAAACTTTGGTAAACCGAGATAGACACTGGAACTGGTTGTAAGCACAGGGTTGGAAAGAGGCAGATGTTGGAGGATTCACTTCTTTGGCACAGATCTCTTCATCAGAACTATCTCCACATTCGTCCATGTTATTGCATTTCCAGGCTGCTGGTATACACTTTCCATTACCACAACGAAACTGGTCACAAGCACAGTTTGGTTCCTCAGATTTCCCTGGGAGGACATTGGGAGGACGGAGATGGAGAGATAAGGAGGAAAACAACATACTCTTTAAAGGGTATATAACAGCAAGTGGCATTTTTATCGTAAATGTTGATTAGCCCAAATGATAGTTGGGCTTGATCAAAAAATAGGTTAAACTCTAATGGCAAATTAATATTGGCTTACTGATTACTCAACTATTTATTAAACATTTATGATTTGTTCCATGAAGATCTCTACAGCTACAAGAGAAAAGACCAATCCTGTTTTTGCAGAAGCTATTTTACTGCAGAACATTTAGTAAAGTGATGTAAGATACGTAAGTCAGTAGGATGTATTGCCTAAGAATTTCAAATACTCTATTGTATAAACATTTTGCAATGAAGAAAAACTCCTCTATAATAATCACTTTTTCAAATCCAGTTTTAGTATTCTTTTTGAGTTGTTTATATATATATTATATATATATATACAAACACATACACACAATATTTTGCTATGTGTATCATAGCATATTTTGCAAGCCCATTATTTAGACTCAAATTTTTGCTAAGATTATCATGTTAACTTTATTCTATTTCTAACATTTCATGTAACCACAACATGGTACTTCCATTTTATAACTGTTTTAATACAACTGCAAAATATTTTATGAATCTGAGCTAAAGGTATACATTTACTCAACCAAACAGTAAGGGGAAGAAGAGAGAAAAGAATGGAAATGTTTATAGAATTCTGATTATCTTAGTGGACTATCTTAAATATATAACAATGACGTAGGGAAAGAAAACCAAACATTAGATTCCTACAGTCCACGCTGATGATGTCGGCCAATGCTTACCTCTCCATTAACAACTTTTATTTACTGGCAAATAGGTGACAGAAAATGTGCTTCAGAACCTAAGTGAATATTACGAAGACTGTGCTTTTAATAAAAAAGAGAAAAAGCAGCATATGTTGCTAAAGGAGACCACGTCATTTCAGAAAATGTAGAATGATTTTCAGCAAAAATTTACATAACTCTAATGCTCTGAGTTCTTCATATTTGTATGATGCTCACTCTTTTTGGATAAAGTTTAAGAACTAGCAAAAGAAGACTTCTGATACTACAAACTACGAAAGTGAAATTGATTATGTCTTTTCTTTGAAGGTGTAAAGACAAGGGTAATACACACACACAAAAATACATTCTGAAGTAACTTGCAGGATACTGGTAAACACTTGAGGGGAAAAAGTTCCTTTTAAAATAAACGTATTCAAAATATTTAAAAAGAAAACTGACCTTAGTTTGTAAAATTAATCATTTTATTAGGATTATATAAAATGCCTTTTGGAGACCCGGATCTATGGTACCTGAACCTTTAGCCTCTAATTCCTCAATCTCAGCTGCCTTGAGGATTGAGTCACAATTAAATGGACATTGTTTAGAAGGCGAGTCCCAAAGTGACTGAGCAGTAAATACTATAGAATTCTGTTCCATATCCTTCTTCTTATTTAAAAACACACCTGAAAAGTATGCCAGTCTGAAACCCTTCCTAGAGATACTGTCATCGGAATGGAACCTGATCCAGACGTGGTCTTGTGAAGAAATATATGGTGGTGGGATTGTAGAACCACAGGCTCTGTAGCTTTCAATATTCTTGTATGTTTCTATCGTCAACCAGTCCAAACTGCATCTTCTGGATCCTTGAATATCAAAATCCTGAAAACTACAAATAAAAAGTCAGAAAAGGCTACTGAAAAGGAAATTTTGGAAAAAAATTTCATTAATAACACAAAGTAACTGGGGAATTTATTACAAGCCTCCATATATTCAACGATTCTCCTGGATCTTCTAGGCCCACGACTATATCATCAGCAAATAATAATACTGCTTCTGTGTTCCTAACATTTATATCTCTTTCCCAGATTCCAGAACAATACTTCTTCATAAGTAACACGAAATTCCAAAATAACGCTAAAAAACAGGAGACAGTTGGCACCTTTTTTCTTTTTCTTCTCCCTGTGTGTGTTTAGGAAGGACCACTTTAATTCTTAGCACCCTAAGTTGTTCTGTTTGAACGACTCCATAATTCGATGAACTGAAGGACACAGAGGAAGTCTGCCTTCTCTAGATTAGACTGGTTCATCTGCTTGCTTAATGAGTTTATAGCTCCCATTTCAGGAGAGCAAACAGCACAAACCTGAGCCAAGTAAAAAAGTTAAAAATGAACAAACAAAAAACTTCTTCAGTGAAAAGCCCCTGAGTTTGGGAATACTTTTCTACATAAATGGTTTATAACCAAACGTTATCTTGTAGTTCATAAAATACGGGCATGAATAAAGGGCAGAAAAGTCAAATAAGGACCACACACAAAATTAGCCACTGCTATGAAAGAAGAAAAAACAAAACAGCATTTTCTACTAACATGTCTCACCAAAAAGTGAGATTCCTGCCTTACGCCAAGTGATGATAAAGTTAATTATCCAGGGATTATTATACCAGGGTATTTCCTCTTTAAATATTCTGAGTAACTACAACAAAGGCTGACAATTTGACTGCTTCCAGTTTTTCACTATTACGAACAAGGCTGGAATCCTTATACATGTTCTCTCCACACACACATGAGTAAGTATTTCTCTAGGACAAATTTTTCTACAAGTAGAACTGCTAGGTCAAAAGACACAATTCCACCTTAAATTTGATAGCAACACTGAGAAAAATGTTTATACCAACTCAATTCCACCAAGTGTGTATGAAAAAGCACCTTATACCCCACAACTCTGGCAAAATGAAACATTTTACTTCTAAAGATTTGTTGCCAGTTAGGTGGATAAAATAGATTTATCATTGTTCTAGTTTGCATTTCCTTATTTACTGAAATTGAAACACTTTTTCCTATGTTTATTAGCTATTTCTATTTCTGTGAATCACCTTGTTATATCCTTCATACCTTACAATTTGTTCTTATTTAAGAGCTCTTCATATAGTATAAGCATGTATCTATTTGGGGCATGTATGTTACGCAAGATATACGTAGATCCACTCAAACCCTCATTCTCTCCAACAGCTGGTGCTGTCAGTCTTTCTTAATGGTATCTTTTACTGAGGAGTTTTTTTTTTTTTGAAGTATAGCTGACTTACAATATTATATTAGTTTTAGGTGTACAACACAGTGATTCGATATTTTTACACCTTATACACCATATAAAGTTATTATTACATATTGGCTACATTCCCCTGTGCTGCACATTACATCCTTGTAACTTATTTATTTTATACATAGTAGTCTGTACCTCTTAATACCCCTCACCTATCTTGTCCCTCTCCTTGATGTCTGTATCTGTGAGTCTGTTTCTGTTTTGTTATATTCGTTAATGTATTTTATTTTTCAGATTCCATATAAACTGAAAACATACAGTATTTGCCTTTCTCTGTCTGACTTATTTCACT
The DNA here is from genome assembly GCF_963455315.2 of Globicephala melas. NCBI lineage: Eukaryota > Metazoa > Chordata > Mammalia > Artiodactyla > Delphinidae > Globicephala > Globicephala melas. The sequence goes on from NC_083330.1 coordinate 47,541,165, forward strand.
AAGCGTAATAACGTGTAGGTCCATCCATGTTGTTGCAAATGGCAAAATTTCACTCTTTTATAGCTGAGAAATATTACATTATATCACAGCTTCTTTACCCACTTATCTGTTGATGGATACTAAGGTTGCTTTCATGTCTTGGCTACTATACGTAATGCTGCTATGAACACTGGGATGCATATATCTTTTCAAATTATTTTTTTAAATTTTCTTTGGATATGAAGAGTGGAACTGCTGGATCGTCTGGTAATTCTATTTTTAATTTTTTGAGGAACTTGCATACTGTTTTCCATAGTGGCTGTGCTGAACGGGAGAATATATTTGCAAATGATAGGTCCAATAAGGGGTTAATAATCCAAAATATATAAAGAACTCATACAATTCAATATCAAAAAAACAAACATCCCAATTAAAACATGCACAGAGGATCTAACATTCTTCCAAAGAAGACACACAGATGCCAAAAGGCACATGAAAAGATGCTCAGCATTGCTAATCATCAGGGAAATACAACTCAAAACCACAATGAGACATCACCTTACATCTGTCAGAATGGTTATTATCAAAGCCATGTTGGCAAGGATGTGGAGAAAAGGGAACCTTTGTGCACTGTTGGTGGAGACGTAAACCGGTGTAGCCACTATGGAAAACAGTATGGAGATTCCTCAAAAAATTAAAAATAGGACTACCATATGATCCAGCAATTCCACTCCTAGCTATTTACTGGAAGAAAAAAACACTAATTAGAAAAGATACATGCACCCCAAATTTCACTGCAGCATTATTTACAATAGCCAAAATATGGAAGTAATCAAAGTGTCCTTTAATATACTTTTTTTTTTTTTTTTCGCTGCACCTTTTGCCTTTGTGGGATCACAGTTTCCTGACCAGGGACTGAAACAGGGCCATGCCAGTGAAAGCCCAGAATCCTAACCACTAGGCCACCAGGGAACTCCCAACTTTTAATCAACTAAGATTCATGAAATCAGGGACCTGATCCAGAACAAAAGAAATAATCAATAAATACCTCTTCACATATACACTACTAGGGGTTTGGTTTGCTAATATTCATTTAGGATGTTTAAAATACATTAAATACATTAAATACATAAAATACATTAAAATACATAAAATACATAAAAATACATTAAAATACAAGTGAAAGTAGTTTTCAGTTTTTCTTTTTTTATGCTTCAGAATAGTTTATGTAACAAAGACACTGTTTACAAACCTGTGCCCTTGTGCCTCTTCAGAGTACAGATGATTTAGGGTAGAGATTTTCAATTTCTTCATGCTTTTTGGTTTAATCAGCTTTCCTAAACTCATTAAGTCAGTTTTGATAATTTAAGTTTTCTTAGAAATTATCATTTTATCTTGAAAGTAAAATTTATCATTGCAAAGCTTTACATAGTACTTTCATACAACTGGTTAAATTTTCATATCTGTGGTCTTTAAATTTGTTTGGATTTTCTATGTAGGTAAGTGTAGTATTGGCAAATAAGGAAAGTTTCACCTCTTTTCATTTTTTTATACCACTAACCTCTATTTGTTGGAACGTTGTATTGACTGAGGTTCAAGTACAAGCAGTGAAAGCATGTATCCTTGTCTTGGTCCTTAGTGCTAAAATTAACTTCAATATTAAGTTTGATTTTTAAATTTTTTAAACAGATAACTTATCAGGTTAAGGAAATTGCTTCTCTATTCATTTGGCAAAACTTGCCTGTAAAACTATCTGGGTGTAGAATCTTATTTTGAGTGTTGATTTAATTTCTTTAATAGCGATTGCATTCATTAGTTTTCTAATTCTTCTTGAATCAATTTTGGTAACACACGTAGAAAATGATTCATTTCTTCTAATTGTATAAAAGTATCAGTATAAACCATTCATGATATTCCTTTACGACTTCTAAAGTCTCTATTATTGTATTTATAACTATAGACACTTTTTTAAAAAATTTTTATTTGTACCTTTCCTCTTTTTTCTTCACTCTTGCCTTGAGATCTGTCTTTGTCTATTTTCCTCACTCTTTCAGAAAACCAGTTTTTGGTTATTTTTTCTATTTAATTATTTTCTGATCTTAACTTTATTTTTTCTACTAAAGATTTACCCTGTAGTTTTTCTTCTAAACTCTTGAGAAAATGCTGAGCTTATTTATTTTCCATCTTACTAATTTTTAAATCAATGCATTAAAGCTGTAAAATTTTCTAAGTACTCTTTCAATGTATTCCAACAGTTTTAATATCTAATACTTTCATTATGGCTACTTAAAAATATTTTGAGTTTCATTGTGATTTCCATCTTTAATGCAGAAGTTATTTAGGAATACGTTTCTGAACATATGGGGTTTTTTAAATTGTTGGTTTCTAATTTAACTGCATTATGATCAGAGAAAATCTGAATGATGTAAAGTCTGGAAATACATTCAGAATTCCTTTATTTAATACATAATCAATTTTTAAATAAATGTCACATATGTCTTTGAAAGGAATGTGCATTCTCTATTCACTGAAATAGGTATAAACATTACACACCTATGTAATACATGCGTTACTGAATCAAGTTTGTTAGTTTTATCAAATCTTCTCCATTTTTACTGTTTTCCTGTTTAATGTATTAACTTCAGATTAAAACATATGTTTAGAAACTTCCACTGAATTGTGCACTAGTCAAACCTGGTCAAACTTGGTAACTCCCCCCACAGTCTGCTTTGCTTATGTTTTATGCTGTGTTATTAGGTACACAATGTTGAACCAGGATTTTATCTTCCTAGTGGATTATTCCATTTGTTACTAATACTTTGTGTCTTAAGGTTAATTACGACTGATGTTAACCTTCCTGCACTAGCTCTCTCCTGATATGTACTTCCATAGCTTATCTTTTCCTATCCTCATTTTTTTTTTTTTTTTTACGGTATGCGGGCCTCTCACTGTTGTGGCCTCTCCCGTTGCAGAGCACAGGCTCCGGAAGCGCAGGCTCCGCGGCATGTGGGATCTTCCCGGACCGGGGCACGAACCCGCGTCCCCTGCATCGGCAGGCGGACTCTCAACCACTGTGCCGCCAGGGAAGCCCTCCTATCTTCATGTTTTAGACTTTCTGTTGGTGCTGTTTTAGGTATGTTCTTATTAAGCCCATCGGAGAGGAATCATATCAATCAACCAACCAATAAACCTGATTGGATAGTCTATCTTTTAAAGGTTAAGTGAGTTTTTTTGATTGAATAGCTTTTCTCTTTGGGGTGGGGAGTGGGGTTCTCATTTTCCTCCTTTCCTGTATTCTTCTGTATTAATAGGTTTTTGAAGGTTTTTTAAAAAAGTTTCTTTCCCTCTGCTTTGGTTTAATAAAGTCCAAGTAAGAGTATTCAGTGTTTCTATTCTCTCAAATTCTCAAATTCAGTAGAAAAATTTACAACTTTATTTTCACCCATCTGTAACTGAAATTTAACATTTCCTTCACTTATGAATATGAACAACAAACCATGAATAGTTTTTTTTTTTTAAATAAATTTATTTATTTATTTTTGGCTGCATTGGGTCTTTGTTGCTGCATGTGGGCTTTCTCTACTTGCGGTGAGGGGGGGCTACCCTTCATTGTGGTGCGCGGGCTTCTTATTGCGGTGGCTTCTTGTTGCAGAAAATGGGCTCTAGGCATGCGGGCTTCAGTAGTTGTGGCACATGGGCTCAGCAGTTGTGGCTCTCAGGCTCTAGAGCGCAGGCTCAGTAGTTGTGGCGCACGGGCTTAGTTGCTCCGCAGCATGTGGGATCTTCCTGGACCAGGGATCGAACCCGTGTCCCCTGCATTGGCAGGTGGGTTCTTACCACTGCACCACCAGGGAAGTCTCATGAATAGTTTTTATAGTACCTCTCACACTGTCACCAATAGAAATCACAGATAATTTCATCTTATATTTCAGTTTTAATAGAGATCTAGAATAACTATTTACACTCAAAACCACTTTGAAATTATAATTGTTAAAAGCATGGCTTGCTCACTAATATGTTAATAAATAAGCATATATGTACTATCATATTATAAATTTGTAAAAATACCTGATAGCTATACTTCAGGAATAATTGGTTCCCTTTGTAATGCTATGTGTTTTGTTTTATAAATTTGAAAACATTCCGAGAAAGGATCTATAGGTTTCACCAAACTACCAAAGTGTTCATGGCATAAAAAAGGTTAAGAAAAAAACCCCAATATATTAAACTGTACAACACCTGTAGTAAATCTGTTCCAACTTGATTTTGTTGGCTGTTTTGGTTAGTATTAAAGTTTTTCAAACATTCTAGAAATTTGGGTTGTACACTTTTGTGAAAGATTTTTGGTGCTGTTTTTGTTTTGTTTTTAAAATTTTATCTTCTCCTACGTTCCCCCACGGCATGTTTTGTAGCTACCTCCACTTAGGTCTCCATCCCAAAACCAGTCCTAAGATGGTGGTTCAGAGTAGTAGTGTAGACCCGGTTACAGAGTCAGTGGGGACTTAGTTAAATTCCTACTTATTATGGTATGTCTCCTACCTTTCTAAGCTCTCAGCCCCATGAAAGTTCAAGCAGTGGTTAGTAGAAGTTTTTTTCAGCCTCCTTTCTTGAGCAAAATATCCTGACCCTACTCCTTGGCTTCAAGCAGGGAACGAGAATCCAATCCTCTACCTCCTGTGGATAAGGTGGCCTTTGTGGATTTGGGAAGATTTAAAGGGAAGGGATAAAAATGTTTATATATCACCATCTTTAACCAGTTTTATACGGAGAGGTCTAAATATTGTTTGTTCATAGTCGGTAATTTTAGTTTCTCTCTTTTATCTAGATTTTCATTATTTTAAACTCAGGAATGAATCTTGATTTTGTTTTTACCAAAAAGTTTTAAAACATCTGTCTAGTCTAGGTAATCATATACCTTTTCTGTGACTTGTTAATATGGTAAATTAATATTTCCTAATATTGACTCAATTGTGTGTCTAAATGAGCTGAATTTGATTATGGTATAAATTTCTTCTGAACAATATATTTAAGATATTACACCCATGTTCACAAGTGAAACCTGACTTTCTTTGTGTATTATGTGGATGTGTCATCTTTTTAAAATTTGGTATTACCATGTTAATGGTTTCAATAAGAACTAGGACGATTACTAAAATTACTTTCTGATTTTATGAGGCTAGCTGTGTAAATCCAAATTTGTTAACTCCATCCAGAATTTAGGAACTCTTCCCTTAGATGTGGAGCTCACCTCTAATATTGTTCTGCATTTCACTATTTTGCTTGGTTTTTAGCGTAGCTTTGTGAAATCTCAAGGATCCAACACATGATCAGAACCAGATGGCAGGATTCCATGTCACCTCCTTTGTGCTGGCAAGAATTTCCAAGTTTTACATAACTGAGCTGGTAGGCTGCAAATTTAATTTGGGGTTGGATTTTTAGGTTAAAAGAAAAAAAAATCTCCAAAAAGTCTAGTTTTATGTTTAAAAAATATTTGGAATCCTTATGGTAAAATATTACTTTGTAAACACATTTGTGCTTAGTCATGTTATAAGTAACAGAAAATAGGCATATTGTTCAGATTCCAACACTGGTACTGCTGCAGAAGGATAACCTTAATGGTACATCCTACCCATCCATCAAGCAAGGGATCATACTTCCCACAGAGGAGTGTTACAGCTTCCACAGAAGCTCAGCTCCAGTGTTCCCAAAGATGTGGCCTGGGGCAGAGAGGAACCAAAGAAAAACATACCATATGTCCCTGTTTTACGGCTGCCACAGAAAAAAGGGGATAGACTACAGTTGTGTTCCTCAAGAGACTGGTTTTCTCATTAGTTAATGAATATAAAAAAGGAGCATGGAAAGATTCAAAAATAGGCTAAATTTACAATCTCATTTGTAAAAAATTGTGAAACTAAGGGCTATGTCTATGATCTGCAAGGTCTCTTCCAAATCTAAAATTCCATGATCCTTACCTATAAAAATGTAATTAATGAAAGAATGTCAAAGATGCCTTTGCACTGTCTGTGACAGGAATGGCATTCTTAACTGTGTCATGGTTCTTTGTTTAGGTACACTATTTTTTTTTCTCCCCTTCAGGCAAATTTTTTTTTTTCCCTAATAGCTTTGATATAATTTCCTTAAGCAAGCAATATCTAGTTCCACTGAATGTTTCCTCCTTAACATCTTACTCCCACAGTTTTTCTCTGCAATTTTAAATGTCTGTAAAATAATCTTAATTTTCCTGATTTATATCATACTTATTCTTAGGATCTTAAACTTATGGTTATTTCCCCTAGGAGTATCTTTCATTTTGTATTCTTAACAAATGTTCTATTGTCTCAGTGCTATGAAAGAAAGATTTTTCTAGACACAGTATTTATCCATCATCAGCTTATTTCAAGTTTTATACACAGACGTAGCCTACAATCATGTTTTAACTCCTTATGGTAGAGGACTCTACTAACAAGACCAAGATTATGGGTTAGATCTCCAAGTGGATTACTGAGTCCTGTTTATTTGTCTCATGGCCAAAGATTACACTGTTGATCTTAATAAGCTGTTTTGCAAATGTGTACCTTTTGTTAAAAAATTGCCTAGAAGAATACGGATGGCTCAGTGCAAATTCATTACCGCCATTAGAAAATATTCAAAACACATGCCCTAATAAAAGAGGAAGAACGGGTTGCTATTCCTACCCTCAAGATGGTACTGATAAATATAATTTACTATATTTTCTGAAAAATCATCTTTTTATATTACTGCATGTTGAGCAATGATACTTGGAAACTGAATTTATACTTTGTAATAAAATATCATACAATAATACAGGAAGGTATCTGAATTACCTTATAGTAATAATTTCCCCTGGGTTTGCCCTTATGAACCAGCTACAGTTGATTTTGGCAGGATATTCAGAAGGCCAGCCTGGGCTCGTGATTATACCACTTGGTACTTGAATTTGTTCTGGAGTTTCTCCACAAGCTGGAAGATAGTCAAAGCAATCTTAGCTAATTATTATACTTTAAAACAAAGCATTAAGTAAATCAGTATTTATTTAAAAAGAAAACTTCAGACATCAAATCATATACAATAAAATATAGTATTGCCGACCTTAAAAAGCTTTTATTATTCTAATGAAATTATTTTATTTTCTTCCCTTTTAGTCAAAGTATCTTATTCTAATTAAATACAACGTTTTAGGGAGGTGTGGAAGTTTTCAAATTGGATCTCTGAATAACATTAAAATTGTTAAATTGCTAGCGTTAGCCATGGAGATCAGTTGATCCATCTATCTTTTTTCAAAATTCACTTTTAAATTTATTTTATTATAAACCAGCTAAAGTTCAACTTTACTGAACTACTTTTTGGACACTTTAAATTTAAAAAAATCAGATAAATAGTATTCTGAACACAATAATTAAAGGAAAGCACATATAAACATAACAGTAAGATGCTGGGTTGTTAAGAAGTTAGTGGATGATTGGATAAAGGCAGCAAAACATTACTTCAAAATTACTTCAAAGCAGTTCTTTAATTCATTCCATGAATACTTCGAAACTTTATTACAGGGTCATAAATGATTCCTAAATTATTTTAAAAATAAAGGCTTGAAATAGTCAGTGATTAAAGTAGCATGGTGTGGTTAGATATCTAAATATCCTAGAACAGAGAATAAATTTAAACTACTACCAACACTTTCCCTGTATTCTTCTCCTTTCATTATCTTGAACTCTCACAGTTCACATTTTACCAATCCAGAATTCTGCTGATAATCTGACAATTTATTCTCCCTTAATTTGTAAAAGAGTCACTGGTTACAAGAAAATGCAATGAATGTTTAAACCTTCAGGAAAATGTAAAATCTTGGAACCTCTTGTCTGATACAATTTTGACAAACTGGATTAGCTTATTTTTAAAGTAAGAGCAGATTAGAAGGAGCAAATTAGAAGTGGGGAGAGCAGCTGCCTAAACGACCACTGTGTGTGTGTGTGTGTGTGTGTGCGCGCGTGCGTGTGTGTAATAGAGGTTACAGTCTGCTCAACTTAGGGTAATTATGCTAGGAAGTGATTTTACAAAGTTTGTATCCGTAATGATCAAAATAAAAGCAAGCTATATTGCTCAAAGAGTCAACACTTATTTCTATAGAATAACCCACTCCCTGAAAAAAACATGCAGTCGAGGTTTTAAACCTCTGCAGGCTCACGTCTAAAATGTGTCTAGTCTGGAATCAGGGTATACCGCCAAAATGATCTTGATTTTAATCACTTTTCAGACACAGAGATTCATGGCATAAAACACAAGGATATAATATATCAAGAGCCTAAGCATACATCTTATTGCCCACACACAAAGCTTCCAATTTTTTTTTGTTAAATTTCATTAAGAGTAAAATTTCCCTTACAAAAAAGTGTAATTTGATACTTTAGAAAAAGACTAAATTTATCCAAATGTGATTCTATTTTGGGCTTATTAACACTGAAGTGCCAGAGTTTTGCTTCCAACCTTGTTCTAATGAGTTATTATCACAATAATTAATGAAAAGATGCCTAAATCATTTATAAGACCTTTTTTCTTTCTTTACCTCCTCTTGCCATTTTGTAGCAGCATACTGAACAAATTCTTAAGTTCATGAAGATACAAACATACAAATAAACTGGCAAAAACTATTATCGTCTCTCCCCCAGGATGTAAAACACTGTTCATTTTCATTAAAAGATTCATTTACATTAAAGAGAATAATACAATTTTGAGTTAAACTGTTTAACTTACAAGTATAACACTGTAAATGGCATATAAGTACTGAAATACTTATTAGCTGATCTAACAGCAGTGAGACACATCCAAAAACTGGGTGGGAATAATCTATGACAAAGCAAACAACTCTTAACCTTTAAATAAATGGAGATGGAGAGACTAATTATAGGGAAAAACTAGAAATAATTTTATTATGTTTTGCTTAAATTTTTTTTCCCCAAACATCTGAGAAACCCATAGGTGGTGCTCTTATACCAAAGACTAAAGAAATTATGATCTGGTTTGGATGCTCAAAAATACTGTTGTGAATATTTTCACACAATTGCCAAAGGATAAGACATACCACTCGTAAAAAAGAGTGGTTATTTTAAGATTCAGTATTTTACATTTCTAATCCACTTAGTACTTTTATAACATTATTTAAAAATATTAATGATTCTCACCAATCAAAAACAAAATTATTTTCTCTTAATGGGTTATGAATACATATTTTGCTTAAATTTTGCAACATGACTGAGTTTGGCAGTTTGTTTTAGATCCAGCCAGTGGCTTTTTATCAACATTTTTATACGTACAATATTAATACATTGGGCATGTAGATTAATATACTCTAGCAGAACCATAACTTATTCCCTTTTATATATGAGAAAGAATAAATCCAAATGCTCAGTGTGATCAACATTAAAAATCATAAAAAAATTTCCCTCCCTTTTGAGCTTAGAGTTTGCCTACATATACTGGCAGATTTGGAATCAGGAGACCTAGATGCCATCTGTTCTATCTGCCACTATTAGCTTTGCCACAGAATAAACGACTAAACCTTTTTAAGACTTGGTTTCCTCATGTGTTAAAATAAGGAGTTGCTGTTTGGATATCTCTAAGGTCTATTTCAGCCCTAAATTATGGCCCCCCTCATCATCATAATATATTTCCACTAGATTTCTGATACTTATCAGGAAGCACTGATACATTTTTTTCGCATTTCATCACTTTGCATTTTCTCTTTGATCCACTGAGATCACACTTCCAATTCTTACCTTTACCCCTTAAGAACTGTGTTAGCAAGCAAAGGCCATCACTGAGCTCACCACCAAATCAAATGTACCCTCACTCCCAATGGTACCTGATCTCTCCAGAGCACCTGGCAGTGAATTTTTTCCTCTTGATACTGTACTACCTTGACTTTGCTGACATCACTCTTCTGGTTCTTCTAACTCAGACTACTCAGTGTTAGTTCTCTAGCACTAGATCCTTCTTCTTCAGAGAGCTCCTGATGTACTGGTGTACATGGTTCATGCCCAAGCCTTCTACTCTTCTCACTCTCTATGGAAGATCTCATTCACTCCTACATTTCCACTATGATCTATAGTTCATGAATTGAAAAATCTTTAACCCAGAGATTTTGCACAATCAAGGGCCCACTGGACATTCCAACCTCAAATTCAACATGATCAGAACTGCGTGTTTCTCAAATCCTTCTCTTTATTCTATATTCTGAACCGTTATTATCTTAGCCATCATATTTGGCAAAAGGAATAGTCATTTCACCTAATTCAAGTAAAAAGAAAACTTACTTTAAGAATACCACAAGCAATCTCAAGGATTTTTTAAGCACAGGAAATAAAGCTCACAGCAGCTAAAACTAGAAATCTCGAAGTCAGAACCTGAGGCTGCCTTCACCACCTCTTAAATCAAGGCTTGCTTTTTCTCCTATATATCTGCCCCAATCTTCCAACTGGCTTTCTGAGTCCTCTACTTTTCCATTATTTCAGTATCTCATAATGATTTCCCATTCCCAACTTATAATAACACTTCAGCTTAAGTATCTACCATCAACTGTAATTTCACTGTTTTCTTATTTTGTTATATTTATACTATTATTCATTTCATATTATACCCTTTTCCATAAAGGATTTGAGGTGACTTATTATTGCAATCAGTTTTTTTTGTTTTTTTGCGGTACATGGGTCTCTCACTGTTGTGGCCTCTCCCGTTGCAGAGCACAGGCTCCAGACGCGCAGGCTCAGCGGCCACGGCTCACGGGCCTAGCTGCTCCGCGGCATGTGGGATCTTCCTGGACCGGGGCACGAACCCGTGTCCCCTGCATCGGCAGGGGGACTCTCAACCACTGCGCCACCAGGGAAGCCCCGCAATCAGTTTGATAATACTTAAGCATCCACTTCCTCAAAAAACTGCCTACCACATAGAGTGCTGCAAGAATTAAATACAATTATTTTGGTAAAGGAATTAGCACACTGCTTGGATTACAGCAAGTTGTTAATAAATAACGTCACAAGATATGCCAAATCAGATTGGTTGGCAGTAATGCCTGGAATGAGGTACTGAGATGATTGCTAAGGCAGTGTTCAGGCTAAATGGGAAAGAGGGCAGTGATTGTTCATTTAATATGTGCTGGGCACCATTACACTCTTGAAAGAATGGGAAATTATGCCACAATTAACTGGTTATCTGACATGGGTTGGGATACATACTCACAAAACATTGCTTTATGGAATGAATTTCTTTTTGCTCTAAAGAAAATTTTTATTTGGTTCTGCTAGTTTGAACCTCATCTTTCTAGATTTTGACTATACTCCAATTTAGGATGTACCAAACCTGACCTTCTCTTACCTCCATTTATTCTAGCCGTATCTTCTCTATTGTTTACACATAGTTATTTTATCAATAGCTACTGTCTGGTTATTTCTTCAATAGAGTTAGTTTATATGTAATTGGCAAATAGAGGAATCTTCTCAGTATAATGCAAAGTTGTGAAAGATCTTATTCCCAGCATATTAATGATTTGAAGTAACCAGGGGCAGGAGAAAACCCCTACAGAAGCACCTTCCTTTACTGCAAGAAGTGGTTACTTTTACTGGTTTAAAGAATTACTTGACTTTCCTTTATATTAAGCTATCTTGGGAGGCTGCAAGTATAGACGGAGATGTGAACACCTTTCCCCACTATCAAAATAAAATAAAACACCTTAATTGATGAAGGGTATCTCCGAATTATGTTTTTAGTTTTGATTAAACTGGTCTCCACTAGAAGCAAATATCTTCAAGGAGGAAGTATGAACTCCAGAGTACATGGCTGCAAAGTATGGACTGGGTCTAGGTGTAAACGTCAGAAGATATCTGTGCTGCCATCTGGATCGATATTTTACTTGGTAGGGCTAGACTTAAAAAGTTACACAGCTGGAAGCAATCTGTACCAACACTACCTTTCTCATAAGCCCTGTTAGTTTAGTGTTCACTTTTGCAGAATGTGAGATTTTCCAGGAACACACACATGGCATTATGGCAGGAATGACTATATTTTAGTCTTTGTTCATTTTGCTTCCTTAATATATCACTTAATAACCAGTATCAACTTTTTGTTCTCAGAACACAAATATCTACCAAAAAAAAAATCTATTTAATTTACTTTAGTCAGTATCTTTCGATATAAACAAATGCTCATGTATTTTGGATGATGATGATGATATGTAACTCTACTTTTGATAAATTTCCCATAACTCCAGAAACAGAAGCTCCCAAATTAAAAGAGTTCTAAACATTCATTCAAAAAAGGTAGCAACTTTCAACTTGGATAGAGACTTCTTCACAGGAGAATGCAGTGATTAGGTTATCTGATTAGTCCCCAAAAGCCTATTTCATTTGTAGTGAATCTAGTGTACAGGACATTTGGAATGAAAAATAAAAGAAAATGCCATTATTACAATGCTACTGGTTAAAATGCACTAAAAAGCTAAACTAAATATATACAGTTTTAAATTTACCATGTATGTTCTCAATGAAGAAAAGGAGAATTAACTGAAGAATAAATAGGTAGAGATTCTCTGATGGAGTTCTTAATAAGATTTTGACAATTTCCGGGTTTAAAACACAAAGATCCCACTGTATAGTTTAGAAAATAGGATAAAACTGATTGAGAAACACTCAAGACTTCTTCATGTTTATTCTGATACTTGTGCAATAGTCCCACAGAAAAGCAAATAACTATGGTTTTAAAACTAGATTAGTCCATCATACCTATTATCTTTAAAGCAACCATTTAAAAAATATAAACTGGTCCAACGACCTCTCCTTTAGAGGCTACATGGGAGAGAAGAGGGTAACTTCAAAGTAACGTCGAATAAACTGCCCTTCAATTTGAGATTTCATGGTTTTTAAAGCTTGAAAAAAAGAGGCACGCAAGGAAATTTATGGTTAGAAATGAGCTACTTTTAAAAGAAAAAGTACAATTTCCTGTTCCACACATGAAGAATTGGGTTTCTTTTCAAAACCGACAAGGGTTGTTGGCACTTTATGGCTAAAAGGGACCTGAAATCTTTGTGCCTTTGGTTTTAACAAACCACAAAACTGAAATGTAAGTAAAAATCAGCTATGTTTACTGACCACCTTAAGTACATAAGATACAATACGAAAAGCACAAAAGAGGGGCTAAGAGGGGCTTCCCTGGTGGTGCAGTGGTTGAGAGTCCGCCTGCCGATGCAGGGAACACGGGTTTGTGCCCCGGTCCAGGAAGATCCCACATGCTGCGGAGCGGCTGGGCCCGTGAACCATGGCCGCTGAGCCTGTGTGTCCGGAGCCTGTGCTCCGCAACGGGAGAGGCCACAGCAGTGAGAGGCCTGCGTATCGCAAAAAAAAAAAAAAAAAAAAAGGGCACAAAAGAAGAGAATGAAGAAAATTAATGCTCTCATTGACATTGAAGTTTCGTAAAAATGATTTATGCTTACTAACTGAATCCAAGAAACATAAACAGGTATGAGAACATACAAGACAATATGATCCTAAATGATATAATGCATAAAGTAATTTAAAGCAATGCATCATAGGGCATGGGGTATTATTAAACAGAAAAAATAAGTCCTACATTTGGGCCTGCATTATGTAAGTCAAGTTTACTCGACTTTTAACATAGTATTTCCTTCATTGAAAAGAAGTAAAAAGAGCACATTCCAAATTAAAAGAATTTAATGACTCAATTCTATAGATACCAGTTAAGGCAAGATAGGCTACTGCTAAAAGAAGTGATATGATACAAATATTCTGTGAAGATTACTTTGCTGAACTGTAACCTGTGGGAAGGGAAACTGGTGAGGCAAAGAGATCAGCTAAGAAGCAAATACAGAAGCTCCACTACTTGTAAAATTTTACTTTATGACAGTTTCAGTATGAAACAAAAGCACGCTCACCCTGTTCACAAGCGAAGGACAGCATTTATAGTCAACCGTGGTCACTATCATTTGGCCATCTCGTTTTTCAGAGTATAGAGTGTTTTATAAATACTAACTCCATTTTGGCTGTTAAATACAAAAGCAATTCCACATGATGAAAATACGAATAAGAAGGGTTTGATTCCAACGGAAATAAACGAAATTAATAAAATACCATCTTCAAAATAATAAATTAGTGAGCAAATGGTGACTGTTGGACAGCCATGTGGGATGAGAGTACGAATGAGTCTGAGGGTAGTAAGTGAATCGAGCAATGGCAAATGCTGTGCCTCTGTAAGCAATAAAAGGCACCGAGACACGGGAAGATTAAAATGTATAGTTAGATGATTAGCATGGAAAGCAGACACCAATTTAGAAGGGCACCAGTTTGAAAACTTATGGCTAAGTATGGTGCACAGTGCTGAAGATGAGATTTTTGTTGCAAGTCAGAAGCTTATGGTTCACAAGTTCAAGGCCCATGAGTATACTCAAAATGAGGCGTGTGTGGTCAGGTCTGTGGGTCCCATGGCTGATGATAATGTTATTGCCTATCAGGCACTTCCTTTTCTTGTGTCTTTTCGCATTTAATTCTTATTATTATTAGTCCTATTTAACCAATGAGGAAAAAATGGAGGCACAGAGAAGTTATGTTCCTAAGGTCAGAAAAGTGTCACAGCTGGGATTGGACCACAGGCAGTAGGCTTCAGAGCTGCACTCTTAACCACTAAGACACACTACTGCCCACTAGGGAGCTCCCTATGACACCTGGAATAATTATCAGGGGGTGGGCGGAAAGCTGCCTCAACAGAATTTCAACAAAGATAAAAACGGTCTGTTTTGGTAAAAAATGTCTTGGTCCTATATTAATGTGCAGAGAAAAGGTATAGGATCTATGATAACACAGAGAAAGAGGGTATCCTTAGATTTAAAGCTTCTAAAGACTGATTCCTATTTGCTACAAATCTATATGGGGACTGCAGGCAGGAAGAAACTGCTTCTTAGTCTCTTTGGAATTAAAAAAATGACTTTGTAAACAGGATTCTAGAACTTTTTAATAATAAAACGTACATATATACATTAACTATAGGTTAGCTGATTAGGGAATGGGGCAGAATAGAAGCAATAAGGGTATGCAGTGAATGCTGAGGGAGCTATTTCAAAGGAAAGAGAAACAGAGAAGAGGAAAGTAGAGAAGGCTGGGTGATTAATGAAAAGTGGTTGTGTTCTTAAAGATACTTAATACTGGACAGATTGGTCAGAGTTTACAAAGCAAGCATACTTAGTATGAAGGCCGTGGGTCACTGACAACACAGGGCAAGTACCAAGTGAGTATCAGAATCTGCAAGATGAATGACGTGGAAGTACAAGAGTGGTCCTTTGGCAGGCTGTGCCCCGTATGACACAGCTCAGCCCTCAACTCAACAGGGAACCAAAGAAGTCCTGGCCAGGAAGAAACTTCTTCAGTTTGAAAATCCCCTTCTTGCAACTTGACTGGGCTTTTTTTTTTTTTTTGGCGGTATGCGGGCCTCTCACTGTTGTGGCCTCTCCCGTTGCAGAGCACAGGCTCCGGACGCGCAGGCTCAGCGGCCATGGCTCATGGGCCCAGCCGCTCCGCGGCATGTGGGATCTTCCCGGACCCGGGCACGAACCCACGTCCCCTGCATCGGCAGGCGGACTCTCAACCACTGCGCCACCAGGGAAGCCCTTGACTGGGTTTGTTGCTCGCACTTAGCATCTTGATTTCTTTGACTCCTTTAATAGCTGAGCTGTCATAATGGAAATGTCAGAACAGTCAACACACTAAGGATGGACTGAGCCGGAAGGAGAGAGAGGTTGGACGTGATACTATCCCTGAGAATTACTCCAAATTTCATTCTAATTTTTTCAAGAAGTCAGCAAACTGAACTTTTCTTTTTAGGGAAATAAGTAGTAGCACTCTAACAGCAATATTTACTAGTCTAAGATGAGAAAGCTTTTAATTATCATTTAAAAGGTAAGAATCAGGGGGCACCTTCAAGATGGCGGAGGAGTAAGACGTGGAGATCACCTTCCTCCCCACAAACACATCAAAACTACACCTACATGTGGAACAACTCCTACTGAAACCTACTGAACACTGACAGAAGACCTCAGACCTCCCAAAAGGCAAGAAACTCCCCACGTACCTGGGTAGGGCAAAAGAGAAAAGGAAAAAGAGAGACAAAAGAATAGGGATGAGACCTGCACCTCTGAGAGGGAGCTGTGAAGTAGGAAAAGTTTCCACACACTAGGAAGCCCCTTCATGGGCGGTGGCGGGGGGGCGTAAACTTTGGAGCCACGGAGGAGAGCACAGCAACAGGGGTGCGGAGGGCAAAGTGAGAGATTCCTGCACAGAGGATCGGTGCCGACCGGCACTCACCAGCCCGAGAGGCTTGTCTGCTCACCCACCGGGGTGGGCAGGGGCTGGGAGCTGAGGCTCGGGCTTCGGTTGGATCCCAGGGAGAGGACTGGAGTTGGTAGCGTGAACACAGCCTGAAGGGGGTTACTGCGCCACGGCTAGCTGGGAGGGAGTCCAGGAAAAAGTCTGGACCAGGCTAAGAGGCAAGAGACCATTGTTTTGGGGTGCTCGAGGAGAGGGGATTCAGAGCACCGCCTAAACGAGCTCCAGAGATGGGTGCAAGCCACAGCTTTCAGCGTGGACCCCAGAGACAGGCATGAGACGCTAAGGCTGCTGCTGCAGCCACCAAGAAGCCTGTGTGCAAGCACAGGTCACTATCCACACCTCCCCTCCCGAGAGCCTGTGCAGCCCGCCACTGCCAGGGTCCCAGGATCCAGGGACAGCTTCCCTGGGAGAACTGACTGCACTCAGGCTGTTGCAACGTCACACCAGCCTCTGCCCCGCATTCCATACCCCTTCCTCCCCTGCGGCCTGAGTGAGCCAGAGGCCCTTAATCAGCTGCTCCTGTAACCCCGTCCTGTCTGGGCGGGAACAGATGCCCTCAGGCGACCTACACACAGAGGCGGGTCCAAATCCACAGCTGAACCCCAGGAGCTGTGCAAGCAAAGAAGAGAAAGGGAAATCTCAAAGAAGAGAAAGGGAAATCTCTCAGCCTCAGGAGCAGTGGATAAAATCTCCACAATCAACCTGATGTACCCTGCATCTGTGGAATACATGAATAGACAACGAATCATCCCAAAATTGAGGCAGTGGACTTTGGGAGCAACTGTAGACTTGGGGCTTGCTTTCTGTATCTAATTTGTTTCTGGTTTTACGTCTATCTTAGTTTAGTATTTAGAGCTTATTAGCATTGGTAGATTTGTTTATTGATTTGGTTGCTCTCTTCTTTTAATTTTATATTTATATACTTTTTCTTCCTTTTTCTCTTTTTGTGAGTGTGTATGTGCACACTTCTTTGTGTGATTTTGTCTGTACAGCTATGCTTTTGCCATTTGTCCTAGGGTACTGACTGTCCGTTGTTTTTTTTTTAGTGTAGTTTTTAGCATTTGTTATCATTGGTGGATCTGCTTTTTGGTTTCGCTGCTCTCTTCTTTCTCTTTTTTTAATTACTTTTTTCTTTTTACTAATTTTTTTCTATTTTAATAACTGTATTTTATTCTTTCTTTCTTTCTTTTTCTCCCTTTTCTTCTGAGTTGTGTGGCTGACAGGGTCTTGATGCTCTGGCTGGGTGTCAGACCTGAGCCTCTGAGGTGGGAGAGCCGAGTGCTGGACATTGGTCCACCAGAGACCTCCCGGCTCCACATCAAATGGCAAAAGCTCTCCCAGAGATCTGCATCTCAATGCTAAGACCCAGCTCCACTCAACGACCAGCAAGCTACAGTGCTGGACACCCTATGCCAAACAACTAGCAAGACAGGAACGCAACCCCACCCTTAGCAGAGAGGCTGCCTAAAATCATAATAAGGTCACAGACACCCCAAAACACACCACCAGACATGGACCTGCCCACCAGAAAGACAAGACCCAGCCTCATCCACCAGAACACAGGCATCAGTCCCCTCCACCAGGAAGCCTACACAACCCACTGAACCAACCTTAGCCACTGGGGACAGACAACAAAAACAATGGGAACTACGAACCTGCAGCCTGCAAAAAGGAGACCCCAAACACAGTAAGTTAAGCAAAATGAGAAGTCAGAGAAATACACAGAAGATGAAGGAGCAAGATAAAAACCAACCAGACCAAACAAATGAAGATGAAATAGGCAGTCTACCTGAAAAAGAATTCACAGTAATGATAGTAAAGATGATCCAAAATCTTTGAAATAGAATGGAGAAAATACAAGAAACGTTTCACAAGGACCTAGAAGAACTAAAGATGAAACAAACAATGATGAACAACACAATTAATGAAATTTAAAATTCTCTAGAAGGAATCAATAGCAGAAAAAATGAGGCAGAAGAACAGATAAGTGACCTGGAAGATAAAATAGTGGAAATAACTACCACAGAGCAGAATAAAGAAAAAAGAATGAAAAGAATTGAGGACAATCTCAGAGACCTCTGGGACAACATTAAACACACCAACATTCGAATTATAGGGGTCCCAGGAGAAAAGAAAAAAAAAGGGACTGAGAAAATATTTGAAGAGATTACAGTTGAAAACTTCCCTAATATGGGAAAGGAAATAATCAACTCCAGGAAGCACAGAGAGTCCCATACAGGATAAATCCAAGGAGAAACGCCAAGACACATATTAATCAAACTGTCAAAAATTAAATACACAGAAAAAATATTAAAAGCAGCAAGGGAAAGCAACAATTAACATACAAGTGAATCCAGATAAGGTTAACAGCTGATCTTTCAGCAGAAACTCTGCAAGCCAGAAGGGAGTGGCAGGACATATTTTAAAGTGATGAAAGGGAAAAGCCTACAACCAAGATTACTCTACCCAGCAAGGATCTCATTCAGATTTGATGGAGAAATTAAAACCTTTACAGATATGCAAAAGCTAAGATAATTCAGCACCAACAAACCAGCTCTACAACAAATGCTAAAGGAACTTCTCAAGGCAGGAAACACTAGAGAAGGGAAAGACTTACAATAACAAACCCAGAACAATTAAGAAAATGGTAATAGGTACATACATATCGATAACTACCTTTAATGTAAATGGACTAAATGCTCCCACCAAAAGACACAGACTGGCTGAATGGATAAAAAACAAGACCTGTACATATGCTGTCTACAAGAGACCCACTTCAGACCTAGGGACACATATGGACTGAAAGTGAGGGGATGGAAAAAGATATTCCATGCAAATGGAAATCAAAAGAAAGCAGGAATAGCAATTCTCAATTCTCATATCAGACAAAGCAGACTTTAAAATAAAGACTATTACAAGAGACAAAGAAGGACACTACGTAATGATCAAGGGATCAATCCAAGAAGAAGATATAACAATTGTAAATATTTATGCACCCAACATAGGAGCACCTCAATACATAAGGCAAATGCTAACAGACATAAAAGGGGAAATCGACAGCAACACAATCACAGTAGGGGACTTTAACACCCACTTTCATGGATGGATGATGGACAGATCATCCAAAATGAAAATAAATAAGGAAACACAAGCTTTAAATGATACACTAAACAAGATGGACTTAATTGATATTTATAGGACATTCCATCCAAAAACAGCAGATAACACTTTCTTCTCAAGCGCTCATGGAACATTCTCCAGGATAGATCATATCTTGGGTCACAAATCAAGCCTTGGTAAATTTAAGAAAACTGAAATTGTATCAAGTATCTTTTCTGACCACAACGCTATGAGACTAGATATCAATTACAGGAAAAGATCTGTAAAAAATACAAACACATGGAGGCTAAACAATACACTACTAAATAACCAAGAGATCACTGAAGATATCAAAGAGGAAATAAAAAAATACTAGAAACAAATGACAATGAAAACATGACGACCCAAAAAACTATGGGATTGCAGCAAAAGCAGTTCTAAGAGGGAAGTTTATAGCAATACAATCGTACCTCAAGAAACAAGACATATCTCAAATAAACAACCTAATCTTACACTAAAAGCAATTAGAGAAAGAATTAAAAAAACCCCAAAGTTAGCAGAAGGAAAGAAATCATAAAGATCTGATCAGAAATAAAAAGAAATGAAGGAAATGAGAGCAAAGATCAATAAAACTAAAAGCTGGTTCTTTGAGAAGATAAACAAAATTGATAAACCATTAGCCAGACTCATCAAGAAAAAAAGGAAGACTCCAATCAATAGAATTAGAAATGAAAAAGGAGGAGTAACAACTTACAATGCAGAAATACAGAGGGTCATAAGAGATTACTACAAGCAACTCTATGCCAATAAAATGGTGGACAACCTGGAAGAAATGGACAAATTCTTAGAAAAGCACAACCTTCCGAGACTGAACCAGGAAGAAACAGAAAATATAAACAGACCAATCACAAGCACTGAAATTGAAACTGTGATTAAAACTCTTCCAACAAACAAAAGCCCAGGAACAGATGGCCTCACAGGCCAATTCTATCAAACATTTAGAGAAGAGCTAACGCCTATCCTTCTCAAACTCTTCCAAAATATAGCAGAGGGGGGAACACTCCCAAACTCATTCTATGAGGCCACCATCACCCTGATACCAAAACCAGACAAAGATGCCACAAAAAAAGAAAACTACAGGCCAATATCACTGATGAACATAGATGCAAAAATCCTCAACAAAATACTAGCAAACAGAATTCAACAGCATATTAAAAGGATCATATACCATGATTAAGTGGGGTTTATCCCAGGAATGCAAGGATTCTTCAATATATGCAATGTGATCAATGTGATAAATTAATGTG
Organism: Globicephala melas; assembly: GCF_963455315.2. Taxonomy (NCBI): domain Eukaryota; kingdom Metazoa; phylum Chordata; class Mammalia; order Artiodactyla; family Delphinidae; genus Globicephala; species Globicephala melas. Next base: position 47,561,947 of record NC_083330.1, read on the forward strand.
ATAAACCATATTAACAAATTGAAGGAGAAAAACCATATGATCATCTCAAAAGATGCAGAAAAAGCTTTCGACAATATTCAACACCCATTTATGATAAAAACCCTCCAGAAAGTAGGCACAGAGGGAACTTACCTCAACATAATAAAGGCCATATATGAGAAACCCACAGCCAGCATCATTCTCAATGGTGAAAAACTGAAAGCAATTCCACTAAGACCAGGAAAAAGACAAGGTTGCCCACTCTCACCACTATTACTCAACATAGTTTTGGAAGTTTTAGCCATAGCAGAGAAGAAAAAGAAATAAAAGGAATCCAAATCGGAAAAGAAGAAGTAAAATTGTCACTGTTTGCAGATGACATGATACTACACATAGAGAATCCTAAAGATGCTACCAGAAAACTAGAGCTAATCAATGAATTTGGTAAAGTTTCAGGACACAAAATTAATGCACAGAAATCTCTTGCATTCCTATACACTAATGATGAAAAATCTGAAAGAGAAATTATGGACACACTCCCATTTACCACTGTAACAAAAAGAAAAAAATACCTAGGTATAAACCTACCTGAGGAGCCAAAAGACCAGTATGCAGAAAGCTATAAGACACTGATGAAAGAAATTAAAGATGATACAAACAGATGGAGAGATCCACGTTCTTGGATTGGAAGAATCAACACTGTGAAAATCATTATACTACCCAAAACGATCTACAGATTCAATGCAATCCCTATCAAACCACCAATGGCATTTTTCACAGATCTAGAACAAAAAATTTCACATTTTGTATGGAAACACAAAAGCCCCCAAATAGCCAAAGCAATCTTGAGAAAGAAAAATGGAGCTGGAGGAATCAGCCTCTCTGACTTCAGACTATACTACAAAGCTACAGTAATCAAGACAATATGGTACTAGCACAAAAACAGAAATATAGATCAATGGAACAGGACAGAAAGCCCAAAGATAAACCCACACAAATATGGTCACCTTATCTTTGATAAAGGAGGCAGGAATGTACAGTGGAGAAAGGACAGCCTCTTCAATAAGTGGTGCTGGGAAAACTGGACAGCTACATGTAAAAGAATGAAATTAGAACACTCCCTAACACCATACACAAAAATAAACTCAAAATGGATTAAAGACCTAAATGTCAGTCCAGACAGTATAGAACTCTTAGAGGAAAACATACGCAGAACACTATATGACATAAATCACAGCAAGATCCTTTTTGACCCACCTCCTAGAGAAATGGAAATAAAAACAAAAATAAACAAACGGGACCTAATGAAACTTCAAAGCTTTTGCACAGCAAAGGAAAGCATATACAGTATTTTTTTAAATTATTTATTTTATTTATTTTTATTTTTGGCTGCACGTGGGCTCTCTCTACTTGTGACGAGCAGGGTTTACTCTTCGTTGAGGTGTGCGGGCTTCTCATGGCAGTGGCTTCTCTTTGTTGCAGAGTACAGGTTCTAGGTGCGCGGGCTTCAGTAGTTGTGGCACACAGGCTCAGTAATTGTGGCTCGCAGTCTCTAGAGCGCAGCCTCAGTAGCTGTGGCGCCCAGGCTTAGTTGCTCCACAGCATGTGGGATCTTCCCAGACCAGGGCTCAAACCCGTGTCCCCTGCATTGGCAGGCGGATTCTTAACCACTGCACCACCAGGGAAGCAAAAAGACAACCCTCAGAATGGGAGAAAATATTTGCAAACAAAGCAAGTGACAAAGGATTAATCTCCAAAATATACAAGCAGCTCATGCAGCTCAATATCAAAAAAACAAACAGCCCAATCCAAAAAAGGGCAGAAGACCTAAACAGACATTTCTCCAAAGATATACAGATTGCCAGCAAACACATGAAAGGATGCTCAACATCAGTAATCATTAAAGAAATGCAAATCAAAACCACAATGAGGTATCACCTCACATCAGTCAGAATGGCCATCATCAAGGAAACTACAGAGCTTCCCTGGTGGCGCAGTGGTTGAGAGTCCACCTGCCGATGCAGGGGACACGGGTTCGTGCCCCAGTCCAGGAAGATCCCATATGCCACGGAGCGGCTGGGCCCGTGAGCCATGGCCACTAAGTCTGCGCGTCCGGAGCCTGTGCTCTGCAATGGGAGAGGCCGCAACAGTGAGAGGCCCGCATACCGCAAAAAAAAAAAAAAAAAAAAAAAAATCTACAAACAATAAATGTTGGAGAGCGTGTGGAAAAGAGGGAACCCTCTTGCACTGTTGGTGTTGAAGGTAAATTGATACAGCCACTATGAACAGTATGGAGGTTCTTCAGAAAACTAAAAATAGAACTACCATACGACCCAGCAATCCCACTACTGGGTATATATCTTGAGAAAACCATAATTCAAAAAGAGTCATGTACCACAATGTTCATTGCAGCTCTATTTACAATAGCCAGGACATGGAAGCAAGGTAAGTGTCCATCGACAGATGAATGGATAAAGAAGATGTGGCACATATATACAATGGAATATTACTCAGCCATAAAAAGAAACGAAATTGAGTTATTTGTAGTGAGGTGGATGGAATTTGTCATACATAGTGAAGTTAGTCAGAAAGAGAAAAACAAATACCATATGCTAACACATATATATGGAATATAAAAAAAAAATGGTTCTGAAGAACCTAGGGGCAGGACAGGAATAAAGACACAGACGTAGAGAATGGACTTGAGGACACGGGGAGGGGAAGGGTCAGCTGGGACGAAGTGAGTGACATGGACATATATACACTACCAAACGTAAAATAGATAGCTAGTAGGAAGCAGCCGCATAGCACAGGGAGATCAGCCTGGTGCTTTGTGTCCACCTAGAGGGGTGGGATAGGGAGGGTGGGAGGGAGACGCAAGAGGGAGGAGATATGGGGATGTATGTATATGTATAGCTGATTCACTTTGTTATACAGCAGAAACTAACACACCATTGTAAAGCAATTATACTCCAATAAAGATGTTAAAAAATTTTTTTAAATTAAAAACTAAATAAAAGTTAAAAATCAGTGCAAGCAGAAAACTTTATATTAATTTATCACTCACACTCTGCAGACTCTTTCATTATTTGCAGACTTATTTCCAGAAATCATACATTTCTATGGCAAGCAGGATATCCTATATCCAGGAAATCCAATATCCAGAATGAATATTAAATGGATATTCATTCCTCTGTATTAGTACAGATACTTAAGAATGAACACAGCAATATCTTTATTCCTATTATTTTTAGTGATTTTTTTAAGGACCAAAATATTCACTTGGTCCTCAACTCTATTCAAGGCAGGTAATTCCTTGCTTTCTTAAAGCTCACTAATGTCCAGAACAAACAAATAATAATCAGAGGCTACCTGGCAGTAAAATAATATATATTTTAAAAAGTCAAGATAGGTACAAAATATGGAAAAAGATAGAAGGAAAAATAGAAAAAACAGTTTTAGTTCTAACAGGGTCACAGCACAATATGAGTAAGATCAGAAGAGTACTCTTAGTGGAACTAGCTAACTAGCTTTATCCTAAAATTTCTAAGGGCAAGAATAATTTTGAATTTTGCTAGCAAAGCATAAGATAAAATGAATACAGAAGATTCAACCTTTTCTATCTTTTTTTAAAAGGACATAAAAGGGCAATTTTTTTCCTGGAAGAGCATAAAAACGATTGATATGTTACTTACATTTTCTAAATTTAAGCACTCCAGGTGAACGAAATGCTAAGCAAACTACGACTTCTATCTCCTGAATGGGAAAAACTATTAATTTCTGAAGTTTACTGTGATTCTTGCTGGAAACATAGTAAGGCAGAATCAGCACATGAGCAAAGATAAATTGGCCTTGGAGTTCACAGTTTTCTCAGTCATTTCTATCAGCCTTGATATAGTTTTTGGTATACTCACATCTTCTTCTGAGAGTGTTCCAGTCTTGGTGTCTTCTGTCAAGAGTGATACCCAGAAACAAACCTAATATCAGACTGTGTTAGGGAGGAGTAAAGAACTATGATGGACTTTGTTCTGGATACTGTATCTCTATCACTGCAGCTTAAGATCAAATCACCCCCTAACCTGTATTGGTCTGTTAGTCAACTTGAAAACCAAACTTCAGTTTGCCTACCTGCTAAGTGACTGGCTTTTGCACAATAGATGCATAGTATCTTTAAATCTATGCCTTAGCAAAAGTACAAAAAATTAACATGATCTCACACTGAAGAATTATTCTCAAAGTGAAAAAAGGTTTATTCTCAAAGTTAAAGAATGGAAAAGAAAATGTCAAATGTTTGAATGCAACTTGTTTTTTACCTTCAATGGATCTGGCCCACTCACTTGAGCAGATAAACTTCACTTCTACCATCTAAGCATCGCACACTTCTGTCACATTACAACCTGTTCTGTCTATGGTCCTGGTACATTTAATGTTCTGCTGTTGGGTTTATTTATTGTTTATTATAGTAATAAACAATTATAAGATATAACAATCTTGCTATAAATATGTAATTGTTCAGTAAATATGTGACAACATATGAAATGTTATGGCTATGTAAATGCTTCACATAAAATATATTATTGTATAATAAAATGTTATAAACAATATTTAATTATATAGCATATAATGTTACATATAAAAGTATAATACATAACAAACATTTATAATATATAAACATTATAATACTATATACTGTAGTACTATATAATACTACCATTACTTTCTTTTCTAAAAATTACAGGGAATGCTTTACTCCAAAAGCTGAAGTGTCTCAAAAATAAACTCTGAAGGCAGGCAATGCCTTTAAAAGTTAATAGTTCCCTAAACTAATGTGTTGCTGGTTTCTTAAAAAAATGTACTGGCTTGTATTCTCCACTCACTTTCTTCATTTGAAGGACAGTTTCTTGGGTTCACAATAAGTTCTATTTTTATATTCTAAAATCCTAAAAACCCTAAAACATATAAGCTTTCTTTTTTTCTCTCCATTTGAAACATGGATAAAAGACACTGTATTGGACAAAAGAACTGGTGAAATTCTTTTTCATAAGCGTAGCAAGAGGTCCAGGTATTTAACTGAATAATTGAAAATAACATTAAAATAACAGGAAAGGTACAAAGGGCCACTTGCACCTGCTGCTTTATTCATGCAACTTTTCTATATTAAAAAAAAGCTGTAAACTGCTATCAAATAATTATAGTTTAAGCTTCATTTCCTTTCAGACTTTTTGTTTGGAAGATCTGAAAATTCTAGGATAATAAAAGTATTACCAGACTAGATGTTCTTCCACAGAAAGTTCAAATGACCGTACGATTATTTAACTGTGGTTAAAACAAAAGCCATTTTACTATAGTGCTCCACACTTCCGTAAAATGTTGCTAAACAATCTGTAAGCAAACTACTGCAATTTAGAAAATAATATCTCCTACTTTAAAAGGCCACAACTAAATTATTAGTTTAAAAAGGCTTATAGGACCAGCAGTGTGCTAGGCCTTTGAGTACTAGAATAGGAGCTATAAAATGAAAAAACACAAAAGCAAGAAAGGGTGATTTTGATGAAATAAAAATTCTGACAGAACATAGGAAGAACAACGCCTAACAACTACTATTTTCTATACTCTGTTAATTCAGTTAATACGAACAAGGATTAAGAAAGAAACTTCCCAAGCAGATAACTCTCTTTCTCCACACTCAGAAATTTCAGCCTTGCCTGACAAAAGATTTGAAGTCAAATGTAAAGTAGACTCAAGATCAGGCTAACCTCAGGTAGAGCTTTTAGCTGCGGATGTTATGAGGTACGAACATTTAGCAGCTGTATCACTGGTGAATTGGGAATAATGTGTTAAACTTCACACATAAACACTTTCTAGTCGAGAAAGCACATGCCCCAACACCTGTTCCTACTAGCAAACAGAAAATCTTTTTTAAATTTCAGGGTAGTTTTTGCCTAACCATGAAAGCCAATCCTATTCTTTTATTCTTTGCAATGTCACAACTCCAGGCCATGAATCAAAAAGAGAAATAAACAGTTACATTTCTGAACAGTCTGGGGAAAATAAATGGTTGGGACTTTAATAGAAACATAGTAAGGAAACAGTTAAACCGGAAAAACATGATTATATGCAGTGTAAGTGCTCTCATACCTTGCAGATAGCTGTGTAGATCAATACAATCCTTTTTGAAGGCAATTTGACAAAAGGTTTCTAGAGTCACTACATTATTTATGACGTTTGATACAGTAATTCCAATTCTAGAAATCTATGCTAAAGAAATAATCTCAGAGATTAAAAAAGGGCTATAATCTCAGAAATTAAAAAAGGGCTAAATATATATTAATATGTTCCTTGCAACATGATCCAGACTAGGGAGAACCCATTGGAAAAGAATCCATCGATACGTTTAAGAACATTACAATATAGCCACAGGATGGAAATTTTATACAGGCATTAAAATAACTATGTAAAAAATATATTCTATAAAATGTTAAGTAGAAAAGGCAGGAGATAAAATTAGTTACAATCCAAATGCATATACAATTACCTTTAAGGTATGCACAGAAAAAGTACAAATGAAGTAATTATAATATTATTAATTATACTAAGAATGCAGGGTTAATGGGTGATTTTCGTAATCTTTTTGCTCTTTTTCCAATTTTTCTAAACATTTAATGAAACTTGTATAATGCATAAACAGAATCTGTAAAAACAAGTAAAAAACTGATTTGGAAGTAATCAAGAGTAATGAGGAAATAATCAAATTATATCTAGAATTACACTTTTTTTTTTTTTTTTTTGCGGTACACAGGCCTCTCACTGTTGTGGCCTCTCCCGTTGCGGAGCACAGGCTCCGGATGCGCAGGCTCAGCGGCCATGGCTCACGGACCCAGCCGCTCCGCGGCATGTGGGATCTTCCCGGACCGAGGCACGAACCCGTGTCCCCTGCATCGGCAGGCGGACTCTCAACCACTGCGCCACCAGGGAAGCCCTAGAATTACACTTTTTTAAAAAAATTGAAGTATAGCTGATTTACAATGTTGTGTTAGTTTCAGGTATCCAGCAGAGTGATTCAGTTATACATGTGTATATATGAATATATCTATTCTTTTTCAGATTCTTTTCCATTATAGGTTATTACATCTAGAATTACTCTGACCCAAATATAGATTATAGAGAAAATTCAATTAAAGTGGATACATATTAAAAATCAAAAATATTTGTTCAATGTCTGATCTAAAAAAGTTTCATTCTATATAGCAGATGAGCAATACATTAGCTATTTTACATATTTAGACATTTAACAAAGAACAGGAGGCATTTAATCTAGACATTTTTAAAAAGAACATTAAAATAGCCTTCCTATTGTCTCATATATACAATTATATTACTTGCAGTTTCTATGATATAATTTCATGATTTTCACATATTATTAGATTTACAAAAATACCATTTGTCTTTTCTCCTTTCTCTATTTTATAAATGAAAGCCGATTTTAATTTCCAAACCATGAAAAGTTCTAAAGAAAAAATATATAAAAAAGAATACTTTATCCAATCATTCTTTTCCATTATACAACCACTAGATGTATACTTTTTGATAATTTACATTGTCTTATGACAATTCCTATAGCATAAGAACCAGCAAAAGGACAAAAACATATCTCTAAGCAAAGATTTGAGGAGGAGGATGAAAATGACTAGAACGTTAGAAATAGAAACATATTACCCTAAGCGTAAGAACCCAAACTATACTATCGAGCAAAAATTGTTAATTCCCATAAAAATTACATGAATAAACAAAACTAAGTACTTAGTACTACTCACAATTAAATAAAGTAAGAAAAATACGAAGTCATTTACTACACACCAGACATTGTAATGAGGCCTTTTAAATAAATTCATGATCCAACTTAACGTGGCCATTATTTACCATACGATTTACTACATTAAGGCCACATTACAGGGGCACTTTTCACATGTCTACTTTCTCCATTAAATGGTAAGTTCCTGTGGCAGTACTATTTTACTTACTGCTAACTCCCACCCTTCTTGGCACAAGGTTCACATCAGGTGTTTAATACATGCTGAATGAATTTAATTTGCTACAGATAGGGTGGCTCTGCCTCCCAAACTGTCCAGGATAGCTCTGGTTTTGCCTGTGGTATCAGCATTACTAAAAACAGTATACCCTTTTGCTTTCAAAATGTCCTGATTTGGACCACAAATTATCTGAAAATACTACTGCATGTAAGTTAAAATTCTTTCTAAAATGTCATTAAAATTTCCAGAATGCAAAGAATGAATGAGCTAAGGCACTGAGCACTGTCAAATAAAGTAGCAGAGGCACTCGTGTTGCTCGCTGGTCTCAAGAGAAAGCAAGTCCTACGTTTAGAGATTCTTCCAAAAGCTAATTTTCCATTTATACTAGCACTGAAAGGACTCTCTCATTTCAACTGGGGATGCAAGGAATTCAGAAGGCTTATACTGTATCAAGCATTGCACCTTCTACAGTTCCACATTGACTAAATAAAGAAAAATTGCAATGAATCTGTATATCCAAAAGCACCTTTTGAGAGAGCATTCATTTATATTTTTAATGGTACGACTGGAATAGACTTCATGTTATTCTTCTCTCTCCACAGAAGAAAGATTTTATAAGACCAACCTTCAGAAAAACAGTAAGGCATAAATAAGGTTTAACTGAGCTCTGAAATTAAGTAATTTATTGACACATAAATACATTTAATTAAAACACTCATTTTGTTACGGGCTGAACTGTGTCAACCCCAATACTCCTATGTTAAAGTCCTAACTGCCAGTACCTCAGAATGTGACTGGATTTGGAGACAGGATCTTTAAAGAGCTAACTAAATTACAGTGAGGTCATATGGGTGAGCCCTAATCCAATACGCCTGGTGTCCTAATGAGGAGAGATCAGGACGCAGATACACACAGAGGGAAGACCATGTGAAGATAACAGGCAGAAGACTGCCATCTACAAGCCAAAGAAAGGTGCCTCAGAAGAAACCAACCCTGCTAACACCCTGATCTTAGACTCCTAGCCTCCAGAACTATGAGAAAATAAACCTGTAAATCCACGTAATTCAGCAAACCAATATTTTCAAATAACTAATTCATATTACGAAATGATGCATGGTGAAAAAAATACCCATTTAAAGGGCAAGAAAGGCCACTGGATTTTTGTAAAACAGAGAACAAAATGTTCACTGATATGGTTTCAGATCCTACTTGCAACTAACCTTTAAGAAACCACCACTTGCTGAGCTTTGGTACAGTATCAAAGAAGAATATTCACAATTATCTGAAAATGGCTATGGAAATACTCCTCTCTTTTCAAATTACACAACCGTGTGAGGCTGAATTGTCTTCATATTGTCAAACAAAGCAATATGTTAAAAGGCTGAGTGTAGAAACAGATGTGAGAATCCAGGTATCTCCTTTTAAGCCAATCTTTAAAAGGTTTGCAAAATTATAAAACAATACCATTCTTCTTATTGATGTTTTTGTTTTGGAAAATACATTTTTAATAAAATTATGTTATTGATGTAAGCATGCAATAGACACTACTTTCATTAGCAAATGAATTAAAAAGTTTTTAAACAACTTCTCAGTTTTAATTTCTAATACAGTAATTATCAGTAGCTATAACCTACATAAACAAAAACTCTTTGAAGTCCTTGTTAGGAGCTGAATTGTGTCCTCCCCACACTCATTTGTTGAAGGCCTAACCCTCAATGTGACTGTATTTGGAAGCTAGGGACTTTAAGGAGGTAACTCATAAGGATGGGGCCCTACTCCTGTAGGACTGGGGTCCTTACAAGAAGAGGAAGAGACACCACAGGCCTCTCTCCCTGAGTGCACATAGAGGAAAGGTCATGTGAGGACACAGCGAGAAGGCACCATCTGCGAGTCAGGAAGAAAGGTCTTCAGACCAGAAACCAATCCCACCAGCGCCTTGACCTTGGAGGTCTAGCCTCTAGAACTGTGAGAAAATAAATATCTATTATTTAAGCCACTCAGACTTTGGTATTTTGTTATGGCAGCCTGAGCAGTCCCTGATATTGTTAAAAGCTTAAAAGGGGTCCTGAGAACAAAAAATCTGAAAATCACTGAATTAGACAGTAACTATTCAGCTGTGTAAATTAAATGTTTCTACACAACTTCTTACTTCATAATTACAACTTGGAAAAGTAATCATAATTTTCATTAGCTATCCAAAGTAGAAAAAGGGAGAAAATTAAGATCAACTCTAAACGAACCTTTTTTAACTTGACGTACACAACTGTATGCCATTTGAAAGCATATGAAAATGGGGAAACACACTGTAAAAGAATTAACGCAGGCTGCAAAAGCGCCTGCTTTTCATTTTCAGGAAACCAGGATCGTCAATCTGTTTGGCCTAGCACAGACTAACTCTTAGAGTACTTGTTAAGTCTATTCACTTTCTGAATATAAAATGAGACATAAAACAAAAGAGAAAAACATTCAGTTTTGCTTCATGAGAAAAAAATAACCAAAAAATTCCAAGAAGACATGAAGAAATCAATCAATAAATTGACAAATATACCAAGTGCAATTATTTTAATCACACAAAACTTATCAAGAATATAGGGAAATAATAAAATAATAGTAAGAAACTCAATTTCCATATAGGCAAAAAATTCAAGATTCTGCTCTCCTAGTAATTGTAGCTGATAATGCAAAATTGGTATCAAAGTTGTGGAAGTCGCCCAAGAATGAAAAAAAAATTTTTTTTTATTGAAGTGTAGTTGATTTAAAATGTTTTGTTAGTTTCAGGTACACAGCAAAGTGATTCAATTATGTGTGTGTGTGTGTGTGTGTGTATACATGTATATATATTCTTTTTCAGATTCTTTTCCATTACAGTTTATTACAAGATATTGAATATATTTCCCCATGCTATATAGTAGTTCCTTGTTTTTTATTTTACATATTTAAGAATGAACATTTTAATAGTTATGGGCCCTTAAATCATTACTAAGTTATAAAAGCTTAGATGAGTGGAAAAAATGCATTTACCTCAACAAGTTTCTGAATTTCATGCACACAAATATGTTGTTGGGTTGCTTTTTAATAACATATAAATTGTGCACTCAAGTACTACAGTTTTATGCATAGTAGTATTTTTAATCTAAAAAATCAAGCAAAATGCTTTATTTCTAAGGCTCTAATGCTAGGAATAGCATTCAAAATTACATTTTAATAAATTTCATTTCATATAACTTTGTATGTAAAGAAAACACTAATTCAACTTGAGCTAACTTTTCTCTTGGCTCAGTGTTTGTATGGAAAAATAATTATGCAGTCCGTTTGGAAAAATATAATCAATCCATGGGCATGCAAGTATCAATTTTATCTTATGAGAATTTCTCCATGTTCCAGTTACTTCATTCCTTATTACATGCTGCAAAAAGCAGTAATAATTTTTATAGCCAAATATCACTTCATAAGATACCAGGTGGCTGTCAATATTTACCACAGAAGTCATGCATGAAATTTAAACATTACAAAAAATGACTTACCAGTTGACACTCCTGAAATATGCACATTTTCAGAATGTTCTGCAAGAGCACCATTTCCTAAAATTAAACATAATGAATAAACTAATTTCCAAGATAAAATTAAAAAAAAATTTCAGATTCTCCCTCTAATAGAAAAACAGGTGCATAGAGCTACTTGTAATATCCAGAAATGAAATTAAAGTCTCTTACAATAATCTTCAAAACAGTACTATGCAGCTCAAAATTATAATAGTAGTAGGGAAATCAAAATGTTTTGGAAATCACAACAATGTAGTGTAATATAAAGGCCAAATATATAGATCTAATTAATACCAGAAAGAATTTTCTATCAAGTTAATAGTGAAAAGATAACTTAGTACTATTACCAGAAAAGAGACAATCACATACTTTTTAAAAACAGCATTCCTCTAAAAGCATGCTTAATTAGCCCAGAATGTGCTTACTGCTGGGGTCACACATGGTGTCCCATGTCCTATGTTCTGCATTACCTTCTAAATCCTTCAACATCTTCTCATCAACAACTCTAACAGTCTTTAGAGTAGGGACATGATTATACCCTATTTTGGTAGCCCCTGATTTTCTACACCTCCTACCACAAAGTTGGGCAAATGGAAGCATTCAAGTAACTTACTGAAATGAGTTACTAAGTGTCACCTAGTAAAATAAAAGTGGTTTTAAAAAGACTCCCATTTAAAGTAGAGATTATTTACTCCTTTAAATTAGTAAAGTGTCCCTCAGCTGTTTTTAAAAATTTAATTTAGTTTTATTATAAATTATTTCCATCTACCTCTGTTCTTTTTCTTTCTACAAAGCTGCTCATCTTTACTTCTAAAGTTTTCTCTCTCTCTATGCATTAGGTCAATTTGGCAACAAAACAGTTCAGGAATCCAGCTGACAGAGAAAGAATTCTCCCTGGAGTGGGGCAGGGGAGGAAGCCAGGTGGGAGAAACTTAGATGGCAAAAGCAGAATTCTCTTGATGGTTCAAAGAGTAGAGACAATAGCAAATATTATAATTAATAACTTATCTTTTACAACCATCACACTTGTATGGCTGCTTGATTACTGTATAGCATCCCCCAATGCGCTAAGTTCTAGGACAGCAGAATCTGTGTAAACTTGCCGCATCACTGTATGCACGGTTCCTAGAACAGAGCAGGTGCTCAAAGAGCTAACAAATGATGAATAAATGAGGGAGTTCATGATGATTAAATGAAATCATGCCAATTAAGCACTTGATGTAGTGCCTGACAGACAGCACTGAAGAGGAATTCATTTTTGTAACTGTGTAAAATATATTTTTACTATTACTAAAGAATAAAATAAGTGATAAAACAACCTTCGTAGTTCAACTACAGCTACAGCCTTCAAAATGAAAAGAAATGTTATGTTTCCCTCCATTAAAAATGATACAGTGGAAATGGTAACAAAGGTGTGTAAGCTATATTTATTACACAAATAAATCTGATTACAGTTATTTAAGTACTGTGCATTAGTACCACAGAAGCCACAACTTATTTTTCCTAACAATGTTAAATGCTACAGACATAGAAATGAAACTACTAGAAAGCTCCCACATTATTTCTTTAATGTGTACAACCTATGAAAATTGGTATCCTAAACAAAATGGTATAAGAAACTGATTCAATAAAACAACTAACAAGATTTGCCAAAGGTCAGTATAAGTTGCCTAAACCTTTGCTACTTACAAGTATATCAGTAGTACTGGCATTACTGGGAGCTTATTAGAAATGCAGAGTCTCAGGCCTTACCCCAGATTACTGAATCAGAATTTACATTTTAACAAGATCATCCCCCACTCCCAGTGATTTGTATGCACATTAACATTTGCGAGCCAATGGCTTAAACCTTCTTACTTCTATAGTAGATACAACTCCAAATTAAAGCTGTGTAATTTGTGACCCTAAGGTTTCCAATATCCTTAAGGCAGCATATTAAATTATCCTCAGGAGAGTTTTAATATTATATTTTATATATTAAATTTTTATTCTAATTCAGTAAACAGAGTAAAGATAGGCAGAAGGAAAACAATAACATAATGCAGTATCTAAGACTGTGGATTCTGGACTAGATTGCTAGGATTCTAACACCAGCTTCACTTCTTACTTGCTGTGCAATTTAGGGCAAGTTACATAACCTCTTTGTGTCTTACTTTCATCTCAAAAACAGAGCAGATAATACCTATCTTATAAGGCTTAGTAGAATTCTTTATAATAGAAAAAAATAGAACTTAATCTACATCTCCGTCAGCATGTAAATGAATAAACTAAAAACAGCCTTACAATAAAATATTCAAAAAACTGAATTAAGTAATTCTATATGTACTCACTTGGAAAGATATGCACATTGAGTTAAGTATGTTTCAGAGTAACATTAGCATATGCTCTAACTTTAACTTTTAAGTGATGTCTGTATAGTTACTGTGCACATGTTACATAGGCATATGATATATGTATGTACATGCATTTGCACACACACACACACACACAGAGAAGAGTCTAACGGTGTATACAAACTGAAATTAGAGAGGAAGTCCTCCTTTGTATATTCCAGCACCGACCGAATTTGCTACAACAGGCACAGAGTTCTTTAAAAGATTTATTCATATTATCAAAAAAAACAGGCAAAGAGACTATAGTTCATTCCCTGTCATTCTAAATAAAGAGGTCTGATAAATACTGTGTGAAATAAAATATTATAATTTCATAAGTATTATTCATGATTTAAAAAACTGAAATAACAGTACTTTAAGACATAAAACACGATACTATTGCTAATTTCCCACACATTTACTCTAATTTAAAAACAATCCGATTTAGAAGTTAAAAAATCAATGATAATTTCTAATAACATCAAATAACTATTCCTTTCTTTGAGATTACATTATTAGATATTTCTTATTCTAAGTATCACATGAAGTAAGTGGGCTACTTAATTTAGGTGTTCTGCCATTTTTACAAAAATGCCACTTACAAAATACAATTATTTCTATGTTATAATCAGAGAGCACCGCCCCAAACTGCTTTGTTGATATAAAGCTCACTATATTTTCCCTAATGTCCCACCCCGAACTCCTGAGAGAAGAAAACCCCACACATACGAGGACGTACACACATCACCTCCTGACTTTAACTACATTGCAGCCATGCTAGACATTCTCATAGAAGTCCCCCTTTAAAGATGCCATATACTGGAAAAATATAGTCTGATAAAACATTACTTCTATAACTATGCATTAGCAGCTGACTAGTTAGTACACCAGCTAATTAACTAGCATTCCTAGAAAACAAGAAAAAGTTTCAGTATCACCTAAATCAGGAAATAATTTTTTACGACTTAACTCTTTTTTTAATCCTACTAACCAAATACCAAAGGTAATCAATTGTCCCCATTTATTATTCTTCTTGCCAAGCTGAAACATGGTTTTGTAGTTTTTTTACTGCAATACAAGAGAGAATCTTCTAAAAGAGATATGTGCTGTTTTAGGAAAAGAGGCCATAGGGTAGTGAGTTTGAGCTCTGGAACCAGACTCTGTGGAATCAAACCTCAGCTCTACTGTTTAGTTAGTCATGAGTCTTAACTGAATGATTTCTCCTAAGATTTAGTTTGCTCACCTGCATAATCAGAATATCATCATTAACAGGATGTCTAAATCTATGGTCTCTGCATCCCTGTTGCTTTGTATCTTTCTTTGTTTATTGTTGTTCTTTTTATTTAAGAACTGAAGTTCTTAAAGAAGAGCTGATAAATACAGCTAAGATGTGATAGATACGTGCCAGCCAAATCCTAAGTGCCTCACAAGGCTTTCCTCAGCTCATCCTTAAAACAACAGTTCACTTTACAGGTGAGAAAACCAGCTTATAGCAACGTAGTAAGTTTTTCAAAGAGCTAGTAATTGGATGGATTAAAAATTCAAATTCACTAAGAAATTTGTGTTCCTTACTTTTTTTAAAAAAAGAATTTAGACGTGAATATACTTCTTGCTTGTAAAAGAAACAGTACTTAACTTTCAGAGTTAAAACCCACCTGCCACCAGCTATTCCAATTTGTTATGGGGGAAGACCTGGTTTAAAAGTTAATGAGCAGCAGTTACAAGTAACTTATATGCTCAGCATCCTACAATCTCATTTTCACTGTGCAATAAGAACAGGTATCAAACATCAAAATATGTACACACATATATACACCCCCAACATCGTTCCTATTTTACTTTACTTAAAGAAAAAGTCCAAAATCCTAATAAGGCTTACCAAACTCTCCACCCTTCGAGTCTTCCCAACTACTCCAAAAGCTTCATCTTTTGTGATTCACTTTCCCACTCTATTTTCCTCTCCAGAAATATTAGATTTCTTTCAGAAAAGGGTCAGCTGTCTCTCTTGCCTTTGGACCTTTCTTTAATATATTCTTTATTTAGGAAGGCATCTCCTGATTCCCCCATACTAGGTTACGTCATTCTGTTGTAGGTTCCTAGAGTATCTAATACTATCACTTTTTGAAAATTTATCACACTTCTGTTATCTGTGTAAAGTCTATATTCCCCACCAGATCTTAATCTTGGTGGGGCAAGGTGGGGTGGAGAAGTGTGATGTGGGGCTGGGACATAGCTGGGTTTGTTTTGTTTTGTAACCCAGTGACTAGGAGAGAAGATACTCCATACCTGCTCAAACACATGAATGAATGGTAGGTTGATACATAAGTAAGAGGCATAGTCCCTGCCACCAAAGAGCTGGTAATCTATTGAGAAAATAATTTAAAACATCTGGAGCAGAAGCAAACAATATAAAACCAAACTAAAATTAGCAAGCTTCTTACTCAAGTAGGAGGCTTTTCTACTAAAAATGGGAATGGAAGATGGGAGTGCCCACCATGGTATTAGCCAGGGCAATTAGATAAGAAAAGACAATTATAGGCATAAGGATTGAAAAAGAAGAGGTAAAAAAAGAAGAGGTAAAACTACATCTATCTGTAGATGATATGATTGTGTATCTATTTAAAAAACCCAAGACAGTCAAAAGAAAAAGTTATAAACAATATGAAAATTAGTAAAGTAGCAGGATATAAAATAAGCATACAAAAAATCAAAAGCCTTTGTAAATACAAACAATGGCCAGTCAGAAGATACAGAAGACACAATTCTTAGTAGCAACAAAAAGATTTTTAAAAACTCAAACACAGAACTCCTGCTGATGGTCATGAGGGAACAATGGGTAATGGACCAGCTTTCTCCAGGTAGAAAGCTAGTGCAATAAAAGAACTCATTCTGATTTGTTTCCCTTTTCTCAGAGATCACAGTCTTACACTGCCTGTTGTCCCGTGTCTGAAAAAGTGGGAAAAAACATGTTAAAAAAAAAATTCAGACACAGGACAACAGGCAGTCCTAACCAAGAAGAATAGAAAGAAATCCACAGTGGACTTACTGTTGCCATTTTGTTCATTGTTTTCTGGCTTTTTTATAATTCCTTTGTTCCTTTTTTCTTCTCTTGCTCTCTTCGTTTGTGATTTGATGATCTTCTGTGGTGGTCTGATGAGATTTCTTTCTCTCTTTTGTGTATCTACTATAGATTTTTGCTTTGTGGTTCTCATGAGGCTTAAATATCTTATGTTTATAACAGTCTATTTTAAGCTGTTAACATTGAATGCATACTAAAGCTCTACCTTTTTAAGCCCCCCCGTTTTATGTTTTTGATGTCACAATTTATATCTTTTCACCCTGAGTATTTGTAACAAATGTAGTCACAGTTACTTTTAATACTTTTATCTTTTAACCTTCATACTAGACTTACAAGTGATTTACTCACCCCCAACACATTAGAGTATTCTGAATTTAACTATACATTTACCTTTTCCAGTGAGATTTATACTTTATGTTTTCTTGTTACTAATTAGCACCCTTTCATTTCAACTTGAAGTCCTTTTAACATTTCTTGTGAGGCGGTATGGTGGTGAACTCCTTCATCTTTTGCTTGTCGGGAAAACTCTTTATCCCTCCTTCAATTCCGAAGGACAATTTTGCTGGGTAAACTATTCTTGGTTGGCAGTTTTTTTCTTTCAGCACTTTGAATGTATCATGCAACTCCCTTTTGGCATACAAAGTTTCTGCTAAAAAATCTGCTAATAGGCTTATGGGGATTCCCTTGCATGTAACAAGTTTTCTCTGGCCACTTTTAAGATTCTCTCTTTAACTTTTTATAATTTAATTATAATGCATACAGCTGTCCGCTTGATGTTGTCCCATAAGTCCCTTAAACTATCTTCATTCCTTTTCATTCAAATTCCTTTTTTGTGTGTGTTATTCATTAAAGGATGCAAAATGCTGACCACAGGAATTTTAAAAAGTAGTCATTTCTGGTTAGGATGGTTATTGTATTAGATGTTGTTCTAGTATGCAGACCAAATTTTTCTAAATTGTGCAAAGGGTATAAGAGAATTTGTTAGACCCCTGTAGAAGCTACTAAGCATTTGCCTCTGACATTTCTACTATCAATCTGTAAAGGAAATAAGGTTTGCTAACATTGTTCTAACCAAATTCATATGGCTTGTACATTTATTTCCTTTCCTAGGTATTCATAAACCATTTCTTCTCTTTTGTATAATCTTCCCTAGAGCGATTATCACTAATTGCTGGTTTGTGGGATTCTCATCCCTCCTGCCCCAGTTTGGAAAATCAAAATTGCATTTCCTGTTTCCAGTCATCTGATCTTTCTTTCCTTCTCTCATTCCTTGGAAGTCTTAGCACCTAAGTCAGAACTCTTTAAGTTATTTAGAATACCTGAATGAACTCCTATAATCTTTGCACATATGGCCTTCAAGAAGGTTTTCAGATATAGTTACTCTTACCCTTTCGGTTTGAAGAGCATATTTGACAGAGGGGACATAAACATCACCAGTGTTACACCATCTGCCCAAGCAACAGCCCTATAAACATTTGTTATTCTTTATTTTACAAAGACATGTTTATAAGACCATTTTGTTGCCCTTGGTATTTTTGCTGAACTCAATCTTGCGTTTTCTCTATATTAGTAATACTTATAATTTATTCTTGGTTAAATATCCTTTTTATCTTGGGGATATGTTCTTAATTAGTCTGAAGTCATTGAGGAACCACTAATTTCCTTAGATTTTTTTGCCATTCATTCCTTTTTGGGATTGTTTGTGATTTTAATAACCAGAAGTCATTTTTGAGAACTTAATACCATCCCTGGACTTTCCAAATTTTCATGTTGTGGAGGCATATTAATTTTTTTTCTAAATTACTTTAGAATCTATAGGGTTTTTTAAATATCTTTATTGGAGTATAATTGCTTTACAATGGTGTGTTAGTTTCTGCTGTATAACAAAGTGAATCAGCTATATGTATACATCTATCCCCATATCCCCTCCCTCTTGCGCCTCCCTCCCACCCTCCCTCCCTATCCCACCCCTCTAGGTGGTCACAAAGCACCAAGCTGATCTCCCTGTGCTATGCAGCTGCTTCCCACTAGCCATCTATTTTACATTTGGTAGAGTGTATATATGTCCATGCCACTCTCTCACTTTGTCCCAGCTTACCCTTCCCCCTCCCCACGTCCTCAAGTCCATTCTCTACATCTGTCTGCACCTTTATTCCTGTCCTGCCCCTAGGCTCATCAGAACCATTAGATTCCATATATATGTGTTAGCATACAGTATTTGTTTTTCTTTCTGACTTACTTCACTCTGTATGACAGACTCTAGGTCCATCCACCTCACTACAAATAACTTTCATTTCTTTTTATGGCTGAGTAATATTCCATTGTATACACGTGCCACATCTTCTTTATCCATTCATTTGTTGATGGACACTTAGGTTGCTTCCATGTCCTGGCTATTGCAAATAGAGCAGCAATGAACACTGTGGTACATGTTTTTTTTTTGATTATGGTTTTCTCAGGGTATATGCCCAGTAGTGGGATTGCTGCGTCATATGGTAGTTCTATTTTGAGTTTTTTAAGGAACCTCCATACTGTTCTCCATAGTGGCTATATCAGCTTACATAGAATCTATAGGTCTTAAGCTCTGATTGTGCCCAATCTCATTTTTTTAAAAGTGATTATAATATAGTTATTTCTACCTGGTCAAATAAGGTATAGAGTAGTACACTGTTAGGGACTGAATTGTGTCACCCAAAATTAATATGTTGAAGCCCAAATGCCCAATGTGACTATACTTGAAGATAGGGCCTTCAAGGGGATAATTAACATTAAAGGAAGTCATAAGGGTGAGGACCTAATCCGATAAGACTGGTTTCCTTAAGAAGAGATATCAGATATCTCTCTCTCCATCTGCACATAGAGAATAGGCCATGTGAGGACACAGTGAGAAGGACACTGCAAGCCAGGAAGAGGAACCTCATCAGAAACCAACCCTGACAGCACCCTGACCTTGGACTTCTAGCCTCAAGAACTGCAAAAAATAAATTTATGTTGTTTAAGCCACCCAGTCTGTGGTATTTTGTTATGGCAGCCCAAGCAGACTAATGTACACACTTTCCCCAGGTCATAGCTGAACTAATAAGATGTCTGCAAATGCCTTGAGAGTGTATGAAAAATTCAGTACATACTTCTGAAAACAGGCTTCATAGTGTCTAACAAATACTATAATGAGACGTTTCATGCAAAGAAAGGTTAAGAAGTCCCTTGGAGACAGAGTTTATTTTCTACTTTATTTAATTACTGGTATTCTAAAAGTATTACTTCCACAGCTTTTTAACTGCAGGTATTCATTTTGGATTTAATAGACTTTTATGAACTGGCCTGAACCCACCTGCCACTTAAAATAATAATGATCATTTACAACCTTACTTTTTATGGAAATAAACATTCTAATTTTCAAACCACATTCTACTTTTTTTTTTTTTTCCCTGCGGTACGCGGGCCTCTCACCGCTGTGGCCTCTCCCATTGCGGAGCACAGGCTCTGGACGCGCAGGCTCAGTGGCCATGGTCACGGGCCCAGCCACTCTGTGGCATGTGGGATCCTCCCGGACCGGGGCACGAACCCGTGTCCCCTGCATCAGCAGGTGGACTCTCAACCACTGCGCCACCAGGGAAGCCCAAACCACATTCTTAAAAGACATTTGGGAGTTCAATGTTCTTATGTTTAGACTTCCTATATTATGTTAGTAAGATTTTACATTGGAAATGTCTTCAAATAAGGGCATGATGACAATGAACTATTAGTCAAAGTACAAATACTAAACAAACACAAGTTCCCAGTATTCAGAGAATGCATCATATCCCTGAAAGGACATGCAAGACAGTTATGAATCCCACTGGTGAGTATCTCAGTGACAATGTTCATGCAGATGGAAATAATTTTCTTTATTCTAAAACAGTGTGAATCACTGATGTAAGAACCCACAAAACAAACTAGAAAGGGGCTCAGCTAAAGACTATTTGGGTTCAAAGGTTCCTACCTGTGACTTCGGTGGTTCACAAGAGTAAGTATGAAGGTTTGAAGGGATTCAGAAATCCAGAAAAAAACAGAATTACATTCCTGTATTTCCAGTGAGATTTACTGACATATACTTCACACATAAAACTCACCTTTTAAAGTGTGCAATCCAGTTTTTTAGTATGTTCAGAAAGTTGTGCAACCATTGTCACTATCTCGTGCCTGAATGCTTTCACCACCCGCCCCCAAAAAGTGTACCTATTAGCAGTTATTCCTCTTTTTGTTCTCCTCCAGCCCCTAGCAACAACTAATCTAGTTTCTGTCTCTATGGGGTTTTCCTATTCTGGACATTTCATATAAATGGAATCATACAATATCCGATCTTATGTGTCTGGCTTCTTTCGCCTTGCATAATGTTTACATGGTTCATCCATGTTGTACCACGAATCAGTACTTCACTCCTTTTCATGGACAAATAGTATTCCATTGTATGGATAAACCACCTTTTGTTTATCCATTCATCAGCTGACAGACATCTGGCTTGTTTCCACTTTTTTGCGAATACTGCTATGAATATCTGTGTATACAAGTTTTTGTGTGGACATATTTTCAATTCTCTTGAGGATACTCATAGAGTGGAATTGCTGGGCCTTTTGATAACGCTATGCTTATCTTTCTGAGCAAATGCCAAACTGTCTTCCAAATGGCTGTACAATTCTACATTTCCAACAGCCATGTGTAAGTGTTCCAATTTCCCCATATCCTCACCAACATGTTACTGTCCACCTTTTTATTACAGCTAGTGGGTGTGAAGTAGTATCTCACTGTGGTTTTATTTACATTCCCCTAACGAGTAACGATGTTGAGGTTCCTTTCGTGTGTTTATTGGGAACTTATGTATATTCTTTGGAGAAATATCTATTCAAATACTTTGCCCATTTCTTAATTGGTTGAATTGCCTTTTTGTTGTTGTTGAGTTGTGAGTTTTTACATATTGTAAAAACTTATCAGATATATGATTCACAAATATTTTCTCCCATTCTGTAGTTTAATTGTTCACTTCTTGATGTAAAGGTGTTTTCTGATGTTGAAATAAGTGTTTGAGATACAGGTGTTGTTTGATTTTGAGACAATCCAATTAACCTATTTTTGTTGTTGTTGCTTATAC
Organism: Globicephala melas; assembly: GCF_963455315.2. Taxonomy (NCBI): domain Eukaryota; kingdom Metazoa; phylum Chordata; class Mammalia; order Artiodactyla; family Delphinidae; genus Globicephala; species Globicephala melas. The sequence continues at coordinate 47,584,077 of NC_083330.1, forward strand.
TTTGGTGTCATATCTAAGAATCCATTTCCTAATCCAAGGTCACAAAGTTACCTCTATGTTTTCTTCTAAGAGTGTTATAGTTTTAGCACTTACATTTAGTCTCTGGCCATTTTGAGTTAATTGCTGTGTACAGAGTGAGATAAGGGTCAAATTCACTCCTTCACATGTGGATAACCAGTTGTCTCACCATAATTTGATGAAAAGATTATTTTTCCCCACTGAATTATCCTCACACTTTTCTGAAAATCAATTGATCATAAATGTATTATTTCTGGACTTTCAATTCTACACCATTGATCTATAATGTGTATCCTTATGCTAGTACCACACACTCTTGATTACTAGAGCTTAATATCATACTGATATTGATATTGTAGCTTCAGAAATTGGGAAGTATGAGTACTCCAAGTTTGCTCTTCTTTTTTGATATTATTTTGGCTATTCTGAATCACTTCAATTTCTAAACGAATTTTATTTTATTTTATTTATCTATTTTTTGGCCATGCCACACGGCTTGCAGGATCTTAGTTCCCCGACCAGGGACTGAACCCAGGCCCTCGGCAGTGAAAGCGCGGAGTCCTAACCACTGGACCACCAGGGAATTCCCTCTAAACGAATTTTAAAATCAGCTTGTCCATTTCTGCAACGACAGCTGAAATTCTGATTTGGATTGTGATGAATCTGTAGATCAACTTGGGGGGTATAAACAATACTAATTCTTAACAATATTAATTCTTCAGATACATAAATATGATGCAATGTCTTTCCATTTATTAGGTATTCTTTAATTTTTTCTCACAATATTTTATAGTTTCTGAGTAGTAGTTTCACATTTTATTATATTTATTCATTTTATTCTTTTTGATGCTATTGTTAATGGAATTGTTTTCTTAACTTGATTTTCAGTTGTTCATTGCTAGTATATAAGAATACATTTTTTCTTGTATTCTGCAACCTTGCTGAATTTATTAGCTCTCATAGGTATTTATGAATTTCTTAGGATTTTTTATATACATGTCATGTTTATAAACAGAGATAGTTTTACTTCTTCCCTTCCAATTAAGATGCCTTTTTTCCTTGTCTATTTGCCCTGCCTAGACCCTCCAATACAATGGTGAATAGAAGTAGCGAGAGCAGACGGACATCCTTGTCTTGCTACTGGTCTTAGAGAGAAAGCTTGCAGTCTTTTACCATTAAGTATGTTAGCTGTGGGTTTTTCGCAGGTGCTCTTTATGAGGCTGACGAAGTTCTCTTTTATTGAGTGTTTTTATTATGAAATGGTATTGGCTATTGTCAAATGTTTGTGTCTACCCTGTGATTTTTGTCCTTTATTCTATCAATATGGCGTATCACACTGACTGTCCTATGTTGAACCTTACATTCCTGGGAAGAATTCCATTTGGTCATAGTTTACAATCCTATTTATATACTGCTGGATTTGGTTCACCAGTATTTTGTTAAGAGGATTTTTGCATCTACATAAGTAAGGGAAGGTGGTCTGTAGTTTTCTTTTTCTGGTATCAGGGTAGTACTGGCCTCAAAGGATGACTTGGGGTGAGTCTGTGAAGTATATATATCCATCCATACACACACACACACACACACACACACACACACTGTGCTGCTACTTATGTATTTTACTCTCATTTACGGAAATACCAAGTATGTTGCTTTTGCTTCTAATTTTCTTCTTGGTTGATTAAATTTCATAGTTTATTACTGAACTGTAGGTTATTAGTTTGCTGATTACATTATAATGTAATGTAATTTCTGGAAAGTGACTAGTAACCTGTTTTACTCAAATGATGTATCAGGCACAGTACCTACATGGTCAGCTTAGTACAGGAACAAAGTGTAACAAATAAAGGTGGTTTTCATTTCTTTCTTCCTTGGTTTCCCAACAGGCAAAATCTTTTGCAGTGTATGGGTGGTCTGTGACTGGGGTTGGGAGAGACAGTAGGAGAAGCCAGATGATAAAAAATGTTGGATTTTTTTATATCAACTCTATTTTATTTATTATTATTATTATTTTTGCAGTACGCGGGCCTCTCACTGTTGTGGCCTCTCCCGTTGTGGAGCACAGGCTCCGGATGCGCAGGCCCAGCGGCCATGGCTCACGGGCGCAGCCGCTCTGCGGCGGCACGTGGGATCTTCCCGGACCGGGGCACGAACCCGTGTCCCCTGCATCAGCAGGAGGACTCTCAACCACTGCGCCACCAGGGAAGCCCTCAACTCTATTTTAACAGTTGATGAAGCTGAAGTACAGAGAGAAGGGAAAGGCAGTTACCTTTTTAAAAACTGCCTTTAAAAAAAGGCAGTTACCTTTGTTGATGTATAATTTACATGCAAAAAGTTCACTAATTCCAAAATGTACAGTTTGATGGGTTCTAACAAGCACGTGTGGTACTGCAATCACTACTACAATCAAGACATACATTTCCAGCACCCAAACAAGCTCTCTGGGTCCCTTTGCAGTCAATCCCCTTCCCATACTCCTAAAACCAGACAACTAATGGTCATAGGCAGTCATCATTTATCAGCATTAGGCATTACATTGAACCCATGATATACTATTTAATCCTCCTCCTAAAGTCTTAAGAATAGATAGTTATCCCCACAATATGGATGAGGAAACTGACTCAGACCAAGTAAATCATGCAAGCTAGTAAACGGTTAGGGACAGGCTCAAATCCAGATCTACCTAATTCCAATGTTAAAAATTGAGTTTTAATTAAAAGATACGGAATTTCTTGACTTCCCTTGAAAAAATTTTTGTAACTGTCTACAAGTATTTGTCTACACACATCTACTGAGTTTGCTTCCTTTAGGAGAAGTATGCATATTTTTAGGTGCCCAACAGCCCCATTACCTTCTATGGTCATTCTGGCACTGAGCCAACGCCCTCTTAGCTCATTTCTGCCACTTTCCTGGTCTTTGTCAATACTTGAAATTGTGATCTGCGGTGTACTTTCTGAGTCCAAGTTATATGTGTAGGAAAATATATGAAAGGATACAAAAAACCCTGCTAAAAATGTTTACCCTACTCCCTTAACCCCATCCTCAAGGTAGGAAGAAGGGGAGACAGAAATGCTTAGCTTTCATTCTTGATACATTTCTACAGTGTTTGACTTTATTAAAGTATGTATTACTTCTGTAAATTAACTCACATGGATTGATATTATGAACTAAAATGTTACCTTCTGAAAAAAAATTAACACAACATAAAATTCTATAGCTACAGTTTCAAGTTTTTCTTTATAATAATTAAAAGTGATTACAGACGATATCTTTTTTCTTAATATTATTGACAAAATGGTACAAGAACTATCACTTAATATAAATACTAAAACATTCATTGCCATCTTGTATAGCAGCAGGTCACTTTAAAAAATATTCGTATACATGAGATCATGAGATCCAATGATGAGAAGACCAATTTGTGGCTGCAACTTTCGTATTCTTGCTGATGTCACTAATAACACCATGGCATTTAGGCACAGACTAAAGCACACAAATAGAAAGTGTTGCTTCTGCAATAATAACAAAGATAAATGATTCTTAATGTATTTGTATTAGACTGCAGGAAAAGAGCTTTTTAAAGGTAAAATTATAAAGAAAGCATAATTTTAAAACCAGTAAACATCGAAATTTTTAAAGTATACTTTTAACAACATTTAAAAGAAATCACTAAACTTAAAATCATTTTCAATACCATTTGTAGACTTATGTTTTTCTTGACATTCACCCTGTTGTCTTTTTTTGCATTAAATGTCCACACTGTTGTGTTTTTCCTACCTTTATTATTTATGAAGGATGAGATAGGTGATTTGTTTCTACTTCTAGTAATGTCCAGAGAACATGACATTGTGAATGGTTAGGTATTTTGTTGGTAGAGAAGACTGTTCTCAAGTTTATCAGAGGCTCTATCATGGGACCCAAAAACTGTAAGTCTAAAAGCACTTTGGATCCTGCAGTCTCATTAGCCCCTCTCTTTCCTTCCCTTTAAGATCTTTCCTCTCTCTGGTTCCTTTGTTTTCTCTTGACATATTAAGGTCTTTCTCACCCATAAAGTAAAATCGTTTTTGCCAGTATACCTCCCTGTTTCTGCTTGCCTATCCTGGTCTTTACTTTCTCAGCCAAAAACTCTTTGAAAGAATCTACACTCACTAATGGAGCTTCCTTACCTATCATTTGCTCCTGAACTTTTGCCCCCAGTGCATTTCTGAAACTCATGGGGCAAAGATTACCAAAGACCTACCTATCAAACACAGTCCCCCAAAACATCAACTCTGAATCCAGTTTCCTGATATAGGAGAAAATCATGTAACTATGTGGAACTGTGTCATGATAAATTCATGGTTTCATCTTATCTGGATATTTATTACTGGAGTATAACCTTTTAATACAGCCTTATTCAGCTCTAACTCCAACTCCCTCAAAAACTACATTAGTCCTTTGAGCCTCCAAACCACTTCCTTGACCAATACTTAGTAAATTATCTCCCTTGCCAACCACTCAGAGGTCTTCTGGCATATTATCCCCTCCCTTTCTAGAAACTCTTCAGCACATACGCGAGTTTAAAGGTTTGAGTCCTCCACGTTGATATCTCTCAAATTTTTACCCATAATGAGAATCTTTCTCCTGAGGTGCAAATTCTTACTTGACACCCACCTCCCCCAACATTCACTGGGCACTTATCTTGTGCCAGTCACTGTGGTTGGTGCTTTTCATATACTATTTACTGACCTTTACAGCATCACTGTAAAATAGATACTACCGCCCCTTTACATGCAGAGAAATTTAGACTCAAAAGAGGTTAAAGTTAAAAGACCTGCTCAAAGCCACACAACTGGTAAGTGGCACTGCCAGGATTTAGGCAAATCTGTCTAGCTCAAAGTTCTTACTCTTAAAATAACAAGAGCAGCAACTAATGAGTTTGGAATATGTGCCAGATGATGGTCTAAGCAATTTCCACGCTTCAGCACATTTAATCTTCATAATCACCCTACGAAGGAGCTGCTATTATTATTTCCATCCTAAAAGTTGTCTTTTAAGTTCCTACTGAACAGGAATTCGGTATTACCTTAACATTACCTAGCTATCTCAAACTCACTACATGTGAGATGGAACTCCTTTTATCTACCCTCAATCTGCTCCTCCTCTGGTATTCCTTACCTGGGTGAATGACACCAACATCTCCCACTTGTCCATAGAGAAACCTGGAAGTCATTCTTTACCATCCCCATCTTCCCCTTCGCACTATATAGTCAGTTCTCTTGATTCCTTCCAAACCTGCTATTTCCTTCCTTCATGTCACTGATATTTCAGTTTTATTGCATTAAACGTTAAGTTCCACGAGGACAGAAGTGTAGAATAACGTTTGGTTCACAGCAGACATTTGATAAATATTTGCTGAATGTATGAATGAATAAATGAATTAGCTTGCAAGCTTTGTACCTTTGGTCTTGCAGCTCTCTGATCCATTCTTCATAGCGCTACTAGAGATCTTTGTAAAAGGCATATCTGATAGGAATCTTCAGCTTATAAATCTGTAACTAGTTCAACTCCTTATACGTATTAAGAGCCTCTGAGACCCACTATAATCTGGCTCTTCTGTATCTCCTCGCCCCTAAATTTAATACTCCTTGTCTGCGTTTACCTCAAACACATATATTCTGGTTTCAACACAGCTAAAGTATATACAGTTTCTGAAACTGTGATGTTTTTGAACATGATGTTGTCTCTGCCTGGAACAGTCTAGCACACTGCCACCAGTTACCCGCTGAACTCCTTCAACTCAGCTCAGGAAACAGACCTCCATCCATCTCAGGATGAGTTAGGAGTCCTCCTTGATGGTCCCACAGGACATCACACTGGTACTGAGCTATAAGCATATCATCATTACCACAGTCCTTATCATCCTGTTTTGGGTTATTAATTTAACTGACCATCTTCCACAGCAAATTTTGAGTGTCCTAAGAGCAAAGAAAGTCTTGCCCCTCCTTTCCTTTTTTCTCTTTTTCTTTCTTTTTCACTCTCTTTCTCTCTGCCTTCCTAGTGCCCAGCAACCACATCCCAGTTTCTGACACAGAGTGAAACTTCAGTAACTGTTGAGTTAAAGAATCAAAATTACCAGATTTTAAGATTAAGCATGGAACATCCTCCATACAATTAGCCATTTGGTTCTCATGTTATAGTTTGCTCAGAGGGTAAGAGGAAAGAAGGAAAAGGATGAAGAAATATAAAGAGGAAGATAGGCATTCTTTCATTAGTGAATGAAGTTAAAAAGCCACGAGGGGAAAGAGAGACTTTAGATCCAACTGTCCACTTGGACAACAGGCTTTAGAGAGCTATTTCTTATCGCTGTCCTTCGAAGTGTAAAATATTGGTAAATGACTATTCAGAGCTCTTGAGTAGCTTCCGTCTTTATACTGTAAGGGACGCTACTCTGCATTAGCTTTAGCAACTTGCTGGTGGACAAGAGAGGACACCAAGCCAAAGACAAGATGCTTTTACCATTTTTGATCTTCAATGACTCCTGGGTTCTTAATAGCTTATAGCCCATCAATCTAATAAATATATGTAAAGAATTCCCTTTTTTTCCTCTGAGCAGGTAGCTAGCTTTTCACCTACCTCTACTGAAGCTCATCTCATAACTTACCTGTTCTTTCACAGAATCTTAAAACTGTATCTTGCAGTTTATCCTGTCAACTAAGCATTTTCCTATAGAAGTATCATATATGAAGTTGAGGATTATCCTTTTCACATATCTTTAAACAATTATTCAATGTAAGTGTACCTATCCTTGCTATATAGGTATGTTTCCTCAAGTGAAAAAAGAGAAAAATATTTATTTACCTGGCGTGTATTTGTTGCTTGCTATACTATGAACTTTCAAAAACTTTAATTTACTTCATCATCAGAACAAATATTTGAGGTAGGTATTGTCTCCAGTTTACAGATGAAAGAACTAAACTTTAGAAATAGTAAACTACTTGCCCAAGGTGAAACGTCTAAGAAACAGTATCCAAACTTAGGTCTGTATCATTACACAGATCATGCATTTAATTCCTTCACTGTACTTTCCGAAATATAAATGGGTCATATTTTGAATAATGATTTTATCATTTGCAAAACACCTTCCTAATACGTATCTTTTAATTCTAAAACAATTCCAAGAGTAATTGATATTCCCATATTAAGACCCAGGAAGTTGAGACTCAGCAGTTAAATCGATAGGACTAAATCTCAGTTATTGAGAGTTCAGTCAAGAATGGAACACCAGATCTTCTGCTACCAAGGTCAAAAGGTGCAGAGCTAACCTTAATAGCTGCTCCTCTGTTAATGATGTCTAGATACAGTGGAACAGAAGAAAACCAAGATTTGTACTTAGATTGACAAGGATTCCAAGAGATGAGTGAAGTTTAAAAAGATAGGTCAGTAGTTGTTATAAGCAACCCAGAAGACCATACTAAAATCTATTATAGATAGTATATGACAGCATGATGACATGGTGGAAAGTATATGAGCCTTGACATCAGAGTCTTGAGTTTGACTCCTGCTTTTGGTATTTACTTACTTTCTTTTTTTCTTTTTGTGAAGCATGCTAAAGTACATGCCACATATCATTTCACCTCTATAAACTTCAATATGCATCTCTAAAAATATAAACATTCTCTTACCAACTACAATGCTCCTATTTTAACAAAATTAATAGTAATTCTTGATAGATATCATTTAATATAGCCAGGTCATAATCAGGTTTCCCTGGTCATCCCATAAATGACTTTTTACAATTGGCTTGTTTGAAGCAGGATACAATGTCTCCACATTTCCTTTGGGGAGAGTATTTAAGTCTCTCTTAACCCACAGTGATACTCCCTTATTTTCCATGCCACTGACTTGTTACAGAAACCAGATCAGTTGTCCTGTAAGAAGCCCATATTCTGTGGTGTCACTTCCTTTTGGTGTCACTTAACTTTGTTCATCTAGCTCAAGGGTCAGCAAACTTTTTCTGTAAAAGGCCAGATAATAAATATTTTAGGCTTTGTGGGCCATATGGTCTCTGTCACAACTACTCAGCTCTGTCACTGTAACGTGAAAGGAGCCATAGACAAGACTTAAATGCAGGGGCTTCCCTGGTGGCGCAATGGTTAAGAATCCGCCTGCCAATGCAGGGGACACAATGCAGAGCCCTGGTCCAGGAAGATCCCACATGCCGCGGAGCAACTAAGCCCGTGCGCCACAACTACTGAGCTGCGCTCTAGAGCCCGCGTGCCACAACTACTGAAGCCTGCAACAAGAGAAGCCACCGCAATGAGAAGCCCGGGCACCGCAAAGAAGAGTAGCCCCCGCTCACCGCAACTAGAGAAAGCCCATGCACAGCAACGAAGACCCAACGCAGCCAAAAATAAATTAATTAAATAAATAAATTTAAAAAAAAGACTTAAATGCATCGGAGTGGCTGTGTTTCAATAAAACATTATGAACAAGACAAAACAAAAAACATGCAGTGGGCTGGATTTGGCTCAAAGGCCATAGTTTGCCAGCTCCTGCTGCAGAAGCTTGATTTCATGCAGGTTCAACATTTTTGGCTGGAATTCTTCTTCAGAGCTGGTGCTGTCTGCTTTATATGTATCCCTGCAGGCTCACTATCTGCTTGCCCTACTTTTTATAAGTCTGAGATTAATCAATAGGTCCAGATAGGGCAGTCTGATCCCTTTACTGTAACTTCCCACACAACCATTTGTCTAATAGTTTCACTTATTGATGATCATAGCCTGAATAAATTATCTCATTAGGGGTGGAAAAATAATTTTCTAATCCTGCCATTCTTTATACATTCATTAGCTAAACTTCTGCAAAGAACTCTCCCTCAATAAATGTTATTTACTTACCCTGAAACACAGTTCATACAGAAAAAAGGGAGGATAAATGCTTAATTCTTTCCTTATAATTGTTTATTTTCAGAGTAGGAGTTAATGCCCTATTTGTTACCACTGCTATCTGGTAACTTGTTGAAGTGATGTGTGTGTGTGTGTGTGTTTCTTATTACAAGTCTGTTGTTACGAACCAAGGAGTTTTCTATATTCAAACAGCTATCTTTATTACTCTTTCTGATACTTAAGTTCTCTCATCTTTGGCCAATGGGAGCCTCTTTATATTGGTCCCTGTGTCCTTTTGGCATGCACCACTAACTAATCTTTGAGAGTTCCTTGCTTTTTGATACAACAGAATGTCCCAGGCTCATCTTTTGGTATTTTCTGCCCCAGACTGAAATCAGTCATTCACCCATGACCCTTGGATCCTTTCAATGAGAAATGGTATTTACGATGACAGAGTTCCAGCTGTGCTCAACGCTATTGTGCTGTTATTACAACATGTCACTGATGAGGGTATAAAAAATATATAATCTTGGGACTTCCCTGGTGGCGGAGTGGTTAAGAATCCGCCTGCCTATGCACGGGACACAGGATCGAGCCCTGGTCCACGAAGATCCCACATGCTGCAGAGCAACTAAGCCCGTGCTCCACAACTACTGAGCCTGAGCTCTAGAGCCCGCGAGCCACAACTACTGAAGCCCATGCACCTCGAGCCCATGCTCCGCAACAAAAGAAGCCACTGCAATGAGAAGCCAGCACACGGCAACAAAGAGTAGCCCTCGCTCGCCGCAACTAGAGAACGCCTGCGTGCAGTGACAAAGACCCAAAGCAGCCAAAAATTAATTAATTAATTAAAAAATATATATATATATAGTCTTGAATTCATGGGCAGAAGTAAAGTAGTATACTCTTTCTGGAAAACAAACCCTAACTCTAACTGTGTGACCTTAAGAAATTATTTAAATTCCTCTATGGCTGAGTTTTCTGTAAACTGGAATTAAAACAGCGTCCATCTCACAGTTTTAATATAAAGATTAAATGAATTTACATATATATGACATTAAAAGCAATGATTAGCATACGGTAAGCACTCGATAACAATCAGGTACTATTTTTATTGAGAGCTTTGAAAATACTCCAATCTCTGACCCAGTAACTCCACTTTTATGACTTAACCATAAGGAAAATAATTTAAAAGTTAAGATAAAAATTAACGAAAGCATGTCAATTACAGTATTTATAAATGTGAACAAAACTGTAAACATCTAACGGTCACCATTAGGGAAACAGTTTATGAAGAAAAAGTGATATGGAAAAATGCCCAAGATATATGTCAAGTAATACTAATAAACCCATCAGCCAAAGATACCATTTCTACTAGTCAAGTATGAACGCTTATTTCATTGCGCCCTAACCGCATTTTGATTTGTATGCCTTTATTGAACATTTTGAACACTTAACAGAACTGTTTGACTTTTACATATTTACTAAATTAGTATGTGGTATCTATTTGCATTTCTTTGTGAAGTTAATTTTTGTTTCTAATTTTATTAGCTATCCAATTACTATTTCTATAAATTATCTTTTGTCTATCTACTGAGAAAGAAAGAAAATTAACATTTTATATAGAAAGTATTTGCATAAGTTATTCAAAATGCTCACAACAAACCTTGAGGGTACACAGCATAAAATCAAATAATCCAGCATCTTGCCATTTAGAAATCTCAATTAATAGCAAACCAAAATTAATTCAGAAAACACTAATGATCTGGCATCTGTGGCTCATCTATCAGCATCACAAGCAGATGAGTTCTAGTAATGAATTTAAAAAAGCAAATATATCAGGAATTAATCAATTTGCATATAAGCTGCATTGAGTTTAGGGAAGTCTCAGGGTAAAACTACAAAGCAGCATAGTGTAATGGTTAAGAGCACCAATTCTTTGTGGGTTCAAATACAAGCTCTTCCACTTACTAATTATGTGACCTTTGCTAAAATACTTAACTTCTCTGTGTCTCTGATTCCTTATATGTAAAGTGGAAATAATAATAGTATCTAAGTTGACAGGGTTGCTATGAGAAGTAAATGAGTGTGTGTGTGTATATATACATACACAAACACACAGTGATTAGAACACTGCCTAATACATAGTAACTGCTGTATGTTTGCTATTGTTACAAAAATGAGTTTATAAATTGATCCCTCCTTGTCTCCTACTACTTTGTAAAGCACAGTTTACTATTCAAATACTGTATTGTTTTGTGACTATTTCAAAATATTCCTACTTTAATTAGCTATGCACAATTTGGGTGATCAAGGTACGATTCTTTTTAAAGTGCCTCTGATGACACTTCTTTTTCAAGTGCCTCTGATGACACGATTCTTTTTAAAGTGCCTCTGATGCCAGACATAATATCCTAAAAACAAACAAACAAACGATAAAGCAATCTCAAGAAAGAACAACAAAGCTGGAGGCATCATGCACCTTGATTTCAAACTATATTACAAAGCTATAGTAATTAAAACAGTGTGGTATTGGCATAAAAACAGACACATACATCAATGGAACAAAATAGCCAGAAATAAACCCACACATGTACGGTCAATTAATTTACAACAAAGGAGCCAAGAATATACAATGAGTAAAGGATAGTCTCCTCAATAAATGGTGTTTGGCAAACTGAATAGCCACAAGCAAAAAAATGAAAATGGACCTCTATCTTTACACCATACACAAAAATTAACTCAAAATGAATTAAAGACTTGAACATAAGACCTGAAACCATAAAACTCCTAAAAGACAACACAGGCAGTAAGCTCCCTGACACAGGTCTTGGTGACAATTTTTGAATTTGGCAACAAAAGCAAAAGCAACAAAAGCAAAAATAAAGAAGCAGGACTATATCAAACTAAAAAGTTTCCATACAGCAAAGGAAATCATCAATAGAATGAAAAGGCAGTCTATTAAATGGGAGAAAATATTTGCAAATCATATATTTGATAAGGGGCCAATATCCAAAATATATAAAAAACTCAAACAACTCAATAGCAAAACAAACCAAACACTCAGATTACAAAATGGGCAGAGCATCTGAATAGACATTTTTTCAAAGAAGACATACAGATGGCCAACAGGTACATGACAAGATGCTCAACCTCATTAATCATCAGGGAAATGCAAATTAAAAACCACAATGAGATATCACCTCAAACCTGTCAGAATGGCTCTCATCAAAAAGACTAGAAATAAGTGTTGGTGAGGATGTGGAGAAAGGGAACCCTTGTGTGCTGTTGGTGGGAATGTAAATTGGTGCAGCCACTATGGAAAACAGTATGGAGGTTCCTCAAAAGATTAAAATTAGAACTACCATATGATCTATTCAATTCCACTTCCGGGCATTTATCTGAAGAAAATGAAAACACTAACACTAAAAGATACACTCACTCCCATGTTCACTGCAGCATTTACAATATTCAAGATATGGAAACAACTAAATGTCTATCAATGAATAAATGGATAAAGAAATTGTAGTATATATATTACATATATATGACAGAATAATATTCAGCCATAAAAAATGAAATCTTGCCTTTTGTGACATGGATGGACCTGGGGGCATTATGCTAAGTGAGAGAGGTCAGACAGAGAAAGACAAATACCATATGATATCTCTCATATGTGGAATCTAAATATATATATATGCGTGTGTGTATATATATTTCCAAGCTCACAGATACAGAAAATAAAGCAATCAATATAGATCATATACACCACAACTACAAAGGTTTCTAACCTCCCACAGCAGTCCTTCTCAAACTTGAATATGAAAGAAATCACCTGGGGATCTTGTTAAAATGGAGAGTCTAATTCAGTATCTGGGGCAGGGTCTGAGAGTCTGCATTTCTAACAAGCTTCTTAGGTAGTACCAATGCAGCTGGTTCAAGAACAGCACTATGAGGGATCATGAATGAGTTTTAAGGAGTTCTGGAATCACACATTATCACATACAACATTTTCTGTGACTGTGCATATGTAGATTAGTTTCTAAGGAAAGGACCTACGTACAGTTCTTACCATATTCTCACGAGCGGGGGAGCAAGTAGGGAAAGGGCAGGTAGAGAGTAAGAGAATTTGTGGGAGAGGTAACAAAGACACAAATCAGTTCCACTGCTAAATGAAAAACAACTGTCATTATAAAAAGGAAAAAGTATTTGTAAAGGCAACTATTTTACATATGTACAACAATTATAACTTATAAGACTAAGCTGAAGAATGAGACAATTCTATATTATAGACAATTATATTGTAGAAAATTACAACTTAGAAGACCAAATTGAAGAATCTTTAAATTCTAGAATAAAAAGACAAGGATATAAAACTAAGAGAGAAAAAAGATACGGCCAGGATATCTACTATTCACTTAACGGGAGTTTTAAAAGTAGAGAACATAGGATAAAAGGCATTTAAAACACATATACGTAGGTATACATACATATACACACATACACACGATATATATATATATATACCTATGTGCATATATTCACACACATATATGTACATGCACATGTATTTTAGAAAAGTATCTTTAGAACATACAACTAGATATGTTCAGATAAAATGCCCACCAAATACCAAACAGTAACAATGACTGAAGATACTAACAATGACTGAAGATACACAGGGGTGAAAATGGTAAACTCCAAAGATAAAAAGAAATTCATGATAAGCTTCCAAAGGAACAAAGGAATTACAATCAAAATGGGAACTTACAAGATGATAAAGTAACATACACAGAATTCTGAACAGAAAATATTGGAACCTGGAATTCTATACCCAGCCAAACCATTGTTCAAGTGTGATGGCAAAATAAAGAAACAATTTCAACTGTGCACACCTAAGAATACATACAACCACTACATATTTCTTAAGGGGGGGATAATATACAAGAATGTACTTCAGCAAAATAGAAATATCAATCCAATTAAAGACTTCAAGAAAACTGTCATGGGACAAAGAAAATGATAAGGGAGAGGGAGAATAAAACTTAAGGAATCAAAATAATTGCTGAGAATGAGGATGCAAATTTTACTGTAATTAATTGGGGGAAGTATTTTAACATCTTTTTTGTTTTCTATGTCTGTGTGTATATATGGTCTGTAAATAAGTTCACTTGTATCATTTTTTTAGATTCCACATATAAGTGATATCATATGATATTTGTCTTTCTCTGCCTGATTTGCTTCACTTAGTATGATAATCTCTAGGTCCATCCATGTTGCTGTAAATGGCATTATTTCATTCTTTTTTATGGCCGAGTAATATTCCATTATAAATACACGCGCGCACACACACACACACACACACACACACACACACACACCACATCTTCTTTATCCATTCATCTGTTGATGGACATTTAGGCTGTTTCCATGTCGTGTATATTGTAAATAGTGCTGCTATGAATACTGGGGTGCATGTATCTTTTCAAATTAGAGTTTTTGTCTTTTCTGGAAATATGCCCAGGAGTAGGATTGCTGGATCATATGGTAACTCTGTTTTTAGTTTTTTAAGGACCTCCAGGCTGTCCTCCAGTGGCTGCACCAATTTACATTCCCACCAACAGTGTAGGAGGGTTCCCGTTTCTTCACACCCTGTCCAGCATTTATTGTTTGTAGACTTTTTGATGATGGCCATTCTGAGTGGAGTAAGGTGGCAGATACCTCATTGTAGTTTTGATTTGCATTTCTCTAATAATTAGCAACACTGAGCATCTTTAATGTGCCTGTTGGCCATCTGTATGTTTTCTTTGGAGAAATGTTTATTTAGGTGCTCTGCCCATATTTTGATTGGGTTGTGGGGTTTTCTTGATACCAAAAATATAATTTATAAAATAAAAAACTGATAAATTGAATTTTATCAATTAAAAAAACTTCTGTTTTGCCAAGGCCACTGTCAAGAGAATAAAAAGACAAGCTATACAGCTGGGTGTGTGTGGGTGTGTTTGTGTGTGTATTGATATCTATATAGATATAAAAACTCTCAAAATTTAACAGTTAAAAAATAAACAACCAAGCCAAAAATGTGCAATGGACTTAAATACTTCATCCAAGGGGATACAAAGATGGCAAAAAAAAGTATATGAAAAGATGTCATCATTAGTCATTTTAAAAAATGCAAATTCACATCAGATGAGATACTGCTATTTACCTAACAGAATGACAAAAACAGAAAATACTGACAACACTAAGTGCTAGCAAGGATGCAGAGCCACTGGAACTTGCACACGTTGCCAGTGAGAATGCAAACTGGTACAGCCACTGTGGAAAATGGTTTGGCAGTTTCTTATAAAGTTAAGCATATGTGTATAACTTATGACCCAGCAACCCTACTCCTAATTATTTATCCTAGAGAAATAAAGCATATCTCCACAAAAACCCATATAGGAATGTTCACAGATAATTAATTAAATAGCCAAAAGGTGTTAACAACTCAAATGTCCTTCACCAGGTGAAGTGACCGACTGTGGTGCATCCATACAAAATGGCATATTGATCAGCAATAATAAACTGTTGTCCTGTGCAACAGTGTGGATGATCGCAAAGACTAAGCTGAGCAAGGGAAGCCAGTCTCAAAAGGTTACACACTGTACACTTCTATTTATTTGAAAAAGACAAAACTATAGTAATGAAAAATAGATGGGTGGTTATCTGAGATTATGGGTGGGGAGAGGATGTGACTATAAAAGATAGCAGGAGTGAGTTTTTTCGGGTGATGTATCCTGATTTGCACGGTAGCTACACAAATCTGTAATGTGTTAACATTCACAGACCTGAACACCAAAGGGAAAAAGAATTAATTCTACTGTATATCTTTAAAAATAAAAATTAAAAGATTAACAAACTAAACAATCATCCTAAAAGCTAGAAAAACAACAAAATAAACAAAAAAAAAGTGCAAAGAAATTAATCAAATAGAAAACAAGAAAATTAGTAGACCATAAAACCAAGAGCTGATTCTTTAAGAAAACCTAAAATAGAGAAAACTGTGATAAGTGTGTTCAAGAAAAGAATGACAGACAGGTATTAGGAATGACAAACGTGATATAATCACATGTAGAAAATATTTTTGAGAGCACATTACTTACAACTTTAAAGCAAATGTGGAAATAGAAATGAAATTACAATATTCTAGGAAAATATGACTTAGTATTTTTAACAAAATTGGCTCAAAGAGGTAGAAATTGAAAAGATAAAGTTATTCCCCAAAAGTACCATGCCCTTATAGTTGCAGGGTAGAGTTCTAAAAAACCTATAAAAAACCGTAACTTCTATTATTTTAAATTTTGTTGTGGCAAGCCCCCTACTTAGGTCAGGGAACAAAAGAATAAATTTTTAAAAAATACACAAAATAAAAAGCGGGGATAAATCATGTATCCTAATTCGAATTCTCTGTAACACCCACATACTTCAATCAAATCCAGCACTCAGTTCCTTACTGTAATGCAGTGGAAGAAGTAATGTGGAGTTGAATCCTATTCATACTGAATTTATGCAATTTTATCTGTGCTCACTCATAGTTTTCATATGGCCCCTAAATACAACCATTTTATCTGGTGCTCAAAAAACTTCTGTACCAACGCTAGAGAGAAAACTGGATGTTTTGTACTTAATGAAAGTACGCTGTTCAGCACTGAATATTGTAAAACATGTACACTGTACTTGAAGATGATTTCAGAGAGTTTTAAAAGAACTATACTTTAGCCTTACTCACTGACATCAGAACCTAAACTGTGTGTAGTGATTCCACTCCAGCTGCACAAATAGGAGCCTCCCCCTCTATCTCCTACCCTCTTTAACAGCGTGAATAGTCTTACGTACAAGTAATCATGTCAGTGGAAACACAAGGTCATACCTTCCATAGTACTGGGGCCATATTTTGGTTAATGCTATGGCTGCTACCTTTTGAGCAAATAAGTGTGGTCTTAAAGTATAATCACCCCCAACAGACTAGAAGTGCCCATCTGGCAGAACACAGTGGTCCTTCCCCTGGACTTGAGCTCAGTCTTCATTTAGCATCTCCATTTTACTCCACAGATGCCTCCTTCAGACAAGAATTCTACTTCTCATACAACCAGTCCATTTCCACTAAGGTATCTTATATGCTTCTTTGGTTATAAGGCCCATTCATAAGAAGGGATTTAGTTCTGACAGGCTCATCTGTATTACCTTGCTTAGTGAAACAAAATTTATCCTCACTAGGAATGAAAACATTTCTCCTGTCAGCGGGACAAGGCTGTTTATTTTTGCTTTCTTATTGTAACTGTAGCTATACAGGTCTCCTTCCCTAACCTGAAAAGGCAAAATAATCACAACTGGAACAGTAAATTTTTTTGCACTGTTCTTGACCACTGAAATCAATTTTAAAAGGTGTATGGATTATAAGTGTGTCTAAAAGAACAGATCAACAGATATGAAAATTGGGAAGAGGAGGGAGGAAATCAGGTCACAGGAGAGAGAAAGAAAAGGGGTGCAGGGAGTTAGAAAGCTGGCAGTAACTACAGACTGATTTCATAGATACAAACACAAAGTCTTAAGAAAATTAGTCAATGTATTCCAGCAGATTAAAAGATAATATATCGTGGGCTTCCCTGGTGGCGCAGTGGTTGAGAGTCCGCCTGCCGATGCAGGGGACACTGGTTCGTGCCCCGGTCTGGGAGGATCCCACATGCCGCGGAGCGGCTGGGCCCGTGAGCCATGGCCGCTGAGTCTGTGCGTCCAGAGCCTGTGCTCTGCAATGGGAGAGGCCACAACAGTGAGAGGCCCGCGTACCACAAAAAAAAAAAAAAAAAGAAAGAAAAAAAGATAATATATCGTTACCAACTTGTTGTGGTCTATCCCATAAATGCAAAAGTAGTTCAACATGAGGAATCATATGAATGTAATTTACTCCATTCGTGGATAAACGAATTCATTTATTCAACAAATACTGTCTGGCATGATGCTAGGTATGATTCCCTCACATAATTCTGGCCCTCATAGATAACTTACGATCATCTTAGAAATGAAAACACTTATGTGTCAAAATTAAATATCTAATCTCAAAAACTTATTTTATACAGGAACTCATGTAATAGCTCCAATTTGATTAAGAATATCAGAAACCTATAGCAAACATCACACTTAAAATTTTGAAAAAAGGGGGATGGGAACCATTAAAACTAAAGGCTTAACAGATATCGACTGCAGAGTATGGACCTTATCTGGATCCTGATCCAAAGAGTTTCTAAAACTTCATGTTTATATGACAGCCAGGGCAATGTGTATATGGCTAGATATGTAATGATAATTAGGAACTGTTAACTTTTTAAGTGTGATAGTGGTATTGGACTTAAGGTTTGTTTTTTGAAGTCTTCACATCTTAGAGATACATACTGAAATATTATTAGATTAGGTACTTGGGATTTGTTTCAAAATCATTTGCGTTTAGGGAGTGGGTGGAGGAGTGGATAAAACAAGGCTGGCCATATAATGATCACTTGTTGAAGCTGGATGTTGGGTATATCAGGTTAATTATACTAGTGTCTCTACTTTTGAATATGCTTGAAATTTCCAAAGTACAAAGTTTTAAAATTGTTTTTAATTATCAAACACAATGGCAAAAAATCAAGCAAAAAAGAACAAAAACTAAATGCAAACACTAGAGAGAATCTACGTTATCAGAAAACCTTCTATGGATACTATTATTCAACATTATTCTATTCTTTTTTTTCAAAAGTTATTACTTAAAAACTTTTATTTGAAATATACATACAAAAATGCACTAATTGCAAGTTTATAGTTCCATGAGTTATCACCCCCAAAACCCATATCTGTGTAAACCACCGCTTAGGTCAAGATATAGATTTGACCAGCAGTCCAGAAGCTTCCATGGTACCCATCTCAATCACTACCCCCACCCCCGCCCAACCCCAAGAGGCAACTGCTCTCCTACATTAGTCTAACTTCTAACACTGTACTCATACGGTAGCTATAATTGTGTGCCTAACATTTTTTGATCAACATGTGAAATTTACCCACCCTACCTGCAGCGGTACTTTGGGGTTTTTTTCCTTATTTTTTTAAAATTTGTTCTTTTCCATTACCTTGTAATGAGAGCACCTTTTTCTCAAAATGTGGTCAGTGGACTCTTGGGAATTCCCAACACCCTTTCAGAGTTTAATAGAATACAGAAAGCTCACTGATTTCAGATTCCACATTGCAACTAAACTTTAAAAAACTACTTGTCAAGTTCTGGTGTAGCATCAAAGAATATTCACATTTATCTGAAAAGGCTACTAAAATTCTTCTCCCTTTACAATTATCTATGTGAAGCCAGATTTCTTTCTTATACTTCAAGCAAAACATGTCACAGCAGACTGACTGCAGAAGCAGACATGAGAAATCAGCTGTCTTCTATTAAGCCAGACATTACAGTGATTTGCAAAAATGTATAGCAACGCCATCCTTCTTACGAAACTTTTTTTTTTGGAAATTTTAGTGGTCATTTTACATATTTTTAAAACGTATGCTACTTAAGGTCACACGTAATGGGGTTGGTTTCTTGTCATTTTAAATGGGTTAATAAATATTTTAACAATCTGTCAACTTTAATTTACCATATTTAAAAACATATATATCTGTCACACAAAAAACATTCTTTGGATCCCCCAAGAACTGTGGAGCCCTGCGTCCCAAAAGTTTGAGAACTGCTGCTGTACGGTTTTCCCTTATGTGAATATACCATATACCATAATTTATTCATCTATTCTATCGCTGATGGACATATGGGCTCTTTCTAATCTGGAATTAAAACAAGCAAGGATGCTATGAATATCCTTGTACGTGTCTTCTGACGCACGTGACGTCCCCACTTCTGTTGAGTTTATACCAGGAGCAGAACTGCTGGATCACAGGGCATGTTTACACTCAGCCTTAATAGATACTGACTGTTTTCAAAGTGGCTATTAAGCATTTGAAATGTGGTTAGTCTAACTGAGATGAGCTGTAAGAATAAAACCTACACTAGAGGGCTTCCCTGGTGGCGCAGTGTTTAGGAATCCACCTGCCAATGCAGGGGACACGGGTTTGAGCCCTGGTCCGGGAAGATCCCACATGCCGCAGAGCAACTAAGCCCGTGAGCCACAACTACTGAGCCTGCGCTCCAGAGCCTGCGAGCCACAACTCCTGTAGCCTGGGCGCCTAGAGCCCGTGCTCTGCGACAAGAGAAGCCACCGCAGTGAGAAGCCCGCGCACCGCAACGAGGAGTAGCCCCCACTCACCGCAACTAGAGAAAGCCCGTGCACAGCAACAAAGACCCAAGGCAGCCAAAAAAAAAAAAAATTTACACTGGATTTTGATGACTTAGTATGAAAAACATAATGCAGAATATTTCATTAATAATTTTGTATTGGTTACATGTCAAAATGATAATATCTTAGATATATCAGGTTAAATACATTACTAACATTAATCTCACCTGCTTTTTTAAAATTTTTAATTCGGCTACTACAGAATTTAAAACTATGTATATGACTTACATTTGAGGCTCACAATATGTATCTGGTAGGCAGCGATGCTCCGGGGGGAATATAGAGAGGTAAAACAGGAAAATACCAAGTGTGCATACTAAGAACAGTCTGAGATGCTTAGGAGACAGGCACCTAGTTTTGAAGAACCAGAAAAGACTTCCCAAAGGAGGTAATATGTAAAGGAAAGCTGAAGGATGGCAGGAGTTAGCCTAGTGAAGAAAGTGGTGGAGGAAGGTAAAACCAGGCAGGGAGAACAGTGTGTGCAAAGGCCAGGAGACAAGAGAAACGTGTTCAGTATGGCACAAACACGGTGGAGGGGAAGGGCATGGTGGAGGGAGTGACAAGAGACAAGAAAGGGAAAAACTAGCTACATCGTGAAGGGCCTAGTGATGCTTCTATTTTAAGAATAGGGAACTATTGGTTTTAAGCAAGAAAGTTACATAATCATATCCTCACTTTAGAAGAGTCACTCTGCTGCTCCTCTGTGTGATGTGAGTGAATAAGGACTAGAGTCAAGTTGGGGCTGTTACAATAACACAAATTAAAAACTAACGAGCCTTTACATGAAGAGAACAGCAGCAGAGAGACGCAAACCTTAGGCAAAATCACTACTCTCAAAGCTTCAGTTTCTTCTAATAATACCTACCTCAGAGTTATTTTGAGGATTTAAGAAAAGCATCTTTTTGTAAAGGAGTTCTGTATTCTAACTCTTGGTAAAAGATTTTAGTATCACTAGAACAGGCAATAATAATTCCAAGAAACTGAATTCTATTTCAGAATATGCCAGATAAAAGATTCATGTCTTCTCCAACTTATTCAAACCTATAAGATACTTTAACAATCAATGAAATTAAGTCAGATAATTACATCTGAACGGTAAATTCCAACTACGACACATCCCACTGTTCTCCATTTAACCTCGATATGAAAAGATTAACACCAAATCCCATCTCTAAAAACTGAAATTCAAGTGAATTAAAGGTAAGTATGAAGTTACTCTCATTCAATGGTAAAAACATGAATGTAAAACGATTTCACTTCTTCACCAAACTGATACTAGCAGGGCAGGGCAGTGAGTTATAAAGTATTTGAGAGAACTAGAAAACTGTTCAGTTGGCTTCATTTACTTTGAAGTTTTGGGACCTTCTAAAGTTATATATTCTGTAAATAAACTATTCAATCCAGGGAAGAAAGGTAAAAGGTCACTTTATTTTTCCAAAAATGTTTGAAGTTCTCTAATCTGCCAATGCATTCTTTTTTTTTTTTTTTTTTTTTTTGCGGTACGCGGGCCTCTCACTGCTGTGGCCTCTCCCGTTGCAGAGCACAGGCTCCGGACGTGCAGGCCCAGCAGCCATGGCTCACGGGCCCAGCCGCTCTGCGGCATGTGGGATCCTCCCAGACCGGGGCATGAACCCGTATCCCCTGCATCGGCAGGCGGACCCTCAACCACTGCGCCACCAGGGAAACCCCGCCAATGCATTCTTGACTCTTCTAAGACATAGAGCAATCTTTAATTGATCACTTAGTAGAAAGCATTTAACTTGGGCAAAAAGTCCTTGAAATCTAACTTTTATTCCACCCTTTCCTTTTTGCCTTAAATACTCTTAAAACACTGTAGAAAGTTTTGTTCTGTACTTATTTCATCCACAAAAATGAACAGTCCTTAGAACTGAGTTCTCCACAGAACCCTTCTTAAGCCTCCCCCCTTGTAACTTAAATCCCCACTCCTTAGTGTCATATGCTATACAACTATTCACACACAATATCCCTTCTTGAACTGAGTATTCTTAAGCTTCTCTTTTCTAGATTAAAATAAACAGAAACTTAACTTCCTAAGGGTCTAAACTGATTTACTGAATTATGAAAACAGAAATCACCCGCAACCTCTCAGCCCTTTTCTTCACTCTCACCTGATGATCTCATATCACTTTGAGAATTCTCCATCATCCTACTACAAAACCTACAGACCTAAGTCCACTTGAACTAATATTTTCCTCCTTAACCTCTTGTGACGAGAGAGGAAGCACCCCTTCCTTCCCTATCAAAGGGGCAATCCATACTCTTCTTTCCACCTCCACTGCTGCCACCTCAGTGTCTCTCACCTGCATTACAGCCGAAACCTATCATCCCACCTCTGCTCTTGCCTACTTCTCAACAATCCACACAGGGGCAAAAGCGACTGTTTCAAAACAAAGATCACACTACAGCATTTAAACTGTGTCAACAATTACACTTAAACCCAAACTCTTTACCATAGTTTCCAAAGCCCTGAGTCCCTGCCTAAGATTCTAGCCTCACCTTGTCACTCTTATGACCACTGTGCTCCGGCTACTGATTTTATTTGTTTACCTGCAACACACCAGCTCTTCCACATCAGCTTTTTCCTAATTCTGGGTCTTTCACATGTTGCTCCCATGTGCAAGGCTCTCTTATCCCAGTCATAACATGGTTAGCTGTCCTTCAGGTCTTTCATTCTCCTCTACAAGGAAGGCTTCCTCTAACTACTCTGTGCCTGGTATTCACTTTGCTGTCTCCTGTTTGTTTTTTGTTAAAGCACTTACTACAAGTTATTCACTAGACTGGAAGTTTCACGAGGGCAGAAACCACCTCCACCAGGCTGTCGTGCCTTACATAGTGCCAGACGTAAGCAAGCGCTCGACAAATATTTGCTAAATGAATGAAAGAGTGAAGAGAGAGACAGGATTAGGTTGTGGTCCTGGCTGTACTACTTCCTAGTGCTTTGATCTTAGATAAGTGACAACTTCTCTGAGCTTCAATTTTTCTCTTCCATAAAAAAAGGAATAAATACCTTGTAGGATTTCTAAATAAGACCTAATGAATATTAACAGACTATGAATGAAGACCAACCACAGTATCTGAACTTAATTGAGTAAATGTTAGTTTCCTTCCCTTCCTTCTATAGTTTAGACAGAATTCCCTAAGCTAATTTCATATTGAAACTAGAGATAGATAGACAGACAGACAGACCTATCTATCTATATACACATCTAGTGTTGCATCTACTTAAAAGGACTAATGACATGCATCTGAACAGACAAATTGGTAACTTGTATTTGTAGGATCTAATCCAATCCTACACCTTAGAAAATGGAGAATAAGTAGTATACATCTTACTCACCCCTCCCACAAAGGACAGGGTGGAGTGAGGAGAAAATGAAGAGAAACCAAGAAATGGGAGGGAAAGATAACCTGAGAAATTAGAAATCATTAATTCAACCTCAATTCCTAAGTTTAGAACAACCTTCATTTACCTATAAAGACCTGTAGCAGGAACAGGATTAGTACTCATTCCGAAATTCTGAAATAAAACATTTTCTATTTGCTTAAATCTACATACATCTCACCTATATTAAAGGTATTTACCTCCTTTTTACCTTTCATTCTTTAAACTGTAATTTCATTGATAAGATGTAAAAAAAACACAACAAAAACCCTCCAAATACAAAAACGCCTCACATCAGAAAAACAAAAAGTTCTCATTGTTGCCTTAATTTCTTGATAAGCTTTAAATTTTCTAAGCACAAAAATTAAGTCCTTTTTTCCCAAACTTTTTTTTAAACTGCTGCTCACTTTTCAGCCTGACATCATTTTTATGTTTTCTTCAGAGATTATACTTTCTAGGAACGTTCTAAATCATTTACCATACATCATTCAGATCTCCTCCACATTCTCCCTGGAACACAGGTACCCCTCTGAGAGTGGTCATTTAATACTTTCTGCCTGGTAACCGCCTAGAATTTTGTGGAATGTGCTGCATGCCTTTATATTCTCCCTACGATATGGATATAATTTAGATTCTAAACCCAAGGAAGGGTTTATATTAAGCAATTAATTCAGTTTTACTCAACATATTTTATGTAATCAAGGCTGACTTTTTTAGAAGTAATTGGAATCTGGTTTAGATTTTTTTCCTCATGTTCTAGTTATTTCTACAACCTTTCTAAAATTGGAACTTCTAGCCTATCCTTAAACTGGAAATTTATAAAATCCTGCTGAAAGTTCCATAAAATTCACAGAGAAAGACTCACTCATTAGACATAAGATGCAAGAGTAAAAAGAACATGCTATGCTTCCACAACATCTAGAACAGCAGTGTGTACAGAAAGAATTTTTGACTATAATAAGCTGAAAACCACTTTAAAGATACATTTTTGTCATAAGTTCAGTCAGTACATGTCAGGGAGAGTTCTTACTGCTCCCAAAAGCTCTAGCAGCAAGTAACCGAAGACTCTACCACCTACAACTCTTCAAGGCTGCTGTAAAATGATATACAAATACAACAAACATTTAAAATTACATTTTAAGGCTTCATCTAGGGCAGTGCTTTTACAAACTAACAACTGTATTCTATAAGTGGGTCCAAAATTACTTTATTGAGTCCAAACCAGTACACGAAGAAAGGAAGCAGGAGAGAAGGGAGGTGAAATAGGTTAAAAAACATCAGAGTACATCACAGGTAGTACCAGCAAGGATTATTTCATGAATTTTGTTTTGTTCTGTATACTGGGAGTAATATAAAATGTATTTTAGGTATTTTAATCTTCTAAAAAAGATTTGAGGGCTTCCCTGGTGACGCAGTGGTTGAGAGGCCGGCTGCCGATGCAGGGGACACGGGTTCGTGCCCCGGTCCGGGAAGATCCCACATGCCGCGGAGCGGCTGGGCCCGTGAGCCATGGCCGCTGAGCCTGCGCTTCCGTCCGGAGCCTGTGCTCCGCAACGGGAGAGGCCACAGCAGTGAGAGGCCGGCGTACCGCAAAATAAATAAATCAATAAATAAAAATAAAAAAGATTAGAAAACACTGATTTGGGAGACAAACAGAGTGGAAAAGGATAAAGCAATGGAACTGCCATAATTATCAAATTATGGCTTGGGAGGTGAGCAAGACTAACAGCTTCTACTGACGAGGAGATGGTTTGGAAAACCTCTACACATTTTAACAGCCAGATACCCCCGTGTGAGATATGAAGAAGCACCTTCTCCTCTTACAGCAGGCCTAACACATGCCAGCAAGGTCACAGCTGCCCCCACTAACTGTTCTTATCCCTTCAAACTTCCAATGGCAGAGGTCAACCTTTACCTTCTCCTAACTCTCAGGAACATTCGGTGCAGTTAAGCTACAGCAGCTCCTGAAAGATAATTGTTGGTCTTTGAACAACTACTCCTAGAAAACATTAACTGTATTCCATATCATAATCTAGAGTTTCAAATAAGGCTTTGGCATTCAGAAAAGTAACTTGGAAGTAAAACAGTCATACTATTCCACTAAAACAGTCACATTTATTAGTCACACAGTCCACTAAAATGGTCATGTGAAGAAACTAAGTACCAAAATAAAAAGATTACTTTTAAGGTATTTGAAATGTTTCAAAGATTCAAGGCACAACCTGGAGCCATTTAATATTACAGTTTAATAGATAAGAAAGAGTCACTCTGTGAAAGGTTGGTATTGGAACTGCCCAAATATCAGCCAATCAACCTGCATTTTTTTCACTGGGTCTAAGTTAAGGGTTACTCTGAATATTCAGTTGCATTAACAAAGGTTTCTCATTAGTTTTGAAGCCACTTTGAAAAAAACACACATTTTGCTGTATAAGGGACAGTTTCATAAATTACAGTGTATAGTTTTTCTAAAGGCTCAGAACAGGTGATGGGTACTTCTCAGGACGCATCCACTCATCACAACTACTGCATATTCAAGTAAAACAACCCCACTATTGTTATGAAAGCACACACACCCCCGCCACACACACACTATTATTATAGCTGCTTCTTCTCTAATATAAATCCACACAGGACAGAAGAGGACAAAAAGTGCAGCAATAAAGAGAATTTCCCCAAATGCAGAGCGAAGGGTTCCTTTAATCTCTGCTCACAGTTTAGTGTCCCGCCTGGCTCACTACCTCCGTTTTCTTTATACTTTAAAACTTGCTGTGTGGCTTGAGATGTCAACCCTTAGCATAATCACTTGCTAGTTTTATAATGTGACCCCACACTGTTGGAAAAAGGAGCTTCAGTCTTTGCCTACTAACAATTCCTCACTAAACACAAATTCCCAAAACATAAATATCTGATAAACATCTACCAGAAAGTCATTTTGTGTACAAGTACAAAAGGATGCACCAGGACAAATTCGGGGGTTCACAGCCTCTTATCCCTAGCGGCAAAAAGAATTTTAGTTCAAACACTAATGACATAGCTCTTAATGAAAGCAGAGCTAAAAGAACCTGTTTATTTATCCAATCTGATCACACATCACTAAGACTCAACTCTGATTATAGTAGAGGACAAAGCTGGACACTCTTAATCACCCTAGATTAAAGATGCCTCTAGCTTTCTGCTCTCTCCTGGGCCATTACACCAAACCTAGAGCAGAGCTACACCCACCTTCAGGCTAGAAGAAACACATAATAGCTTATTGATCTCTGGTGCAGACCCAAACCCACAAGTCACCAAGCAAGTAGGGATCACAGCCACTTGATGCAACTAACAATCAGAAGTCATGCACTGGGTTTTCTGTTCAAATAAGCACACCACTGGCAATTACCACATCAAATGTGGACCAACTCCTCCCAAACAAAAATAAAAATATATTAATCAGGTCAGGGAGCAATACATTCTGAACCACACAGAAAAACTACTATTTCTTTGTTGGCAGTAAATGTCGATCTCAGTTCATTAAATTCTTCCTTTCGTGTAATTTCTCAGGTTTTAAAAGTTACGGTGACATTCAATTCCATAGATAAATGCTTTCAAAAGAAATAATACTTGCTCGTAAATTACATGTTGACTGAACTTCATCCCCACCACCATTAGTGGAATTAAGTGTTTGTGGCAAATGACTTAGACTTTTCAGAAGTAAAATTTACCAAAGAATGATAACTTCTAATTATTTTCTTCTGAAGAAATCAAAGCACCACTCCCAAAAGTAAAGGTTAACTGTGTTCTCTGAAACAACTATACAATGTTTTAAACTGATGACTAAAAACAGTCAAGCCAGAAGTGGAACTCAAAGTCTCTCAAGCAATGAATGTTCTTTCCAATTAATTCCGTTTAGCTCTTGTTCTGACCCCTGTGTACTACGTAAAGCTTGGTCCTTACTCACAGCCTCAGCCATCTCTTAACCTCAAAGGAATATATGTAATACAACCCACAGACTGGAATAAAGCAACAGTGACAACATTAGCGGACAATGATGGATGAAATGCCAAACGAACTGGGAGTCAGGGCAGACATGTACGCCCTAAGAGGGAGAGACTGAGGTGGGGCTGGAAACTATTTTCTGGCCTTCTCCCGCGTGCTGCTCCAGAGCAAGGGGCAGGATCCTGCATGCCCGGGATCAGCAGAGCCCCCGAAGTGCAGGGATGGGAAGAAAATAGCGGGCTGCTTTGCCAGGGAGTGGGGAAGGTGAGGGATCGGTGCGGTGTGAATTCCACTGAGGAGTGAACTTCCTGGCCCAGGGTGGGGGGGTTAGGGGTGGCAGGACGGTCCCGGCCAGCGGCGGGGGGCGACCTCCCTTTCTTTCTCCCACAGTCCTACATCTTTGTGTGTGTGTGTTATTCAAGGGGCTAAGAGTCCCCGAGGAACCAGCCGGCCACCGTGGCCCTCCAGCCCAGGTCGGGAAGTCCATCCGCCACCCTCTAGCTCCCAGGGGGCTCCCCGGGTCCGGGACGCCCAAACACCCACCAAAACCCCGAGGGTCTGGAGACAGACGAATGGACCAAAGCATCTTCGTGTGTGGACACCCCCTCCGCTACATCCAACCCTCGCCGGGTCTTTGTCCCGCCGGCGGCCGGGGTCTCTGCCGGTTCCTCGGGGAGCCCCCTGTCCTGGAGGCCTCGGGGCCCGGGGTCGCCCCAGCTTTGTTCAGTCAGCGGGACGCGAGGTCCAGGACACTTACCGTACACCCCGGCGAAGAAAAGCAAGACCAGCGCAGACCTCCACCGCGGAGACTCTTTTGTGCTCCAGCGACGGGCCATAACCACGGCAGATGGAGCGAGCGAGAAGGAGATGGAGGAGGCGGAGGTGGAGGCGGAGGCGGAGGAGGAGCTGGGGCCAGACGCCGCCGCCACCGAGCCCCCGGCTGCTCCCTGCGCTCTCCGCGGCGGCGGGAGGGGGAGGGGCCGCCGTCGCCGTCGCCGCCGCCGCCCGCGCGCGCTCCCTCCCTCTTTCTGCCTCCCTCCGGACCCCCCTCAGCAGCTCGCCGGCTCCCACCCGGGGCGGCGCGAGAGTCCTCCACGGGACGGCTCTCCCGGGAGCCGGGGTAGCCAGCGCCGGTACGAGGTGAGGGGGCGGCGGACGCGCGGCTCCAGCCACGCGCCGCATAGGCTAGTCGGCGCCGCCACCCGCCAGACAGCGCTAGCCGGCACCCGCGCCCATCCGTGCGATCGGCAATCCCCTGGCCCGCCTGCCTTGGTTCCCAGCCCGCGCTCCGCTGGACTTTCTAAGTCTCAGGGCCGCTTTCCCCGTGACAGAGGCCGGAGGAGCAAGGCAGTGCCAATAGATGAGCGAGCGAGAGAACGCGGGTCGATGGGTTCCCCCGGGCTGGGTAGTGGGGGCCGGCTTCGGCGCTTCGCTGCAGTCAGCGGTCTCGGGGCTGCCCCTGCGGGTTGTATGAGGACGTGTTGGGTGGCGGAGAGTGGCTGCGCGAGCGAGGAGAGTGGGTGTTCGGAGGCTGGGAACTTGGGAGTTACTCTCCCCTACCCCTTCCTCCCTTCCTCCACTTAACCCGCGCGGAGCTCGGAGTGGGTGGGCGCAGGTTAGTGCCGAGACCCCGGCCGCTGGTCGCTGGGAATGCCTGCTGGGGAGCTGGGGCTGGACGCCCACCCTCAAGGTGCCCGTGATGAGCCGGACAAGGTTGGAGTGCGGAGCACTTCCAGTCTGGCGTGGAGGTGGCTCTGACATCCCCCGGGGGGGCTGGAGACACCTCGGGGGTCGGGAAGTGAGAGAGGGGTTCACTCAGCGACCCGTGATTTCTCTATAAACATCTTTCTCCATCCCAAGAAGTGTGATTCCTCCTTCCCTTACCTCTCCGTAGCACTTCCTAAATACAATTGTAGTGACACTGGCACGTCAGATCTTCCGCCTTGTATTTGTAAAGTGTTTGTCGACACGTCTCATCTCCCCTACTAGATTATCATTGACCTTTACATGCACTCTCCGGGCTATTCAAGGAAGACCTACAATGCACTATGCTGTCCAATTGACACAGGTTATCTCTTTTTCATCTCTAACAACCTTGTGAGATAAATATTATTATCCATATTTTATAGATAAGAAAACGAGACAAGTTAAATTACCCAAGATAGTGTAACAAATGAATAGTTTGAAACAATTTTTCTTATTCCAAATTCAAGGCTGTTTCCTCTCTACTCTAGTGTACTCTAGCACAATGCTTAGTGCGTAGTAGGTAAATATTAAAATTTAAGGTGAATTTCTTTGAAGGTACATTTAGTCTTTCCGTCTATCCGCTACCAATTTGTCCCCTTTTAGATTTTTCCCCCAGGAAATGGTATTACAAACGGTGAAAAAATTATTAACAAACAATGCAAAACCCAATAATAACAAATCTTGTATCATTTGGCAAAACAAACAAAATCGAGAGCTCCAAAAATGTTTTGTACCCTCGCTGGAGAAAAAGGAGGAGCTTCAGTGTACTTCATTTAACAATCAACAGTTGTCTGTACTAATTTTAGGATTTGAGATTCTACTTGCTTGATTCTTGAGATCTGTTTCCAGAAATTGCGCTGCCATGACCACTGTGTTTAGAACAGGTCACAAACAAAATGAAGAGAGACTGCACGGCATCTTCCTCTCTCCACTTTTAGTACCAGTCAAGGAACCCCAGTCCCAAGACAAGAGGCACATTGCTGTCCTCTGTCCCTTGACTCTTGTATTCACAACCCTCTCACCCTTGCACTTGCTCATCCAGCCAGACCTGTCTTCTGAGACTTACCGAGTTCTCAAACCTTTTGGTCTCAGGGGCCCTTTAAAAACGCTTAAAATTTGGTGAGGACTCCAAAGAGCTTTTGTTTATGTGAATCATAGCTCCTGATATTTATCATTTAGAAATTAAAACAATTTTAAAATATGTGTAAATTTATTTAAAATAAAAAAATGCATTACAGGTTATCTCTATTTTCCAAAACAAAAAAAAAACAGTGAAATGTGTGGCATTGTTTTCATCTTTGTAAATCTTAATGTCTGGCTTAATAGAAGACAGTTGGATTCTCATATCTGCTTCTGCATCCAGTCGGTTACAATATGTGGTGTTGGTTGAAGTATATGAAGAAAATCCAGATTCACAAAGATATGTATTGATAATTGGCAAAGAGAGGATGTCATGTACCTCCCCAGGGTCCTCAGATAAAATTTTGAGAGCTGTTCATCTAGGTGTCTATCTTAACACCTTCAAAAATCTAAGTATTTTGTTTCTTGTTGGAAAAAAACCTGATAAATATTCATTCTAAGGTATTAGAAGCTCAGCACTTCAGTGTTCACCAACCAAGGGTATTTATGTTTCATAAGGGAACATTTTATTTATACAAAATCTAATCCTAATAGAATATCAGACATTGGTAAGCAGCAGGGCACAGATTAGGTATTCAGTATTACCCTTTTTATTACCTAATCTATTGAGCTGAGTACCTAGATGTCTACTCTTAGGCTAATATATCAAATAACTCATATGTGAGAAAGCATTTAGAAGTTTATAAAGCTATATAAAGTGGTCAGTGTCTTTAACAGTTCTATTGCAGTAGGAGTGCTGATTTAACTTGGCCAGCGTTCTGATCTATACCCTATAAAGCATAAAGCATTCTCCTGAGGCTCATGTGGTTCTTAATCTCGGGGTCCCTGGATCTACGGATGTGTTTCAAGGATCCTGAAATTGTATGAAATTTTGTGCTCACATATTTTTATAGGCAGAAGATTTGTTATTTTCAGCAGATTCTTGAAGGGCTGTGTCAATCATTTAAAAAGAATGTTTAAGAAAAATTGAATGAGGTAACTACTTGAGTTACTTCTTAATCCTTTTCCAAATGGTTCTCAAACTCCTCAGGTACATGCATTTGGGAGAGGAGAAGTTCATGGACTATTTCTTTTCCCCTTGACATATTCGGAAAAGAGCCACCCACCCCCCCTCCACTTTATGGAGATGTGCCCTTAAATAATCGTTTTGTTTTGATTTTACACTTCTCTTTCCTCCCTATTTGGCTATCACCATATATGATGGTTTAATTTTCACTCTTGTTACTAATAAAAATTCCTTCCTTCCTGGTGTAGACCCTGCTCCATTTAGTAGCCTTTGAGAACCTCGTCCACTCCCAGTGAGGTTAGAATGGGAATTTAAGTCTACCACTGAGCATCATCTTTTATTGGAAAGAAAATTGATGGTAGTGGTTTTTCTACTTGGCATGCTGCTAGGCAAAGCTGACTCTTTTAACTCCCCCTCAAAGGAATATTATTTTAAAAAAGAAAAACAAACTTGATAAACACATATAAATAACTAAGAGGGAAAGAAAATTTTTTTTAAAGATTGAAGTTAAATAAATGAGAGATCTTTACAAGCAAATTGTAATTTCCATTGGAGGTGAATAATAGAGGGTAGCAAATGAGATCCATCAATCTAGGCAACTTCTATACCAGTTTCCTAGCACATTTATTGTGGTTATTATTTATTATGTTCTGTTCTCTGACAGCATACCCCAGCATTGTACCAAGTAGTCAAAAACATAATCCTGGCTATAAGCTAAATATCCCCAGTCCATACAGATTGACCTTCATGAACTCAACTTCTTAACTGCAAAACCTGATCGTACAGCATGCATGAATTTACAGGGCCAACAACATTTGTCTCTTGTAGCCATATGAATCAGTTGCACCTACCAAGAAAAAAGGAGGGAAAGGGGAATTAACTACAGACATTGGCTTTTATAAAGAGATACACTGAGTGTTTTGTTGTTTAACTGCTAGGTTTCAAAATGTACATAACTGTGTTTTTTAAGTTCTTCCCATGATTGATTGAGATTATGAACTGGAAATGCTTGTGGGATGGAATCTTATTCTCTACGGGTCCATCAGAAGTGAATTTAGCAACTGTGATGACAACCCAAGGACTCTTACATTGCTAATTTCAGGCATATACAACTTAACTGTTTGTACTCTGCCCAAGTGCAAAAAGGATTTGAGGTGCCCAGTGTTATTTGGCAATATAGTATATTGTAGTTATTAAACGTATAGGCCTTGAGAATTCAACAGAGCGGAGCCTGACCCAGGTGGTTAACCCTGGTCAAGTAACCTAACCTTACGTGCTTCGTATTGCCACCAAAAAATGGGAAAATATGGGCGCCTCATTAAATTATCTGCATGCCTTAAATGAGATAATAATAATTGCTGACATATATTGAGTACTTACAGTATGCTACGCCTTTAGTTCTCAAACAATCCTATGATGTCGATACAATTATTACCTCCATGTTTCAACTGAACAGACAGAGAAAGGTTCAGTAGGTTTCTCAAGAACACACAAATAGTAAATGGTCAGCATTTAAACTCAGGCAGTGTGATGCCAAACATGCACTTTTAATCATTCTACCACGTTTCATGTAAAGTACTTAATACAATGCCAGGCACTTAGTAGGTGCTCAATAAATGGCAGCTACTGTTATTAAACATATAAATAACATAAGCAAAAGAGTCCTTATTCTCTAATCTCATACAATTTAAAATGCAGTGTAAGTAGTACTTTTCTGTCTTCCTTTTTCCTAGAAGTAGCCGATACTCCCCTGATTTTGGTTTAAGTTAGACATAAGCCTCTTTTAGATTTCTTTTTAAAAAGAAAAGTCAATCTTTAAAGTTTTATTTCCTTGAGTTTTGGAAAACATGAAGCAAGCATCAGAGGAAATATAAGTCTGGTTTTTTGCTGCTTGTACTAAAATTTTTTTTCAGTGACCTTGTAGTCATTATTTGTAGTTTCCTTTGAAGATCGGAGAATCTTAGGTTGCTTATTGCCCTAATCTTCAGAGAAGATCTATGACAGATTTTTCTGATCCCGAAGAATACATCAAATCATATGAAACTGCTCAGTTATCAGGCCATGAAAACAGGTCATTTCTACTAAAGAATAGATTACTCCAGCGTCATCATGAAAAGAATATTCTCCTTGGAAATACCCAGGCAGGTTTGCATTTTGAATATGTGGCAGCTGTGATGGAAAAGAACAGTCTAATCCTTTCGATGTCTGTAGTCTACTGCTTCACTTGCACAGCAGGGGATGTGAAAGAAACGGTATCAAAAAGCATTTCAATACAAAAATTTTATTCTCATACTCCATAAAATGAATTAAGTGACTGAAGAAAAAAGTTAAACACTTCAGAACATTATGTCAGTTGGTTCTGGTCACCAGGGCAGTTAACTCTAGTCACCACAACTTTTTTCCACATTATGACTAGCTCTGCTTAAGTATAGACACTCCTGAGATGGAAACCCCAATTTAGAAATACATATATAAAATTGTATAAACTACTTTAGCTCTTTAAATGTATGACTTAAGGGCAATTAATGGCAATTGGCAGGTAGAGACCAAGTTATATGACAGCTGCTTTAGCTGGCCCGTGAATGAGAAAAAGGACACAGTCCCAGAGCAGCTGTGCTGACTGTGCTCTCTCTGCATCAGATTCCCAGCGGTAATAACCTTCAGTATTCCGGGGACCAGGATATGTGGGAGGATGCTGTATTCCAAGAAGTCTGTTCTTAGTGTTATCCATCCTCATCAGAACCATTGACCTATTCCCTCAGGAGATTCCTAGTACAGGTTTCAGACCTGTTCTGGCAAACCACTTAATGGGTACCGCTCGTTAACTCAGAATTGAGACCTGGGACAGCCTCTGAAGATGGGAGAATTTACTAATCCCATCTATGGCCCCTGGACTGGCACATTTGCTCATCTGAAGAGTAGAACCAGCATATTCAGATTCTCTCATCTTCACTGAGGGAGGTGGATAAAGGAAACGAGAGAAAGCTCCAGTGAGACCGGGTCATTTATCTGTTGTGTTCACTGTATCTTCAGCACCTTGAAGGGGGCCTGTCTCCCAGTAGATGCTCAGGACACGTTTGTTGAGTGAATGAATAGGGAGTTCAGAAATGAAATAGATCTCTGGGCGAAAAGGAGAAGCAAAGCTCTTGTTCAGTGTCATATTGAGGAGAAAGGACCCATGCTTGTCCTGTCATTAGTGCCCAGGTGACCTGCAGAGAAGGCAGCTTGCTTTGGAGCTCAGGCAAAAATGGAGTGAACCATCATTTCTTGGTCTTTTAGGAAGAGCCAATAAACCTCACTTGCAGGATGAGATCCATATAACCTTGTGTGCTGAGACTCAAAGATATTGCTTAATGAGGTTTAAAAACCTTAATGAGGAGGTTAAAAAATATATTCTGGTGTTGAAGCCAGTTTTCTATAATTTTATTGCCAATGTTTAATATTTCCAGTATACTATAGGTTAACTGGACCTTTATGGCCTCAGCTGGCCTTATATGATCTGTAAGTTGGGCACTAATTTTATTGACTATTAAAATAAACAGGCCCTTTGTTCTCTAACCTAGTAGAAACCCTTAGAAAAGAAGACTTTTAAAACGTTCTTCTTCAGAGAGCTGTGAACTAATGCCTTACTTCAGGTGTGCAGAGAAATTCCAATTCCATTGTCTATGAAGTTAAACTGTTCCTTAATATCAGTCTAAGAGGTGATGAAATCAGTGTCCAGTATGAAGTCAGGATCAGAGGGCAGAGAAGGAAACCCAGGTGGCCAGTATGAATTCAAGTGTGAATTCAAGATTTGTTTAATGTATTTTGAATTTCTGGGTCATCAGTCAGTCCCATAATATAATGTAAGTACAAAGAGTACTTTCCAAATTCCAAAGTGAATTATCTTTATTTTTTTATCACTTGCTATTATCAATATTGTCTTCTGTCCATTTATATGTACTTGCTAAAGTTGGTTGTTCAGCAAAATAAAATAAATACTCTCAAAATTAACTAGAATGTTGTTGGGATTTTAGTAATAATTCACTTTATGTTTTTGAATACTTGAAGTATGCTAAAGATTGTAAAGTGTAGAAATTCACATAACCTGACTCAATCACTTAAAGGTAGAGGTCTTACTCTGTCAGATCAGTTATTACAGATACAAGGGAGCTAATAATCTAGTAGGGAAACAGATATACCAATAAGTATAAGCAATATTCATTCATTCAACAAATATTTATTGAGTGCCTACTATGTGCCAGTCATTTTTCCAGATGCTGGGGCTGCTCAGTGAACAAACATGGCAACTGCCATGGCACAGGTACATGCACATAAGACACACTAGAACCACAGGGGAGAATCAGAGAGGGCCTCACAGAGGAAAAATATCTGATTTGAGAAACAAAGCATAAGTAGGAGATTGACAATAAAAAAGGAGGCAGGCAAGGGGTGATGGAAAAGCATTCCAGGCAAAAGAAATCAAGTGGAAATAGGAAAGGAGAATAGGTTGTGTTCTGGGAACGTAAAGTAGTTTGTATTGCTGGTTTAAAAGTAGTGTGTGTCGCGCGTGTGTGTGTTGAGGTGGGGAGGAAACAAACATATAATCATAAATTACATAATAAATGACATGCGTAAATGTGTGTAGAATTTATTCTGTAAGATGCAGGAGAACCTTGAAAGAATTGTGAGGCAAGGAGTCCTGTTCCATCTATGATGGAGCCTGGAATGGGAGGGGAAGGGATTTGAAGTCCTGTCAGGAAGATATTGCAGTAGCAAGGAATGGCATGCACTTAGGGGTGCCTAGTGGCAATAGGAATGGAAAGTAGGTAACACCATCAATAGTTGATCAGAAGGTAAGAATCCATGACCCCCAGATTTCAGTTGAGCAATTGGATGGTAATACCTTTCCTTATGATATGGAATATGGGAAAGGGAGTGAAGTGGGGAGGAAAGGTGTGTATAACTTCGAGGAGCACATTCAGATAGAGAAGTCCAATACCATATATCCCAGAGGAGAAAAATGGGCTCAAGATAGAAAACTACTGGTATTGATAAGACTACTTTTGGAGAGGATGAATTTTCCCTTAGAGAATATGAAAGACATCAGTAGTTCATAGAGTAGCGGTGGTAGAGGAACCAGCAATAGGAGAATGAAAAGAAATGGCCAATGGGTAGGAAGAAATGTAGAAAAGCCTGGTGTCACAGAAACCACGCACAGAGAACTTTACAAAGAAAGGAGAGGTAAAAGGCCGAAAGGAGAGGTAAAAAGTGTCAGTGCCGAGGAAAGCTCAAGTAACAAAGGGCCAAGATGTGAAGAGGAACTGATATAACTGGCTACAAGAAAGTCTAGTGTACTTATCTAAAGATTTCTACAGGTATCTGTTTAGCCTTCATTTAGATCAAAGCTGAACTTTTGGTGATCTATATATTCTGTTCCTGTATCTTCAAGAATTCTATCGTTATTTCCTCAGTCTGTTCTATCCAATCATTATCCATTTAGAATTCAAACTTAAGAATTTCTAAGTTCACATGGACCCTAGACACAAAACACTGAAGTTTATAAAGTTAGTCTTCACCACCCAATACTC
The DNA here is from genome assembly GCF_963455315.2 of Globicephala melas. Classification (NCBI taxonomy): domain Eukaryota; kingdom Metazoa; phylum Chordata; class Mammalia; order Artiodactyla; family Delphinidae; genus Globicephala; species Globicephala melas. The sequence continues at coordinate 47,621,153 of NC_083330.1, forward strand.
CTTTTCTTAATTTCCCTTCTCCCCTCCTGAGCCCTTGCTTATATTCTCTTTTCCCAACTTCAGACTCCTGACATGTTCGTGTTTTCTGACTCTCAGCTTTCCTCCATCAAAAGTGATTCTCAGGGCTTGCCTGGTGGCACAGTGGTTGAGAGTCCGCCTGCCGATGCAGGGGACACGGGTTCGTGCCCCGGTCTGGGAAGATCCCGCATGCCGCGGAGCGGCTGGGCCCGTGAGCCATGGCAGCTGAGCCTGCGCATCCGGAGCCTGTGCTCCGCAACGGGAGAGGCCACAACAGTGAGAGGCCCGCGTACCGCAAAAAAAAAAAAAAAAAAAAAGTGATTCTCAGGAAAGAACTTTTTAAGCAAATAAGTCTTGAAGCCAGATATGGTATCTCTCCCAGGAGGACAGGGAGAAAATGTTAAACAGCTTTGGTGGATGTTTTGGGCTGGAATGTCAGTGGATGAGGGAGAGATCTGGGGCCAGGGAGGTTTTCCTGATTCCCCTCTAAGGTGACCTCTTACTGTGAAGCAACCCCTGCTTAAAGTAGAAGATACGGCAGTGCAAGCATGCCTGATTTTTCCTCCTAGAACCATACTAAACCTTTAGAAGATTGAAAGGTCACAAACATTTATTATGTCAGTGATGTTCTTTTTGGAAATTATATTTTTGGCTGATAGTATTTCAAGGTACTTAGTTGCTAACATAATAGCCAAGGCACACATATCCTTCATCTTGTTTAATGCCAATTACTCTGTCACTATTCTGCTTGGAGCTATTGGTATAACTGCAAATGTGGTTGGGGACAGACAAGTTCAAGTCTGCAGAGGACATATTTCCATGTCCACTGAATCAGCTGTTTCCTATTGAAGTTTTTTACAACAATATTAATGACTGACTTCTGTACAGCCCAGTAGCTTGATCATGCTTTTAATTTAATTCAGTTGTTTAGGAAAGGGAAACAACCCCATTAATCATTTTTTAAGATTCAGTTTATGCGTATGATATAGATACCATGTTTCCTGAAAGTGTCTTTGCTGAATTTTTTGATTAGAAAAAAAAAGAGTAGCTCAGTGAGTGAAAACTTTAATTGTTATGAACTTCGTTTCTAAAAGTAAAGATAAGTGACAAGAGGATTTGCCTGTTCTGATAGGTAATGGAAAACTATATTAACTTTTGCTCAGTATATCATTAAAATGTGTTATGCTTTCATGGATATGTTTGTATCTTATGTCAATTAATTAAAAGCTCCTAATCCTCTACTTATATTTAAGCCTCAGGTAACAAGGTTCCTAATAAATGCACTGTGTAAAAATATTCTCTTACAAAGAGAAAGGAGGAAGTGGACAAGTCCAAACATTTCCTCACCAGCAAAGGCCCAGTACCAGAGGCACGTATGGGTCCCAGCCAGAAAGCTTACCAACAAGTTCCTGAGGGACAGGAAGCAGTAGATTAGCAGTGCTTTCCATTTAAGTTCAATTTATGTTTTGTAAGAAACGCAGATGGAAGATTTTTAACACATCCCTTAATGGTAAGATAATAACTAGAGTATTTAAGGAAAAATACTCTCTAAGAAATAGAAACATTACTCCAAAGAAATGGTGAGAAATTGATCATGAGAAAAAGAAAGAACTAGACATAGATATGTAAGAATAGAAATAATCTACTTAGAGCCTGGTGTGATTTTATTTTCTCTGAGGTGCTGTCAAGGACCATTAAATCAAAGCAGCGGGGCTTCCCTCGTGGCGGAGTGGTTAAGAATCCCTCTGCCAATGCAGGGGACACGGGTTCAAGCCCTGGTCCGGGAAGATCCCACATGCCACGGAGCAACTAAGCCCGTGCGCCACAACTACTGAGCCCGCGTGCCACAACTACTGAAGCCCATGCACCTAGAGCCTGTGCTCTGCAACAAGGGAAGTCACCGCAATGAGAAGCCTGTGCACCGCAACGAAGAGTAGCCCCCGCTCGCTGCAGCTAGAGAAAGCCCGCGTGCAGCAACGAAGACCCAACACAGCCAAAATTAAAAACAAATAAATAAACTTATAAAAAATCAAAGAGGCATTTATAGAATCATAAGACTGTCAGAGCTGAAAAGGTCATCTCTAGTATAATCTCCTAGTTTTACAGGTGAGAAAACCCAGGCTCATTTATACAAGGGTGATAATACTCTGTGAATTCTGCTAGAGGACAGGCAACCTGAGAATAATGAGGATCTAGATGTAGACCGACAAACTTGGGTAGAGCTGGGGGAGGAAAGAGGGATTGGCTTCTGGAAAGGAAGCCCAATCTCATGGGAAGGACGTGGTATATGAAGGGTACAGCAACAGAGGCAATGTATCTTGGAAAAGTAGCTTCAACTGGAAGGGCTGAGGCAGAAAGAATATTTCTATAGATGGATAGCACATAGCTGGTACTGGAGGCCAGCCGTTGGGACTGAAAAATTTGAGGAGGTAGTGAATCCTGAGCAGGTAACTCGCACCTTAGCTATTTATCTTCAATCCAGAGGCGGGTGTCCCATCCCTGGAAAGAAAAGAAGCTTCACTAGAGCAAGACAGTGCTTCGATCCCAGGAAGATATCTAACTGGAATGCCAATTAGGCTAAAATATATAATCGGCATTGAATTAACAGGATGTTTAAGATGTGTATTTGCAGCTTTAGAGCAAGAGAGATTCTCAGTACCAGGGCACAGGGTGAGACCTAACAGAAGCAAAGTAGACAAATGGTATGCTCCAAGATGCTAGGATACAACTCCCTAAATTCCTCTTAAGAAAGGATTTTTCTAAGAAACTCTAGTTTGTAGAAATCCAGTGGTTCCAGCTGTGAGGGGACGAGGGCTTCAAGTCCCATGAAAATACACTAAGTCACTTCTAACATTGCAGACCCGATGTCATGTAGAACACTTTTCTGCATTATCAGGTAACTTTTCACATTTAGTAAATGAACCTAATCTAGAGATTTCACTTGAGCAGTTCTCAAATACAACTTATATTGTCATTATAGGGATGGAGAATTAGAAGAAAATGTGTCCTTTCCTTCCTCATTAATACTACTGATTACTCTCAGGCATGAGTCTAATAATAGAACTTTGAATTGTAGCTCTTGCTTTTGTTTCCAGCAAAAAGAGAAAAGTAAAGAACAATGTAATTGGAATATCTTGCAAATTTTCAGATGAGTGGGATAATCTGTGCTGTTGAAAATGAATATTATTCAGGTCAGCATTTACTGAGACCCTACCATGTGAAGGGTCTTTGAACTGAAGGTTAACATGGTATGATGGTTCACGTTACGTGTCAACTTGGCTGGGTGATGGTGCCAAATTTGGGGTTTGTTTGGTCAAACACCAGCCCAGATTTTGTTGTGAAGGTATTTTCGGTATGTAATTAACAATTATATCAGTAGACTTTGCATAAAGCAGATTATCTTCCCTAATATGAGTGGGCATTGTCCAATCAGTTAAAGGCCTTAAGAGCAAAGACCGAGGTTTCCTGAAGAAGGAAGTCTCCTCAAGACTGCAACATAGAAATTCTGCCTGAGTTTTCATCCTGCTACCCTGTGCAATTTGGACTGTGACATCAACTCTTGACTGAATTTCTAGCCTGCAGGCCACCTACTTTACAGATTTTGGATTTATCAGCCCCCCACCCCCCGACAATCATATGAGACAATTCTTTAAAATATTTATCTATCTACCTATCTATCCATCCTATTGGTTTTGTTTCTCTGGAGAACCCTGACTAATATACGTAGCTTATTCTCACACTGAGAATCAAATTCAGAAAAATCTTCAGTATCTCAGGTAGCTTGATCTGGTTAGATAGGTAGCATTTGGAATTTTTTAAAGTGTTATCAGGAAAACAATACATCTGAAAACATTGTACTTCAGTTTTTCATGCCAAGACTTGATTAGTTTCGTCCAAATGTGAGTCACAGTAAATTTTGCATCTGCTGAATCTCTGCCATTTTTTCCTTTCAGGAGCTCTTCAAGCCAAGTTTCAGTGGGCACATGTGAAAATATCTGTGAGGCCCTGGCAAATAGGGGAATCTGAGAATGTGAAGGGCACTTTGATGAGCAGCCTAGATCATCATGAATTAACTGTTGCCAAGTACTTATTTAAAAATAGTGTCAAGTTAAGCAATTGATTTATTGTTTGTTGTCGATCACAAAACATTTAATTCAAGTCAGGATTTAAAAAAATCCTTTTCCACTCATATTTTTATGATTTCTTAAAAGTTGAGGGACTTCCCTGGTAGCTCAGTGGTTAAGAATCCGCCCGCCAGTGCAGGGGACACGGGTTCGAGGCCTGGTCTGGGAAGATCCCACGTGCCACTGAGCAACTAAGCCCGTGTGCCACAACTACTGAGCTTGCTCTCTAGAGCCCCCGAGCCACAACTACTGAAGCCCCTGCGCCTAGAGCCCGTGCTCCACAACACGAGAAGCATCTGCAATGAGAAGCCCGCGCACTGCAAAGAAGAGTAGCTCCTGCTCGCCGCAAATAGAGAAAGCCCGCGTGCAGCAATGAAAACCCAATGCAGCCAAAAGTTAATTAATTATTAATTATTTTAAAAAGTTGATGCAACCTAAAATGATCTCTGATCTAACTTACTGGTTTTGCGCATGAGGTACAGAAAAATTAAATGACTTTGAATGGTGATTTATTTTCAACCAGCAGCCAGAGTGAATTTTTTAAAACATGTCAGATCATGTTACACCTACATCCAAAATGTCCAAGGACTTCCCAACTCACTCTAAGAAAAAGCTAAAGTTCTTTAAGCTATACAACCTGCTTCTTGATCTGCATCTTCCCTCTCTGCCCCTTGGTTACCACTTTGACCTCATCTCTGTCCATTGTCTTCCTGGCTCAGTCTGCTCCAGCCAGCCGCACTGGCCACCTGGTTGTTCCCTGAACAAACCAGTAACTCTCCGACCTCAGGACAGAAATGAGTACCATTAACAAAATGTTCAGAAGAGCCCATTCATGCAGAAAAGATTGTAACTGATAAAATCCAGATGGCAGGCCACTAAATACTGGAAGTGGCAGGAGCAAGCTCAGGATCAGAGAAGTCTATCAATAGATTTTTTTTTTTTTTTGCGGTACGCGGGCCTCTCACTGTCGTGGGCTCTCCCGTTGCGGAGCACAGGCTCCGGACGCGCAGGCTTAGCGGCCGTGGCTCACGGGCCCAGCCGCTCCGCGGCATGTGGGATCTTCGCGGACCGGGGCACGAACCCGTGGCCGCTGCATCGGCAGGCGGACTCTCAACCACTGCGCCACCAGGGAAACCTTATCAACAGATTTTGAAAACCCTAATTTGTAGGAAGACTAAGCAAGGAATTTCAGTACCTCCATTTTGGGGAAAGTGGGAAACAAAACTAGGCGAGACCATTCATTCAGCAAACATACTGAGCACTTATAATGGGTCAAATACTTTAGGGTCTGGACATAAAACAATAGACACAGGGGACTCGATCCCTGTTCTCATAGAATGTAGATTTTAGTGGAAGAGGATACACAATACAACAAGTAAATGTGGTATATGAGATCATGATAAATGTTACGAAGAATAATAAAGTAGGAAAGAAGGGTGGGATAAGGATTGTCAGAGTCCGGGAAGGGTGGAGAGGGGAAGGTTCAATTTTATATAGTAAAAGCCCTGCCGAATAGGCAGCTAAAATGAAAAGAAGTGAGAGAATGAGCCATGTGTATATACGAGGCCAGAGTGTAGAGGGCTGGAGTTGTAAATTTGTGGGTCAGGGGACTGAATGACATCACCAAGGAAGTGAGGATCGGTAAGGAAAAGAGGGGTCCTTGTCCTTGGCACCTTCTTGTTTTGGAGAAGAAGAGGAATCAGCAAAAGAAAACTGAAAAGGAGGAGCCAGTGGAAGAAGCCCAGGAGAATGTCCGTATCCTGGAAACGAAGAGGAAGTGTTTCAAGTTGGAGAGAACAATTAACTGTGACAAACGATCCTAGTAAGTCAATTAAAATGAAGACTGAGTCTTGACCTTTAGATTTACAACATGGAGGCCTTCAGTGACCTTGAAAGGATTAGATTCAGTGGAGCGGTGGGGTGAAAACCAGAAGGGAGTGATCACAGAAGAATAGAAAGAAAGGAGCTGGAGACACCAAGTACAGACAACTCTTTGGAGGAGCTGTGTTATAAAGGAGAATAAAGAACTGAAATGTTTAGCTGAAAGGGGATGTAGCGTTAAAGAGTTTTTTTAAAAAAACTTTTTATTTCTGAAAGTGGGAGAAATGACAGCGTATTTTATGGTGTCGCTATGGAGCCAAAGGAGATGGGGGAACTCGATGAGGCAAGAGAGAGGGGGAGAATTTTTGGAGCGGGTGAGGAGCATGGGTTCAGTGGATAAGTGGAGGGGCTGATCCCAGGCAGGAGTTCACTGGGAGGAGGGCAGAATATATGGACAGTAGCATACACTATTGGGTGGGTAGTTTCTGGTGGTTGAGCTTGAGAAAGTTCTTTTCTATTTGCTTCTACTTTCTCAGCCAAATGGGAAGCTGAGGGAGGATAGGGGAGAACACAAGTTGTTGGAGTTTCTAACTTATCTTGTGACTGGGGAGTGAGAGAGAGACCATCTACTGAGGAAGGAAATGCATTATTGAGATAAATGCAAATAGGTATCTGAATTGGTTAGTTGGTTTCAAACAAAACTAAATGTGACTTAATCATGTGCACCAAGCTGGGCACAAGTTCTCCAGAAAAGCAGATAATATTTATGAAATTTTACCAATAGGAAGAGAGAGAGAAGGTGGTGGGGAGAGATTATATTTTAAGGAATTGGCTCATGCTTATGTGACTGTGGGGCTGGCTGAAAGTCTGAGATCCACAGGGCAGGCTGGACACCCAGGAAGAGTGGGAATGCAGCTTGAGTCCAAAGGGAGTCCAGAGGCAGAATTCCCTCTTCCTGGAGAAACCTCATCATTTCTCTTAAGGCCTTCAACTTATTGGTTGAGGCCCACCCACATTATGGAGGGTAATCTGCTTTACTTAACATCTGTGGATTTAAATGCCAATCTTATCCGAAAAGTACCTTCACAGCAACATCTAGACTGGTTGAGCAAATCTCTGGGTACCATAGCCTAGCCAAGTTGACACATCACAGTGGTATAGTCTGAATTAACCAAACTGACCATCATTGAGTAACCATATTTACCAAATGAACCATCACAGTGGTATAGTCTGAAGAAATGAGACTCAGAGTTAGAGGAAAATGAAATGGAAGAGAGAGGAAGAATGTTGTGGAAGCCGCAGTGGGGAGCGAGGAAGACATCCACCCCATATTCAGTTTGACTTAATGCTGGTCAGTTAGCTACTTAACTAGAGAGTTTTATTGTCCTGATATATAGGAATGAAGACTGGGTTTAGAATCAGGAACAAAAGTAGCCTAGCAGATAGGTATAACATGGTCTTTAATTGTTAGAGCACGTGGTCATTGACCTTCTAGCCATATATGTTGAATATATTTGTCTAATAGTTATAGCAATTTGCCTCATTTTTCCTTATACTACATATATACATTAAACAAGGTGTGTATCACATGTAATAGAACAAATGAATCCTCTATGCTTCTTTTCATTGAATATGTATATTTTTGTATTTTCCCTACTTCCTGTTTTTAAAATATAAAAACAATTTTAGGAAAATGTCATGTGGTAATGAATACTGGGTATTTGAGTTTAATTATAGCAACAATGGAAATGATTATGAACAATTTTCCTATGTCACCATAAATTCCATCATGGACAGACAGATGTGTCATTGTTAAAGTGAGATCCTACTTCTACCAACTTTACTACAGCAAATAGGACTGGATATCTCACTATATAACCCCTACCCTAGCCTAGCATGTCAGACCAGTCCAAAAGAAGTTACCACCCTGACTTTTTGGAATTACATTATGCTACATATATACTTCCCTTTTTAGCTTTGGATAGTAAATGTGTTTGTTATGATTATGGTGAGGGTCACTCATTGACTAAGTCTGATTTTCTTAGAAAGAACTATACATATAACTTACCAGTTGCTATTTGGCAAACCTACCAAGAAGAAGATTGTGCTTGTGGGACCAATGAACTTTTCATTTTGTAAATTTTGCTGCCATAGTCTTTATTTTGTTATGGTCACAGATTTGTTCCATTTCATTGTTGTTGTTTTTCCTGTTTCTTTAGAATAGGCTTTCTTCTTACTCTTGCTGCTAAGGTTTGAGATATGGTCTTCATGTATCTCTGAATACTATTCTCTTATAAGTACTATTTGAGTAACGATTTTTTTTTGCAAGTTAGTTTTTCATAATACTCATAATAACCACTGTTTCTTAAATACTCATGCTGCCCTTTATGCCTACTACTGTTAATATTTATAATTTTGAATCTTGCAATTAAGGCTTAGAGTGGTGGAGTAACTTATGTAAGATGTCACAGCCAATAAATGGGAGAGCATGATTTGAACCCAAGTTTGTTGAACTCTGAAGTCCTTCCTCTTTCAACTCTGTCATGATGCATACACTAATTCATTTTATCTTTTCAACAATAACCAGAACTGACATTTTTTAAAACAATTGCCGTGTACCAATTTCATATATCTGGCATGTAATATCTCATTTAATCCTTAAACAGCTTTATGAGATAGGTAATATTATTACCCTTAATTTTTTGTAAAAGAGGAAATGGAAGCTCAGCGAGGTTAAGTAATGCACCCAAATCAAACAACCAGTTTCTGGTGGAGGTTGCATAAGGAAGGGAGATGTTATTATGATTCACATTTTACAGAGGAAGAAACTGAGATTCAGAGAGAGCTGTGATTTGTTCATGTTTACAAAGCTGGTAAGTGACAAAATTGGGTCTTGTAGGTTCAAGTTTCATGGGTTTAATAAGAGTAGTAAAAATTATTTTTTAAAGGCTCTTGAAAGATATGAGAGCTGTGTAGTGAGAACTCTAAGTATTTACTGTATATAAAACTTAAAGGAAGTGAATGCAAGTGAGGGATGCAGAGGAAACCCATTAAGAGCCCTGAAGAACCATTTCATACCATGAAAGATAACTGTGGACCGTTGAGAAACTAATAAAAGACAGTCCAACCAAGCGTGTAGAAATCAGAAATTGGGTTGCTCTTTGAAAACAAATGTCACTAGCAATTGCAAAGATATTTTTTAATCTGTGAAATAAGTATAACCTTTTAAGTCTACATCTTTCTTGTTCTCTTTTCTCCATGTTCAATAGACTAAACATGTTGGTCCGCTTTTTCAACATTTGAAATGCAAGCAATCATGACTTCATTAATATAATGCTATGAAGTTTGTAATCCAGAGTTGCAAGTTTGTAAGAACATAAAAGAGTCCATTTCTGAACTCCAAGTTCTTCCTAGCTCTTTTCTTTTTAGGAGTGAGTGTAACTATTTACTATCAACAGTATGTTTTAGCAATAAAAGAATTATTGTTTAGTCACTTGATTTGAGTCCTGGTTATTTGGGTAATGTGCTATTTCCAGTAGCCGGGGTCCAGGCTGGTAGAAACTCTACCCTCATTCATGCACATGTCACACAGAACAAGAGCAAAATTTGAGACCGACAAAAAAATAATAATAATAATAACAAAGAAATGTGTACTCTTAAGGAGTTCAGATTTCAATCTTCAGAATGTCCAAATATTATAACCAATTTTTTAAAAAGGACTATGGTAAAATATTAATGCAGTTACTCATCTGAAGGATTCTGTGTTACTAAATATATAATTGAGAATTATTGAGTGACAATATATAGGACACAGAGTGTGTTAACATTGCTGATCTTTTCGTTTCTATGTGTCAATAGAATCAATTTTGTGAAGTTCAAAACACAAACATAAGAAAACTGAACACAGTTTCCCTTGTTGATCTCTTCTAAGCTTCTTTGAAATGTGTGTATGTGTCTTTGTGTCAGTATAACAAAATTTTAAAGGCTGATTTGGTTCCTCTTGTCGTTCTTATGACAGGACAATTATTTTCAGTAAGATTATCCATCTTGTAAATGCATCTCTTTGTTTTATCAAATATGCTAATAAAATATATTTTATGTGTGATATTGGGTGTATGTTTATAGGAAACAAACGTGCTACAGTTCATTGGCATGTTAGTAGAAAAAGTGTTGGAATTGATCCATTCCGGATATTTAGCCATTTAAGAAATAATATTTAAAAACTTTACTAAGCCTCTAACAAGATATAACTCAACTCTTCAGAGTGTGAGGAGGATCAGTGTTGGAATTCCAAGAGTTAAAGTTCAAAGTGGAGGAAGAGAGGCCCATTGAGGTTGAGAATATGTATCCAGAGACAGTCTGGGAACTTATCATCAAAACAAAGCAAAATGGAGTCACCAAAGAATGAGGACCATATTTTAAAATCACAGTGACATTTTTTAAATATATTGGAGAAAGGCTGAGTATACCAGAAAATTCTCTACACAGAGAAAGATTCACAGTGGAATTTCCTAGGAAAAAGTGACTAATCTATTAACATCTTTAAAAAATTGTAAGAAAAGTGAACATGATGAAATTTTAGGGTTTAAAGAGTATGAAACGCTTCTTCAAGTGGCAAAATGCTGAACAAATTGAAGTAAATCTCCGGGAAAAAAGTGGCTGATGACCTTGTGCGGTCAAGTGTGAGATAATAATAGCAGTATGAACAGTAACCACGTGGTATGTGCCGGATGCTAAGCAAGGTGTTTGATGTACCTTGGCTTTGATTTTCACCAACACCCTTGCAGCTTCAGGGTGTTCGCCCCATAAGCAAAGGCTTGGGAGTCCAACAGTGGGGCTCCTGTAATGACTCCACACCTGCCTGTTCTTGGGGGTTAGGCCAGTTCCTGTAATATTCTGCCTGGTTCTGATAGATCTACTCTACATTTTTCTACTTCTGAAGCGCTTCCCAGAGAATTTCCCCCTTGGATCATGTTATCTTTGATTTCTCAAGGAACTGTAGCTGAGATTGGACTGTGTCTGCAAGTAGCTCCTTGGGTTTTTTTTCCTTCCAGTTTTATTGAGATGTGACTGACATACAGCACTGTGTAAGTTTAAGATGCACAGCATAATGATTTGACTTACATGCATCATGAAATGATTACCTCGATATGATTAGTGAACATCCATCATCTCAAACAGATACAAAATAAAAGAAAAAAAAAACTTTTTCCTTATGATGAGAACTCAGGATTTACTCTTGTAACTTTTATGTATAACGTACAGCAGTGTTAATTATATTAATCATTTGTACATTACATCCCTAGTGCTGATTCCTCCTATGACTGGAAGTTTGTACCTTTTGACCACCTTCATCTAATTCCCCCTCTTCCCATCCCCTGCCTCTGGTAACCATGATCCTGATCTCTTTTCTATGAGTTTGTTCGTTTGTTGAAGTATAATTGACCTATAACACTATGTTAGTTCCTGGTGCACAACCTTGTGATTTGATATTTCTATACATTTCAAAATGGTCACCACCGCAAGTAGCTCCTTGTAAATCTTGGTCTCTGATCTCTGCAACTGGGCACCCCCATTTCTGGCTCTTTTTTTTAATATTCTTTCCAAATTTCAATGAATTCTCTCTTACTTAGCTGCTCTCTCCCTTTGCTTATAGAACGTGGTACATGTCCTCCTGGAATTAACCCTGAGAATGCACTAAAAGTCAGAGCAAGCAATGGGTTGGATTCAGGTAGTCAAACTAGATTAAGGAAGGAAGAGAAAGTTAAGTAAGGCAAGGTCATGAGTGCTGGATAACATTTTCAGTAGAATCCTGGTGTGAGCTTGACTCCAGACCAGGGATGCCTTGAAAAGCATAGAGTGCCCATGTAAAATAATGTTGCCCCTGCTCTTTGCTGTCTGCACTTTATCCACCAGCAGCACTTGGGTGGCTCAGGGCCCGCAGTTGTGTAACTGTAGCCGGAGGAAGTACTCGAAGGTCGGCAAGGGCACAGTGTTCCACGTGGGGCAGCAGCAGAGAGACTGCAGTTACTGGAAGGGCCTTACTGGATTGTACAGCATATCTCCAGACAATCATAAAAATCCACTCTTGCTATCTGCCTTGGAAAACATTATTCAATGAGAATTTAATATTTCATTATTGTTACAGTTAAGATTGTATTACAGTTTAGAGGCAGAATCAAATTTTGAGGTAAGGATGTGTGTTGATATAGTGTATTTTAAATGTGTTACATTATTGCCAGTTTTAGACCAGAAGGGCTGTCTTTGGTGAGAGGTTTATTCTCCTGACACTGTAAGGGCTGTTCGCTCATTCGGCAAGCTTATGTTGTTGTCAGTGTGTTTGTGCTGGGAGTAGAAGGACGAATACATTCTGGTTCTGACATCAAGGGACCTAAGGTAGGTTCTGGCATCAAGGAACTTAAAATCCTGTAGAATTATTTTACAGCGCAATGAAGTATTCGGAGTGGAATGGCAGATGTTGGCAAAGGATGCGATGGAGGCATAGGGATGAGTGATCGATTTTATGGGGTTGGGAGGGTTAAGAAATCTCCACGGAAAAAGTCATCCTTGAAATGTGCCTGAAAAGTGAGTAAATGCTCTGTGAGTAAACAAGGGCCAAGAGACTCCAGGCCAAGGCGTGCGGGTGAGCAGACACAGAAGTATAAAGAAGCAGGGCTTACAGGAACTGCAGTTTGAGAAAAAAGCATTCCGACCATAACACGGTAGAGGGATAAAAGGGACGTTAGACTGGAGGCAGGGAGAACCTTAGAGAACTGTTTCTAAGGGACTGAATAAGGCAGTAGCCACAAGGATGGAAAGAAGGAGTCAGATTGGAAAAATGATTTTGAAAAGGTAGAATCAACAGCATTCTAGGCAGCATTTTCCTGATTGTTTTATTTGGACATACTGAATCACTGGAGTGTTTTCTTCAGGTTTTTGTTTTTCTTCAGCTATTTAATCAAATATTTGTGCTTGTTTATTCGCTATGATTTCATGTTTTTGATTTTTGATTTTTGTGAAGATGCAGTCTTTCTGGCACAAGCATTTTCAAATTAAGTGTTATTAAATCCACAAGAGCTGAAAAACACTGATTGCCAGCCTTAATGATCAGCCTTAATTCTCTCAGTTGTGTGAGCGTTAGTGTCATAAGGCAAATCCCAAATGTCTGCTTACAGAAATTCTTCTGTTATAGTCTTTAAGAATTATAAAAGCAGAAGCTACTCTCCTTATGTAATTTTATGTGAAGTTTTCCTGAAAATCAAACCCAATCAAACCCTTCATCTCTGGTTACCTATAGTCTGTCTCTCCTTTCTTTCCTCCCTCTGGCTCCTTTTCTCTCTCTCCTTCCCTCCTGCTTTCCTTCCTCCCTCCGTCCTTCCCTCCCTTCCTTCCTTCCTTCCTTTCCAAATCACAGATTTATCTCTTTTCGTAAATAATTTTAGAATCAGTAGACCATTGCCAATTCCTTCTTTCAGACCTTTCGTGTTTCATGCTTTAATTGTGGGAACAGTCTCCCAAATGGTACTGCTGCCACAAGTCTTACTCCTCTCTAATCAACCTTCTGTATGTCCATCAGCATTATATTTTTTAACACTTTTAAAAACACTTATCTGCCACATGGAAACTGCTTGTGGCCTTGACGGTGATAGTTTAGTGAAGTGAGGGCAGTGAAAGCTAGAAGGGCTGGGCTAATGACTTGTCTTACTCTCTTACTTTAGAGCCAAATATGACTCTCATTGACAAGAATATAGAGACCAAATGCATTTAAGGATTTTCATAATCAATCTCCAATTTATTTTTTAAGACTTGATCCTCTATGATATATCTTATCTTCTCCATATGTGTTTATAACTGACATTTTACACGTTTGCTGTCCTGGAGTAGTTTTTTTTTCCAGAACATTCCATGTTCTCTCTCATCCTCATGTTCCATTTTCCCAAAATGCCTCCCATTCTTTTCCACATTAAAAAAACAAACAAAACAACAAAACAAAAAACCTCCTACTTATTCTTTGAGGCCCAACTTAAATATCATCTCATCTGTAGTCTATTGTCATACTTTGCGTCCTACTGTATTGTCCTTATAGGAGGTGGCAGTAGTTATTTCAAAGAAAACTAAATAGATTAGGAGAGGGGTCCCTGTGGTTTCCACCCTGCCTTATTCTCAAGATAAAAAACTTCTGCTGACTCCACTGAAAGGAAGTGAGCTTTTATCTCAGAGTTCCATTGTAGTTGTTTACTTGTCTACTTCTCTTGCTATTTAATTTTTGTATTCCAGCACTTAGCTCATAGGAGACAAAAATAAATGTAGAAGAAATAACATTTAACCACACAAATAGGTGATCCCTAAGGATTAGCTTTGCTCCTGGATGGCAAGAGATGATAAGGAGAAGTCTAGGAGATCAGCTATCTCTAATAAGCAATATCGCACAGTTAGAGTTTGAAAGTTATTGCAAGATGTTTAGTAGTATGTAGAAGTGAGTGGTTTCTCACACTAGACAAACTTCACCATTAACCTAATTTTTATTAAACTGCACATGTGGTTTCAGGGCTTATGGGGCAAATACAGCTCAGCAGTTTTGGAAACTTGAGAAGAGTCCTGTAAAAGACTCTAGGTCAGTTCAGCCTACTGTGAGGTGAACCACTCTTTGAATCATATATTTTAAAGTCTTTTAAAACAGATACCACTTAGCAAGTATGTGTGTGTGTGTGCGTGTGTGTGTGTGTGTGAGGGATGCTAGCAATAATTTTGTTCACTAAAAGAAGACTGGCTATAATTCGTAGACTTGGTTGTTTTTTAAGTGCCAAAAGGAAAAACGACTCTACATAGCACAGAAACCAGATAGACAGAAAGTGCGTTTTTATGAAAGTTGCTGTTTAGCGGTATTAATAACAGCTAGTATGTTTAAGCACTTATTATGGACTTGTGACTCTATTTTTTGTTGTGGTGAAAACTAGAAAGTAAATTTGTTTCAAAAGAATATAAAATTATTTTAGAGTGTTTTTTGAAAAGTTACTGAAAGATTAAAAGTGCAGAGAAATACTTCAAAAACAGAAGTAATATGGATAGGGATGAGACCTATCATATTTGAAAACAAATTTCAAAATGCAGTGTTTAAGACTATATGATACTGATGAAATGATAGACAGTCTGATCAGAGAAGCACAATATGCAGACCAGAAACAGATGCCATTATATATAAGAATTTAGTACATAACAAAAGAGGCATAACAAAGCAGTGGAGAACAAGCTGATTAGTCAATAAATGATGCAACAATTGACATTGTTATACTGTGAAAAAACAGTCAATTTAGTTACTCACTCTGCACTATACAGAAAAGTGAATTTCAGGCAGAAGGGTTAAATATAAAGTCAATTCATGGATAATCTAAAAGAAAATAGGATTTACTCTTTTTTTTTTTCTTAATTAATTTATTTATTTAGGGCTGTGTTGGGTCTTCGTTTCTGTGCGAGGGCTTTCCCTAGTTGTGGCAAGCGGGGGCCCCTCTTCATCGCAGTGCGCGGGCCTCTCACTATCGCAGCCTCTCTTGTTGCAGAGCACAGGCTCCAGACGCGCAGGCTCAGTAGTTGTGGCTCACGGGCCTAGTTGCTCCACGGCATGTGGGATCTTCCTGGACCAGGGCTTGAACCCGTGTCCCCTGCATTAGCAGGCAGATTCTCAACCACTGCGGCACCAGGGAAGCCCCAGGATTTACTTTTTATTGGGCTTCTAGAAAGGGGAGGACTTTGTAAGCTTAGAAGCTAAAGAAGAAAGCACCATGGAAAAGGTCAACAGTTTTGTCTTATTCGTGTAGCTAAACGTGCACAGCCCCTTAAAAACCAGATTCCTAAATAAACTGGCAAGCCATAGAGTAAGATATTTTTAGCACCTTTAAGAAACAAAAGTTTAATATTTTTACTAAGGAAAGAATATATACAAATCTCTCTAAAATCTAACTTCACATATGCAAAAAAAATGGTAAACAAATATGGCAAAATATTTGACTTCATTAGCAACCAAAGAAATATAAATTAAAACAAGATTGAAATGCTATTTCTGCATATCAACATAGCATACATCAGAATTTACGAAAATAATGATGGAGAGGGTATGGTGAATAGACATTCTCCTACTATATTGGTGTTTATATAAATTGTTTTTTAAAATCAATTTAGTAGGGGCTTCCCTGGTGGCGCAGTGGTTGAGAGTCCGCCTGCCGATGCAGGGGACACGGGTTCGTGACCCGGTCCGGGAAGATCCTACATGCCGTGGAGCGGCTGGGCCCGTGAGCCATGGCCACTGAGCCTGCGCGTCCGGAGCCTGTGCTCCGCAACGAGAGGGGCCGCAACAGTGAGAGGCCCGCGTACCGCGGAAAAAAAAAATAAAAAATCAATTTAGTAATCTTCATTGAGCGAAAAAACGGTCATATATTTTGACCCATAATTCCATCTCTAGGAATCTGTCCAAAGGAATTAATTGCCAGAAGCAAAATCAAAACAATCCCTATGGGAAAAGGTGTATCGCAGTGTTTGTATTAGTGTATGTGACCGCTTTAACAAACTACCACAAACTTGGTGGCTTAAACAACAGAAGTTTATTCTCTCACAGTTTTGGAGACTGGAAGTCCAAAATCATTATCACTTGGCCGAAATCAAGGCGTCAGCAAGGCTGTGCGCCCTCCAAAGTCTCTAGGGGAAAATCCATTCCTTGCCTCTTCCAGCTTCTGGGGGCATCTGGTGTTCCTTGGCTTGTGGCTGCATCACTCCAATCTCTACCTCTGTGGTCACGTGGCTTTCTTCTCTTCTGTCTGTAGTCAGGTCTCCCTCTGCATCTCTAAGGACACTTCTGATTGCAGTTAGGGCTCACCTGGATAATCCAGAGAAATCTCTTTACCTCCAGATTGTTACTTAGTCACATCTGCTAAAACCCCTTTTCCCCATAAGGTAACATTTACAGGCTCCAGTGATTAGGACTATGATATCTTTTTTTTTTTTTAAGTATTTATTTATTTATTTATGGCTGCGTCGAGTCTTAGTTGCGGCACGCGGGCTCCAGAGCGCATGGGCTCTCCAGTTGCAGCACCTGGGCTCAGCTGTCCTGCGGCACGTGGGATCCTAGTTCCCCGACCAGGGATCAAACCCATGCTCCCCGCTTCGGAAGGTGGATTCTCAACCACTGGACCACCAGGGAAGTCCCAGGACTATGATATCTTTGCGGGCATTTTCCCGTCTATCACAACGTGCATGCAGTAACTCCACAAATATTTGTGCAAGACACTGAACAAGGTATGGGAGTGGCTGCAGTACACCGGGACATGGTACTTGCCCTCAAGGAACTTACGGTTGGGTGAGAGAGCCAGATAATAAACCAGCAATTGAAGTCTACAATGAAGAGAAGCCCATGGCACTAAAGGGACCTGAGTTTGAGGGTGTCAGGGAAGGGAGGCAGTAGCGTGTCATTTGCACCTTGAAAGATAAATGGACTTTGGCTGAGGGGTGGCACAGGGAGAAAGGAAGCCAATCAGACTTCCATACTTCATATGTCCTTTAAAGTCCAACATAGTTTAGTTCTCCTTCTGTGCACGGCACTGTCTTATGTTTGAACCTTCGTTCATCTTTGGGCCTTTACGCACGCTGTTACCTCTTTGTGGAACACCTTGCCACTTCATTCTCAAACTCTGCTGGTCTTAGCCTGAGTGCATTGGGCTTTCATAGCACTCCCTACTTCCCCTGCCACGACCCTTAACCCAATTCCAGCTGTCCATTTCCTTGTATAAATCCTCCATGAATTTGTTACTTCTGAGAAATCCTGGTTTTTGTCTGTCTTGGTTGCTATGGCAGTGCTGGCTTCCTATCTCCTAGTAGAGATCTGGTACCTAGTCGATGCCAATGAATATTTGTTGAGTGAATGAGTAAGTGAATGAATGGACACAGCTGGTGGGGACCGTTCGTCCCATTGATTAGCATTCACTTACCAATCCTTGGTTTTGCATTGAACTTTTATGAAATATGCAGCTTATCGAGGTAGACTGAACATTAGTTTTAACATAGGTCAGACAGATGCAGGTTCAAGATTAGTTTTTCCGCCATTCTTAATTGTATAACTACATATCACCTAACATCCTGTGGCCTTGTTTTTGTTTTTTGGTCTATAAAATTCCCAGCTTGGATTAAAACATTTCTAAGGTCTTTTTCTATCCTGCATTTCCATGATTCTTGCCATTTCCTAACCAGACCATTTCTTTGTTCGTGCACCTCTCTCTCTGTTTGGAAGGCCTTTTCTCCTCTTGTCTCCCTTGGAGACCTCCTAATAACCCCTTAAGGCAGAGCTCAGATATCTGCTGCTCCCACTTCTCCCCTAAAGCTGGCAGGACTCCTCACTCTTCTTCCCAGAATGCACTGCAAGCATCACTCTTATAGGATGTACCACATTGTACATAATTGCTTATGTGTTTCCTATCGGCGTCCTTCCCCAACTCTTCACCCTCAAATAGGATGACAGCTCCCAAAAGCAGGCATGACATTTTCATGTTTTAAATCTCTTTGTATCCCTACTCCTGAGTGCAATTCCAGCATCAACTGACTTAATTCTTTTTCCTTTTCTCCCGTGTTACATATGAGCTTTTTAGAATACAGGGTAAGAAGGGAAGAGTGATTATACCATGGCAAGTCAGTAGCAACTGGGTAGCAGCGGTGCACTGCGATCAGGCAGCTTATACAACTGCTCTGGTCAGCTATGTAAGTTCAGTCCAAGTGGTTAGTTTGTGTAAATATAATTCTTAATATCTTATCATCAGTAGATGGAGTTGGCTAAGGCTGCTCAGAGCAGGGAAGGGATGCATAGCTCACTTCTTAGAAGGAAGTAACAGGTATTAACCTTTTTGAGCTACCTGGATCCATTTAGTGACTTACTTTTAGTAAATTGCTTAAATAGAAACTTAGTGACCCAGAAAGTTAGCACATCTGCCTAAAAGTAAGCAATTTACCCTCTTCTCAGTTATGGGATTAGTCCTTAATGGCCTCTTTAAATCTTAGTGTCTTCCTCAGTGTGTGGAACGGCGTAGTCTTTTATGGTATTCTAACTTAAGCATTTCAAATCAAATGTATTTATTGAGCTCTGTGCAAATCATGGTGCTTAGCTGTAGGGCGTACAAAGATGAACAAGATATAGTTGCTATCATTAAGGAGGGTATTATCTTATTTGGTACACAAGACAGATGTGTGATAAATTAAATAATAATACATGATTTAAATAACAACTTGAGAGACTCGTTGAAAAGATTTCACAAGGCAGTAAGTACTTAATTGGCAGATTAATTATTCAGTCTACATATAGCAGGCATTCCGGAGAGTGGGAACCCTTTAGGGTATGTAAGGCTTTCCGAAGAAGGAAGTATTTCCGTTAGGGCTTCAAAAATGCCTCATAAGGGAGAAGGAATTTGTATTATCTGGGGACGTGAGTAGGAATGGCCTATTACCTGGTAGGACAGGTAACACTCTCAGGAAGTAGTAGGTAGTGGGTTGTCTTAGGTTGTGCTGTTAACACAAAATGCCACATACTAGGTAGCTTATAAACAACAGAAATTCATTTCTTACAGTTTGAGAGGCTGAAAATTCTGAGATCGGGGTGCCAGCATGGTCGGGTGAGGGTCCTCTTCTGGTTGCAGACTTCTCATTGTATCCTCACATGTTGGAAAGGGTGAGGGAGCTCTCTCTTGGGCCTCTTGTATAAGGGTATTCATCTCACTCATGAGGGCTACACCTTCATGACCTAATCAACTCCCAAAGACCCCACCTCCAATACCATCACATTAGGCTTTAGGATTTCGACATATGAATTTTGAGGGACACAAACATTCAGACCATAGTATAGATCAAATGCCAGGATCAGACATGGAAATTGCTGGGAGAGAGTTCAGTCTGTAATATAGCATCTAGAGGGAAACAGCCAGCAACATGTGACATAGTCTTGGCAAGAAGTCAGTATCAAAAGATCTAGCATAAAGAAGATGTCGGGGCTTCCCTGGTGGCGCAGTGGTTGAGAGTCCGCCTGCCGATGCAGGGGACACGGGTTCGTGGCCCGGTCCGGGAAGATCCCACATGCCGCGGAGCGGCTGGGCCCGTGAGCCACAGCCGCTGAGCCTGTGCGTTTGGAGCCTGTGCTCCGCAACGGGAGAGGCCACAGCAGTGAGAGGCCCGAGTACGGCAAAAAACAAAAACAAAAACAAAAAACTACCTCCGATGTTAAAAAATGTTGTTAGAGCTAAGCCTGGCACCATTATTTTGTATTTTACATTCTAATTAATTTATCTCATTTTTCCGCAACTGAAGAATACATTACATCATCTCCATATTAAAGGACTGCAGGAAGCTATAGACTTCTCTGCAAAGTTTTTGAAGTGGTGCAAACAGTCATACTCACAAATTGATGGTGTTAAAATGATCACGAGCTGTAAAATCTTACTTTAATGATTCTTAGCATATAAATGAGAGTAGAATTTGTTCTAAGCCAGTTATTGCTATATGGGCACTTCCTCAGTGGGGCTGTTGGAGTCCCTGACTCTATATGATTGTCTATATCTTATGGTACAGAATAAGTTAATAGTATATTTCTTTACCTAGTCAAAATCTAGATAGTCTCACAACTAGTAATATTGACTTTTTTCAGAGTTATCAATGAACAGCAGATCACAATTAATAATTCTGATTTGAAATATGGTGGGACCCCAAATCTAGCTAACTGAAGAGTACCGTGAGATGCTTTCATATATGTCTTCATATATATCCCACCCCTAGAGATTTTGATTTAATACGTCTGGGAAGGAACCTGAGTATTTGAATTAAAAACATTCCCAGATGTTTCTGTTATTAAACAGACTTGACAACCACTGAAATTATCTATCATCTATCTATCTATCTATATCTATCATCTATTGATCTATATCCATATAGATATACAGATTATATCTAAAACTTGTTCCTAACTTTATAGTTTACAAAATATATTCTGAGATAATTACACGAACCGCATAATAAATGTTGAGGCAAGTAGGGAAATTTAAGGGCAAAGACCTGAAACTCAAAGAAGTTCTCTTGGTTTGAGGTTACAGCAATGGGCTTCAAACCCATGTCTTGTTGTTGCAGAATCTGAGCCCTTTTCTTGTAACATGCAGGGCTACAGTAAAGTCTTGCCAGCAGTTCAACGCCACCTTCCTCCTTCAGAAGGGTGTGGACCACCCAGGCTCTTGCGTTTGGGAGGGGTGGGAGGAGATAGGGAGAAAAGCCACCACTTTATTTTCTCCAGAATACCTCAGTAGTCTATGCATTCAGCAAAGTGATAACCAAGAATATTCAATGGTTATGTTTATATTAAGGGTTCTTGACCTGGTGGGTACTGGAATCCCAGAAGATACATGTATGGGTTTCAGAAGGTCTGTGAACCTTCCAAAATTATATGTAAAATTTTGTATTTATGAGTAGTTGAAACATTAGTTTTTTTGCTACTCTGGTCTGCTGCATTCCACATTCTTTTAGTAATAACATCACCCCCATTGATGAGTTATATCCTTTTGGTGTATAACTTCTTCCTCATTGGAAACACTCTGGTAGGCTATTAATGAAGGTGCACTACACATATCCAGCCCACGTCTAGGCATATGACCCATGTGAAACTAATTAAACTATCACATTTTCTAATTTGAATAATGAACCAGGTAATACAAGACTGAACTCATTTGGTATTTGTTCATTGTAGCAGAGGGGCCTGAGCAGTTCCTATAATTGGGACCCTTTAGAACTGCTTGGTTCCTAATTTTTAGTCAATTCATCAGCCTCTCCTCTGTATCTGTGAATTCCCCATATGCTTCCATAAATTATTTTTGTCTGTGCAATCAAAAGTGGTTCTGTGACTTGCAACCAAAGGGCTCTAGTGACTGTATAACTTATTTTCTGGGGAGAAGGTTCAAAACTTTCATTAGAACTTCATTTCAGTCAGTGACCTCCAGAAAGCTAAGTGTTGCTGGTCTGGAGCAACTGGGAAGGGAATTTGGCACTGTTCTAGGAGGTGGTGGTGGGCAGAGGGCTAGAGTGGGCTCTCTATAGAATTTGAGTGCTGAGAGCAAAATCTCATGGTACCCCTTCCTCTTTTTTCTCTTCACATCTCCTGCCCCACTCCCCATCTCCCGTTGGCACATGAATCTATTTTCCTCAGGTTTTGCTTACGTCTTTATCTTTCAGTCAAGTCTCTTAAGACTTGAACCTCTATCGGAGGGCATATATGGGAAGTTTTGCTCCCTTTCAATGTATTCTAGAAATTGTTGGTTATGGTTATATTTTTTCACTTCCTGCCTGGTGCATCAAAACGAGAATGGATATCTCTTGCATTGGTCAAACATATGAAATGATTGTGATGATTTTAAAACACATCTGTAAATTCTTTGACACTTTTCCTGTCAAGAAGTGAACACTTATTCCCTTGCCCTGTGGAGTGGCCACAGAGACCCACTTTTAAAGAATACCATGTGGCGGAAGTGACTCTCTGTGAGATCTAGTCTAGGTTGGAAAAGGCTTGACTTTCTCTCTTGGGACACTCACTTTGGAATCCAGCACCATGTTCTGAGGAAGTCTGGGCCACATAGAGAGGCCTAGTTGACAGCTCCTATCAAGATCCCAACCTCGCTGCCTTTCTTCTGAGAACAGAGCTGTGGTCGGCTGGCTGGGGTGGGACTGGGGGTGACATACCCTTTGAGCACACTGCAAAACGCACGAGGGGGCTTCATGAGTGCTCTCAAGTGCACATGGTCACATTCTAGTGTGGGGCTGATTCTCTAAGGCCTGTTCCTGCTTGCTGATTTATAACTCAAGATTTATGTCTAGGCCGGTATTCAACTTGGATGGAGGTGCCATAAGAAGGAAGAGGACATGGCAGTCGGAGGGTGTTGCATGTTCTGTGGACAAAGTACCACAAACTCAAGTTGGGCATTCATAGCAGGAAAGGGCCAATGGCATGGATGTCAGGCACCCCAGTAACAGCATGTGTGTATTCCAGAGAAAAAAAAAAGATCCCAACCAACAAGTCAGTAACAACCATCAGACATGTGGGTAAGGAGGCCTTGGAGGTGCCTCTACTCCAGCCACCATTTGACTGCAACAGCGTGAAGACTGGAACTACATTGACTAGCTGAATGCAGGCAACCCTCAGAACTGTGAGAGACAATAATGATTGTTGTAGTCCGACACCACGAAATTTGGCTTGTTTCATGCACTAGCTATAGAAAACTGAAATGGCCGTGATACTCCCTTGGTGAAACTTAAGTTCGTGCTGGGCATCTTGTACTTTGTGAAGCCTGTGCCTTTTTCCTCTCTGAAGTTTATTATGCAAAATGCTGAGTCGTGTTGAGTAATTTTTAGAGAAAGTGGGCCTGAAAGAGAATTAGGGACCAAAGGAGACAAGAGAGTGGCACCAGTTTCCTTCAACATAAAAAGAAGCAACTTGGCAGCTGCAGAGAATTCAGAAGAATGGAGAACTCAGTGGAAAACAGTGATGGAAAGAAAGTCAATTACTGGGCTGAGGGCATGGCCCTAACGGGTGGTCTCCACCTCCTTCTCACCTCACTCCAATCCAGTGTCCTCACTGTGGCCCAAATAATCTTTCTAAAGCATCAAGCCCATCACTCACCTATTTGAAAGTCTTAAATTCTCCCTGTTGCATTATTTTCAGGTTAAAAGCCAAGTTCCTTTGCATGGCACACCAGGATCCTAGAAGCCCGGCCTGTACTGGCGCCTGTCTCTGTAGCCTCAGGACTCCTCCTCCCTCCTCCCACACTCTGTGTTTCAGTTATGTTCATCATGACTGCTGCACCTTCCCCAAACATAATTTTGCCCTTGCTCTTCCTTCTTCTTGGCATGCCTTTCCCCTCCTTTTTTCCATAGTCAATTCCTATTCAACCTTAAAATCCAGCTTCAATGTTGGCTTCTTCAATGTTGGTGGTGTTACATGCTCATTCTGTGTATTCTCTAGGCCCCTGTGGTTACCTCTGCCCTAGGATTTCCTGCCTGCAATTGTCCTTGCCCATCTCCTTACCTGACTGTGAGCTCCTTGAACCTCGTGGCTTTGTCTGTCAGAATCCCCAGAGTCCATCAGTCCAGCAAGTGGCTCATGGTAAACACTCAGTATCCTCCACGAAAAATGACCTAGAGTGGACAGTCAGTCGGGGGAGACTAGAGAAGGGTCAGCCATTGTTCCCAGTAACTAGGAAGAGAGTGTTATTTGATAGTTAACACTTGCAATTGGACTACTTTAAAGTGTTGAATAAAGTGAAACACATGGGGTCTCAGCTGTGAAATTGCTTTGGGGCAGACACTAGATGGAAATAGCTTGGAGAAATCAAATGATTACAGATAAACTTTATCACAGTAAACTGACAGAATAAGCTACAAGTTATTTTTCTTTTTTCATCTTCTATGTTATATCACAAGAACATTATCTTTTGCAAGTGAATTAAATTTATTTTGTATCCTATGCAATTGTGTGTATATGCGTGTTTGTGTGTGTGTGGGGGGTGCGTGGGCACGTGTGAAAGAAGGGTAATTTTACAGAGTCACAGCCAATGATGTGCTAGAGATGCTCCTATGGGCTTGTAAGAGCCAATTGTTACATTTTCAGGAGTCTTGCAAGTCCGTTATTAAACACAGCTTGAAATTAGCCAGGGTGGGAGCATTTACATCCGGGAAACTAGCAAGTGCTACAAGTCACAGCTCTCCTCCCCCTGTACCCAGCTCTGGCTGTTTAACATTTACTAGTTTATCACTGGATACAGTCCTGTTGAACTCAGTATTTCTATGCTCAAAGACTGCACAAACTATTACATCTTTTGTAATCTCATGAGAGATGAAAAATGACCTAGCAGAACCTATCACGTGTGTGAGCAGATGACAGGGAAAATGAAACTGTCCCTTCATTGTATGACCAAAACTTGAAACTTTCACGGTTTTGTGTCACAAACGTATTCTCTATATAGTATCAATTTGGGGGGGGGGGATGTGGTACATTCTACTGAGAGGACCGAAAAGGAGAAAGAGCTATGTTTTTCTGAAGTGAAACTTTTGACACTACGACAGTGCAAGCAATGTATTCTTTACCTTTAAAAAAAACTACAATAAAATGCTAAATGATTCAGATGTCAACTTATTCTTGAAAAACTTATCCGTTCCATAAATATTCATCGAGTGCCTACGATGTGTAGAAGAGGCTGTAGTCGTAAACAGGATGAACACAGGTCTGCCCTTATGGAGTTCACAGTAAAACTGGGGAGACGGTAGGCAAATAATTACCTAAATGGTGTCACATGTTAGGATAAAATTCAGAGGAAAAAGGAGGAAATACATGTAAAATGAAGCTTAAGCTTTAGGATGCAGTTGGCATTCCCCATGTACATGTAAAGATGCTCAGGGGAAGTAGATTTTGACATGTTTTAAAAGCAAATGGGAGGCCAAGGTGCCTAGACTATTAGATGAGAAGGAAATTGGTACAATGTGAGGCTGGAGACTTGGGTAGGAACAAGGTCATGGAGGGCCCTTGAGAAGGGTTTAAAAATTTTGGACTTTTTCCTGAGTATAATGGGAGGCCCATAAAGGGTTTTAAACTGAGGAGTGACATGCTTTAAAAGATTGCTGGGAACTGCTGTGTGGAGAATGGATGGTACGGGGGGCAAGGCACAAAAACCATAATGAAAGATGGTGCAGCTGTGAATTGGGACAGCAGGAAGGTGTCTAGGGGAAAGTTAGTGGGATAATTATTATGAGGCCACTTACGCTGGCTGTCCTTTTTAATGACCTGGAAGAAGTGATAAAAATAATTTGATTACTCTTGCAGGCAGTAATAGGGAATTACCCATAAAAGTGGAAAAAGACATAATTTTTAAAGCTCTAGAAAAATTATAACTAGTTAAGAAATAAAACCATATTAATAGTGAAGGTCTGTGTGTACATACATAAAGCATCTAATAATTTGTTGGCTCGCATGGAAAAATGCCTTGTGAACAACAGCACATCTTGTCCAGTGTTGTATTGATTCTGAGAGCTCTCTATGTGGTTCCAGCTAGTTCCTAGTGCTTTTACGTTCTACCTCTGCCAGAATGACTACTGACAATCTGTTTAGTGAGCTCGCAGGAGGATGGCCGTTCATGTTAAAAATTGGGAACAGCCTCACTTCTGCTATGAAAGGATCAAAAGAATCCCCTAAGGTATCCAGTCAGCAAGAAGCTGTATAAACAAGATGCCATCAAGAGTCTGCACAGAACAGAAATTAAAAATAATTATTGAATAACCCAACTGGCCTAGAAAGCTTTATATAATGTCTGCTGCTTCTTATAACGTTGAAGCATGGAAGAGTGATGAAATGCAACAATCCAATGTTCAAATCCCCAAAGAGTGAACATTCAGCCTTCATTATGTCCATTGGAGACAAATGAAAACTACGACTTGAATTGCTATGGAAAAAGCATTAATTTAAGTTAATTCATCGAAGAGAATATTCTGTTCCGTCCTTCCAAATGAAAGATCATTTACCTTCTGTTACATAAGTTTAAGTCACACCTACTATAAACTGGCAGCTTCTTGTCTTAATTCCACTTAAACGGAGCAGATGGTCGCTTAATGCAACCCATTTCATTCAGAGTCACCAACAGATGAACAATACGGTTAGTTTGGCGTATAGGGAAATTAATGTGCTGCTGACTAGTCATTAGGTTTGCAACTACAGTTTATTAATTTTGATTTTTATGACGATTACCTCTGTTACCGGGAGAGGAGGGTAAATGCCAGAGTGAGCTGTGTCCATTTCACCCTCACCCAAACTAAAAATATTATTAGTGCTGCTACATTTTCTTTTCCTCAAGTTGAGAGATACATTTAAAAAATTAGGTTCTGTCCGAAGATAAATAATACAAACAATTTGTGATGCTGATGGTGTACATGGGATATGATGAGATTAGATGCTTGATTACAAACGTGGCTAATCCTGCACAGTCACATGGTTTACAAACAAATTGAGTTGGGTGAAAGGTTTTTCAAATGCTGTAGTGAATTAGCCTCTTTGGAAAATAGTTTCATTCAGGCTTTGTAGGTGGGAGGCCATGAAATTACTGAATTGTGTCCTTTGGTGAGTTTGTTGGTCAGGACCCTATTGGGGATCTGGTACCTTATAGTGTAACCCAGCGAGCAAGGTGGGGTCCTGGGTTTGCTACCATGAGGGGTACTTTCCAGGTAGTGCTCATTATAGTCCTTGAATAAGCTGTGGGAAGGAACAAGGGAGGGAGAAATGGAGGGAGAGGGAGGAAAGAGGAGGCCGGGGAGAGAATTCCTAGATAAAAGACAGCAGCAGACAGCTTTGGAGATTGAGTATTGGAGGAGCGTGAAGGCATTTTAAATCCCATAATGTCTAGGTCTGAGTAGTAGCAGATGGAAAGATATAGAGATAAAGCTCTGAAAATAATATTGGAGATAGTAAACTGAAATGCATACAGGAGCCAAGCAAATAACATAAATGTAAACAGGGACCAGGAGGGTCCTATAAAAGTGTGAAGCAGGCTGCAAGTAAGATATTGGTGTCTTTATTGCCACCAAGCACAACAGCCATCAAGTTATGACGCCTTTTAAGACACAATTTGAGCTGAGAAAAAATAACCCTATAAAACACACTGAGGTCGATTTGTGACCTCTAAGAGTATGTGCTTAGAGTTTGAACTTGAGCAATTGCATACAGTAAGAATTTTCTACAATGACTGAGAAAGCCCTGAAACCAGGAATTGTTCTTTCTCATGGAAGCAAGCAAGATAAAAAAAGACTATTTCAGAATCATATTTTAAAGGCATGTGTGGCTAAGAGTTTTTTGTTGTTGTTTTTCAGTAAGTTCCCAAATGTGGGGGGATTAGAGTTAATACCAAGAGTTCATTTTATGTTATTTATTCTCTGTGTGTATGTAGTATATATTTGCCTAAGTTACTGCTTCAGTACACTTTCACAATTCATTTCTCAGCAAGGCATTAGTCATTATCAGCTCAGCCCTTTGCTGTGTAGTGTCACATTTCCAAGTTTAGTTTATTCCCCCATTGTCTCTGATTTGAATTCTTGTAATTTTGCTCTCACTAGTTTTTTGTTTGTTTTGCCTCCAGTTTCTATTTCCCCTATCTCATCATTTATAGCCACTTCCTTAGAGGGGACCTGGGACTGACCCAGTTGGGATTTCCATCAAGGGGACAGTAGTGGGAATTGAGTATGAGAAGGCAAGACCAGCACAAACTCTCCAGCAAAAGGTGGTCTAGAAATGAAGGGAGTAACTAGGCACAAGGAAATATGAGTCTATTGGGGAATGTGGACAGTTAGATGTTGGAGAGTCCAAATACCGAGGTCAAAGTGCCAAAGATAGGGTTCAAAGTTGGGGGATGAGTGAAGAATTTAGAGTTGAGTAGAACTAGGTCAGGGGGTGATCATGTGAGGAACATACAAGGACGATCTGTGGTTCATGTCTATTGGTCAATGGCTGTGTGCATGGTGGTTGGAATGTCAGGCTGGGACTGAGACAGGATATACATTATCCTCTTCACTATTGTTAAAGGGGACTTTCTAAAACATGAATTGCATCATGGAATTCCCTGTCTACAAACACACTTAGAATTCTGCTCGGAACTGTACTACTTGCCGTAAAGCTGTCTGACGTGGAGTCGACATCCTGGTGTGTTGCAATCAACTATGTGCGTGCAGTCACATTTAGGTGTGCCCCATGTAATTTATTGCTCATAATAAAGTGCAGGAGTTTGTGAAGCATTTATTTTTTCAGTATGAATCAGAGCAGATCGATTCTCCATAGTTTGTCCGTCTCTCTTGCATCTGAGGTGGTTTCTTGAGCAGAAATGAAAGGTACAGTGTTACAGGTAAGTCTTGGGGAATTGCACCTAACCTGAGGCCTGTCTTAGGTAGGCTGCAACCTTCTGCAAGCAACTACCTTTCCTAATGTGCTGATAGTTAGATACTAGAAAAGGTGATTGTGAATTATTATCGTGTTGGGCTTCTTCGAACTGTGGTATGCCCATAGGAGTGTGTCGTGAACGAGAATGTTATCTGTCACGTCTCTTTTGGAGAAAAACACATTGAGATCTGCTAGCAAAATCTAAGCTTGGTAATTTGAGCTGTCTGGTACAGCTGCATTTTTCTCTTCTCTCTACAGGTGTTTCAGACTCATCATTCTGCTTAGAGTCACCTCTCCATGCTTTCACTTGCCTTTCCTTTTGCCTGGCATGGTTAATCCTGGGCTGCTGTATTGTCTAACTCGAGAGAGCACAATTTCCATTGTATTCTTGAGTTATCCTTTGGGAAGTGGGAGGGGGGATCGCATTCACACAGATGAACATTGCTCCGGAAGTTGTATTCGGGGGTGTTTTTCATTATGCTTCCTTTCTCTCATAGATCTGTTTATATACATATATATATAAAATATTTATATATATAAATATATATTTATATGTATTATATATTTATATATGTATATATATAATATACATATATATATATATTTCCTTTAAAAATGTGTTATTAAAGTCCTCTTCCAAAATTATCATATTAATTATATGTGATCACCTAGCTTTTGAAATAAAAGGTTTCTACACTTTAGAAAAAGAATCTACATGATTGAAAATTTCAGTGATATTACTATCACTTTTGAGCACTGAAGATAAATGCCATAATTTTATCTGATATCAAGTGCTTAATCAGATTATTTCTAGAGAACGTTCCAATTCTTTAGTTCTAGAGAAATTAGATAGACAATAGGGTATGATTCGGTTTGTGCCATAGTGTCATTGCATGGGGAAGATTGAAAGGGGGCCGTGTAATATGAGTGGCATGATATTGTCTAATATACATAGATTTTGGAGCCAGGCAGACATAGATTTGAATTCCCGATAAATGACCTGGGAAATTTACTTAAGCACTCAGCTTGTCAGTGTTGTCAGTTTGTAAAGTGGGAATAACAGTACCTACACCACTGTTAAAGACCAAGCGAAATACCATGTGGTTAAATCTCCTGTTGCGCTTGATGCGTAGAATTTTAATTTCTGTTCTAAAGTTCTATGAAAGTGACTTAGTTATAAATAAAGCTATTAGGCTTTTGTGTATATGACTCCCTCATTCAAACCTGAATGAAACTTTCTGTTACATGTTTTGCACATAAGGTTCTACCCCCTCCCCCCAAAAGGTTTATTTTTAAGTAGTTACCTGAGTTTAGATTTATTTGAGCAAAACAAGTGGCAGTGATGGGAAATTGAAGTTTACCAAAGACTAATTTGGAAAAAGATGCATAACTCTGGCTCAGGTTGAAAACACAACCGTTTAAAATGCAAACGCTGAAACCATCGGAAAGAAAGCCGAGGTATTTGTAACGCACAATGTTGAAACGGTATATGCTATATTGATTTCACTACTGAGTGGAGGTTTTGCTTTTTGCTTCGCTCTATGTTTTTAAAGGTTTTGTAATGTGAATTATAGATGATACCAAAGTATTTGCTAAGCCCCAAATAGCATTTCTTTCTTTCCATTTGATTTTTATTTTTGTTGGAAATGCATGTTTGATGATGCTAAAACCATACATCTTTTTCGACAGTGGTCTGTTAGTTTTACTTAGTAGTAGCCAGGGCTGGCTTTTCCTTTTACAGTCGTTGAATGTTAAACAGCATTGAAAAATGTTAAGTTGTTAGATAACTGACTAGTTTTGTCGGAGCTCCTTTGGGAGGCTGAGAATTAGCCAGGCTTCTCACTCTCCTTTTCACACTCCATAGGGAATACGTTAATTCACTATTTACAGCAATGGTTTAATATTCCATTTCTTTTAATTCACGATTCACTTGGGAACTTGTGCACAAGCCCTGTGTAAGCCGATTTTATCCCATCAGGAATACACACCCAGAGGCACTTGCCCTGGTGTGGTGAGAGTGAATTCCAACCCTCCCAACTTCAGAGCCCTTCATGATACCGGACACATAATAATAATAATAATAGTAAAATGATAATAATAATTATAATAATAGCTGGCTCAACAGATGTTTGTGGAATCAATGAAAACTAACCTCCATAATGGAATCAATGAAAACTAACTCCCATAATGCTTTGCTACGATGCTTCTGCTCACAAAACATACAAACTAATTTAATTCAAAGGAGATGGAGAGCAATGTTGTGTATGGGAAATCATGAATCCAGACCCGTTAGTTTTTCTAGTGAGGATCCTTGATGTTTCTTTCAGGAACAAGTCCTGTGAGATTCTATGACTCAGGAACATGGTGCTTCCCCTGAATGGCAAGGTAGCATCAAGATCCTTCTGGGGCTTGCACTCTTTTTTCCTGGAGCCTTGATGTCACTATTTTTTATTCTCCTAATTCTTTCCTGACCCACTCTGTTTTTCTTTTTCTTATTTGGCCTTCCTGTTCTTATATTTCTGTTATTATAAAGATTTCAGATTTTTAAACTTTTATGAAAAAAGTCCCACATGGGTACATTAAAAAAAACCATATCATAGCTCTGAGTTTCTCCCATGTTATCCAAAGCCACACAGATTGGTCGTTTTCTTTCAGGTGGATGGGAAGCATATGCTCTGTAGATGGCTACCATTGTTGATCAGCTTACTCTGGCCTAGGTATTTTGTACACAATTTCTCTTTTCGTCCTCACCACAAGTCCATGGAACAACTCTGAGGCATTATTATTTCCATTTACGGATGAGAATACAGAGGCTTATAGATGTAAAAGTCCTTTTCACTTGAGGACAATACTTTGGTTTTTAACAGAGATGGAAGGAAATAGAAGCAGACAGACAGAATGCTATGTCCAGACAAAATACTTCAGGACTGGACACATCATTACAGTTAACTTTCCATCTGTGATATAAGATGTTTCATTATGCATGTATTTAAATGCATTAATTTTGCAATCCTACAAATATCTCTGAGCCATTCCAGGGGCTTTTGTCGTGGTTTTTATGTAATTCGTTTTTTTAATGTTCACTTCCCTTTCTTCCTGTATCACCACATACTTTCTAAAGTACTGAGGTCTCATCTCAGATGTTATTCCTCAGATCTGCTTTCTAAGATGGCTCTAGACCCCCCCTCCATCATTCTCTATTCTGATGTCCTATTTCACTTCCTTCGTAACTTTGGTATTCAAAATCCTATGTTTTAGTCATTTGTATCTCTAACTGAAATGGGAGCTGCTTAGGAGAATGGTCTTTATTTGCCTTATTCATCTTTGCATCCCCAGTCCCTAGAACAGTGCCTGGATGTATTATTGCATATTCTTCAAGACGCAGACTAAGATAAATAGCATGACTCTGATCCTTAAATAGGCCAAGGCCCCAGTGGCCCCAGTCACAGACAGTGGAAGAGTCATAGCAGCGTTCCCTTTTTGCCAGCTGCTGTGTTGTCCTTCCAGCTCAGCCTGCTAAGGTGGGCGTAATTAGCTTTTAGCATCTGTCTAAACCAGTGCCCAAGTCCCAACATGAAGTGATCATTATCTAAGTCCCTACAGGCTTCGCTGGTTTGTAAGACGCCAGAGCAGCCTCAGTAGTTACTCATAACTCCTGGGGCATTAAATCAACCTGAACTAATTCTGGGGATTTCTGTTTCAATGTAGGATATTTGTAGATTGCTTTAAAAAATGATCTAACTCCTGTATCTCTGTAGATGACTACCTATACTGGTCCAGATAAAACCCTACCATTGGGCTTCCCTGGTGGCGCAGTTGGTTGAGAGTCCGCCGGCCGATCTAGGGCACACGGGTTCGTGCCCCGATCCGGGAAGATCCCACATGCCGCGGAGCGGCTGGGCCCGTGAGCCATGGACGCTGAGCCTGTGCGTCCGGAGCCTGTGCTCCGCAACGGGAGAGGCCACAACAGTGAGAGGCCCGTGTACCACAAAACAAACAAACAAACTCTACTATTCACCAGGCACTAGGCTAATTGTTTTAATACCATTTAATTTCATCTTCAAACACATCTAAAAAGAGACACTATTATTATCCTCATTTTTCAGATGAGAAAACTGAAGCTCGGAGAGAATAAGTGACTTGCTTAGGTCTCACAGCCATTAGAGAATGGATGCAAACCCAGGCTGAATGTTCCCAGCGTTGATACTTACTAATTGGCAAAGATGTGATGCTCCATTCTGATGTGGCCTCTAACCTTTAGGAAAATGGTATTTACGTGCTAGGAATGAGTGCTCAGTCTGAGGATGGGCCTAAGGGACGTTTGCTTAAAATTTAAGGAAGAAGTCAAGTTTTAAATCATCATATTTAAGTCCTAAAAAATGAAAGTCTTATGCAAATCAATTTTTGAAAAGAGTTCATCTTTCCTGATTTGAATTATATATGTACTTTGGAGACAGATGGACTTGGGTTCAAAGCCTACCAGCCATTTAATAGCTTTGTAACCTTCAGTAGTTTTTTCTTTTATCCTCTTAAGACTTCATGTGGCTTCCAATACCAATCCTGCAAAATTTTTGCAAGGAGAGCAGCTAATTCAGTACCTGGCACATAGGATAAGGCACAAAAGATGATTTCCTTTTTTAAAAAATTGCTTTTACTGAGGTAAAATTGGTATATAACATTATATTAGTTTCAGGTGTACAACACAGTCATTGAATATTTCTGTACACTACAAAGCGATCATCGCAATAAGTCTACTTACCGTCGGTCACCGTACAATTGATTCCCTTCATCCATTTCAACCACTGCCCTACCCCTTCCCCTCTGACGACCGCCAATCTGTTCTCTGTGTCTATGAGTTTTGTTCTGTTTGTTCATTTGTTTTGTTGATTATATTCCACATATGAGTGAAATCATATGGTATTTATCTTTGAGTTCCTTTTCTTTAAGTATTGTAGTTGGGAATTTCTTGATTGTGAAATTTTGTTTTTCCCTAAAGTTAATGTTCTCCCAGTATTTATGTTAAAATTTTATTCCTATTCTTTTTATTTCTTGTCTCAGGTACTGTTTAAGAAATTAATTAATTTCCTAAGATATATGTATCACTTCTCTGGAAAGTCTCTCGGCCCTCATACTAGCTGATAAAATTCACTTTTTCTCTTCATTAAATCTTCTCAGACCTCTCCCTGACTATAGTCTTGGTTTAATGGCTTACATTTCACACTGCTAACCATGCATGAATCGTTGCCACAACTCCTGACACTGTCCTAAAAGAGTCCCTCTCAAACCATACTTCTGAAAAGATGGGGCCTAAGACCTTGAGAGAATGTTCTTATTACTTTAGGAAGTTTGGATTGCTTTTGAATCATTTTTATAGTCTTTGTATAGAAAAATTTGTGGTAAGAAGTGAAAATACAAACATGCAGTGGCTTAGTCTTGGCCTATATCAGTAATGGAAACAAGGGCCCTTAACTTGGTTGGAACATATGAATCTGAGAGTGAATTCAGATAAAAACAGCTGACCCTGTGAGCCCAAGCAAGGCAAGAAGCTACCTCCGATATGAGAGAGGCAATAAAATGTGAATTGTCCGTAATATCTCTCTTGGAGTAAGAGCACATTCTTTATACTTGACAGGCTACATCTAATGAAATTATCCACAATTTTTGTTCTGTTCTTAAGGAAAAACAAACTATATAGCTTGCATATTTGTCACAGATATTTCAGGACCCAGGTAAAAAATTATAATAAACTTTATCTTCTTTTTCAAACTTCTGTTTTTCCCTTGTTTGGGAAACCTTGGGTTCCAGGACATTTTTGTACTGCCCAGATCAATCCTAAATTATCAGGGATGCAAAAGGCTGCCATGGGTGCTAGAACCCAAGTACTACAATCCTTCTAACCCCACACCACCTAAAGACTGCCAATCAGCATTCTGCATTTTTATCTCCGGTGCTATTACGAATAGAATTGGCTCTGAGGCAAGCCCTTGCATCTGTGCAGGAACAGAACTGCTAAAAAATACTTAGGATCTCCTTTTATTGGTGGTGGGTAAGCACTATCATTCCCATATTACAGATGAGGAATTTGAAGCCCAGAGATGTTGAGTAAATTACTCAGAGATGCTGAGTAAATAGGTCACACTGTTCGTTAATTGCAAACTAACCGCACCCAAACTCAGAATGACCAACTGCCCCAGTTTTCTTGGGCCTGAGGGGTTTCCTGGGATGCAAGACTTTCAGTGCTGAAACTGAGACAGTCCTAGCAAACCTGGGTAGCTCGTCACTCTAGATGTCTGCTTTGAGAGACTCTATACTCTTCATCTGTTTGCCTTCCATTCTAAAATATTTAGCTCCCCCTAAAATATTTAGCTTGCCATATACTTCTGTATCCTCACCCACCCACTACCCTACCTTCTTCTACTTGTGGACAGTGGACTCCGCTCACCATTGCATTCACTGCGAGATTCCTACTGCAAATTGCATCCCATATACCCTCCTTTCTGGGCCGCAGGAAATCGACAGGCTGACAACTTATGTCCCTGTGGTTTTCTGGGCCTCTAACCCTATTGGATTTCCAGGCAGAAAATTGTTATTCTTCCTCCTTGGTGACAACTGTGTTGAGAACCTCAACAATTGCCCTCATTTCAAAAATACAATGTCTGTGAAGAGAAAGGAAGCTAAAGATCTCTGGGAATTAAAATCCCTCCATCCAGATACTCTGTGTCATGCTTTTTTTTTTTGCGGTACGTGGGCCTCTCACCGCTGTGGTCTCTCCCGTTGCGGAGCACAGGCTCCGGACGCGCAGGCTCAGCGGCCATGGCTCACGGGCCCAGCTGCTCCGCTGCATGTGGGATCTTCCCGGACCGGGGCACGAACCCGTGTCCCCTGCATCGCCTGCCGATGCAGGTCTTTCAACACCCTGACAGATGTGGGACCCAGGGAACAGTCACCAGAAAGGTTACTCTGACCATATCTCATTTCTCAATTCTGCCACTACGTCTCATGAAGGCCTGGCCTCTCTTTGCCTCAATTATATATTGATATAAAGGAACAAATAATTCCTGCATTATCTTCTCCTATCCTTCCATCAGAAAAAAAATAATATCAAATACCAGATAGCAGTTGAGATTTATGTATAAAAATATATTATATATATACATCTGTAAGTATTACGTATATTTGTGTGTATATATGTACTATGTATATATAACATATGCGTATGGGTATGTATGTATATAAATGTTTTCTTTCTCCGATTGGATTGTGGACTGCTAGAAGCCCCTAATTCAGGCCTCAAATACTTTATCCCTTCACACTATTCCTTGGCTTTTTTCCTTCACTTTCCTCCCTGCTCTCTAGCTCTCTAAGCTTTAGTCATAATGGCCGACTCTCAGCTCCTACGCCAGAACAGGATGCAGCTCTCCTCAGGGATTAACTACGCGCTTCTTTCCGACCGGGATGTCTTTCTTCCCACCCCCTGTCACCGACCTTTGCCTATTTACTACTCTGCTTCATCATTGCTTCATACCATTTCCTCAAGAATCTTCCTCTGGAGTCCCTCAGACTCTGTCTTGGTCTGTGAATTTCTTTGTACGTGCTTTCCTGAAATGTCTGTTGAGCCTTAGGCATGACACAACTCGAAAGCTTTAGTAAACTTGAGTCCACTGTGGTGCTTCTCAACTGTGGGCTTTCCCATAAAGTGACCTGACTGATCCATTTTATTGGTCAATCCCAGATGTCAGCATCTTTCCGTAATCTGTGTGGACTGATCAGCTTCCCCAGAGAAGACTCTTCCAGGCTCCCGCCTAAAGGGCAAACACCTGGCTGCCAGTCTGGAAACCATTAGACCAAGACTAATGGATATTGCAGCACTTAGTATGTAAATATTCATTCGCTCCTCCTGTTTTCAGTAAGTTCCTGTATAGTTTCCTATTGCTAGTCCGACAAATTACCACCTAGTGGCTTGAAGGAATACAAGTGTATCCTCTTACAGTTACATAGTTCAGAATCTGAAAGGGTTTTACTGCAATAAAGTCAACATGGCGGGGGAATAAAGTTCCCCCGCCTTTTCCAGCTCCTGGAGGAACCCACATTCCTTGGCTTGTGGTCTCTTTCTCCGTCTTCAGAGCCAGGAATAGCAGTCAGGTCCTTCTCATGCTGCCGTCTCTCTGATCCTCCCTTTTCCGTCTCCCTCTTGTGCTTATAAGGACTCTTGTGATTACATTGGGCCCACCCAGATAATCCAAGACAACTTCCAACTGAAGGTCAGCTAATTAGCAACCTCCGTTCCACCTACAATCTTAATTCCCTTTTGCCATTAATGTATTCTTCGTTCTGGAAATTAGGATGTGGTTCTCTCTGAAGGCCAGTATTTTGCCTACCACAGCACCTGAGTCTTCAACTGTGCCTAGGGTGTCAAGTCCAGAGACCCTTGGTTTTAACATCGTCATAAACTAGATCTCCTGTTTTCTCTACGATGGGATGGAAAGGTGGCGGCAGTTAACAACTAGGAAGACTGAGGAATAGGTTTTAAGGGCCTAACTACAGTACTTCTGAAAAAAGAATTTCAACATATCTTCCTGTTTTTATTTCTACCTTCACCCTCACACTTCTATAAATACAATACCTGGTATAAATGCCAGATATGCCAATTCCTGAGGCTTTAGAGGATTCCGTAGATTATACCAGTACGTTGAGTTACTTCTTGACTTTGTCCACTACGAGCTTAGGATTTAACTTTCTCAGGTGTCTTTAAGTCAATTGCCACTTGTGTTTTCTTTCCAGTTACTGTTCTCTTCTCTTCTGTTCTCTTTGTCCTTGTGGTAGATTGATTACAGAAGAACTTCTTTGCTAATTTTGCACTAACAACCATTTAAAATTGGATATAAACTAGCTCATCAAAAAATAGAGTAAAGCTTTCTAACATACTAGCAGTATATAGTTCACAGTTCAATGTTTCCATTCAAAATAGTAAGTATTAAATCCAAAATCTTAATTTATGTTTCCTACTATGTACAATGCCTGGCTTTGTTGGCATTTGTTTGCCTGGATTTTATTTTTATCAACTCTTCCTCATCTGAATAGTTATTTACTTTTCAAGTTTGATCATAAAAGAAATTATTTGAAATATTGCAGTGAGTCATTCAGCAGAACAGGCCTTTCATATATTTCAGGGAAGATTGCTATGTGTTTGACTCTGATTGTCAAATCAAAGCGGGATATAGTCCTAACCAATACAATAATTATTGTATCCCATCCTAATTATGAGGCCCAGGAATACAATCATCACTACATAGAAACTTTTAATATTTTTTCTGAGCACTTAGCTTTTTGTTAATGCGGTTACAATTAAATGTGCTTAATCTAGCCCTAAACTCAGTGATAATAGCTGATTCACAGCCTTTGTAGGCAACATAAAGGATTTCTGAGCCAATATACAGCAAACAATAAGAGTAAAAGAATGCAATCATCTTGTGACCTTGTTTACTAATGGATTTCGTGTTTCTCTTGCATTCACCAGTGATCATTACCATTTCCTGGATAAAAGAAAATGCCAATGCCTTGGATGTAGCAACTTTACAGGAATATATGAAAGACATACAATATGGAAAACTTATGGAAGAGCGGAGTCCCAGTGAGAATACATGCTAAAAGAAATGGTAAAGATAGGATATGATAAAAACCCAAAGAGGAAATCGATGAATAGTAATAAAACTCGTATTTTCTGAGAGCTTACCTCTTTCTATCTTCTCAACAATCCTATGAGATATGTCTTATTATCTTCATTTTATAGACAAGGCAACTGAAAAATAGAGAGTTTGTGTAGCGTTCTTAATATTATATAGCTAGAAGGGGGTGAAGCTGGGACTTGTACCCAGGCAGTCTGCTTCCAGGGTCCAGGCTCTAAACCCCTACATACACTGATGTGATTCTACTCCAAAATGAAGTTGTATGCACGTTGCTTTCCATGGAATTTCATGTTCTCTAATCCAGCTGCCTCTGGTAACTCTAAAAATGCCCTACACGACCTGAAAATGATTATACTGGTGTGAATGGACATGTGTGTGGAATTATATCATCTTCTTTCAAAAATTCTTTGTCTGGTGATTCTTCTAAATTCTTCTTGTAGCCTGCTTTTCACCTTTTGCTTTTATCTGGCTTTATTTCTATGAAATACCTATGCTGGTGGTCTATTTAACTAATTAGTGAAAGAGTGACATACTTTCATGATTATTGCAGTTCTCATAGTCTCTTTTTTTTTTTGCGGTACGCGGGCCTCTCACTGTTGTGGCCCCTCCCGTTGCGGAGCACAGGCTCCGGACGCGCAGGCTCAGCGGCCATGGCTGACGGGCCCAGCCGCTCTGCGGCACGCGGGACCCTCCCGGCCCGGGGCACGAACCTGTGTCCCCTGCATCGGCAGGCGGACTCTCAACCACTGTGCCACCAGGGAAGCCCCCATAGTCTCTTTTATGTTGTACAGGTGTGTAATCAATGCACTTTTTAATTCTATGGAATGTGGTCCTCCTCCTAATTGCAATAAATCGGTTGCACTAATCACTTTGAGCTGTTGGCCAACGTAGTTATAGATTTCTACCAGGTGTTCCACCAGAAGATAATCACTTAACGGTACAGAGTATTTCAACAGTGCTGAGTGTAAAACAAATCCAATGGTAAATCCAAAAGCTGGCTTCATAATTCATTCATTTATTTTTTCATTCACTCAGAAAAATGCATTGTGCATTCTGTGCGTACCAGCCGTTGAACTAAACATCGGGAAAATAAAAGGCATGATATGCACTCCCCTCTCTGCCTTCAAGCCTCTCGCAATTTAGTGGACATTATAATGAAATAAAGTATTTTATGACCCATGAGAAAAAAAGGATATATAAAATTTTCCACAAGAGCCCAAAGGAGTGAATGACTAAGTCCGCTTCGGAGTTATGAACTCAGAGTCAAAAAGGAGATAATGACACTTGAGCTAAAAGTTGAAGAATTTGCCAGTTGTTCCTGGAGCAGGTCCCAGGAACATCAGCACATTTTATGTAGTTGACGCATGGGGTGCACACGGGGGAAGGGCTGGAGACAAGGCTGTGGGGTAGAGTCGATTTATATCGTGAAGGATCTTTTATCTTAGGAGACGAATTTAAACCCTTGTTCTTAGTAACAGTAAAGAAATATGAAAACATTTTAATCAGATAAAATACCTAGCACATTGTCTTGTAATTTTCAGGGTACAAGTCTATCTCCCTCACTAGACTTGTCACAAGGGCCTTCCCATCATAGGTGCTCCATAAAAGTTAAGTGAATCCTGAGTGGTTGGATTAATAAATTGATGGGGCTTTTTTGAAAGATGACTTGGTCAGCCATGCAAAACATAGTTTGATTAGGGTCAATTAGAAGGCAAGGAGACCATTTAGAAAACTTGTATTTGTGCAGCTGTGACATAATGAGAGACTGAGCAAAACCACGACAATAATAAAAAATGTGCCAAGCCACCAAAGCACTGTAGTGAAATGGGCCACCAGACGCTACCAATGACCCTGAGAAATGCTATGAACAGGTGTGAGGACATCCTTCAGGCTGGGAATAATATCGTTCCAGTTACCCAGCTTACTGAGGGGAGGGCGCTTACCTCTTCTTCCACCACCTCCTTAATGTCCCATAATCTTGTTTGGGGCCAAGGCTGTCGGACCCTTCCTAAG
The DNA here is from genome assembly GCF_963455315.2 of Globicephala melas. Lineage (NCBI taxonomy): Eukaryota > Metazoa > Chordata > Mammalia > Artiodactyla > Delphinidae > Globicephala > Globicephala melas. Next base: position 47,661,781 of record NC_083330.1, read on the forward strand.
TAAGTGAACTTCCTTGAACTTAAAACTGTGTCCCTTGATGTAACCCACATTTTCAGGAAACACTTTAGGTATAATCACATTGCTTTGATATGACATTTATCTGAGCTGTCAAAAATTCAAACTATGTCTTTTCTTGGTCTAACAACAGTGACTTCCAGTGGCAACAGTAATACTAAGCCAGAAGGCTTGTAAATAAGAGAGAGGCTGAGACTTGTCAAACATGGAGAATGTAGGTGAGAAACTATAGTGAGGGCTTGGTGCACGTTTAAGTACCATGCTTTATAGCCGGAGCAGGAACCTTTGATGGCCCGAAGAGCTAAGGGATACACAAGACTATTGCAAAGCAAGTGCTTAGAGAATGTAATAGACCGATATTAAAAACCATTACAGAAGGGAAACTACCCTCTTACCACAATACTATTAGGGCTATCTATTTATACAGATGAATAGAAATTGTTCTTCACCTGATTCTTGGAAGCATCTTTTGGAACAAAAGCAGTAGAAACATTTTTTTAAAGCTGTGCTATTTTCACTCTCTAAAGTCCTTCCTATGGACTCAACTTGTTCTTGATGAAAAACTTTTCCTCCCCAAACTCAAACCAGGAATATAATCAACGATTTTCCTCATTGCCTGTATCCCCCATCATCTTTAGAAGCTCAAAGGGCCTCGAAGTCATACCATTACTAGGTAACTTGCCAGCGACAAGTGAAAATTATGAGTGGAAGAAATCAAATGCTAAGAAGTGAATGTCTTTCCATTTTAAGCACAAACATGATTAATTCTCACATCACATACTCATAAAGAAAAGCATGATCAACATTAGACCCGTATGCTGAGACAGAGGCAAATGACATTTGAAAAATCATCAAACTTGGAATGGAAAGAAGAAATCAAGGGAAAAGAGCTGGTCTTGGCAGGAGATGATGAGTTTGGCCTCAGGCAATGCTGGTTTCGAAGGAAGGAAAATACTCATATCTTGATAAATTGTCTTTCCTCATCCTCTATTTCATTTTAGATAAGAGTTTAACAAAATGCAGAATAAACATTAAAATACTTTTATGTTTTTAGTTTGCATTTTAAGAAATTAAATAAATGAGAGTACTACAAAATAATTCCGTTCAAAATTGCGATTTTTTTGTAGAGGATTCTTGTGACAAAATTTCCATTTTATCGCTTGTTCTTAAGATCTACAGTTTGGTATTTCCCTCATCAGAACCACACTCTTGAAGAGTCGCAGGAAACAAGACATTTTCATATTTAAAACTTAAAACTCACCAACCTAAATACATACACTGTGACAATCAGAATAGCTCCGTAAGTTGATGAATAAAAATAGGAGTATACATCTGTTCTAATTGGCATTTCCATCTCAACTGACTCATTTCTGGGACCTGACACGCTGTGGTTTGCCAGTAGGTTCGCATGCCAGTGCTTGGGCCAAGGTGACATCACGTAACCTTTCTCTCCATGGAATCGTCAGCACCGTCAGTTTGAACAGACGTCCAGAAATAGGTTAACAGATTTTCTTATGAAGACCCAGCAGAAAATCATATTATTTCCCATTGCTTGTTAGCCTCAAAACATAATGATGCCTTTAACTATTTTGGGGGGAAAGGGTCACATTGATGGGCCCACACATTGGCTTGTTAGTTTGGGGTTTTTTTTACCAGTGAATCAGTTGATGTGGAATTGTTGCTTCATTTAAGTAGCTATAGGTCAACAAGGTACTTAAAAATACCAAGTATTCACACAGATCATCTCTCTCTCTCTCTACTTCACACACACACACACACACACACACACACACACACAATTAAAAGTTCTGTGTGTCTGTTTATGCATGTGTTTAAGAAAGAGATTTATTTCTGAGTGAGTTGAAGGTGTGAAATTCAGCTAAAGACGTCAAGCAAGTGGGGGGATGTTGGGTCTGCAGTCAAGGAGGGAGGTTCAGTGTGGTGATAAACGGCATAGCATCAACACCGAAGATTTGTCATTGAATAAAATCACAAATGGAAGAAAAAAGTGCCTTCGCGAGTGTCATTATTCTAAATTTTATGTTTATTTCAAGTAAACTAATTGAGTTACTAACGTAGTGAGCATTCTTCTTTGGTTTGGTTTTTGGAGGGAGGGTTGTTTGTTTTTGTTTTTGCCTGGTCAGCATCCAATCTCATCTGGGGATCAGGTGGCATAATACCTCCCTTTTCTGGGTGAGCACACCTGCAGACTCCAATCTGTGCCAATAAAAGTCAGTCCGGGGGCTTCTGTCATCAGGAAAGATCACCCACTTCCAGCCTCTAAGCTGGAAGACAATGAGCTGAAGCTGTTATTCAGTCTTATCTCCTCCACCCCTTGGGGAGAGCTTGCCTTGAGATGATGTTAACACAGAGGAAAAGAACAGAAAGAGACAGAGGGACGGCTTCCTGGCAGCATCATTTGGTCTATCTGATTAGGGTGTGCCTGAAGCTGAACTACCTCTGAACCTATTCAGTGTAATAAATAAATAAATAAATAAGAATAATGAATTTTTAACTACCCGTAATCTTACTAAACCAGAAATAGCATACTTAATGTTTTGGTGTTTTTCCTTGCAGTCTTTTACACAGATGCATACATACAACTGTATATATGTTTATATAACATATGGTCTCTTAACATTATATTATGAATATTTCCCATACATTTACAAAATTACTGGAAATATAATTTTAATAATTGCATTAAATTCTATCATGTGAATATTTCAGAATGCATTTAAGCTCTCAGCAACAGTAATAGTCAACAATATTTATTGAGCACATACTATGTACAGGGCACTGATAGTAAACTCTGGAGGGATACAGCAGTGAACATTGTAGATATGGTATACATGGAGCTTATAATCTCTTGGTGAACATTTGGATTGTTTGCAATGTTTTACTATTTGAAGAACATCTTTCTACAAAAATATTTCCAGAAGCTTTTTAATAATTATTATGTAAGTCAGTAAGAAGTATAGTTTTTATTGCAAATATATACTTTCATATGTTTGTGTGAGAGAGAACTCACAGGCATACACAAATATATATATGTAAAATAATGAATAAAAACCTTTTAAAGTAATGCCAATCCTTACTACATACAACGAACATATTCTTATTTTTCTATTCTATTATAGTCTATTGTTTTTAAATTTCTTTTTCCAAATAACTGGTCTTGATCCACTACGTTGATTTATTACCCACTAATGAGTAAGGGACCCACAGTGAAAAACCCTACCTTAGAGCATAATGGAGCACCATGGTTTTCACTAGAGGATCTAATATGAGCTCTAGCACCTACTAAGCATCATACTCACTTATCAGCTATAGAGGAAGCCTGAAGTTTTCTGAAAAAGGAAAAGACTCCAGCAACATCTTAGAAAAGCTGCTGTTAGAAGGGTTGTTACCATCAACCAAAGAAGCCACCATAAGCAAATGTTCCACCATAAGCAAATGTTATCTCCCAAAGCTGTTACAAATAATAGGATCTACTAAAGAGAGGCGCCTTAAGGGAGGAGTCCTTACTAAGAAGACCTTGATCACTAAGAGTTGGTGCCAGGAGCTTTCACCGTCCGGATCCTCCTTTGCCAAGAGCAGCTGAGCCAACCCTAACAGACAATTTGAGGTTAACAGGAACCATCCTTAAAACATGGCACAGGGTGGGCTTCCCTGGTGGCGCAGTGGTTGAGAGTCCGCCTGCCGATGCAGGTGATAGGTCTATTGAATATTATATCTTTCCTCCTAATGTCATAGCTTTGTCATACTCATTTATTCCCAGGATGGCTAAGAAGCAAAAATTCAATCTCATGGCATTTCTGCAGCTGGATGGTCTGGGATGTTTAGGTTTCTGGTTTGAATTGACTTTGCTACTTTTTCCCTGAAAGTTTTTGCAACATCGGGAGCCTCCTGTCTGGAGGGAAGGGAAAGCACTCCCTCTTTGGCAACGCATATGACACTGAATTAAAAAACAAAACAAAACTGGCTTTGGCCCAATGGAAAAAGAATGTTTCAACTCCCAGAAAGGGAATGACATAGGGAAAACAAAACAAAACTAGACCATGCTCTTAACTGTCCAACTGTGCCGTTAAGTGCATCAGAGTTTTAAGCGGTCTGCAAAGAGGTTCCTGAATAATCTAGTTAATCTAAGGGAGTGGCTCCGCATTAATTGTGACTCTTCAAATGGAGTAACTGTCCATGCCCTTCTCTGGAGAACACACTGGAGAAAAAAAACGTGGCCCTTCTGACTCACCAACTTGTTCTTAAAACAGCAACAAGAGCAGCAGCAAAATACTGGGTTTAGCTGTTGGATTTCTTGATGCAAGAGCTGCTGAAGGAGGCTGGGATCTGCAGCCAGCTTGAAGCTGTCAGCTTCATCTCCCACATCCTGACAGCAAATAGTGGTCACATTTTAGTCTGCCTACTCCTTATTTCTGCAGCAGTCTGACTTTTCTTTATGAGCACCCATCTTTTTGGAGATGTAGCGGTAATTTCACTGAACCTATATTGTGGGTGTCTAGTACAATGATTTGTATAGAGTAAGCCCCTCAGTAAACACTGGTTGAAGTGAATTGAATAAGATTGAAAAACTGAAAGGGTGAACTAGAAAAATCTTCTATAGACTATATGCTGTAAGCCTCCTTTAATTGTAGGCATTGTTATTACATCAAAGCATTATATGATTGTATATTGATTCAATTGAACAAATATTTACTGAGCCTTCCTGGCCACACTTCACCAAGAGCTTGGAAAGGTAGAAGAGAGAGTAGTACAAATGATATTGAACAGATCCCTGGCTCTCATGGACTTTATAATCCAGCAGGGCAGATGGACTAGAATGATGGTCTGTTTTTTAAAAATTGGGTAATAGAGACAGTTGGAATGTCCTTGAAGCAAAATCTTTTACTTTACTTACCCATAAAGTACCAGGTAAATGAAGGGGAAACAAGAGCCTAGTCTGAGATTGAGAAAAAAAAGAAACAAAAAGACAAAAAACCCCAAACCCAGGGTGCATAGTGTTTTCTGAGGGTAAGTGAAATGCTCCTGGAGGCATGTCACCAAAAGCAAGGGCTTCTTGTTTCAGAGCGAAGACCTGACTCACAGGCTGGTTCTCTTCCTTTCCAATGTCTCCTTGACTCCCTACCCATTCCCTCATCTCTTCATGAGTAACTCCCTGGGGCTTTGGCATAAACTCTACACAAGGGAGTTACCCGGCAACCATGGTGCCCCTCCCCCAATCCTCCACGCCTCACAGACGCCCTCTGCTGGTGTGGCTCGCTCATGAACTGTAGTATTCAGGAATCTGTTTCAAAAGTTTGAGAGTTGTGAAAGGCTTTTGAACAAGAAAACACTTATGTTGGCCTTGGAGGAACTTGTCTTCCTGGGTGCTCAGTATTTCTTGAAACTGTGCCAGCTTTGTGGAGGCATCTGCCAGGCATTAAATGGAGCCCTCAAACCAGACACTGATGGGGTGACCCATGGAGGAGCCTACTTGTTTTACACTTTCTAGGGAGAAAGGAAGCTACCATAATCTGCTCTTATCTCTTAAGCTGCTTCCAGGGACTTCCCTGGTGGTGCAGTGGATAAGACTCCGTGCTCCCAATGTAGGGGGCCCGGGTTCAATCCCTGGTCAGGGAACTAGATCCCACATGCATGCTGCAACTAAGAGTTTGCAAGCCACAACTAAGGAGTCCTGGAACCACAAATAAGAAGCCCGCCTGCCACAACTAAGGAGCCCCATGTGCTGCAACTGAGGAGCCCGCCTGACACAACTAAGACACAGTGTAACCAAATAAATAAATAAATATTAAAAAAAAACCTTTTAAACTGCTTCCAAATGGTTTGGAATCATGCTGCTTTGAGAACAGTAGTGAGCAACGCTAGTTTGTCTGTCCAAAGCCTTCTGGAAACAATCCCACTCTCTCGGGAACTGCTTTTCCTTGCACTCTAGCTATGCGGTTCTAGAGGGAGCTGCCATGTTCTTACCTGACATCACCTATCTCACCACAGCGGATGGTTCAGGTGTGCACCGATTATCCAAAATGGGCAACTCGAAATAATTCCTGGGATTTTCCTAACTGGAATTGAGGAAGGAGAGTGAGTTTCTCTCAGGCTGTGGGAGGCTTGGGGTAGGAAGCTTGCCAACTCTTGGCAGTTATGTTTTCTATTATATGGGATCAGATGGTCTGCAGTGGGATAAGATACATGTGATACACGGAGAAAAGCAAAGATAAGAGCTACACTACAAGAATCCTAGTGGCTTTGAGTCCCCAGTTCCTATTGTTCGGGAGGCTTAACTCTGCATGGACTGGTTCTTTAATCCTTTCTTCGGTTAGAAATACATCAGTATGCTTCCAAATAATCTTTCACTCTTTGTGTATCCTTCTTCACATCGAGTTTTTATCACTTGCAACCTTTAAAAGAACTCTTATTAATAAAAGGATTTGCTCTGGCGCTGGCTCCTGTCTCCACTTCTTCTATATTCTCTCCTTTGCTTTTATAAGCCACCAGCAATTTTCATCCTTTTGTGTATAACTTTTTTAGTTTATTTCCTCTCCACTTCTCTCTGGCCTTATATTCTTTCCTTTCTCTCTCTCTTTTCCCTCCCTTCCTTCCTTCTCTCTCTCTCTCTCTCTCTCTCTCTCTCTGCCCAGATGCCCACTGTTCTTCCTTCCTGCTGAGTAATTATCATTCATTTTATGTAAACAACCAAAGACATTTTCAACTGCAGCCTGAAGGCCTTTGGAAGTGATTGTTCGCAGCTATTATTTGGGATTCTGTTAAAGGTAAAGATTCAGGAAATAGAAAGAAATGTGTTGCTCCTGTTGATTTTGATTCTTTTTTTTTTTTTTTTTGCTTTCTCATATTTGTTTTGCTTTTATTAAAAATCATGAAAGTATTTTGTCATTGATCACATGAATTTGTTGCATAAATACCTGTTTCTCATTTGTCCTTGTTGGTAACCTATGTAACATTAAAAGATCTATCTGAAGATGACTTTGTCAAAAAGTATCCCCTAAGAGAGTCCAGAGACTTACAGCTTAATTCTCCTTGGGAAGTACGAATGGATAAATGAATAAGTAAGTGAATGGGTAGGTGAATGAATGTATTTCCCCTAAACGAAAAGCAGATACCATCTTGGCAAAGCCTGATTCAGTATAAGACCCTCAGATAATTTACCAGGCTGTCAATTTCTTTCAGCAGGTATGCCTGTGCTATTTGACCAAAGATAAATACTCAGTAAATTCTCTGAGCTAAACCTGGCAATGGTATATTTGACAGCTTTAGATAGAGAAGGAAAGCTATACTTCTGGATTCATCTCAGCCAGGAAAGGAAAGGAAGATGCTCAATACAAATATTTTAGCAAGTTACAAAAACAGTGAGAGAGAGAAAGTTCAGACTAAAAATAATCCTTTCTCAAATGAAACATCTGGCCACGGAGAGTCACAGATGCGGTATCCTTGGTCTAAAGGGACCTATAACCCATATGACTTTAGACGGAGTTGCCACATGGATGGCAGATTAGGGGAAAAATAAGCCGGTTAAGGAGAAACTGAGGTAAAGAGAAAGATAGTATTCAGGATATGGAGAAATTGGTACATCGTATAGATAGAGTACCCATTGAAATGTACATCAGAGCCACATTTGTGCAAGATACTCAGGTCACATGTCGTATGGCTTCTAACCAAACAAAACCACTTGAAAGAATGTGTACTAAGGAAAGTCTCAGGAGACTGTACAGACATCTGGATATAAGGATGTTGACTGGAGTGTTATTGTTAAGTACAAGGAAACAATGGAAACAACTTAAATATCAACAAGAAGTTGCCGTTTGCATTATGGCATATCCATAAAGTGAATATCATGCAGCAGTTAACAATGATATTTATTGATTTATATTCATGAGCACGGATATATATTCAACATACATATAATTTTAAATGAAAAAGTAGATTTTTTTTTTTTTGTGGTACGCGGGCCTCTCACTGTTGTGGCCTCTCCTACTGCGGAGCACAGGCTCCGGACACGCAGGCTCAGAGGTCATGGCGCACGGGCCCAGCCGCTCCGCGGCACGTGGGATCCTCCCACACCGGGGCACGAACTCGTGTCCCCTGCACCGGCAGGAGGACTCTCAATCACTGCGCCACCAGGGAAGCCCGAAAAAGCAGATTTTAAAGTGGTGTGTAGAAAGTGGTCTTGCTTTTGTTTATAAAAATATTAACATGTATATGAATTCATACACAGAAATATAGAATTTTTAGAATTCTGAAAAGTAGTGCCAGAACGTTTACAGTAGTTCTATCTGGGATTAGATGGATTTAAAAATATGTTTGCTTACCTTAGTTTTCTGTTTTTATATAAGGAATGCAAGTTATTAGCATAATAATATAAGGTTTTAAAGGGGAGATAGGGACCCTGATAAGTCAATCACTTCCTGCCTTCTCACATTCCATTCGTAGGGACCCTACTCTCTCCACCAACTTCTCCTTACCCTCAGTCCCCGGACGAGGTATGTGGAACCCCCCCACCACACCCCACCCCCACCCCCCCCACCACACCCCACCGCCCACCCCACCCCCACCCCCACCCCGCATCCTGGAAATTTCCCCGGGGCCCTGGAACTGAGACACTGAAAGGCAGAGCCACGTGGTGAGTGTCTAAGTCGAAAAGCGTGCAGAGCAGAATCCAGAGTTAGCACTGGACCGGCCAAAGTCACACACAGGCTGAGCTGTGGCAGAGCGGACAGCCCCACAATAAGGCCTGAGAGGCAGCCTGCACGGAGGGAAGGGGTGGAAGGCAGATGCCAGAGGGGAACAGAGCTGAGAGACCTAGAGACCCACTGGGCAATGGAAGGCATAGCTTTACTATCACCCCCTCTCCCGTTCCCTCGTGGCCTGACGCTATGTCATTTCTGGCTTTTTTTAGAACACCTGTGAAATTGTTTTTTTTTTTTTAATAAGAATCCCTCTTACCCTAGGATTGGAGAGAGCTTATATTAATTGGGATAACCTTAATAAAGACAGAAACGTGTACTGGGAAACAAGCAGCAGGGCAGGGCGGCAGAATGGACTCTGCATGGGCTGCCATCAACACACCACTGTCATCTTCAGCCTCTGTGCGAGGCTCACCAGCGTGTCCAGCACCGAGCTGGGCTTTTACTTTTTCATCCTTGGCCACAGCAACTGGGAAGCTGGGGCGGCAGTTCTCTTTCAAGGACCAGCTGGAATAAAACGAGAAGTAAAATCTTGATCAACGTTTCTCCTGAGGCAGCTGCAATTCCTGAGTCATATCTACCCCAAAATGTGGTTTTTTGGGTTTCCTTAAAGACTTTTGAAGGTGAGGAATGTTACAGGGCAGCTCTCCTTTTCAACATTCTGAATTCCATTGTGCAGAACTTGGCCTGATATGCTTGACAGTCTTGGTGGAAAAAAAGCACTGTATAACTGCATCATCAATATAATAATATAAATTGAATTAGAATGTTCATTCTGTTCTGCCGAGTTTCTTTCCTGAGCTGATTATGTCTGAAACGGCTTTTGTTAGAAGCTTTCTCATTATGAGGAACTCACAGTCGTGTTCCAGCCCTCCATCAAGTACCACCTGTTTGGCATGTTCTACTCTTATTTTTTTAAGTAACCCATCATGAGGATTTGAAGCATAGAGTTATGGCATTAGAATTACAGCCTGCTGTTTCTCCTGATTACGTTTTTCTGTTAGTAAGTTAAGGTTGCATTTTGAAGAGTAAAGGATGACAGTTTGGATACTTGATTGTTGACGAGGTCAAGTCGTGGCCCAACAAATGATGATCTTAACGTTTTCTCTCACAATCCTCTCCTCGTTGCATAATTCATCTTTTATCCTTATACAGAAGTATTTACAGTGTCCTGACTCACTCGCCACTCAAGTGAACTGGATAAGTGTCTAAATTATGTATTCCTAGGGATGGGTCTTTTAAAAAAATAGAGAGAGACTTTATTTTTTAGGACAGTTTTGGAATTACAGAAAAATTGAGGAGCTAGTTCAAGCAGGGAGTTCTCATATGCCTCTCCCCAGCACCTCCAAACCAAGTTTCCCCTATTATTAACACTTTCATGAATATTGTACATTTGTTACAATAATGGACCGATATTGATACATTATTAACTAAAGTCCATAGCTTATTTGGATTTACTTCATTTTTACCAAATGCCTTTTTTCTGTTCCAGGATCGCATCCAGGATACCATAGTATATTTAGTTGTCATGTCTCCATAGGCCACACTTGGCTGTAACGAAACCCAAAACAAATAAGAGCCCCAAAGAACAAATTCTAGGATGAGGGACACAGGTCCTGAGATTTCCCTTCTCCCTGTAACTCTCACACTGGGCGTGTATCTCTCTTCCCTTACATTGGTCTGTCCCTCACCATTGGTAAGATAGGCTGTAATTTTCACACATGAAGATTAAAAAGTGAGGAATAAGAGAATTTTAAAATATATGGAAAAAACAGACAACTCAATAATAATAAATTCTCTGAATTATAGCTTTGTTACCTCCTATCCCAATAGAAGTAATCAACAGGCTTCACTCAACTCCCAGAGATCTTCATTCTAATGTAAGGTTGGTACCAAGGTATGGCTTTCCTCCCTCCTGGTGTCCTAGGTGGCTTGGTTTGGTATTGTCTGGTTTTGTCTGTGTTCCTGGCCCTCAGAAGGTCCTTTGATGCTCAGACAAATGCCAAAGTCCTTTCTGCACTAAAACTCAACCCGTTTCTGAGTTTGAAGTTCTTAGATGATTTCTTCCTACTTACTTTTAGTTTCTAGTTTGAGAAACTTGCTGTGGAGGACAGCCTAAGCTTCAGGGTGCCTGCAAAGTCTAAGGTCCGCTTTCAGAGGCCACGTTCCTTCCTTGTTGAAGAAAGGTGCTAGGCATTTCATCAGGCAAATATGTTCCCGTTGGCACCATGTGACCGTGGTTTGTCTTCTTGGCCGAGGCTGACTAGACCAGACGTGGCCATTGTGCCAAAGACAGTCTATAAGCTATGAGGTTGTGGAGCAAGAATTTTGTTCAACCAGAACAATGGAGACTACGTTGAACAAATCAGAATTTCTGAAAAGAAACCTAGAGAATGAAGGCAAATTCATAGGGCAGAAGGGCCATGAAAGATGGTGAATAAAGAAATGGTAGGTAAGCAGAAGTCCTGAGTCAACCAAAGTGATGAGTAAGTGGAGACCAGATGCCACAGGTAGTTGTTTGTCGCAGTGGGAGAGGTTCAAGGAGAGACAGGAAAAAGCTGACTCATTATACTAGTAGAATTCTATGAACTTCAGGGGCTGAGGGGGTACAAGGTCATCGGGATCTAGAATTGCCTGAGATCCCAAGCCAATCTCCCAGCTCATGAGATTTGTTCCTTTTCTGGGAGGCCTAATCGTTCAGGTATCTTCAGGTTGCCCTCACTTCCACGTGCATCCTTACATTATACTGGTCTTGTTCCTCAAGGAAACATAAGGGGGGTTAAAAGGTACACACGCCTTGTCTCCACTCAGGTTGGCAGGGGTTGTGTCCGCACTGCAACTGATCCAACCCTCTCCAGCTCAGCTTCTTTGCCCTGCACATCTCAGAGACATTCCAGATTGTTCCATAGAGGTTTGACCTTCATCCCCAACCTAGGGAAGTAGCCTTATAAAAGCCCAGTTCATGCAACAACACTAATGTATGTCACAGGCAAAAAAGGTCGTACCCCCAAGATTTTCCACCCCCTCGCATTAGGTCCTTTGTTAACTGACTTAACCAAAATCAAGTCAGTTATTCATTATTTGATTTCAGACTGCTTATAGGTCTTCCCTTCACCTGCCCTCTGATGATGAGTCACTAATATTTACATATGTAAAGTAGTAGCCTCAGAAATGTACATGTGTTAATTCATTTAATCATCTCATCAACCCTCTAAGGAAGGTATATTCATTATTCTTTTTGTAGGTAAGGACGTTAAGCCTTAGAGAGGTTACGTAATTGGCCAGAATTCACAAATATAATAAATGGGAATTGACACGTAATCTGGTACTGGAGCCTTAGTTCTAAACCAGGGGCCATGTGCTCTGAGGCCCATGGCCCAGTGACGCAGTCCTTCTTACGTTGTGGTAGTTGGTACTGAGGCTAACCTTCACTCGACTGCTTCCTGGATCTCCCTGAGGTCTAGACTCCTCATTGGCATGCTCAGCCTGACTGTAGACAAATCCCTGATAAACACACCTTAAGGGTGAATATTGTGGAAATAAACTAGAGGAGCACTTCACTCTAGAGTCATAGGAACTCAACCCCAACGTCTGCTTCCTCAAAATAACCTGTCTGAACCAGGCTGCCTCAATGTCCAGTCATTTCTGCCGCGGGATGATTCCACAAAGCAACATTTTCTCCTAGGGATTGATATATTTCTTCCATTTCATCTGTTCTTTTTCCCTGGACATCAGGGCTTACAAGGCAATGGGGCAGTGAAGGGTGTAGTCAGAAGGGATCCCACAGATCATGCCCTGTCCTCCAGTGGTGGTGAATTCCTGCTGAGTCCCTCTCCTCTGGGGTCCTGCTGCCCTGCATGGCTGTCTGTGTGGCGGGCTCTGGTGGGTGCTGTGATGGAAGTGATCTGCTCTGTTTCCAGGAGCCTCCATTACAAAAGTTCCCATTTCCTAAGGGGTTCTGCTCCTCCTAGTATGGTGATCTCTTTCCTAACATAGACAGAAGGGAAAAGATTGACTCCAAATTATAAAGCTCGTCATGCCAACTTCAAGTTGTTCAAAGGCATTTTTTTTCTCTCTTAGGAATTCCCTACCTCCAAAGAAAGGCCCAGTGTTACAGGACTGTCAGCTTCCCCTACCCTTTCTGAGCAGTTTGGAGGGGAGAACTAGCATATTATAATGGGTGGCTGACACTATTATTCGCCGTTCCAGGCGCTTCCCTCTCCCTTTCCTTATTGGACAAGCCCTTCTCCTACTGCAGGAAATGCCAGTTACTCTTTTCCCAATCTCCCTTACAACTAGCGCATAGGCAAGTAACTCAATATTGACCCATGGGACCTGAAGAAATGTCTGCTAAGAGTTTGGAAAAAGGTTTCTCTTCCTAGAAATGAAGAAGCATCCCTTTTCTCTTTTCTGTGTATGATTTGTCAGCATGTGGCCTCTGGAACCATTGCAGCCTTTTTGGGGTCATGAGGGGAGGCATCAGTGTCACATTGTGAGTGCCAGAGCACAATGAAGAAAAGTATCTGGGTCCCTGAGCCATTGCACCCAACTTGGGACTTCCCTGCCTTGACTTACCTTATAAGTAAGGTAAGTTATAATGATGGTAATTATAGTAATCATTATTGTTATTACCAGCAGTAATGACAGCTGATACTTCTACAAAGCCTATTACGGACCAGACACATTTAATTATTATGTGACATTATAAATATCTGTATTGTTGAACCACACCTTTTAGTTAAGTGTTCTGCTATTTGCCGCTGAAAACACCCTAATTGATGTGCTTGTCACTCTCTGGTCCTTGTTCTTTCTGAGCATTAGAGGTCTTCGAGAGACTTCCTCAGGAAGCAAGCTTGAGCCTGCACCCTCTAAAATATATGATCCTCCCATCGTGGGATGAATCCTCTTTTCCCAGGGTCCTTCAATGAAACCCCTTCTCCTGTAAAACATCTTGAAGTCCACACACAAAGGGTCCTGGGAAACCAGTTGTGAATTTGCCGTGCCTTTATTTTCAGCCTGGTGGTTGCTGAGTTACACAGACAGCAGGAATTTGTACACATATAGTTCCTAGAGGACCACTCTCTCACAAAAACATCTGAAAATGAGGGCTTGGAGTGCGAATGGGAGGAATATTTCTAAGAGTCCTCTAATATTCTCATTCCCTTACTATAATATTTCAGAAAGTCAGTCAGGTTACTCTAAGGGCTCAGGATGCCCGGAGGAGCTGTAATTAGTCCACTGCAGTGAATGTTTATCTGCCCATGTCTGCCCACAGCAATCATTTTCCTGGCTCACACATTCCACTTGACAATACTCTGCCTATATTACATAACTTTATATAATAAAGTAAATGCCATCACCAAAGAGCTCTATAAACTATGAACTATTATACAGATGTAATTTATGATGATCGCAAAGATTTATTCATTACCTGCTTTCAATATTATCGACTCGGGGTCCTAGGAATATATTTATATCCTAGTCTGTTTTATTACCTTATTTAGCTGTCAACATAACCTGGTTTTCCACCAAATATATTGACTGTGTTAGAACCAGTCGTGTTTTCTTTCATTGCTTTTGAATATGTCTCACATTTTATTAATTATTATGATCAATGTTGGTCAACATTTCACAATTTACAGTTTGCTTTTCACGTATGTTAACTCATGGGAGATTCATAACGACCCTCCTTAAAAATAAGAATAGGGAGGCTCAGACTTGTCCAAGATGAGTCAGGATAAAAACAGGGAAAGAGCAGTTTCTTCTGAAGGCAAGGGAAGTGCTTTCTTCTGGGATGTGTTGACTTCCCTTTGGATCATACATGGCTTTGAGATCAAAGAGGGAGAACAGGGGCAAGAGATTAGAGTTCAGTAAGGAAGGATGGCACGCTGACAACAAGCTAGGTAGTGTCTTTCAGGCTGCAGGGGCCTTGGGGGAGATCTGATGAATTGGCGATACCCTGAATGACCACATGGTGGACTTCAGTGGCTCCCGGGCAAGTTATTTGGGCAAGTTTCTTGCCTCAGTTTCCTCATCGGTAAAACAGAGTTCCCAATAGCACCCACCTCATAATATCGTTGGTTTACATGCGTTAGAACAGTGCTAACATAATAAGCACTTCATAAACATTTGCTAGTTTGGGTTCTATCCTGTTCTGAAGAACACTTAGTGTGGTTGAGGAGAGAGTAGGGCAACTCAGCTGTTTTCCTCTCCCTACAGACCCTTCCCATTTCTCTATCCTTGGAAAAGTTCGGGATAACATGTAGATTACAGAGCCTGTGTGTGAATGTCCTCAGGGATCATCTAACCTTGATTGTAAGCACCCTGACAGTAACGTGAAGCTTGAGCTTAAATGAAAACTGTAATATTCAGCTCTGCTCACTGTTTAAAGTATTTCTTTAAAGAGCTTAATAGAGGGGAGCATCAGGACTCTTGGGCATTAAACACGTCTTCCAATGTAATATTTTAACAAGGTAAAGCAAGCCCTTGGATTAATCTTCCCTTAAACTACCCATGAGCTCAAGATGCAGAGAAAAATATCCTCAGAAAATTGTGGGGCCTCTTTTTGAACCCATGTGTCAAATGCAAGAAAATTACAGGCGCTTGACTCCTAAACCCCATCAGGGCTGGCTTGGTCTCTCCTTAAAATCCCGAGACAAAAGTGACGATCCCAGAGGGAACTGGTACTATTGCTTCTTTGTCGGCCCTTTTAAGGTTCTGAAGCAGCAAACTCTGGCTGGGTTTTTCTCAGGGGCTGGTTGGGGGGTTGGGCCAGTTGTGTCCACTGAGATTGTTCCCTGTGCCGGGCCCCATGGTGTGTCTTCACGCAAAGACTGTCTTTCCTCGGAGAGCTCCCAGTTTATTTTTAACAACTGGTGCCAGGACCTAGTGTTGTTTGCCTGTATCAGAGTGTGGGCAGCGAGGACGCACGCACGCAATCTCAGAGCATGGGGGCCACTTGTCTGGGGTTAGTCATGAGGAAGTGGCTGCCACCTCCTCTGGCAGCCCTTTATAACCAAGCCATTTTAGGTTCCCTGTCCTTATGTATACAGTTTAATTCTGAGCTCTTTAGTTTAATTTTGTCCTTTGAATTCCTTTATAAATTACAGCATCTTGTGATGATTGTTTTTCTTTCTCAGGAAGGAAAGGACTAGCACATAAATCTCTGAAATGAGAGAGAGGAAAGGGGAAAGGATGAGGATAAAGAGGAAGAGGGAGCTGCAGGGGAGAGAAGAGAGGCAGCTATTCTCTTCTGTTTCTCCTTTATCTTGGACATTGAGACAGACACAAATGACCTCAGTGGACCTCAAAAGGCAGATGGAGTAGATGATTTCTGTGAGGTTTGATTTGATAAGTTGGACATGGATTGTCCAATTACCCCAAATATCCTCTCCACTGTTTACTCTGATTTATTCCCTTGAGTTAAGCACTGCCTTTCTCTAAGAGGCTCCTTAAAAGGCAAATCCTTCAAGAAGGCTAATCATGAAGTGTTAGATGCTTGATAAGAATGAAATTCACATATTAGTGGTTCCCAAATCTAGCAGATCACCCCAAGCCCCTGGGATACTTGTTAAGCATACAGATTCCAGGGCCTCACCCAGACCTGGGGAGGAGTTGGAATATCTAATGATGCGAATCTACATCTGTATTTATAAAAAAGCTTTTTAGGTATTTGAATGATTTGGGAATTTCTTACAGACTCCCAGGCATGCTTCTATGTCTGATTTGTCTTCCTAGGAAGCAAGGAAGGGCAAAGTAGCAGATCTGTACTGGGTCCTTTGGAAGAATGAAGGTTCTAGAAAGAAGGTAAAGGGGATCCTTTTTTTAAAGGCTGTGGAGGCTTCCAAAAACAGTTTGCCTACCTTACAGCTTTGCTCTAAATTAGCTGTGTCAGTGTAAATGTGCCTTCATTCAAAGCCATCTTTATCAATACAGTTTCATAAAACCATCGCAGAAGACTTTGTTTTCCATCTGGCAGTTCAAATGTTGAAGCCGCTCAGCAGGTTGATACTGATCCTCTGGCCTTGATATTTTGCTGGTTTAAAGTAAGAACCAGTTTATGTCAGAGAAGACAGAGCTTAATTAATTAATTAAAAAGAACACGGGCATATTCATTTACATCAGCAGGTTGCTTCAGTTTACCTGTAGGTGTGATAATCACGGATGGAGGTCCTGGTGATGAAGCATCATCATTTTGGCTTCTGTTCCTTCCTTTCTCAGTTTCCTTATTTCTTAGACTAAAAGGAAGCGATTAGAGTAGATTCTATTCTTGGGGCACATGAAGGTAATGGGACTCCATGTGCTATTTTCAATAACTGAATAAGAAACCAGGGTTAAACATCGTATACTTATTTTGCAGTAAAAGTGCATGACCTAACAAAAGAAAAATCATGTTTCTTTGTTTTTTTGGTAATAAGTATTTCAGCTCATTTTTTTGAACACTGGTTCACTCATGTTGAATCGAAGTTATGATCTGGAGTTATACTGTTGATAAATAGATAAACAGAAAAGAAACAAAACGTTTGAAAACGTAGGGTCCATTTGTTCATTCATTTGGTTGTTTTAGCTCAAAGGAGGTTCAGATACCACTCCCGGGAAGCATTTAGATACCAGAATTTAAAATATTCCAAAGCCTTTGAAACACAAAGCAATGGGAGAAATATTTTAAATAGGGCACTTTCGGGCTTCCCTGGTGGCGCAGTGGTTGAGAGTCCGCCTGCCGATGCAGGGGACGCGGGTTCGTGCCCCGGTCCAGGAGGATCCCGCATGCCGCGGAGCGGCTGGGCCCGTGAGCCATGGCCGCTGGGCCTGCGCGTCCGGAGCCTGTGCTCCGCAATGGGAGGGGCCTCAACAGTGAGAGGCCCGTGTACCGCCAAAAAAAAAAAAAAAAAACAAAAACAGGGCACTTACCATGAGCTCACAAATGGGAAATTCTACCACATTCTAAGCCCTCTGTTTTATGGTGGGGCTCCTATAGGAAGCAGATTCTGAGATGGAGACTTTCGAGCAGGAAGGTTATTGGGGAGTACTCGTAGGAGACACCCCATTGAGGCAGTGAAGGCAGTGCTTTGGGGCAATGCAGAAATCCTCAGCCAGTCCTACAGAGAGCTAAGGAACTGGGATGACCTTCAGAATGATGGCAATTTCCAGAGAGGTACTCAGCAGCTGAGCCATCAGTCCCGCAAACTCCAGGAGGTACATGGAAGCGCACCAGAGCATCCACCCAAGATGGGTTCTGCTTTTGTGTGGTCACTGATGCTCTACATCCTGTGATACACGTGGGCACCCGTTCCCCCCACACCCCTAGGATCTGTGTTGTCACATATAACGTATAATGCCTTTTCTTTAGACTTCCTGGTTGCTGAAGAGCATTAACAGAACACATTAAGCTACTTTAAGATGCCAATTCTTTATGCGTTTTCACAGGAGGTAGGTCTCAGAGTTGAACACTCATGAATACTCTTACTGGTAATAAGACTTTGGCCATGAAGGGAAGGATGGGGCAGGGAAGAGAAACCAATAGTTACATGTACCTACCATATGCCAGGTTCTGTACTAGACTCTAGAGACAAAACAGTGAATTGGACACAGTAGGAATGCACAGATTTGCAAATTGGTAATTGCAACAAAGTGTTATGGGTGCTTAGAATGGAGTACGATTATATTCAGTGGAGACATAAGAATGAGTATGGTGAGTTTCCCGTGAGGAGTATTCAGGGAAAGTTTTCTATGAAATGTGAAATTTGAAATGCATCTCGAAAGATGACTAAATAGTGGCCAGGGAGTGGCACATGGAAGGATGTTCCAGATGGAAGAAGCAGGGTATGCAAAGCCATGGGGGCCTGGACTTGCTTGGGAAACTCCAGTCATTGTAACATTGTTGAAGCTTAGGTTTGGGGATATGTCATGCTAAGTGGCAAAGATTTTGAGAAGTGGGCAGATCAAAGAGGCTTTGATTTCTTGTCAAGCTCTTTGTATCTTGAAGGCAAACAGAACTTCTGAAAGATGTATGTGTATTTCCTCCTTAAAGGGAGGAGTGACATGATCAGATGTACATTTCTGAGAACTCACCTTGACAGTCACATCAGCACTAGGCTCAGGCAGATAGTAAACTCTTTGAGGGACAGGCCTTTTCGGTCTTCATTTTATATAAAGGTCATGCGAAATCAGGAAATAAAAGCTAAGACTAGGGCTTCCCTGGTGGCGCAGTGGTTGAGAGTCCGCCTGCCGATGCAGGGGACGCAGGTTCGTGCCCCGGTCCGGGAAGATCCCACGTGCCGCGAAGCGGCTGGGCCCGTGAGCCATGGCCGCTGAGCCTGCGCGTCCGGAGCCTGTGCTCCAACGGGAGAGGCCAGGACAGTGAGAGGCCCGCGTACCGCAAAAAAAAAAAAAAAAAAAAAAAAAAAAAAAAAGCTAAGACTATGGTGCTTAAAATATGCTGACTTTGCTTCATTTTTTTTTATTAAATAAAAGCAAATGTGAGGACTCCCATTTATCAGCCCCATCCAACATTATAGTTTTCACTAAAATCAAACAAATCTATTCACCTTTGCCAGGCCACTTTAGAAATTCATGCTATTGCTTTCTGTTTATAAAATTTAGACAGAGAATTTCCTTAGAACAAGTTTGACAAAGAAAGAAGCATTCTTAGATATACTGAAAATGTAGGTCAAAGAAGCAGTCATATATCCATCAATCCATTGACCCATCGATCCATTGATCCATCCGTTCATCTATCCATCCATCCATTCATCCGTATCTATCCTGGCCCACTCCAGGCGCTGCACAAAACGCCAAGGCTGACAGGATGAAAAAACTCGGCCTCTGTTCAAAGAGCTTAGAATCCAAGTTCAGAGACACATATATAAACAGATGATGGCAATACTACATGGTGATGTAAATGCTATTATAAAAAAATATATTTTCAAATAAAATAGAAAATTTATTTTGAAAACATTAAGCACTTGAAATTGGAATACCAGGGTTTAAATTCCAGACGTGGGATTTACTAGCTAGGTAACCTTGACCATGTTATTTGACCACACTGTCATATAAGTTAAAAAAAAAAAAGTGTACCAAGGAAATAATGATTGTACCTTATCCAAAGGAATCAATTGAAAAGCCATTCAAAGTATGAGCTCAGTAAGTTTGCTACATATAAGACAAGTACTTAAAACCCAAGAACATTCATATACACCTTTTGTGAGAGACAATCCGCCGTCAGTCCTAAGTGTCCGTGCATATTCTCGCCAGATATGCCAAGAATTCAAGGCCCGGGCCTGGCCATGCTTTACTCTGGCCAGCTCTCAGGCTTGGGTTTGCAGTAAGCTACTTTGAGGGATGAGATAACATCTCTACCCAGGGAAAAAGCCAGGCTTCCTTCTGCTCACTATTCAAGGGGAGGATACCCCAATCTCAGCATTCTTCTCCTGTCGATGCTGCCCACCGTGGGTGCTATCATCCAGGCCGAGCCCTTTGCTTCACGCCTTGGGGAGATGGAGAAGTCACATGAGCTTAACGCTGACATGCTGGCTACTGCTTCTACCATGAAGAGGAAAGTTCTTTTTCTGACCCTGCATTCTTGTGTCTTCTGCCAGCGTTCATGAAAGAGTAACAGACTGGCATATTGGCTTAAGATTGGTGTACAATCTTAAACCTTGCCTGCTTCTTGACAATAACTGTAATAGCTATTTAATACCATACATAAAAGAGATCTGTCAGCACCAACCAAAATATAGTATGTAGGGATGATTTATGGAGAAAGTACTTGACTTATAAGAAGTCACCTTATTATATGTATGTATATGTGTGTATGTATAGACATACTATATATAAACATACCATATATAACCCCATATGTTTCCTTTCTCTAGTCACCTGTGATAGTTTCTTTATTACAAATGTTTGTGTATCTATATAGTATATATACGTATTTGTACATATACATATGTACACATGATATATATGCTATGTGTATATTCATATGTATATAATGTATATACATACAAATACACATGTGTGTATATGTACATATACATATAACACATATGTACAAATACATATATACATACATACATATACATAAATACATATGTATCTAGATACACAAACATTTATAATAAAGGAAACATCACAGTGAATAGAGAAGGGACACACATATATATGTTTATATATAGTATGTTTTTACATACACACGTGCACATACATATAATAAGATGTGAGCTTCAAAAGTTGGGAGTCAGTGCTGCATTCAATGAAAAGATAGCCCCCAACAGACTAATAATTCAAAAGAAAATCCCTTAGAACACACTAAGCCTTATTTGATATGTAATCCTACCTACTAGGAAATATTTATGCAAAATTCCCATCAAATAAGCTCTTCTTTCCTGTTTTTTGGGCTGCCAAAATCAAATACAGGCTCTGGGGCAAAGGTTAATCACATCCCTTTAAGGGGAAAACCCTCTAAAATCTGATTGCCAAGTGTTAGGAGAAAGTTGTAAATATGTAGTAAGTTCTAGATTAAATTTAAGGCTATTTTAATTATAAAAGCATTAATGACAGCAGGAAATTTAATGAAATAGTGGACCATGAAATCAGTGTTATCATTTTAATACATAGAATATGACAAACTCTGTAAGATTCCTGTTCTCTTTCATGTCTATTACAATTTCCTTCTATTAGTTTCTACAAATAGAAAATTACATATAAAATTGAGTTTAACCAAATCTCTGAAAAAATCAGACAATCTGATTTGGTATTATATCACCACACTGAAATTTCATTTAATTTAGAAAGGGCTTCTCCTGGTGTTTTGAATACTAACTACTTTCCTAACAACACGTATGCAGCTCTGGGTTTGACAGGGGAATAATCCTTGTGCTGAACAATAGATCAAGATTTTAACAGACAGAAAGAATGAAGATGGATAGAAATGCAGGGCTTGACCCAACCTCCTATAGGAGAGATTTCAAAAGCATTTCTTGAAACGTTCTGAAAATATTTACTTTTCCATATCATCTTACAAAAGGATTCTTTCTGTGAAAAAGTTGAAGATTCAGATGTCAGGCCTGACTGTCTCCAAATACAGCATGTCAGAGCCTCTCCCCTGTGATCTCTATGAAGAATAAAAAGCCTTAGAAAGTAGGTCTTCTGTGTTTTTACTATACCGACTAGTTGTTAGCATAGCGATCTGCTGTAAATTGGTAATGATTTGAGGTTTTCTAATCTTTCACACAGATGAGAAGTGTTTCAAAATGAAATATTTTAACCGTAGCTTAGTTTGTTTATTTCAGAGGGAAGGACTAAATCTAGCAGTTAGGAGAGAGGTGACCCTTGCAGGAAGAGCGCTGATTTAAAGGAAAGATGAGGGGGAAATCTGAGTGTTGATAATGTTCTTGACTTGGGTGCTGGTGACAGAGTGTGCAGTTGTGAAAATTGACTCCTATAATTATGATAGGATTCTATCATATCCTATCATATGATATGCAATTTTCTGTAGGTATGTTATACTTTACAAAGATTTTTCTTTATTAGAAAATAATTGCCTTAACCTTTTCTGTTAAAAATACAGTTGCCTGAAATAATGTAAAAGTCTCAGGCAGTAAAAATTTCTAGGTTAGAATTAGTGGAAATTCCTAGGTTCAGTTTTATGTTGTACACCATAAAGATAAGATTAGAAGCAAATAATAGGATCCCTATCCCCTCTGAATCTGACCAGTCCATTGTGACTTGTCCAATCTATATCCCAAGAGCCATCCAAAGAAAGTACCCTTAACCACGAAATCCTGCAGAATCCTAAAATGTATGCCTTAAAATGAAAGCCTAAGCGATTAATTTTATTTTGATTAGTTTCCAAGTTTGCAACTCTCTGTCAGCACCTAATCTGTATTGAATCCCATAATCTAACAGACAGTGAATCACTCACTCGTTTAGGCAAATTGTCCTTCTGAGCATCTAGAAATATAACTTGCTCCAGCCCTTAAGGGTTTTTACACATCTGGCCAACTCTCTTCTCCCTTTTGGTTAACCCTATCCTCAGTGGTAGGGTAAACAGTTCTATCCCCTGACTCTGGATTTTTAAGGAGATTACTGCAAAGTCAGGCTAGGAAGCAATGCATAGTAATAAAAGTAGCACAAAACCAAGAATCAGAAGGAGAATCCATTGTTCCAACCCCCACTTTACTTTAATAGTTGTATGAACTTGTACAACCACTTTGTAAAATAAGGGTCAACTACCTGCCCTCGTGGGTTTATCATGAGGACTGAATACGATAATGTATGAGAATATACCTTGTTCTCGTAACAGCATAAACAGCAATGCAGGAGTTATGACAGTAAGGTAGCTTATACATTGTAAGCAATGTGTTTGTGCTCAGGGGCAAGGAGTTACTATCACTTTGAAAATATTTTTAGCTCTTCTCCTGTAGAGAGGTATTCACAACCACAGCCAAGGCACAGGAGGGCAGAACTGTTTTTGTTTCACTTCTGGCCACTTCATTAGGCATCTTGCAAGGCAGCGTGACTTAGCTAGGCTTGCAGTGCAGATGCCAAATGACAGCGCCAACCCTGTGAGACAGGACGGTCCTCCTCTCTCCTTCCAGATGACTGTCTGAAAGAATTCTGTGTTTGTCCTCAGTTTGCTGTGTTGGGAGCTTCCCAGATAACTGACAACAGTGGACTGTGACCACAGCATTTAGGTCATCAGAGGCATCTGGGAGCAAGTCTGTACAGAAAACATTAAATGAACTTAAGTTTTAAGCTCCGATGATAACGAGCAATGGTGCTCTATTAAGAAACTGGGGTGGGGAAAAAATGACTTCTTGGGATTCGTCAATAGATTGAGACCATTCATTCATTTAGAGGTAGATTGTTTCTTGAATCCAGAAGACATTCGCTTGTGGGAAAATGATAGTATAACCTTGGACTATCTCCTGTGGAATCCTGGGGACCCCATCCCCACATAATTCAAGCAATGTTTTAAAAAATATTCCAGTCAACCCTGCTGGAATTCCGAAACTTGCCTCAAAGGGTTTGTAAGGTTACATAGCCCAGAGGGAGTTAGAAACTGAATTGAATTCTTTAGCTTTACAATTTCTTTACCCAGCTAGAGCTTTTTACATATGACATTATTTACTTCAGAGTAGTAGCCTCTTTCTTGTCCTTAAGTCCCAGATAAGCCATAAATAATACTTAAAGAATTACGAATGTAGAGAATAGACAGCTTAAAATAAACATAAAGATGTTTGCAATTCTCATGGAAAATAACAATTCTCTATTCCAAGGAATACAGGCCATAAATATGCCCATAGACCAGAATTCTAAAATTTTTCAGGGGAATCCGGGTGGCCAAGCAAGTTATATTTTTGTCCTAGGGGTTGGTTGGATGGAAGGTCATGTAATGTGTTCAAATGCTTTCTGCAGTTCTGTGTATTGGAAGAATGGCACGCTCATCAAAGTAGCAACCAAGCCATCCCATTTTTCGTCTTACTTCATTACATGCTTTCAGAGGCTGCAGCTTTCTAGCCATAACCTGGCATGACTGGGAGAGACAGAAAAGAGGGGATAGGTGGGAGGCTGTGGAAGAGGGCCTTACACTCCCACCCCCACCCCCAAGAAGGGCTAGGGCATTCTTTTAGGAAGGAGGGCCGGGGTGGGGGTGCTTGGTGGGTAACCAAATATACAGAAAGAGTTGTCAGCCAAAGAACTGGTGTCAAGTACAGGTGTCACAGGTGTTGGGTAGAGAAGGCAGAATTCTCTGGGCTGTGATTTTCAGCACCCAGTTACCACCCTTGCTGGCCTAATGCTGGCATCTAAGTCTTCATGTTGCATCCCTTGTGTTGCATGTTTGCTTAGCCGAGCTGGAGCTGCCTCTTTAAAAGTACAAATTTTCTCAAGAGAGGCAACTCATTAAGCCACTTAACACCT
Source organism: Globicephala melas (assembly GCF_963455315.2). Taxonomy (NCBI): domain Eukaryota; kingdom Metazoa; phylum Chordata; class Mammalia; order Artiodactyla; family Delphinidae; genus Globicephala; species Globicephala melas. Next base: position 47,686,434 of record NC_083330.1, read on the forward strand.
CATCATGAATGAATCTGGACAGGGGAGGCTGTGGGGGAGGGATTAGAAAGGGAAGGTGAGGGAGGCCAAGCATCAAACTATACATTCATGCAGGGCCTTGCCCAGGGAGGGGAGGCCGGGGCGGGGGGCCATCTGGCAGAGGAGACGCCTTGCTTGTTTGACTGCACAGTCCCGGGGTAGCGTCCCATCAGGGGAGGTGGTCATCAAGAGAGGATGGCCAGCGGAGGGGGGGTTCCCTGCTTCAGGAGGGGTTCCTTCCCACCCCCACCGCATCCCCCCGCCTCCATTCTCCAACCCTCTCAAGCCTCTTACTCTTTCTGTCCTCACCCTCCTTATGGGTTCCTCCCCAACCCCTCCTGTGTTTGGCTCTCAGGCCCTTCTGAAGTTCACTCTGTGGCATTTCTGTGTGGACACAGCCTTGTAACCCCTCTCTGGCCGGCTTGCTCACTCAAGGAGGGAGCAGGTGGGCGGGCAGGAGCTGCAGTGTAAGGGCTCCAATGAAACACCTCGATGGGATAAGAAAGGAAGTGGGCGATGTTGCTGAGAGGAGAGAGACCTGAAGGGCAACCGGATAAACATTCTAGAACACTGAAGCGTCCTTCACATGGGGTGGGGACCCTTGTATTCCACCCTCTCGGAAGGTCACACAGTAGAAAGGGAGATCGATAGCAGGTGATGGATCGTGGCTGGAGTTAAGGAAGGACTATTATCCTCCTTTCAAAAACCAGGGCAGATCAAGGGATCAATCCAAGAAGATGATAAAACAATTGTAAATATTTATGCACCCAACATAGGAGCACATCAATACACAAGGCAAATGCTGCAGCTGTAAAAGGGGAAATTGACAGTAACACAATCATAGTAGGGGACTTTAACACCCCACTTTCACCAATGGACAGCTCATCCAAAATGAAAATAAATAAGGAAACACAAGCTTTAAATTATACATTAAACAAGATGGACTTAATTGATACTTATAGGACATTCCATCCAAAAACAACAGAATACACTTTCTTCTCAAGTGCTCATGGAACATTCTCCAGGTTAGATCATATCTTGGGTCACAAACCAAGCCTTGGTAAATTTAAGAAAATTGAAATCATGTCAAGTATCTTTTCCGACCACAACGCTATGAGACTAGATATCAATATCAGGAAAAAATCTGTAAAAAATACAAACACATGGAGGCTAAACAATACACTACTTAATAACCAAGAGATCACTGAAGAAATCAAAGAGGAAATCAAAAAATACCTGGCAACAAATCAAACTACCAATGGCATTTTTCACAGAACAGGAACAAAAAATTTCACAATTTGTGTGGACACACAAAAGACCCTGAATAAACAAAGCAATCTTGAGAAAGAAAAACAGAGCTGGAGGAATCAGGCTCCCTGACTTCAGACTATACTACAAAGCTACAGTAATCTAGACATTATGGTACTGGCACAAAAACAGAAATATAGATCAATGGAACAGGATAGAAAGCTCAGAGATAAACCCACGCACATATGGTGAACTTATCTTTGATAAAGGAGGCAAGAAGATACAATGGAGAAAAGACAGCCTCTTCAATAAGTGGTGCTGGGAAAACTGGACAGCTACATGTAAAAGAATGAAATTAGAACACTTCCTAACACCATACACAGAAATAAACTCAAAATGGATTAAAAACCTAAATGTAAGGCCAGACACCATCAAACTCTTAGAGGAAAACATAGGCAGAACACTCTATGACATAAATCACAGCAAGATCCTTTTTGACCCACCTCCTAGAGAAATGGAAATAAAAACAAAAATAAAAAATAAACAAATGAGACCTAATGAAACTTCAAAGCTTTTGCATAGCAAAGGAAACCATAAACAAGACAAAAACACAACCCTCAGAATGGGAGAAAATATTTGCAGGTGAAGCAACTGACAAAGGATTAATCTCCAAAATTTACAAGCAGCTCATGCAGCTCAATATCAAAAAAACAAACAACCCAATCCCAAAATGGGCAGAACACCTAAACAGACATTTCTCCAAAGAAGATATACAGATTGCCAACAGACACATGAAAGAATGCTCAGCGTCACTGATCATTAGAGAAATGCAAATCAAAACTACAATGAGGTATCACTTCACACTGGTCAGAATGGCCATCATCAAAAAATCTACAAACAATAAATGTTGGAGAGGGTGTGGAGAAAAGGGAACACTCTTGCACTGCTGGTGGGAATGTAAATTGATACAGCCACTGTGGAGAATAGTATGGAGGTTCCTTAAAAAACTACAAATAGAACTACCATATGACCCAGCAATCCCACTACTGGGCATATACCCTGAGAAAACCAAAATTCAAAAAGACTCATGTACCACAATGTTCATTGCAGCTCTATTTTACAATAGCCAGGACATGGAAGCAACCTAAGTGTCCACCGACAGATGAATGGATAAAGAAGATGTGGCACATATATACAATGGAATATTACTCAGCCATAAAAAGAAACGAAATTGAGTTATTTATAGTGAGGTGGATGGACCTAGAGTCTGTCATACAGAGTGAAGTAAGTCAGAAAGAGAAAAATACCGTATGCTAACACATATATATGGAATCTCAAAAAAAAAAAAGGTTCTGAAGAACCTAGGGTCAGGACAGGAATAGAGATGCAGGTGTAGAGAATGGACTTGAGGACATGGGGAGGGGGAAGGGTAAGCTGAGATGAAGTGAGAGAGTGGCATGGACTTATATATACAACCAAATGTAAAACAGATAGCTAGTAGGAAGCAGCCGCATAGCACAGTGTGTCCACCTAGAGGGGTGGGATAGGGAGGGTGAGAGGGAAACGCAAGCGGGAGGAGGTATGGGGATATATGTGTACGTATAGCTGATTCACTTTGTTATAAAGCAGAAACTAACACAACATTGTAAAGCAATTATACTCCAATAAAGATGTTTAAAAAAAAAAAAAGCCAGGGCAGGAGTGAGGGAAGGCTTTGTCTTAACCAGGGATAGACTGCTGGAAAAAGTAGGAGAAAAGAAATAATTTGTGGAGTGGAACAGTTTTCCAGTTTTTAAGGTTACTGAATGCTTTTTTGTGAATTAAATTGTATGCAAAACTCTAACAGAAGCTAACCTTCTCTGGTTGAGCTGGGGGTGGGCTGCTAGGAAGGCAGACCGGTCATTTCTCCTCATCCGCTGAGGCTCTCCTGAGGAATCCCACGCTTTCCTGAAACACAAATGAAAAATCCCTGGTTGAGCATTTATAGTTTACACAGCACTTCCTCATACTCTACCCCATCTGATCCTAAAAAGAGCCCTGGCGCCATTATCTCCTCTCTTACAGGAGAGGAGATCAGGCCAAGACAGATGAAGGAAGTGGCCACAACTTAACAAGTCTTGTACCAGCGGGCATTCCAGCTGCAGAGAAACTACCCGCTCCCAGCATAGCCTCCTGGGAGTTGTCCACAGACCTGTAAGAACTCCAGAGTCTCAACCTTCTGGAACCTCGGTGAGAAAGTCATACAGGCATAACTGCATCTGCTAGTTGTTCTATGTCCAAAACACAAAGCTGGCATCTCAAGCTACTGGCGACGATGGAAAGACAGAGAGCAAACGACCGTGATCTTGGCGTGTCTGCTGCTCTTTCTGCCACACAAATGGTCCAGAAATGGACTGCACCCGGGACACAGGAATCAGCCTGAAGGCTGAGAGAAGGGCTCGGGGAAACAGGAGGAGAGGACGAGGTGGCAGAAGAGCAAGCTGATGCTTCTAAACTAATGGAGAAAAGAGAGGCAGATGTGCAGTGGAAATGCTGGCTTGAAATTGCTAAAATCAGGCAATAAATAAGGCAACATCTGTCTTGCCTAATTCCAGGCACAGATCATTCAAAATGAGATGCAGTTTCTACCTCTGTCACTCGCTCTAGGTAGACTCTCGAGGTCAGCCTCTTGTGGAACGGAAACGTATAATTGCAGTTCGGTTTTGAGCTTGGTCCACACCCCTACTTCTCATCTTGTTATGTTATATGTTATGTTATTTCTTCCTCCTTTACTTCCTTCCCTCCCTCCCTCCTTTCCTTCCTTCTTCCTTCCTTCCTTCCTAATTTTCATGCAGAATTTGCTCTGAGGCATTTTAATTGGCCTCAGCATCTTCCTGACTCTTTCCCCATTGGCCTTCCCACCCTCCTTTTAATCTGCCCACATCTTTCTCTCCCTGAAACGCTTCTTCCTCTCTCTGTCTCCTCCACCTCTCTCTCCAAAGACAAGAAAAAACAAAGAGGGGCAGTAAGGGAATTCCACGGCCTGAATGCTTTCTTCCCTGTGTTCTCTAGGGCCCATTATCAGGGGAAGTTGCTGCCCTGTAATTAAAACGCAGTATTGTATTTTCCGCATGTGCTGATATGTTTTAAAATATTCAAAATGGAATATTTTTGTCACTGCATGACAAAATATGATTTATGTGGAAGAGCAAGTCTGGTAGAAAGTATCTTTCTTAGGAGCAGGGATAGCCCGCAGGCAATGGTAGAGACCATCCCAGGCTCCGACCTTTCTGCTGCCACAAACACCCACTGACCAGGGCTCTCCATCCTCCGTGGGCAGCATGGAACAAAACAGGGGCACAGGGCCATTGTCCTGAGATCCCAGAGCAACATTTCCACGTGCTCAGCTGGGTCTTACAGACTCTGGACTCCCGTCTTGCTTGCCTAGGACATCTCTAGAAGTGCTTGAGAGCGTAACCGATTTCTGCGGATGTGACCTCTGACCTGCCTACACCTTCCCAGTTTTGCCTTTTCTTTCTGCTTGCCTACTGATCTGGTTTCTTATATTCAAGGTCTGGTAGCACGATATGTTTGTGGTACAGAAACATTGCACAGTAATAAGCATTTGTTAAGAGAAGAAAATAGTATTAATAGGCAGAAAACCATGATCATCAACCTTGACTTCCCTCCCTAGTGTTTATTAGCTTGTTAGTGGTGTCACTGCAACTTTGTTGCATATTTTTATCTCTTCTTTTCTCTGTCATTTACATGATGATCATACATGAGCTTTTTTATATTCTACCTGCAAAATGTCCCTTGACTCTGTCCCCTCCTTTCCCCGTCTTGGGTCACCACCCCAGCATGGTCTCCTGTTATCGCTTATCTTAAAGGATGCCATTCTGGGATTCTTTGCCCTTTCCTATTCACTTTCCAGATCGTTTCCTAAAATCTGAGATATGATTCTATCACTCCCCGGCCTAAATATTGCTGCTGGTTCCCCACTGCTGGCATCGCATCCATGCCCCTAGCGACCTTCACCCAGCACACTTCCCAGTCCCACCCCCCATCCTGTGACCCCTTACCTTTCATCACATCTCAGCCCTTGTCTTGATAACAAGGCAGCTCCATGAGACCCCTCCCCTTGAACATGCTCTCCAATGGCCAGCCGTCATGCTTCAGGTCAAACTGTTTCCTTTTCTTGGAATATGTTTCCCCACATCCACTTGTCTAAACCCAGTGGAACGTCCAAGGCAGAGCTCAAATGCTGCCTCTTCTGAGGAGTCCTCTTCTGTCAGCTAGGCGGAGTGAAACACCCCACCTTCTGTTCCCATAGCACTTGGTTCATCCACCGCTTGACAGACCCATCATTCTCCCTGCTACAGTAGTTATTACTTACAGGTCTGTTTTTTCCTACCAGACCATGGTCTCTTAAAGATCAGGGGTTTTTTTTGGGTTTTTTTTGGTGAGTGAGGTGTTTAAATATCCTTAGCACAGCTCCTGGTATCCAATAGGCAACAAGTGAGTTGCAATTAGGGCCTTGGTGATTATGGCCTGCTTAGAGTGAGATTTGCTGACTCTGAAATCACCTGGTTACCCCTGCAGCTGGCACACATTAGGGGCAATGCCCCTTGGAATAGCCAGGCCCCGGAGGGGAAGCCCTTTCCAGCAACATAAGGTGAGTGGACCAGGGGGTTAAAATGGGACTTTTCCTGTCTTGGGTTTTGTCTGAAGTCTCAAAGCTGAGAACAGTGGATTCCAAGTATCTCCACATTCTAAGGCAGATGTTAGACCATTTTTGGAAAATTTGTAAAAGGGAGTAATAAAAACTTGTTGTATCAGCAATATCTAGACTACAAAAGAAAACATTAAGAATTCATTAAGTGTTCTCCAAACCAGTCTCCCCAGTTTCATCCTTTCTCCCCTTTCTCCCTGGTATTCTTACCACAGCCACTAGAGTGATCCGGGGCAATTGCGCCTCTTGTCTCCTCAGAAACATGTAGGTGTGGGTCTCACCGAGTGGGAGCCCAAATCCTTGCAATGGCTTCTGAGGCCCGGCAAAGGCAGGTTTCATTTCCTCTTGAACCTCACCTGCTGTTCCACCTCCCCCTGCTCTCTCTGTTCCAGCCACACTGGCCTCCTTGCTCTTCTTCAAACCTGCCTCAGGGCCTTTGCACTGGCTTTTCCTGGCTAACCATCACACCTTCAAGTCTTCCCTTAAGTATCACTCTCCTACTGTGGCCCACCCCATCACCCTGTTTAAAATTGCAAGCCGTAAATACCAGCACTCCTGATTCCTCACGTCTTGCTCTGCTTTTTCTTCTTCCACAGCAGTAACACACTATCAGATTGAATTATTCATTACTTTCTGGTTCATCGTCTGTCTCTGAGGTTGGGGATGTTTCTCTTTTCTGTTTGTGAAGCACCCATTCTACTGATGAAGCACAGAATACGCTTGTTTTCTATACTAACCATTAGCTAAGTCAGGATTTCCAGGAAGGAGAGGATGGCTTATCCAGCTTACTGCCCATAACAACCATATTTTTCCTTGGATTTGACTCCGCTTTTCATGTCTGCTCTTGAATTCTTCAAAATGGCCCTTTCACTAAAATAATCTCTCACTGTTGTTCACTAGGATTTTAAAGAAGCTATTCAGAGTAGTTTTATCATAAAAGCAGTCTCCTTTGAGTTGTAGGCAATAAAAAAAGATTCTTTGTCTTGTTTTCCCCTTGCTCTATCTCATTTGTGTCATTTCAACGTCTCACCTTACTGCTTTCCCAGGTGGAAGAGATCATTCATCTGTGTGTTTTAACAGAAGACAGGGGGAATCAATTGAGCCAACTGAGGCAAAAACCAATAGCTCTAGGAAGAAAAATTGTGGAGACCTATGAAATTAGTTGAATAGACTGGTCGACAAACCAATCTCTCAAACCAAGCTCGTAAAAACAGAAGATGAAGTAACTGTTGTCACAGATTTCAGTATGTGCTCAAATCTCAGAATCACAGCTAGAAGCACAAATATTGAGTCCTTATGTTACCCTACAAATCAGAGAGATTTGGCGGAAGGACTGCAGGCTTGAAGCCAGAAGACTGAGCTGTACCCTGACTCATCCACTAACTCTTACATAGGTGTGGGCCTGTCAGTTAATCTCTACGTGGGGATGGTGACACACAGGTCATCCTATTTCACGGAGTTATGGAAAGATAAATGAGAAAATATTTGAAAAGGCATTTTGTTAAGTGCTCTATAAATATTGGAATCATTTATTCCAGGATTAAGGGGATTCGTTTATTAGCTTACAAAACAAAGACACTTAGATTCATTTGAATCTCCGTGAAAAAATTCAGCACTGCTCCATTTCCTTACACCCGGAAGCAAATCCTCGTACTCTTACGGGTCTACATTCATCAACTAGGGAATCCAACCTTCAGCTACCTTCTTTCACGCCAAGATTAAGAAACACAGCAGCAGCAGCTGGAAAAACACAGAAGTATGAGCAGGAGATGAGGATTTCAGACTCCTTAAAAGTCTTCACCTCCATTAATTTCTAGATCAGCAGAGTTTTTCTTGTGACTGGTATTGACCATATGGCATCATAAGTGTGAACCCTGAAGGCCCCTCTACTCTCCAAAAGTTCTGCCACTGTTGCCCCCAAAAGCACCATCAGGGATTCTATTTCTTTATATTGAGGCATTAACTTCTGCTCAAATCTCTTTGAACTGTCACACAAAAGAAAGGGGAAAATGAGGTCCAGAGTACCAGGTGACCCTTGAGAATTAGAGGCACTGGCTGCATAGAGAAAAGAATCACTTAAAAAGAGGAAGTGAGCAGATACTGGAGATCAGCCTTATCTCCTCTGATCATTACCTTGAGCTGTCCTGCAGACAACAACCCCTCCTGCCCCGACCCTGACTCTTTCTAAGCATGGTGAAAAATGCTGGACGGCAGGCACTGAGGCACAAATGTGGGCTGTTACATTTCTCTAGATGTCTTACCTGCAATTTGAAGGCCAAACAGAATGTTCAAGATGGAGATCAGTTTTGTCCTTAGAGTGCCTTGGCTTTTATGAAACTCTGCCCGCAGACAACTGTCAGTGCTCATTCCTGCCAACATTTAGCACCATTTTTTTCCTCTGATATGTGCTATCAGGGAAACATTGGGGGTTTTAGATTGCTTAATTGGCTCAGTTGTGAAGCATGAACTTAGTTCCAAGGGCCTGGATCTTTACCAGCTGTAACCAGAAGAGCTACCTTGGGATTTAGTACAACCCCTGGAGAGCCCTGATAATCTCGGGCTAGCATTGCTCATTGTAAGAGAAGCCTGGGGTATCCCGGAATTGATCTGGGGATGCTAATGCAAGCCTCTTCGGTCACTGGTTTGTATTTTAGGCTACAGATTTATATGTTGACTTGGTTTACATGAGGCTTGTCACTTTAAAGAGCTGCCTCCTTTTTCCAGGTGAGGTTATGGAGGGAAGGGAGGAACGGGAAAGAAGGAAGATGAATCGGCAATGGCTGAGGCCAAACAATGAGATGAATGTTTTAATATGAGACTAAGCAGTTTTGTAAAGACCCAACTTTTGTGTTTCTTTTGAGGGCAAGTCCATCAAAGAAACACAAAGGTGATTCTTAGCTTTCTTCTGTCTGTGCCTATGAAATGTTATTTAAAGCTGTTGAAGAAATGTAGGAAGAAAATGGTTTCGAATGTCAAAGGGAACTCACGAAAACTAAAATTACAAACAACCAAAGTAATCATTGCCACAGTAAGAAAATCAGTCATGTGAATTGCAAAGATCTTCCGTGATCCCAAGACAAAGCCTTAACTGCTCCTTCTACGTGGAAAACATTGGAGGACAACTCATAACTCTCCAAGAGGGCTAAACCCAAGGCGATGATAAATGCTTGCAATTAAAGGTACTTGGTAAAGTATTAATTACTTTTATCAATCTCCCTTGGCTTCAAAGATGAGATGAGAATCTGTCTGGAAATCTAAAGAAAACAGGATTGAGAACAAAACAAAATTGTGACTTTGGAGAAACAATCAGCATTTTAAAATTGTATATAATCTTTCTGTCTTGCTTATTTGGCCAGTTTTGAGTACCCAAGGGGCTTCTCCTTTCCACCATGTAAATAATGCACTTGATTATCTGCGTGTTTGAGTTTATTTAGAAGTAATACAGTATAGAAATTAACAGCAAGGGCCTTGGAATCAAACTGCCTGTGTTCAACTCTGCCATTGACTAGCTGTGTGACCCTGGTACTTCACCACGTACCTTTAATGGTGAGCATTTATCATCACCTTTGGCCTCTCCAAACTCCAGTTACCTCATTGGTTAAAAGGGGAGAGTGTGGGACTTGCCTGGTGGCACAGTGGTTAAGAATCCGCCTGCCAATGCAGGGGACATGGGTTCAATCCCTGGTGCAGGAAGATCCCACATGCCGCGGAGCAACTAAGCCCGCAAACCACAACTACTGAGCCTGCGTGCCCAAACTACTGAAACCCGCCCGCCTAGAAACCGTGCTCCGCAACAAGAGAAGCCACTGCAATGAGAAGCCTGCACGACTGCAACGAAGAGTAGGCCCTGCTCGCCGCAACTAGATTCTCTCAACTAGAGAAAGCCCGCATGCAGCAACAAAGACGCAATGCAGCCAAAAATAAATAAATAAATAAATTTATTTTAAAAAAAAGGTGAGGGGGAGAGTGCCTGTTATGTACGTAGTAAGTGCTCAGTTAATTTTAGGTATTATGACTGTAGTGAACTCTACTGGTGCCCAGCCTATACTCCTTTTACCATGTATCCATCCTCCAGCTGTTTTCAGTGTTGATGCTGAAAGATCACAATTAATCCCTTTTTTAAAGACTTGCTCTTGTCAAGAGAGAGGAAACTCGAAGGGGAGATTGCAACACACCCTGCTCTCTGCTGCTGGCAGCCAGTGATTGACTGACATGGGTTACAAAAGGCTACAGGCCGTCTTTGCCTGTAGCCTCCTTTGCCCTCCTTCACTTCCCAGCATGGAGCAGGCCATGTGATCTCTCGAGATCACATTCTTGCTTAGTTCATTCCCTTTCCCATCCTGCTTCCCTCCCTTCCTTATGGGATATTTTTTCTCCCTAAAAAGCACTTCCTCCATAAAGTACTTCCTCACATGCACTTGAATGTCTGTTTCAGGTTTCTGGTAGCCTGACCCAAGACAAAAACTATACTTCTTTGATTTTTAAGCCACCCGTGTTTTCACATTTTAACAATTCTGAAATCAGGATGTATCTTAAAATCACCGTGGCTTTGGCTAACATGGTTTAATGTCATTTTCTGCACATTGAAATAAAAGTGTGCAGAAAATCCTGGGGCAACAATGGAGCATCCTTTTGCTGCATTACCAGCGTTCGTGATGGCAGAGGACCACATTTTCTGGAAGAACACTCATCAACGGCTGAGTTGAAAAGTTGAAAAGTCAAATAGTCATAGTCTGAATGAGTGAAAGTTTTAGGAATATTTTAATCTATTTATTTTACTTTTGTTTTCCTTTTGCATGTTGTTTAAATGCAAAACAGTGATATGTAATAGGTCTTATCAAACATAATTCTAGAAGAGCTCTTTCAATAACAAAACAATTTTTAAATGATGATTATGACAAGGTGACATTGCAGTACAGTGGGAAAGTGATGGTCTTTTAAAAAAATGCTCTGAATCAATTGGATGTGAGCATTGGTCACTGGGATGTCCACATTCCTCTGTCTATCACCCAAATCAACCTCAGATGCCTTGTGGCATCTGTGTGAGAGATAAAACAATGCAACTACTGAGAGATATCACAGGAGACCATCTTCATGAGCTTGGGTTGGGGAAATACTTATTAAGCAGGACCTCAAAGGCTCTAGTTCTAAAGAAAAATATAAATACATTGGACTACATTAACGTTAAGAACTTTTCTTCAGCAAGACAAACCATTAAAAGAATGACAAAGCAAGTTATAAGGTGGGAGAAAATATTTACCCTATGAGTATCTGGCAAAGGGCTGTATTTCGTATAATAAAAGAACTACAAATCAATAATAAAACAGATATTCTAATGGAAGAATGGGCCAAAGCATGGCCATATCTCAGATATGGTCAAGAAACATACGAAAAAGACTTAACTTTATTAGTCATCAGGAAAATGCAATTAAAACCATGATCAATAACACTACATCCCCACCAGAATGGTTAAAAAAAAAAAAAGACAATATCATATTGTGAGGTTGTGGAGCAGCTGGAATCCTTCCACACTGCTGGTGGGGCTGTAAGTTGCACAGCCGTTTTGGAACCTGTTTTGGCAATATCTGCTACCTATCTACTCTGACTTCATGGTTCTTCTTCTAGGTACTCTATGTACCCAACAGAAATGCATCTAAATGTCCATCAAATAAAGCATATAAGAATGTTTACAGCAGCACTATTTGTAGTATCCCCAAACTGTAAATAGCCTGAACACCCATTCATAATGCAATGGATAATTATAATGTGGTCTATTCATGCATGGAGTACCGTACAGCAATGAGAATGACCATATTACAACTACGTACAGTAACATGGGTGAATGTTGTCAACATAACGTAGAGCAAACAAAGTCAGACTCAAAAGAGCACATAATGTACAATTCCATGTGTATAAAATTCAAAATTAACTAAACATTATCCATGTTGTTAGAAGCCAGGATAATGGTTACCTTTGGAGGGAGGTAGTCACTGAGAACAGGCCTAAGGGTCTTCCAGGGATCTGGCAATATTCTAGCTCTTGGTCAGAGTATTGTTTACATGGGTGTGTTCACATCATGAAAATTCACTGAGATATGTTTACGGGTTTCATGCTTTTTGATAAATAGGTAAAGTGAAAGCATTATGTCATTATTTAATTGGCAGCATTTCTCCCTTTTCTTAGCAGTATTAAAATCATAACGTGGGCTTCCCTGGTGGCGCAGTGGTTGAGAGTCTGCCTGCCAATGCAGGGGACACGGGTTCGTGCCCCGGTCAGGGAAGATCCCACATGCCGCGGAGCGGCTGGGCCCGTGAGCCATGGCCGCTGAGCCTGCGCGTCCGGAAAAAAAAAAAAAATCATAACGTGTCATAATTAATGGCATCTTGGTTGACGTAAAATATGGTATTATTTTTATTATCATTTGTCAAGTAGTAGTATTTCCCTGACTTTGATCTGTCTCTTACTTCCACTTTTCCAGCTCATCTCAAGTGGTCCATGTGGCGCCTCCAAGTCTCTTCCCAACTTTTTAAGAGTAGCATTCCTGTTCCTTAGCTGGGTGTATATTCACCTGGAGTAAATATTACCCTTCCCAGACTCCCCTGCACTAAGTGTGGCCAATGTGATTACGTTTCGGTCTTTATCAGAGGAAGCTGTACAGGACGGTGAGCCGGAAAGTGTTAACTGAGCAGCGCCAAGTTGCTCAAAACTTGCACATTCCCAAGAAGGATCTGCTCCGTGCCTGGCCCTTGGCTGCTTCCTGGGAATTGAGCTCTTGGAATGCGCTGACTGATAAGAGTGTTTTGCGTGCTCTGGGCTTTCAATCACACAGTACCAGCTCATCTAGATATTTTGTACAAACAATTTCCTTCTGGGGTCTGGAACTTCAGTGACTGCCATTAGTCCCACAGGCACCATAGGCCTACCTGACTGACACTAGACCCCTCGACTCAGTCAAGCTTCCCTGACCAATGACACTTTGCAGGGGTTGTCACAACTGATTGCTGGAAGAATTAAGTATGTCCCAGGGGACTCCACTGGGAGAGACTCTGGGAAGTTAGCACTAGGGTCCTCTGGATTTCACCCCCTGTTGAATTTGCTTTGTATCCTTTTACCATAATAAACCGTAACTGAGTACAAAGACCTGAGGGACCAACGCAAATACAGAAAGCCCAGGTGAACTGCTTTTATGTCTCCTGGAAGAGCCTGAGCCGTTATCAGAATACGAGCCTGTTACTGGTTTTAGTTTTGATATGTTCCCCTTTCCTATGTCTATCTTTGATGGATTTTCCACCAGACAATTTCTCTTTAAAAAATGTTTTTCCTTTTTTACCTCCAAGCTCTTTCAAATGAAACCTGAGTGAAAGCCAGTAAGTAAAATAAACATGAGGCAAGATGCTCTGAAAGAAGGATGGTGACCAAGTCCAGCACTGTAAATCTGCCCTCTCCCAGCCCTGGGGAGCCCCGCTGAGGCGCTCTGGCCTCCTGAAATCCAGGACGGCGCCCAAAAGTGGTGCTGTATTCCCTTCTCCTTTGGATTCCACCCACTCCTCAGCCCGACCCAGGGCTTTGCCGAGAACACTTTATTGAATGTCACATTATTATTCTCTTCAACGCTCTCTCTCTCTTCCGTCTGGGGTGGAAGGGAGACAGTGAGGCAGACAATTACATTGCTGATGTGGGATTTTTAGAGGAAAATCGAGGAAATTATAGGGACTACCCAGCTGTGGTAAAAACTTCTCACTCTCTTCCCACAGGACCCATTATTTTACAAACTGCAACTATTAAAAATGATGTATCCTCACTTGCCAACTTTACCATGCTGACGGATTCACTTGAATCCTACCCAGCTCTCAAAAAGAGTACAATGGTCAAAGCAAGTCCACTCTCAAAATGGCATGGATGGGATTTGATGACTACTACTTAGAAGGTTGAAATCTACGACCCCATCAAGGTCCAATCTTATCTCCCCAAGACCTCCTGTTCTATTTGATCTTATTTCCTAGATCCTGTCTCCTATATCACCTTATTTTAACCTCAGAATTTTCTCTCACCAAAGATGTCTCTGGACTTTGACCTATTAGTCCTCTCTTTCCAAATATGGAGGATAACTCTTGAAGTTTTTATCCTTACCTTTCATTTAAAGGCATTCACTATGTAATTATACTCACTTTCTTCCTTTCTTCCTTTCCTGTTTCATCAAGAACGACAGTTACCTGAGATGAGTGATAATCCTGTAAGATTGACCCAAATCCTACTGGCTTGGTGAGCTGACAGCTTCTAGTTTGGCTTATTCTCCCTGTTGCCTTATTATCTTAGAATTTTGAAGAGCTGTGGTACAGATGAGGGTAAACAGTGAGGTGTCTATACAGTAGCAGCCCTGGGCAGATCTGAAGCTAATTACCGAAGGGCAGCAACTCCAAAGCTTGGTGTAAGCTTTGGGGATCTGACTTTAGAAGGGAACTACTATCTGGTTCACTTCGTTTTTTCACTTCAGTGGCTGCTGCATTATACAATTAACACTTAGGAAATGGAAAGTTTTTGTTCTGGAGAAAATGCTCAGGAGACTTCCCGATAGTTTAGATGGTAGCAGAGGAGATGTCTTGAGTGTGACAAAAGTACAAATGAAGCAGGGATAAAATGAGTCACTTCCAAGATGCGTGTTTAAGAACTGGAGAGTAATGAGCTACTTTGAGGAGCTGCAAAGTGGATAATCTTACCATCTGGCTCTCGCACTAGGTGACTATATTTTTTTAAAGGGAAAGGAACTGAGATTCTAGCTGGGTAGCTTTTTTTTTTTTTTTAAACATGGTATAGAAGAAGGTTTTAATGTTTGGTTTTTATATTATAAAAGTAACTCATGCTTAAAAAAAATGTCATGCGGTGGAGGAGAATACTGCATAGTTCAGGGCAGACTGGGCTATGCTGTGTGCGGTCGTCAGCCTCCGAGATGGCCCCAGTGAGCCACCGCCTGTAGTCACAGTCTTGAAATTCTCATCCTCCCGCGTGTGGGCTAGATTTAGTGACTCACTTCAAACAAATAGAACAAGCATAAGTAATGCGATACAACTTTGGAGATTAGGTTATAAAAAGACTGTGATTTCCATCTTGGGATCGTGCACTCTCTCTCTCTCTCTTAAATCTCTCACTCTAGGGAAGCAAGTTGCCTTGCCTTAAGCAACCCTATAGAGAGGCCACTTATGTCCCTGGCCAACCGCCATCGCAGAGCTAAGACTTGCCAACAGCCACATGAGTGGGCTTGGAAGAAGATTCTCCTGCCCCAGTAGAGCCTTGAGATGTCTACACCTTGGCCAACACTTTGATTGCAGCCTCATGAGAGATCCTCAGTGAGGACTACTCCTGAGTTCCTGACCAGTGAGCTTATAAATATTTGTTGCTTCTAGCTGCCAAGCTTGGAGGGGTGGGGGAGATTGGTTATGTCCAATGGATAACTAATATGTTACGTTAATTAACTCCTAAATCTCAGTGGCTTTACACAATCAGCCCCTGCCCCCAGTACACACACTCACAGTCTCACACTGCATCTCTAGTTCAAGTTAAGTACCTGGCAAACCGTCCTCTGTGGGGACTTAGTGATCCAGGCTGCTTCCATTTTGTGGCAGGAAAATTGCTTGGAGGACTCACACCTTACGTATCCCAGACAGAAAGTGATGTATGTCTCTTTTGCTCACGTTTCATGGGCAGGAACCAGTCACACAACTCCACCGAAATGCATGGGAAAATGGAAAACTGCAGAAGCATATGGCTAGCCAATAAGAGTCAATGAGAATTAAATGTTTCTGCCACACGCACAGCATAAAAAGTGAATATCCACTTTTCTCCTTTCATCAAATATTTTATATATTTTCATCAAATATTTTATAGTTAACTGCTTGAATTTCAGGTAAACACACTTATCCCACAAGCATACAGGCGTACATATACCGTGTGTGTATATTATGTATACGTGTAACCATATATGTATATCAAACATATCACACATATGTCATACATACATGTGTTAAGTAGGAGCAAGTTTCTACGTCAAGCTCTGTCTCATTCTTGGTAACATCTGTTCGGTTTCCTAAAGTAAGGATGTATCATAATTCATTTAATTGCTCCTCTATCAGTAAAGAATCATTTAATCATTTCTATAGTTGCAAAAATGTCTTAAGAGCTCTATTTCCACCAGTTACATTTCTAACTTGTCCACGTGACACCATGTGCATGCACTGGAACCAGTCCACAGAGAAAACAAATCCTGTTTCCACAGCCCTTGCCTCACCCCCACTCTTGCTTGCTTTTTAAATAAAGGGCATCATCATGTTTCTCCCCATTTTTTAGGGACAGTGAGAGATGTTAGAGAGCTGGTGAAGTATTCAGCTTCACTAGACATCATTCTGATATGAATATACGGAAAAGGGGCAGAAGGGCACTACCACCTATTAAGCACAAAGGGCTTACGCACTGTGCTGTGAATTCATACACTGCTATCACTAAACCCTTATAGTGCTCCTGTGAAACACGTGATTATTATTTAGCTCCTGTGGTTAAAAACCTCTTCATGAGCTTTAAGCATCCCCACCACACATACTCACCATGTCATTTCTTTTTCTTTTCTACTTTTTTCTTTTTTCTAGAATGCAGAGTTAATAGGCTGTAGCGATTGTTGCTTTTCTTATAAAGATCCTTGTGTCCTTTCCCAGAAGATAGACCATATGTAGTAAGAAAGAAAACATGCAGTATTTGCAAATTTCCTGGGAAAAGTCTCTGTGTTTAAAAGTATGCTAGTTTGATTGCCATGTCTCTATTAAAGAACAAAACAACAAAAAATAAATATATCCCAAACGATGGGAGAGAGATATGACTGGCTGTCTCCATTGGTCCAGCATTTCCTCTTGGGAATCTATTAAAGGGCCAGAACATCCTCTGCCTTCAAAGCAGTTGCCAGATCGTGTCAAAGTCGTATGAGGGTTGCAGGCAAACTCCTCTGGGTCTTTCTCTCTGACCAAGGAAACTGTTCCAGTTTCGAGGCTTGGGACTGCCAGACGGCAAAGTAGTTCAACTTTGGCAGAGAGATGGGAGCAGGGAGGGTAATATCTGAATTTCCATAGCGTTTTCTCGGATGGGAAATAAAGCGAAAGAAGACTTCCTTGGCCTTGGCTTCTGGAGTCCTGCAATTTCCTACTCTCTGCACTAAAAGAAATAAAGTGAGGCTCAGTCTAGGCAAAGAACCGTCTCCAATCCTGGCAGGGACTGAGATAGTATTACCATTTCAACCTTGTAGATGAGCAAACAGAGGCTTCGAGAGATTGAGGAACTTGACACCAAACTTGGTATAATTACACCAAGCCACACAGGCCTCAGGACATGTAATTCACCTGCTCGGATTGCAGCAGGTGAGCTCTCGAGGCCTCTTAACATTTCAAATACATGACATAAACAGAGCTGTGGCCAAATTACACACATCTAGAAGAACCCTCCTTCCATCCTAACACCTGGAATGCTTTCTCTGGACAACTTAAAAATAAATTCTTACAGCCCTTTAGCTGATGAAGAGTTTGGGGAGCACTGGAGAGAACGTTCTGCTAAAGAATTTGATGTGTTCAAAGTAAATGAGAAGTTTAACTATAGACTTTCACCAGGTTTTTCTGCAAATGAAGGTGGTAGAGGATAAACTTTCGGCTGGATGGATATTATAATGGGTCTTGTTTTCTATGTATCTGCAGGATCCAGGACATTGAATGGAACCAGTTAAGGGGAACTGAAGCTTCCTCTCTAAACCAGTGTTAAATGGCATATCTGTGCTCAGATGGGAAGGTTATACAAATTAGGTAACATTAGTGAACGATTTTCCTTTTCTTACATAAAATTGGACTGTTCCTTCAAAAATTATTGTTTATCATTGTGGTGAGTGTGTGTGTGTTCTAACAGTCCATGCATTCATTATTTACTTAATAAATATTGAGTGCCTACTATGCAAGAAACACTGATGTAGTTTCTGGGAATAAAGTAGTGAACAAAAAAGACAAAACTTCTTACCATCTTGGAGCTTTTTTCATTCTGGTGGGGGAAGAGAATCAAAGCAATAATTAAGTAACTAAGTAGCTTGTCATTTGCAAAGAATTACTATGGAGAAAAACAAAGCAGAGAAGAGCAAATGTGAGTGCAGGGTCGGGGGTGGGGATGTTTGCAATTTTAAATAGAATAGTGAGGAGGTGACCTATGAACCCTGACGTGAGCGAGGGTAGAATGTTCCAGATAGAGGAGCAGCAAATGCAAAGGCCACCAGGAAAGGCTGGAGAGGCTGAGGAAGAGTAGAGTTGGGAGAAAAGTGAGAGATATGGCCAAATAGGTAAGGGAGGGACCAGACAGGCAGGACGCAGAGGATGCTGTAGGACTGGAGCTTTCGTTCAGAACAGGATGGGAAGCATTGCAGGGGTTCCAGCAGCAGGCTGATAAGAGCTAACTTATCCTGTAACAGGATCACTTTGACTAACCTGTTGAAATTCAGCTGGAGGGAGGTCATTTGGAAACTATTGCACTAATCCAGAAGAAAAGTGACAGTAGCTTTTTTTTTTTTTTAAATATTTATTTATTTATTTGGTTGCACCGGGTCTTAGTTGCGGCACGCATGTGGGATCTACTTCCCCGGCCAGGGATCGAACCCAGGCCCCCTGCATTGGGAGCATGGAGTCTTAACCACTGTGCCACCAGGGAAGTCCCAATGTGACGGTAGCTTTAATCAAGATCAGTATGGTGGGGCTTCCCTGGTGGCGCAGTGGTTGAGAGTCCGCCTGCCAATGCAGGGGACACGGGTTCGAGCCCTGGTCCGGGAAGATCCCACATGCCGCGGAGCAACTAGACCCGTGAGCCACAACTACTGAGCCTGCGCGTCTGGAGCCTGTGCTCCGCAACAAGAGAAGCTGTGACAGTGAGAGGCCCGCGCACCGCGATGAAGAGTGGCCCCCGCTCGCCGCAACTAGAGAAAGCCCTCGCACAGAAACGAAGACCCAACACACCCAAAAATAAATAAATAAAAAGCCATGCTTGTAAAAAAAAAAAAAAAAAAAAAAATCAGTATGGTGACGAGGCAGCAAGTCCTTTGATTCTGGATATGTTTATTGACCTATTGAATGTGGGAGGTGAGAAATGGGGGCACAGATGACTCCTCCATTTTTGGTCTGAGCAATTTGATGGATGGAGTTACTATTTAAGGGCAATCAGGAGTTCAGTTTTAAACATGCTAAGTTTGAGATGCCAACTGGATATTTAATGATAACCTGAGTCTGCATTTCAGAGGAAAGTTTTGCACTGGAGAACATAGTTGTAGGCTGGTACTTAAGCCTTGATATCGATGAGCTCGCCTAGGAGACGGATGTAGACAGAGAAAAGAAGTCCCATGATTGAGCCCGATTTTTAAAATTACAACTGAAAAAGGTTTTTCTCTCTTATATGGGCGATAGAGTGGGGAATATATATTTAAAGTAACTTAGTTGTCCAACTATAATTAATAGAAAACTGTCAATAAGAAATGGGCACACTATTTTTTCCCCTCTTAAATTATTTGCATTTAGTTATATGTGAAGCACACACAGGCAGCTTTCTAATCCTTTATCCCTTTATTTGCATAGTGTTTTAAAGCTTCATAATAAATTCACATGCGTTATTTCATCTTGTCCTTGAAAACTTCTGGGAGATAGATAATATTGGTGGACATCCATGATGAAGCTCAGAAAATAATATCTGAATTATTTACAACAGCCCTATTAGGAGGGCTACCGTCCTAATTGCCATCATCCCCAATGTGCAAGTGAGGAAGTCGAGACAGAGTGAGATAAAGGGAGTTGATCAAATTCAAGCTTTTGCAATATGTTAGCAATAGAGCTGGGTTTCGAATGAGTTTATTACAGTCAATGTAACTGAGTGCTGATGACAAAGAAGTGAGTCCCATGCAGCTCTCGCCTCTTTCCCAACCTCCTCTTTCCTCTCTCCTTGTTTAGGGCGGGGCTTCTCAACCTGAGCACCACTGACACGAGGGGCAGGATAATTCTTTGTTGGGATGGGGGGGGCTGGTCCTGTGCCTTGTAGGATGTTTACAGCATCCCTAACTTCTACCCACTGGATAGCAGCAGGGCACCCCACCCCCACTGTGGTGACCAAAAATGTCTCCAGGCATTGCCAAATATGCCCTGCCGGGGGACAAAATGTCCCTGATTGAGAACCACTGGTCTCCGGGCTCCACTCTGCTTACGCTGGGCTGGGAGCAGCCCCTCTGTCACCAGTTTCCCAGGGCAGCTGAGTGAGGGCGTCAGAGGCTCTGGGCTGCAAGCCCTCTGCCTGGAGCCTCCTGGGGTCCCAAGGCTGGCCCGCTGTGGCATCCCCTGCCTGGTGGGATCGCTGCATGGCCTCTTGCACAAGGCCCTCTCCTTTGCTAATTCCTGCCTCTAAGGAGGTTACCCCTTATACCCTCATCTTATTGCCTCCATTTGCTCTGTTCCCTCCAGTGTCCAGGAAAGAAAGCCAAGGACAGGCCCCTGGTGGCTCTCCTCTGATTCCGTGTGTATTAGCTAAATGAACAGCAAGCGTATGTAGCTGTTAAACTGCAGGGGAAAATGTTAGACACCGGGACTTGATTGGATTATCTCTGATGAGGCTAAGTCGGGAAGCGGATGGATATTTGTTGGTAGAAAAAAATCCTATCACGTCAATCAAAAAGCATTTACTGAATACCTAACCTAAATTTGCTTAGCACAGATGTGCCACGTCCCACAATGCTAGATGTGACATTTCCACATACCAATAAAGAAGCATGAATTTGGAATGTTACTCTAAGTATCTTATAGTTTTTTTATCTTTCTTATCTTCCCACCCCCTGGATATGCTTAGATTGCTTCAGAAAGCCTGGCTCCGTGCGCGGATTTTGTGTGTTGCAGTATATTCTATTGGAATGTTTTCTTTCAGACACTTGCGTCTGCCAAGTTGGTGACATTTCCCTCATGCATGCCTCGATGAGTCACCAAATGCTTATTGTTAAGCTGGAGCTTAATTTCTGCCCGGACTAACTCAGCTTCAGGCATCCGAACGTGCACGGACTGTGCTCAGGAAGTGGGTCCAGGTGCGGCTAAGGAAAGGGCAGGGAGATATCCGCAAAGGCAGAAAAGAGGGACCTTTACCAGTTTGCTTTCCGATTTACATTCATCAGGACAGTCTATTCCTAACGCAGAACATGTTGTGATTTTGTGACAGAATTGTTGCTCACTCCTCCCTTTTGATTTATTAGTAAGTGATCACCTGGATGGTGAAAAGCCTGGGATATCATTTGGTTGGCAACTTGAAGCACGTGTGAGTCTTCTCCCGTATTCCACTTTCTGGTTTACTTTTTGAATTATTTCCTTAGAGGAAGGTTTTCTTTATAGTCACCATGTGAATTATGCGGGTTACTGCTTGGTTTGCTATACGCTTCTGTATTATTACAGAGGCATGAGCTCCGGAAAAGGTTTAAATAGAGCAGCTCTAGAGCATTTTCCCAGGAGGGCTCTCATTTGGTACTGTGAGGTTTTCAGGAACAGTAACTGTCCCAGTTTTGTCGAAAAACCTTCTCCCCTGTCTATCTGCCACTATAAAGTTTGATAAAATTTCCCACTTTCCCAGCCTCCCTTTAAGCTAGACCTGGTTCAGGCAAATGAGATGGGTGAGGGGATTTCTGGGAAGGATTTTTCCTCATTGATAAAAAGGGAGTAGTATACAAGGATAGTACTTTCTTACCACCTGGCTACCCACCTGCTTCCTCCCTTTGACTTTAGCCAAGTAAGATGGCTGCAGCTGTGACAGCCACCTTGTGACCACAAGGGCTAAGTCTTTCTTCAAGGGAGTTGCAGAGATGCCAGACCCAGCACCATAACGTAACAGGAAACCCAACTAAAAGGGGTTTAAACCATAAGGACATGTATTGTTTCCTTCGTGGTAGGTGTTTCCATAATCTACAGCTAAAAACAGCCTAACGACAACTAAAGCTCAGTCTCCAAAGTTCAGAGAGCTAATGCTAAAGCCAAGGGATCTTCCCTACAGGAATTCTCTTCCTTTATGCCTCTCTGACTCTGTATATGTCGTGTATAAAGCTAAAGAGACACAAACTCCTTCTACAACTGAACAATAAGATGTATGGATAATAGTATAGAAAAAGATGCAATGTCAAATTATGTTTAATTGCAAGAATCTTTAAAATTGACCAAATCCAGCCAATAAGATAGCAAATGCAAGACTGAAAGTAGGTCCTACAGATGCAGATATCTATATAACACTGAAGTCTGAATTAAGGCAAAACAATGTGAGAGCTTTGCAACCTTATATTTTATGATTTAAATGACTTAATAATAATTTAATCTGCCCCAGTCTCCTTTAGATCCTCCTCCACCCTGAAGTCAAGTTGTGAGTGAGCACATTCTCTTATTATCCACAAAGTAACCAGTATAAACTGGGAGCAGTTGCCCAGTGCTCTGAGCCGGGTCCAGCCACTTCCCTTCGGCTTTCTGTATCAAGTCTCGCGTGTAGAAAATGAAACTCCTCTCTAACGTTCTGAGCTTTCCTGAAAGGACTCGGCCTTTTGTTCATGTTTTGCCTACATTAGAGGCAAACGTAAAGTTGGTAAAAGGCTTGGGCGTGCAGATGGCATTTTGAATATAATCCTTTAAGATACAGAACCTATGGGATTTGGAAATCAAAATTACGTTTGGACTGGCAGCTTGTACGCAGTAAGGTTCATCTCAAAGTAATTTGAAAGAGCTGAGATCCTAAGCTGCCTAAATCAGCCTTTTGAAAGGAAAAGACGAGCTCAGCAGGCCATGACTGTTACTTCAGCGACTACAAGATGCTCAAATGTGCCAAATCTAAGCGGAGTAACGCACTGTGATGTGTTCAGAGGAAGAATTGGATTCCACAAGACAAGAAAGCCACTGATAGAGACTTTTCTGCAAGTTGATTAATAAACTTCTCAAAGGATTACACCAAAATCAATGGCTTCCTCTAGAATAGTGTACAACAGGACGTGAAAACTCCACTGACAGCTGGCAGCAGAATTCATTGCAGGAAGGGAGCTGGTGCAGGTAGGATGACTCACGGGGAACAAGGTGAGCTCTGGAGGGCTTGGGTACTGACTGGTCCTGCAGAAGCCTGGAAGGAAATGGCTAACTGTTCAACTCAAGGGGCACTTTTTGTGCTATTGAATGAGGGTATGAGAGGAGAGGTGGATGGGAGGGAAGAGGCGCGAAGACATGTGTGAGGCTGAGCGACTATAGAGCATTAGGTGGTCCAAGCACAAGGATGCTTGAAGTTCAACCTGAAGTTCTTTGAGATGTAAACTCTTGTTTGGTCTCCCTTCAAATCTCCAGTACAGTGATCTGATAAACACAAACACTGCCTTTGTGCATGAATGTTTTTTGTGGGATTTGAGGAAGGGGCTGCAACTTACATCTGAATCTGGGCAATGCAGACCAGAGATAACAACCATGGGGTGGCAAGGCAATGAGTAGATTGAAGAGGTGGGAGCCAGAGGGGAGCATAAGAATTTAAAGGCACCCTTCCCCCAGCCACGTTTATTGGAACTGTCTGGAAATCATGGAGAGGGTTTGAGGGCTTGAGTAATACCATCCCATTACTTGCATTCAGACTTGTGAGGCCCCTATTGGACGGGGAGTTGGGCGTCTTCCTCAGGCTCTTCTGGTCGCCGGTGGGGTGAGCTGAGTGCGCTGTGGCTCTGATGCTCCTGCATCCTGTCCTCTGCCCTGAACACTGGCCAATGCGACCTGGCTTCAGGCTGGCCTTGACTCATGGGGAGCCCCACGCAGAGCCTCTGCAGGAGGTTAGAAGGAGGGAGGAGAGTGAAGTCAGGGTCTCTATTCCCCTGACCTCCTCCCTCTGAGGTCGCTCTGAAAAAAATGTGGCCTTGTCTGAAGATCACTTGCTTCCTTGTATAAGGGGACTGTCTTTCTTTCCAGGTTTCAATGACCATTCCTTGCCTTTCTACCTCAGCACTAGATGGGGTGATCAACCATCTTCGTTTGCTGGAACTGAGGGTGTTCCCAGGACATGGGATTTTGAGCTTTAAAACTGGGACAGTCCTGGGCAAACAGGGACAAGTTGGTTCCCCTACCCTAGGAATGGTTAATAGCTCCTCTGCTGTTTCTAACTTCAGGTTACTAAATTATCCCTTGTGGTGCCCCTACACCCCATCCCTTTCTTTGTAAATGGTCCTTTTGTCAAACAAACAAACACACTCTCCCGGAATTATTTTACTCAAGGGCGTTGTCTCTTTTCTGTTGGGACTTGACACTGGGTGTCCATGAATACTCACATCCTCTCTACTTAGGTTTCTTCTACTGCCAAATAAAAGGTTTACACTAGAACATTCCCTTACATCTTTCTGGCTCCAACATCATGAAGTTGTTGAAAAGAACATCATGATCTTTATCTCTCTCTTTTTTTAATTTATTTATTTTATTTATTTTTTTATTTTTGGCTGCGTTGGGTCTTCGTTGCTATGTGCTGGCTTTCTCTAGTTGCAGCGAGCGGGGGCTACTCTTCGTTGCGTTGTGCAGGCTTATTGTGGTGGCTTCTCTTGTTGCGGAGCACGGGCTCTAGGCGCGCGGGCTTCAGTAGTTGTGGCACACGGGCTTAGTCGCTCCACGGCATGTGGGATCTTCCCGGACCAGGGCTCGAACCCATGTCGCCTGCGTTGGCAGGTAGATTCTTAACCACTGCACCACCAGGGAAGCCCCGATCTTTATCTCTTAAAATTTTTTAACTCTACTTAATTCATACTGTCATCTTCTAGGAATTCTGCCTAAAGAATTCTTGAGGGCATCCGATTACCAGACCTCAGCTGTGTCCTGGGGAAACTGAGATGCAGGGTACATAGTCCCGGCCCTGGAGAGGGTCATGTGTGGTCTACGGGGAGGGAAAGAGGAAGATGCCAGACTGTCAGCAGATCATTTCAGCACGATGTGCTACATATGTGCTAAACGAGATTTATACAAGGTGTCCTAGAAGCCCAAAGAGGGGTAGCCAACTAAGCCTAGGAGGTCACGGAAGGCTTCCTGGAGGAAGGGACACCTGAACTGAGTTTTAAATAATGTGTAGGGCCCAGGTGTTGGGGCAGAGGACATGAAAAGGGCAGGCAGAGTATTCCTTGCAGAGGCCTGGAGGAGGCCAAGGACATAAGTCCTAAGAGGAACATGGGAGGATTTTGGGGTGGAGTAAATTAGCTGTTCACTTCGGGTGGAGCCTAAGATGTGAGGCAGGAGATGAGTCTGGAGAAGTAGGCAAGGCCAGATTATAGAGGGTCTGGCAGGCTGCTGAAGGAGGTGACCCTTTACCTTGTGGATGACAGACAGCCACTACATGATGGGCTTTGTCACTGAGCAGGGTGATCTAATATGTAAATATCCAGTTTCTTTCTGAAAATTAAATACAAAGAGCAGCTCTGAACCATGACCAACAAAAAATAATGTGTGTTCAGCAAACTTTCTGAGGTCTTGCTCATACGATGGAACTTGAAATCTGCATTTTTAGTTCTATGAAATGATAACGTGATGCTGCTATTAGGAAAAGTCATCAAACTCTGCCCCAAAGGCTTCTCTGAAGGGAAAATAGCAGATACTAGGCTTGATAGATTCACCTTGATTGTCTTCATTCATTTACTTCAATATTCATTTTAGTTCACCCACATTTTGAGGTTTTGAGGACAAAAAGTATATCTGATTTATATTTGCCTCACCAGCAATTAAGACATTGTTTGGCACATAGAGAGGTCAATAAATATTTGTTCCATGATAAATGTCTGTTTCGGGCTTCCCTGGTGGCGCAGTGGTTGAGAGTCCGCCCGCCGATGCAGGGGACACGGGTTTGTGCCCCGGTCCGGGAAGATCCCACATGCCGCGGAGCGGCTGGGCCCGTGAGCCATGGCCGCTGAGCCTGCGCGTCCGGAGCCTGTGCTCCGCAATGGGAGAGGCCACAAACAGTGAGAGCCCCGCATACCGCATTAAAAAACAAACAAACAAACAAAAATGTCTGTTTCACTGAGGGCCTGCTGAACAGTAAGTACCAGCTGCACTAAGGCCAAGAAGTAGAGTAACAAGACCCAAAGTTTCTGTCCTCAGTACATTAAAGGCTGCGGGTGGACCTTGAATTGAACAAACCAAGTATAAAAGGACATTTTTGTTCTTTTAGTGAAATTTGAATGTGGAGTGGGTATTAGATGTAATCATTATTATTTTGTTAGGTGTAATAACAGCATAGTGGTTGTATGACAAAACATCTTTTTTAGCATGGTAAAATTCAAAGTATTTAGAGTGAAATAACACAATGTCAGGGATTTACATTAAAATATTGTCACTTATGCCTCAAAAAGTTTGTTTAAAAACAAAAAATATATAACTTACTGCCAAAACAAGAAAGAAAGAAAGAAAGAAAGAAGGAAAGAAGGAAGGAGAGAGAGAAGGAAGAAGTTAGCTGGTTCCAGTCCAGGAGAAGCTTCTAGATTTGAAAACGCAACATTTGCAGTGTTATATACACTGGTGAGTAAATTCATTTTGTGACGGGGCGTGAAAAAAGCATAATTACAGTGTGGGTAGAGACCAAGAAGCATGAATCCCTGAAGACGTATATTTTGCGTCAGGTCTCTTAGGTTCATAACAAGAGCTCATTTCAAATTGAAGTCACCCTTTCCTGTTCTCTATTTTAGTAGAACAATGTTTCTCACTTCCTCTCCAAGTATAGCGTCCTTTAGAAGACACATAATGGGGTAAGACACTCTCTTGTGATAACTTGGTTACAATAAATAAAAATGATCTGGGTAGTTATCTAGAGATGATGCTCCTTGGCGGCTAACGGTGTGACCCTGGTTACCGACAATAATAACATGATTGTTTATTTCACAAATTCATGAAAATCTTATAGAGTATCTACTCTGTCTTGAGTGATGCCTTAGGCATGGCAGCAGAAAACAGGACAAAGTTCCTGCCTTCATGATGTTTACATGCTTGGGGACTATGGTCATAGCTTACAATCAGCTTTTGTGTATGGGATTGTCTTCTTGGCTTCAATCTTGAAAACAATGTGGTGAGGTTAGCTGCTGTTTCTACGACCTTCCTTTCAAACGTAAGGGTGGGTTGGCTCACGCCTTGCTCATGGTCACGCCAATAAACGGCAGCAAGTATGATTCAAACTTGATCTTCTCACTTGGAGTCCAGCCCTGTCCCCAGCGCACCACAGGCTGCTCTTTCTTATGTTGCATCTGTGAACCAAAATGGAATGCAGGTGCCACGTGCACGTGGCTGGATGTCTGGAAGGGGGGAGCAGTGCCAGCTCTTCTGGCCACAAGCACACGTTCTACTTGGAGCTGCTCTGTGGTGCAGCTCTGAGGGCGGCTCTGTTAACTACCAGCACATTGTGACACTTCAGGGGAGATTTTCTGTTACCAGTTAATTATCACTTACATTTGTCAAGAAGGGAAAAAGCGCCTCTCACATCTTATTTTAAAATATAAAAAACCTTGGAAAAGTTTGAGGGTGATTTGCTGCTCTTGCAGCACCACAGGCGGCCCCAGCCAGACCTGAAACAAGTACTGGCAGAAGGGCTGTCAGTGTGGTGCCCCTGAGGCACGCCACGGGGGTAGCGATCCCAGACCGGAGACTGCACACCGAATAAGATGCAAAAACACTGGTGAGTGCCTGGGAAGGGAAGAGCGAGGATGGAAATGGAAGAGATCTCAAAGCAATCAACTGGAAATGATTTGTACCCAGAAGGGTCGCTGATGCCAAGAGAATAAAGCCAGACACAAAAGACCACATATCGGAGGATTCCATTTATGTAAGATATCCAGAACAGACAAATCCATAGAGGTAGATAGAAAACAGATTAGTAGTTGCCAGGGGTTGGGAAGCAGGGAGGAAGGATGGGGATGCAGTCATGGGTCCTTAATGGACACAGATTTCCTTTTCAGGTGATAAAGATGCTCTGGAACCAGATGGTGGTGAAGGTTGCACAATACTGTGAACGTACTAAATGTCACTGATAGTAATTTTTATGTTAGGTGTATTTTACCAAGGTAAAAAAATATATATATACACACACACACACACACACACACACACACACACACACACTTAAAAGAATCATCTTACTGGTTGGTTAATCTCAAAACTATTATAATTTGGCTATATACCTTTTGAGTGGTCATCCAGATTTTACCAGAATATCTTCTCTGAGAAGAACATTGTCATCTCAAAAGTAAGCTTATTTCATTTTAGGAAGCCTTGATTGTTAGAAAGTTCACTATTAAAGTGACTTAAAAATCTACGAGAGCGAGGGTGAGAGAGAGAGAGAGAGAGAGAGGTTGCCCAGTGATTAGGATGGAAGGGTATCAGGTACCTCAGACAGTTCCCCCATTTATATTTATATCTGTGCCTTGAGAGACTGCAGTTGCATTTCTGGGCAAAGGGCAACGGTCTTGCAAAGACAGCTGAGTGAAAGTGTGCTCCAATCTAGAGCGGAGTTGCTACATTTCAGGATGCAGAAGTTCTGTCTGGGATTATTCCAGACCTTGGACTGTAGATTATTCAAAATCTAACTTTATGCAGCACTGCACCTGACAGACAGGAAGCTAGGAAAAATTTCAGAATTTTCTGTTGGAAGAAATATACTCCCATGCTTGTTTTAAGATGAGAAAATATGTTCCCACCTGAAAAAAATGCATGGGAAAAACCACATTACCAGAAATGTTACGGGTTTTATAAGCAGATCTACAATACAAAGTCTTTAAATGATGAAACCCCCAAGGACTTTGATTTGACTTATTTTATTTTATTTTATTTTTTTGCGGTATGCGGGCCTCTCACTGTTGTGGCCTCTCCCGTTGCGGAGCACAGGCTCCAGACGCGCAGGCTCAGCAGCCCTGGCTCACGGGCCCAGCCGCTCCGTGGCATGTGGGATCTTCCCGGACCGGGGCATGAACCCGTGTCCCCTGCATCGGCAGGTGAACTCTCAACCACTGCGCCACCAGGGAAGCCCCCAGCTCCCTTTTGTGCTTCTCACAGCTCCTCTGAAGTGCCCTCCCTTCTACCGGGTGCCAAAGAGCTTTGTGGCAGAACAAAGGAAGATGTGACTTTTGTCCCTGGGAACTAGCGCTGTTTTTTATTTTGAAAGCCCTGCTTTTAGATGGTTCCCAGCATACGAACATTTGAACAATGTCTTATCTTTTATCATCATTGCAGCGGAAAAATACTAGCCTGAGGCTGTGGGCTGCTTAAAGCTGTCAGAGCCTGCCCACCTTTCGTATTTCGTGATGACATGATGACATTAGAAGCTTTCTGCCACCCATACTCAGATCTGACTCAACATGGGAAGAATCCAGAAATACCAGAGCAATTCAGGAAAAACGGAAGAGCAGCAAGGGAGAAGCCAAGAGGAGAGGAAGCTTTGTTTTAGACCCGGATTGAAGGAGACGGAACCAGGTTAAGACACAAAGGATGTGAAAAACATTTATCTTCCCCAGAAAGTGGTGAAAGCTGGGGAACACAGGACCCACGCAAAGCTCCTATTCACGGAAGCTTCGAGGCCTACGATTTCCTCTAATTGTGGGAGGGGCGGGTGGTTTGAGATGAAGGAGAGGCCCAGAACACAGTGTGATGGTGACAACTTTGCCTCTCCCTCCCTTCCTGTGGATTGATTAGGCAGGCGGGCAAATCGGTGTGCGAAGAATAGGTCTGCTGGATAACAGCTGCGTCAGTGACACGTTATGCAGTTTTGCAGGCACAAACTGATCTGCAGTCGCAGAGAAATGAAATTATATGAGGCCAAGGGCTCTGCGGTACCAGCTTCAGGGCTAAGCGTTGGCCTGGCCACTCTCTGCTCCCGGAAGGGTTTTATTTGCAGTCTGTCTCACAGCCTGCAGTTCCCTGCTGTGCCCTCCCTTAGCACGGAGGTGGTGTTTACTCACTCAGGTGAAGAGGACGTTTTAATTCTCCATCTTCTCCTCCAGCGTGCAGTATTGATTTTCTGCTGGAAGGAAGGAAGAAAGACCTTTCTTCAAAGTACCTTTGGAGGCAGAGTTGGAGAAAGGACCCATATTCAGGGAACGTGGAATCTCTTTCTCAGTTGCAGGTTGTGTTTGTGCAGTTTACTAGTCATAACAAGTTCATGTTTCACTGTTAGTTGTTCAAGAAAAATCCAACAGATTGAAGCTGCTTCATCACTTGATTAGTCTGAACAAGTTCGGATAATTAGCTTGGCTAATTAATTCTTATGTCTAGTGTGCAGTTTGAGTTGACATATTCTGAAGGTCAGTGCCAGTTCAAAAATGTAGAAATAATTACTCCATAAAACTGGGCATGAGGCATAGTTCCATGGAATTTCACCTTGAATATGCAAATGCTCTCCCTTTTGAAATGTGATTTACAAAAATGAGGAGTATTTGAAAATTCTCCCATCTGGAAATGCTTTTTTTTTTTTCAGGAGTTTATGGAAACCCTGATCCTGCCTTGCAGGCATAAAATGCTTTCCAGTAACATCTAATAAAGGAAAAAAATTAACAGAGCTATCTCTTGCTCTAAAAACTCAGGTATATAGTTTGCTGAATTTGTCGTCTTGATAAAGCAGAGAATTAGTTTTTTATTACTTTGAAATTAAGTGCTCACGTTCAATGCCTCCCCATCGCTTCCCAAATTAAGTACAGATTCCCCAGCCTGGTTTTCAAAAGGCCTGAACCACATACCCAACCTCTACAGGCCAAATGGGAGATTGCAACGTACTTTTATTAAATATAAATACCACAAAATACTGTACTTAGGTGTCGGGGAAATTCCGGAGGCCATAAGTGAGAGGAAAAGACAGGAGATCAAAGGAAAACAGATTTATCGATTCATTGATTCCTTCAAGGTCTATTTCCTGAGAAGTAACCTAAGGAGATGCATGGTGAATGGCACTCAAATGAATCATCAAATGAAAAAAATGTCATTAATAAGCTAGTGGCAGCTGGAGGTGGAAATACTAATTTACTCTGCAGCATGCCTTCTTTGTTTTGGAAAAGACCAACTTTGGTGGTGTCACGTAGTTATTAAGATGTTGGGCAGAGAATTCCCTGGCGGTCCAGTGGTAAAGACACCATGCTTTCACTGCCGAGGGCCCGGGTTCGATCCCTGCTGAGGGAAATAAGATCCCACGAGCTGTGCAGTGGGGGCCAAAAAAAAAAAAAAAAAGATGTAGGTCAAATGTGGATTGGGACCAAGGAGGGTTCTTGGAGGAAGGGAACAAATCCCTCGGCGTTGAAGTTTAATGTTCTGTGTCTGATGGGTTGAAGTGACCATGATTGAGGACAGCTGTTTATAAATAAAGATCTCAAGAGGAAACTCACTTTAAGGAGGAAAGCAGTCTAGAGTGGTGGCCAAGGCAGCGCATCATTAGAAAAAGACACAGGGCATCAGGGCATGGCTGATGCTAGAACACCTCTTGGCCAAGGAGCGTGTGTGTGTGTGTGTGTGTGTGTGTGTGTGTGTGTGTGTGTGTGTGTGTAAACGTAAAGAGCTGAGTCAACAACAGATTATGGCTTTGGAAGGCCAGGCCAATCACATAGTTCTGTGAGCACTGCTGTATGTGGGCCTGGAGGAGAGATGCTCCTCCAGACGTTCCCTCACCTGAGGAAATACCGTCACAGCAGCAAGTTCCTGTGGCCTGAGCATGACCAGGGGTGGACGGGGCTGCTCGGGGCTGCCAGAGTGCCTGGTAGAGGACAATTTTTTGGGCAGAGACTCCATGTTGCACAGCATGGGGCTTTTCAAAATATAGGCACGATTTTCCAGCTTATTGGAGTTCCTGACTTATCTTGTAGCTGGGGGGGTTGGGAGGAGACTATCTATTGAGGAAGGCATGCATTATTGAGATAAATGGAAACAGGGATCTGAGGTGGTTGGTTTCAAAACAAAATTAAATGTGATCTAATCTTTCTTGTGCCCCCAAATGGGCAAATCAGTCAGGGCTCTTCACACAAACTCTATCTATCTATCTATCTAACTATCTATCTATCTATCTAGCTATCTATCTATCTATCTATCTACCTACCTATCATCTATCTATCTATGTATCAATCTATCTTCTATCTATCTTCTATCTATCTATCTATCTATCATCTATCTTCTATCTATCTATCTATCTATCTATCTATCATCTATCTATCTATCTATCTATCTTATCTATCTGGTCTATCTGTAGGAAATTATACCAATAGGAAGGGAGAGAGACAGAGAAAGAGGGAGAATTTATCTTCTGGAATTGGTTCATGGGATTATGGGGGCTGCCAAGCCCCAAATCTGCAGGACTGGCAGGAAGTCTGGAAATTTAGGTGAAAGTTGTTGTTGTAATTTTGAGTCCAGATCTGTAGGGCAGGCCAACAATCTAGAAACTCAGGCAGGACTTCTATGTGACAATCTTTTAGGCAGAATTCCTTCTTCCTTGGGAATCCTCAGTTTTTGCTCTTAAGACCTTTAAATGGTTGGATGAGGCCTACTCACATTAGGGAGGATAATCTACTTTACATAAAATCAGCTAATTGTAAACATTAGTATATCTACAAAACATCTTCACAGTAATATCTAGACTAGTATTTGACCAAACAACAGGGCATCTGTAGTCTAACCAAGTTGAACTATATAATTAACCGTCACACTGGGGAAACAGGACAGGCCGGCCATTTACCAAAGAAATTTCCAACTTGGTAATGGAATAGTAAATGTATCGCAAAACGAAGTATGCAAAGTAGTATGTGGTATGTGTCATAAAAGGGATGCAAACTAAGTGATATAGGGGTTCTGAGGAGTGGCAGTTAGCAGAAACCTGGGGGTGACCAGACAAGGACATTTTGGATAGAAGCAAAGGCCAGAACAGTTTCAGAGGAAAGTCTCAGAGGAAAGCATTGAATTGACATAGCAGAGCATAGCATGAGACATGTAGGAAAGCACTAGAAGACTGCAACAGACCGGACACTGAGACTTAAATGGAAAGAGAGGGGCGCTGGTGGGAGTTTCTGAACACGGGAGTGCTTTTGTATACAGTTACAGGGGGTTAAGTGTGTCATGGAAGGTTTGATTTTTTTAATATGGTAGAAATGTGATTAGAATTGTGCTCCAGGAAGACTACTATAATAAAGGTTTTCTGGATAAATGTGACAGAAAGTGATTCAGGATAAACAGTTGGGAGGCTCATAGCTATTATGCAGTGAAGGATGGAAATGAGGGTTGAAGCTGTAGTAGAATTAAGGGGTCGTGTTTTAAAGATATTACAGAAGTCAATCTATAGGACATGCCAGTTAATTGAGGGTAAAGCAAACAGGAATGGGAAGAGTAAAGCCAGATATTAATACTTCCAGACAATATGAATGAAAAAGTAAGGGTAATACTGAAAGGACTAGAGAATTCAGGAAGAGAAACTGGTATGGAAGACAAGGTAATGATTTCATCTTTAGACATCTTGAGTTTGACATGCTGGAGGGACAATCTGGTGAAATGCTTTAGGACCCAGTTATAAACATGGTCTGGAACTCAGGAAGGAGGTCAGGATTAGAAATATATGTTTGTTTCTAACGATTGTCTAGGTTAAGGTATGTCTGTGATACTCCCATGCTGGAGTCTTTGCCCTTCCAGGCAAATATCATTTCGTATTTACAAGGACAATACCATAGAGTGGTGACAAGTTTTTCTTTTGGCTTCAGCGGGTCCTACCCAGTTATTTACAGACTCTGTAAACATTGGGGGTGTTACTGAGCCTCCTTCTGCCTTGGTTTCTTTATCTGTAAGTTGGGAACCATAACATCAGATGGTTGTGTTTGCTAAGTTAATACGCATGAAACACCTGGCTGGGCTACCGTTACACTCCTGGGACTCTTAACAGAGGTGGCTTTCCTCCTGTGGCTCAGATCCTCAGCTGTGGATTCCAGGACATCGTCCCTCTCCTGCCCACCCCAAATCTCACGTGAAACTCTTTTTCCTCTGCCAGTATGAGGTGCATTCACCTGGAGTGGTGAGCAAGTGCAATCCTTACCTGTCTGTCTATGGGGATTCCTCTTTATTCTCCTCTATACCTTGAGAGATGATGTGAAGGTTGGGTTGTACCCTTAGCCTGAGGATGTGTGTCTCTAGTTTAGGTCTACTTATATAGACAGAAAAGAAGTTATCTTTATCTGTTCCCCGGAAGAAGAAAAATCAATCCTTAATCGGGCAAATGTACTTGTGTAGAGATGATGGGTGAAGCTGCAGAAGTGGATGGCATTGCCACTGGAGTGGGTGTAGAAAGAGAAGAGCCTCTAGAACAGAACCTTGGTGGATATGATCATTTTTGAGTCTTCTTTGAGAAGAAAAACTTGCTATAGTTATCACTAATAAGACAACCATAATTAATAGCAAGAGCCTTATTTCTTTTGTTCACCACTGTATCCCCAGCATTTATTCATTCAACAAATACTTATTGATATCTATGAAATATAAACCACTATAATAGGCACTGTGCACGTAGCAGTGAACAAATTAGGCAAACAATTTTGGCTTTCACGGAGCTTAGACTGTAGTAGGCACTTTAAAAAATACTTGTTAAATGAATGAATAAATATTTGAACAAGAAGCATGTCTGCAGAAAGGGGGCCTCTAGTATGTGCAAGCACTGCATTTGGTAGGCACTGGGAAGTCTGTAAAGGAATAAAGATAGGAGGTGATTCTTGGAGGATGGACAGGATTTAGAGGAATGGAAAGAAGGGCGAATGTTCGGAAGACGGATGCAGGGAAAGTGCAGAGATGGGTATTTGCATAATGTCTTTAATGAGTAAGAAGACAGTGGCTGGCAAGTTTGGGGGAGCATTCAGCTCCCCACAGGAGTGGAGAGGCAGAGAGTAGAGATAATGAGGTCAAAGAACTTGACCTCAAGGTCAAGAACTTGTTGCAAAATAAAGAACATGAGGTTCCTATTTTGAGCTGGAGCCTTCAACCATCATCTCCAAGTCAACAAATTTGACCATTACAGCATTTGCTGGTCAGTAAGAAGAGGAAACTAACATCTGTTAAGCTTCTACCAAGTGCCAAACATTAGATCAGAAGCTATGCGTATATGGGACTTAAATGAATTTATCTCCACAACATTCATGTGCACAACCATCCTATTTCTTTTCTTATTAAATCAGGTTATACCTGGATTGGCTCAGACCAGCCAGGGTTGGCGAGAAATTGAATTTCCGTTTTTGCTGGAGAGGAATAGGCTTCGGCTCCCTTGTGGGGCGGGGCAGGGGAAGCGCCGTAGCCTCAGGATCTGCCCAAGCCAGGAGCCTTAAAAAAGGGTTTCTGGTGTTTGGTCCACTGTTACTAAGATGTTTCTTTTGTGTCTCCTCTCTGCGTCAGGTTAGGGCCTGGACCATTGCTCCTGCCTCCCAGCCTTGAGGGGCTTGATGTCAAGTCCCCACTCATCCACTGGGGACCTCTGACAGGGCCTCTGCCATTGCTAGGAGCAGCTTTCTGGCTCTCCTCCCGGCCCCAGTCTTCTCAGTACCTGGAGTGGGACACTCGCTTCCTCATCAAAGCACCTGCTCCCCCGTCTCTCGTCCATAACTGCCCTCCAGGCATCCGCTCCTCCCATACTCTCCTGTGGGGAGGTTGTCTTCAGGGCAGCTCATGCCATCAAAGAAAAAGTTCTTTCCCTCTGTGGCCAAGAAGTCTAAGACACAGGCCTATTCTGCCAGGACATGGGAGGAGGAGGGAAGAGGGGAAAAAAGAAAAAAAAAAATCAGTTCTTCATTTTCTGGCATTTCCTAGAGAAACAAGAATAATACAAAAATTAATATGCCAGGGCTTCCCTGGTGGCACAGTGGTCGAGAGTCCGCCTGCCGATGCAGGGGACACGGGTTCGTGCCCCGGTCCGGGAAGATCCCACATGCCGCGGAGCGGCTGGGCCCGTGAGCCATGGCCGCTGAGCCTGTGCGTCCGGAGCCTGTGCTCCGCAACGGGAGAGGCCACAGCAGTGAGAGGCCCGTGTACCGCAAAAAACAAAAACAAACAAACAAAAATTAATATGCCAGTGTATTATCTTGCCGTGTGCATTATCTCCTCTAATCCTCCAAATCAGAGCATGAGATAGGTACTGTTACTACGATTTTATGGAAGAATTAATTCATTCAATAAGTATTTATTCTCTCTGCCTTACAGTGTCCCAGGCTCTGGAGAACAACAACAACAACAAAAAACCCAGCAACAAGAAAAAACAGTGAATAAGACAGAAAAAATTCCAGATGAAGACACGAAGTCCCTGAAAGTAAATACTGTGCTTGAGATCACATAATCCATAAGTGGAAAAGCTACCATGAGCCCAGGGCTATTTCTCCAGAGTCCACACCATTTTATGCTGCTTTTGCAATATGAGCTATTCTGCAGAAAACTGCTTGGGCTTTTGACAGACTTCTTGGGAGAATAAAATGTGACATCACAAGCAGTGATAATAATAGTACTTATCATGTAGTGATTGCCTACCGTGTAGCAGGCAATGGAAGAGATTGCCGGCAGTATCTCATTTAATCCTCACAAGAAGCCCACATTCTCACTTTTCATGGTTCAAGGAAACTGAAAATTAACAGCACGTTTCTTGCCAAGATCACTGGGCCAGCATGTGAGCGAGCAGAACTTCAATCTAAACATCACTATTCCAATCTGGGGCGCTAAAGAGTATTGTCCCTCATCCTGATTGCCTGGGGGTCTTGTTAAGTTGAAACTCCTCTTTTCTCCCATCTTGGTTCTGCCTCCGGCTGGGAAACCTGTGCTGGGTCGGGTGTGGATAGTCAGTTTCTCATTCTTGTTCCTCAGTTACGAACATCTACTGTTTTGGGTTTCTGCAGGTTTGGTTATAGAGGTCAGAGAGGACAGGAAAGGCTCAGGGAAAGTCTTATGACTTGATCTGTTTTGTGGACAGTGAATGTCCAGCATTAATTCTTTATCCCAACGGTCCCTGCAGCCGTTTCTTGTGGGTCCCCCACTCTGGACTAGGCTTCCGGAGGCCCCTTTGGGTAGCCCAGACTCTATTTAGACTTCTCAGATATAATTGAGGGGCTGGTCCCTGCAGCCTTTAAACTCCGAAGAATACACGTTTCACTCTCTAAGTGGTTCTTATGAAGCCCCACATTATCTGGCTTAATGTGGCAAAGTGCAGGATCACCTCCATGTCTTCTGCCCTGGATGGGTGACCCAGAGGGAAGGGAAGAAACCTGACCCAAAGTCGTCCTCACTGACTGCCTCTGCAAAGGCTCAGTGAATTTCTTAGTGTCTTTTACACAGCCTGAATCTGGAGGGTGGGCTAAGGTGGCAGGAGTATCCCAGTGGGACCTGCACAGATTGTGAGACTATTTGGAACCTCTGCTGAAAACACAAAAAAAGTGTCATTTCATATCCAGTTTGCATTGGTCCCAGAAGCTGCTTAAGGATGCATAAAATCATAGGCTTTGGAATCAAATTGCCCAGGTCTGCATCTTTATTCTTTTCCTTACTAGCTATATGAAGTGAGGCAATTACTAACCTCTATGTATTTCTATTTTCTCTGCATATCCATCTATAAGACAGGGATTCTAGCTACCAACCTCATAAGGTTGTTGGAAGAATATAGGAGGCAAATACGTGTTAACTGAAGCACAGCGCCAGCCACGTGGCTAACGTCCCCAAACTGAGCTGTTATTATTCTCACCACGTTGTCCTGTACATCAATTTCTGAGACAGATTGAAGGTAAACACTTTTGAGTGTAGAGCACAGGCTTTTGTAAAACCAAAACTCAAGAGGCAGATATAAGAGATAAAATACATATGACTTCTTTTAGAACTATGGCTTAATTGGATTTAGGGCTGCCATGATTTCTTTTCGCTTTCCAGAAAGGGAGTTTGCTGCCTAGTTTGGGCTGCTGTACTTCTTCCAGTGTGGTTGTTACTGTTTTCAAGTTGATCAGAAGCAATGTGCCGTGATAATTAAGACAGAAGACACCGGGGCAGTCAGACTTGGCCTCTGATCTCTGCTCTGACACTTAATAGCTACTATGACTTTTTGCAAGTTACTTAATTTCCTCATCTGAAAAATGAAAACAATACTTGTGCTTACTTCATAAAGTTGTTGTGAGGATGAAATAAGATAATGTAGGTAAAGAGCCTGGCACAAAGGTGGGCTCAAAAAATGGTAGCCATGGTATGGTAGATGGTGCTAGAGTTTGGTTTTTGATCATGGATTAGAAGCAAAATGTCTTTTGACTTTTGTTGTCAACAGATCTAAATTGTTAGAACTAATCTCCCCAAAGTAGGTTGGATCTGCTACAGAAAAATTCGAACATATTAGACAATGAACACACAATCTCAGAAGCTGACATCATGATTGGTGCTGCTGGAGAAGGGTCTGGTTGACTTATTGAGAAAGGCTCAGGTTTCATCTAAATCCCTAAAAATAGTGCTAGAAACAGGACGGACCATGGGGGTCCAAGACCCCTCACTGGGAGGTGGAGAGCTCTCTGCTTTCCTCTCGGACTTTGCCAAATGTTTCTTCCACCTTCTCTTCAAAGTATGAGCCTGTTGGTCTCAAAGTCATCCCAGAAGGCCCTTCCCTCAGTCCAAATCCTTGGAATTTATCTGACCATTGGCTTAATCCAGCTCGGGTTAGGATAGGCATTTTGTGTCTATCCTTAGCTGTGCTCAGTTCTTTTTACCATATCTTCCTCTTCAGAATATAATGGAACGGCTTTGGGGACAGATGTAATGAGCCAGGCTCTGACTCTCTCTGCTCCACTCTGTTCTGAAGAGGTTCTGCCTAGGCTGCTTTCCTCAGAGAACGCCATCTAGGATAGGTGTCATCAAGGCTTGTTAAATCCCAATATGCACTAATCTTATCTACTTTCTAGCAATATTTTCTTCCATCCTCACCCTGTAGTTTCTAATCTGGGCTGGTCATGCCTGAGTGGTTTACCCAGAGGACACAACAATCAAATTGTTTCCTAACGCAAGTTCGTGTGCCCAGTGCACAACGAGGCCGTAGAAACCAAAATGTCGAAGTTTGGAGCAGAGAAAAGTTTATTGCAGGCCCAAGCAAGGAGATCGGGTGGTTCTTGCCCCCCCCTCCCCCCGCCACCAGACCCTGGCAGTGGTTTTTATTTATTTATTTTTTAAATATTTAGTTAGTTAGTTGAGGCACGCGGGATCTTTCGTTGTGGCACATGGGCTCTTTGTTGCAGTGCGCAGGCTTCTTTCTACTTGTGGCATGCAAGCTCTAGAGCACATGGGCTCATCAGTTGTGGCGAGAGGGCTCTCTAGTTGTGGTGTGCAGGCTCAGTAGTTGCAGCATCCGGGCAGTTGCCCTGCGGCATGTAGGATCTCAAGTCCCTGACCAGGGATCGAACTGGTGTCCCCTGCATTGCAGGATGGATTCTTAACCACTGGACCACCAGGGAAGTCCCCTGGTGGTGGGAAAAACTCAGGAAATATGTATGAGATACTATTATCTGAGTACTTCAGAGAGGAGCTAGAGCAGAGGGTATGGGGGAGGGCTCTAACCTGAGAAGGCCCCATAGGGTCCTACTTGGTTACAGTATGGCCCTGCTGATTGGGTCGATTGGGTTCCTGTAGATCTTCCTTCTGGTAGTGCACTTTGAGCTGGTATTCCTTCTTGTTGGTGATCCCTCCCCCAGGCCCCAGGGTCCTGGTTGTCCAAGGACCACACCCCCACCCAGGGCTTCTTGATGCTGCTGCTGCTTGGGGGACTGCCATTCTCTTTTTCACGAGTTATCTTCCTCATGTGCTTATCTTCAGATAAAGATTATTAAAACAATTAGGAGCTCAGAGTTTTATAATTTTTTTAGAGAGAGAAGTAGAGAAAAAGAAAGAGGGAGAGACAGACAGGGACAGAGCAACTTCTCTACGACAAGAGGTCTTCTTGTCACATCAGACTCATCCGTAGAGCTTTTAAACACACATGCCTGGCCCCGTCTCAGATTTTCTTTACCAGATTTTTTTCTGGGCACCCATTTAAGTTTGTTGACTATGCATACTTGTTGATACCAGTCTTTCCACTTGTGTCGTTTCCCTCTCTGGATCCTCTGAGAGGTATGAAAGAGGCAGTGAGGTGGACTCAGCCACAGATGAAAGTTAGACAGGAGAGTGGATGAAGAAAGGACAAATGAGCAAGGATATTGAGTGTGTGGACAAGGGGGTGATTGAAAGACATAGAATTAATAAAGATGGGAGAGTTATTGAAGATCCTGGTGAGGTCTCAGAACGGGTATAGTGAAGCTGGTTGTGCAGGTCACTGGAAGGAGAGGAGGATGTTATCAGAGTGTGACATTTTTCCGAATTAGGGTTTCAGAGGGGAAAAATGCAAAGACAGGACAATCACTTAGGTATGCAATAATCAATATAAATGAGCCTCTGGTAATCTGAAAATGGAATGATTTCTCAATCACCCCAGGCTTTAATTCAGTCCTTACTTTCCCTCTTGGTTGCATTACAGTCTCTACTTAACCTCTGGTTCCCTTATTTTGGTGTCTCCAGTTTATAGCTTTTCCCATGTCCCTTCAACTATTGACAGAACTTGGACTCTCTGGCTTTGAACCTCGAAGATAGATTTCTATCCTTCTATTGGTATTTCCTACTGCTGGCTGCTCCAGGGAACCACCTAAATGAATCTCTGGCCCTTACACTACGTATCAACACTGATTCCTTACCTGGGTCTACCTTGGCCTTTGCAAACAGTATTGGGTACCAGGTTTCTTGCCTCAGTCCAGTGCTTTTCTTCCCACACACACACTGCCATGCTCCCCTACATACTTGAGAGCCTGGCTTTCTGTTTGTGACCAAGGACCCAGTTTCACCCTCTGGTCATGCACCCTTTAGAGCTCTCTCTTTGGGTTCCACTGACTCTCCCAGATCTTGCCATGAGTAGTGATGTGACAGCACTATGGGGGTGACCTGTCTGTTGCTGCTTTTTCTTATCTTTTCTCTAGTTAAATAGCCCTATTTGAGCTCAGCTCTTGAAATATTTCTGAGAATTTTCTCTTGCTTAACTTGTTTGAGATCAGTCAACTCAACTGATGTTCCTCATTCTTAAAGTGATCAGTAAATGACTCAGGAAGCCACAGAAAAGACATTTAGTGTGGAGGCAGAAGATACATCCTCATGTGATACTGGTGCTGATTTGGGTAATTTTGCAGTGACTTGAGTCAGAATGAGAGTGTGCTGTGCTTTAGAACATGAACAAGGTGACAAGAAATAAGGTTAGCTGGGGCTTCCCTGGTGGCGCAGTGGTTGGGAGTCCACCTGCCGATGCAGGGGACGCGGGTTCGTGCCCCAGTCTGGGAAGATCCCACATGCCGCGGAGCGCCTGGGCCCGTGAGCCATGGCCGCTGAGCCTGCGCATCCGGAGCCTGTGCTCCGCAACGGGAGAGGCCACAACAGTGAGAGGCCCGCGTACCGCAAAAAAAAAAAAAAAAAAAAAAAAAAGAAATAAGGTTAGCTGCTTTCAGGAGTCACTGGCACTCAGTCTATATTTGGAATCCAGGAACTTTTAGTGAAAAATGGTATTTCTTACCAGGCTCCATGCAACCTTACACTTAACCAACCCTGTCATTAGACGTTAGTAAAAAGACAAAGATTTCTACCACAAACACATCTTCCCGGAGATCTAGGGTAATGGTAACAAGAAGGCAACAACAAGGGATACACTTTGTTAAACTTCTGTTGTTTTATTGTTTAATTTACTTTAGACCTATGTGAGATGCTACTAACTAAGGCACTTGTAAATAACTAGAGTGGTAGAAAGAACACAATCTTGAATGAGGCAGATTTGATTTTGAATTAGAGCCCGCCCCTATGCACTATGTCATCGGGACAAGTTCTTACTGTCTCTGAGCCTCTGTCTCCTCACTGGTAAAGTGGAGGTATAGTGCCTGCCTTCCCCAGCTGGCAAAGTGCCTACCACATAGGAGATACTCGTGGACACTAGGGATTGGCTATTCAACATCCACTCCAAACGCCCTACACGGTACCCCCTCATTTCAGAGGCCGGACAGCTGAAAAGGAAATGTCTCAGACTCTCTTGCAGCTAAAGTTCTGGATTTGATTTCAGTTCTGTCAACTACATGCACCCAAACAAGACTTGAATATGAATCAGGGTTAAGGAGAGAGAGAGAGATTGCAGGAGGTAAAGCGTCCGTTTTGCTGACACAGACTGTGACAGAGGCAAGGTGCGAAGGAGTGGCTTTCAGCAGCAACAGTGTCCACTTTCCTTATTATGGGGATTCTGGGGGCTGGGAGTTGTTCCTGGAAGTTTAGTCTAGAGTTTGCTCCCCTAGCCCTTCCAGTAATTGCGGAAGCCCCCGAATACCTGATATAAATCTCTTTACGCTGAAATTGGTAATAGCAGTTTCTGCTACCTAAAACTGTAACTGA
Source organism: Globicephala melas (assembly GCF_963455315.2). Taxonomy (NCBI): domain Eukaryota; kingdom Metazoa; phylum Chordata; class Mammalia; order Artiodactyla; family Delphinidae; genus Globicephala; species Globicephala melas. The sequence continues at coordinate 47,728,890 of NC_083330.1, forward strand.
AACAAAACTGAGTGAATGGTAGCCAAACAGCAGCTAGGCCCCCTCCTTACAATGACATATACACTGAGCTATATGTAGGTTCTATATAGGTTGTAGGAAATGCAACAAGGAATGGGGCACAGTCCCCCTTCCTAGGGAGCTTATTGTTTTGTGGAAGAGACACACTTGCAAGTGAATACACTTTAAGATGATCTAAGCACCATGTTATCACCAAACTGCTTTGAGAACCGAAGGATGGGGTAAATAGCAGTGGCTTGATGGGCTGGATCAGAGGGATAGCATTTTATAGCATTGGGAATAAATGCTATAACAAAAATGGGCAGAAGACCTAAATAGACATTTCTCCAAAGAAGACACACAGACTGCCAACAAACACATGAAAGAATGCTCAACATCACTAATCATTAGAGAAACGCAAATCAAAACTACAATGAGATATCATCTCACACCAGTCAGGATGGCCATCATCAAAAAATCTACAAACAATAAATGCTGGAGAGGGTATGGAGAGAAGGGAACACTTGCACTGCTGGTGGGAATGTGAATTGGTACAGCCACTATGGAGAACCGTATGGAGGTTCCTTACAAAACTAAAAATAGAACTATCATATGACCCAGCAATCCCACTGCTGGGCATATACCCTGAGAAAACCATAATTCAAAAAGAGTCATGTACCAAAATGTTCATTGCAGCTCTATTTACAATAGCCCAGAGATGGAAACAATCTATGTGTCCATCATCAGATGAATGGATAAAGAAGATGTGACACATATATACAATGGAATATTACTCAGCCATGAAAAGAAACGAAATTGAGCTATTTTTAATGAGGTGGATAGACCTAGAGTCTGTCACACAGAGTGAAGTAAGTCAGAAAGAGAAAGAGAAATACCATATGCTAACACATATATATGGAATTTAAGAAAAAAAAATGTCATGAAGAACCTAGGGGTAAGACGGGAATAAAGACACAGACCTACTAGAGAATGGACTTGAAGATATGGGGAAGGGGAAGGGTAAGCTGTGATAAAGTGAGAGAGTGGCATGGACTACCAAACGTAAAATAGATAGCTAGTGGGAAGCAGCTGCATAGCACAGGGAGATCAGCTCGGTGCTTTGTGACCACCTGGAGGGGTGGGATAGGGAGGGTGGGAGGGAGGGAGACGCAAGAGGGAAGAGATATGGGAACATATGTATATGTATAACTGAATCACTTTGTTATAAAGCAGAAACTAACACACCATTGTAAAGCAATTATACTCCAATAAAGATGTAAAAACAAACAAACAAACAAACAAAAAAAAGATCAATAGGTGGAAAGAAGGGAAGGGGTGAAAGGGGAGAAGAGAGCATTTCCACATGAGGGGCCCAGTATTTGCAAAGGGGCCAAGATGTGTATGTGCTGCTTAGAGAAGCAGGAGAGGTTTGGTGGCTCTTGGGTGAGGCTGGGATGGGGCGGGGTGGGTATAGGATGGGGAGCATTAATGAGTTTGAAGAGTTAGGTTCTGACTAGATTGTGTAGAAATATATGTGCCTAATTAGGGAATTTGAACTTTATCGTCCAGTGCTAGTGAGCCAGCAGGGATTTTGAAGCAAAGTAGTGAAAATAAACAATTTTTCTCTTTATGAGGAAAATTCTGGCATCAGAGTGGAGAATAAACTGCAGGATGAAGATGCTCAAAGGCAAACAGGAGGCTGTTTAAAAAAAAAAAAGGTGAGAGAATGAGAGTGGCAGTAGTGATGGGAGGAGGGGCAGAATCTAGAATAGGTTTCTGAAATAAAAATGTACAGAATGAAGAGCAATTAGATTGGAAGGAGAGAAAGTAGAAGGGCATGAAGTATGTAGTCAGAATACAGGGTTCAGTGGAGTAAGAACGTTGTTCATGGAAATATCCACGGTACCTAGAATAATGTCTAGCACTCAGTAGATGGTCAATAAATAGTTATTAGGTGAATGGGGTGAGCTACAGCGTCATGAACTGGATGAGGAGATTATTTTTGGCTGCCTGTGGAGCACCCAGGTAGAAATGTTCACTGTGCCAATCTGGTGCTTAGAGGGAAGATCAAGCCTGAGGTTATAAACAGAAGTCTTAGAGAAGTTGGGCTTAGATGAGATGTTCCAGGGAGACTATGTCAAGTGCGGAGAGGGCTAATGGTGGACTTCCGGGATAATGGTGGACTTCCGGGTTAATGGTGGACTTCCGGGATGCACCAGACCTTAAAAAGTTGGCAGAGTGGGACTTCCCGTGAAGAAGCTTGAGATGCAGTGACAACTACCAATCAGATCCAGACATGCTGGAAAGGTAGGTTAGGAGACATGTGTTGGTACATGGTGTTAACTCCGTGCTGAGATCGAATTGGATAAAATCCTAAAACAGCCCATTGGGTTTCTAAATTAGGTCTTCAATCTTTTTTGCTAGTCCCACTTGAATAGAGTTGTAGCGACAGGGGTCATATTGTTAATCGGTTTGGTACTGAATGGAAGGTGAAAGATTAAAGGGGATACGTGTTGATTTCCATGTCAAGAAGTACAAGGGCAAGGAGAAGCAGAGGGAGAGAGTAGTAACCGGAAGAGAAGCAAGACTCTCCTCTGTAGAAGTGGCAGAAACCCACCCAAACCTGCTTAAGATGTGGAGAAAGAAAGTCGCTTCCCACAGCAGTAAACAAAGGATGTTGCAGACATCAGCCACCAGCCACTGCAGCCCCCCTACCTGTGCACCCTGAGGGAATTCAGAATGGAGAATAGCAGAATGCTAGCCCTAGATAGTTAAGGTGCCTATCAAAGGAATAATTTCAATCAGCCCAGACCCTTGCATCTTCCCACACATAGAAAAGTGCTAAATTTATTAACTTGAGATGTCTGGTTTTCTTTAATTAGCAGTCATTTTTTGATGGTCTTTGTTGCAAAAACTCCTATATATCCTGGCTTCTCCCCTACCTCTTCCGAATAGTCCCTCAGAGCTATCTGAAAGGCTGCCTCTCAGGCTTAAGTCCTCAGCAAGTACGTGGAATAAAGCATAATTCTCAACTTTTAGGTTGTGCTTTTTTTTTTTTTTTTCCAGTGGACAATGGGTGTAAAAAGTTTGGGGAGGGTTACTGGCTTATGTAACCAAAACATGGGTAGGGCAGGGATGCAGCTGGCCTAAGACTGGTTGCACGGGAACTCTGACGGAGCCATCTCAGCTCAGCTTTCCTCTGTGTGCCAGTTTTATTCTCTTAGCAAACTTCTCTTTGAGGACTAAGCTACAGGCAAATTCAGCTTCCCACTCCGATAGTTTTACCACGAAAGAGGAAAAAACCTTTTCCCTTGCAGCTTTAGTTTGAAAAATTTAGGGAAAATTTAGGGAAGCCTTTTGGTTGGTCTTATGCGAGTCATGTGACTCACTGCCTTCTGGACCAGTCACTGCGGTCAGGGACTTGTTCATTGGCCCTAGGATCACCGTATAATAATCACTGGGACTAGGTTGATGTGCTCCTGTAGGAAGATGGCAGTTCCCATGTTGCAGTGAGGAAGGGTCAGGATGGGGAGAAATTTCTCCCCAAAAAAGCAGGGCAGGTCAAACAGGATGACTGAGGGGGTAGCTGTGACCCGGACATTTACCCCAAATGTTCTCTACTGTGAGAAATGGCAAACAGAATGCAGTAGATTGAGCGGTGCCTAGGAGAGGGGGGAAGCTAGGACAGTAAATGCACATTTCTCGGGCTTCCCTGGGGGCACAGTGGTTGAGAGTCCGCCTGCCGAGGCAGGGGACACGGGTTCGTGCCCTGGTCTGGGAAGATCCCACATGCCGCAGAGCGGCTGGGCCCGTGAGCCATGGCCGCTGAGCCTGCGCGTCCGGAGCCTGTGCTCTGCAACGGGAGAGGCCACAACAGTGAGAGGCCCGCGTACCGCAAAAAAAAAAAAAGCACATTTCTGTTTCAAGAAGACTGGGGTTTATTTATATGGAGAGTGGCCTCGGGGTGGGGGGGGGTGATTTATCTCTCCCTCAGAGTCTGAATATCCTCACAAAACATCCCCCAAAACATACAATACAGGTAAAAAATTACGATTGCTAGGCAAATTTGGTCTGAAGGCCAATCTCCTAGCTCCTGCATTTGCTGATGAAGGGGAGAAGCCTAGTGGAGAGGATGAGATTAAGGAGACAGGAAATAGAGGAAGGGGCTTGCTAATGGAAGTTCTAGAAGCTGGAAGAGAGTATGTTTGGTTTTGAAGAGGAGAGTCATTTTGCCTCTAAGAAAGAATCAAAGGAGGAACGTGGAAATATATAGATATTGATATCTATTGCTAAGGGGTTGCAAATATGTTTAGAGTGGAAGGGATGGAGGAGAAAATACTTCACGTGGCCTTCAGCTGTGTTGTGAAGCGAAAGGCACAACCTGGCTTAAATGAAAGGGACTGTATGCATGGAGTCAGAGATTTGAAGAGAGTGGTTGAAAATACTGAACTTCCATGGTGGCGAGTGTGAATAGGAGCAGCCCATGGATAGAGGAAAGGATTTTTGAGCAGCTTTATGGAGCCTTGATGATAAACCTGATGATAATCAACTCAACCACAGGTGAGGGAACTAAGACAAAGAGAGGGAGAGAACTTGCTCAAGCTCATGCATTTGGAAAGCAGCAGAGATGGCATTTAGCTCCAGGCCTGTCTGACCTCAGAGTCGGAGCTCTCACCTCTACAGAACACTCTTCTTTGTGGCTGCTTTTCTCATTACATGCCCAGGTGGGCTGTCCACAGGCAAGGGATGTAGAAAGCTCAGGGCCCAAGTTTTATAGCTTCTCTTGGGTTGGGTCATGCAAAGAGCATTTGCATCCCAGCACTGACCTTCTTAGCATCGTGGCTTTGGGTAAGATGCTCAGCTTTTAGGAGCAATGAGATGATAAGCTGCAGAAATGAACCAACTGGTTAGAGTCAGATGGAATATTTCAAGGGGCATGGGATTTAGAGGTAGAGAATTTGAAATGGATCTGCCACCTTTCAGCTAGTTTAGGGAAAGTTATTTAAACTCTGTACACACCTTTTTTTTTTTTGCTTCTCACTTTTGAATATAGGGCTGGAAATACGCTCTTGGAAGGAATGTGGTAAAAATGAGAGATATGTAAGTAAAGCATTAGAAGAGTGCTCAAATCTTAGTCCTTCCATTATTGCCTTATCATGACAAGGTGGATGGGGTATATTTGTGCTTTCCTATCTTCTCTCCTAGTTGTATAATACATAGACCAGTATTCCCAACTGGGAGCGATTTTGCCCTCCAGTGGACATTCGGTTCCCTCGAAAGCATTTTTGAATATCACAGCTGGAAGGGAACTACTGGAATCTAGTAGATAGAGGTCAAGGATGCTATGAGACATCCTCCAGTGCACAGAACAGTCCCCAAGAACAAAGAATGATCTGGCCATTGTACTGATGTTGAGAAACCCTGCTAAAGAGGACAACACTGATGAAATGAGGCCAGTAGGAAGAAACGGTGAGGCAGAGAGGAAGAAGAGGATATTTTCTTCCTTTAGATACGTGACCCAGGTTCATCAAGTAGAGCTTTAAAAAGCTCTGTCAGTGGAATATAAACAACCAGCTGAGCAAATGGCCTCCGGAATATTGCTGCCTTTTCCTTTTCCTCTTCCAGTTCTGACAAGAGTGGCTTGATTCGGAAAGCTCGCTGCCCCTTCTCCTTGTTGTGAGGGAACACAGCCTGAGGACTCTGTCGTCGGCGTTGCTGGGTGTGGGATCAAGACTTCGACCACCTTTTCTGAACTGAAAATTGGGTTACCTGATGAGTCAAGTAGGAGCGTATCTATGGGGACAAGGTGACAGGACTTGTAAAATTGGGACGACCTGGAGCTTCCAGTTTGTGTCCTTGGAAGAGAGAAGACAGAAAGAACTCTGGACGTGGAGCTGGGAGATCCAGGGAGAAATCTCCACTCCCCTGATTACTGGCTGCCTGATCCTAAGACAACCCTAATCTTCTCTGAGCCTCAGTTTCTTCATTTGTAAAATTAGAGTAATGATTCTTACCTCCGTGGTTGAAGTACACATGAATGCCAGGATGCATTTGAAAGTGCTTTGGAAATTGACTACACTGTCAATTAACATTGTTATTTAGGGTGTTTTAATAAATAGTACTAGTGACATATATGAGGTGTGAATATAAAATAATAACAGTATATTTTCTATATAAAAATGTACATAGGGCTTCCCTGGTGGCACAGTGGTTGGGAGTCCGCCTGCCGATGCAGGGGACACAGGTTCGTGCCCCGGTCCGGGAGGATCCCACATGCCGCGGAGCGGCTGGGCCCGTGAGCCATGGCCGCTGAGCCTGCGCGTCCAGAGCCTGTGCTCCGCAACGGGAGAGGCCACAGCAGTGAGAGGCCCGCGTACCGCAAAAAAAAAAAGTACATAAATGTAACCAGAACTTGGGTACCCAACCAAATATAGACTTCTTAGGAGCAGAATCCTTGGCTGCTTTGTTCACTTCCTGACACGTACGTCAGAGGAAAACCACATGAACAATGTTGGAGTCTTTCTATTTTTTCTTTGCAAACGTAAAGCATATGCAAGGTAGCTGAGCTTTCCAATTAGCTGGCTCTCAGAATAAAGTGAGAAGGTGATACATGTAGGTACAATTATTATATGATTGTCAGCAATTCTGATTAAATACATTTTGAAAACAGAAAAGTTTGTCTTTGATTAAAATAAAATTTGAAAAACAACACCTCCTCCCTAACAGAATGTTCCTAGCTTCTTTTCCCCCTTCTTTTGTAGCTTATCTCAAGATAGAAAACTTTTGGGAAGGCCCTGTAGTTCATTCATGGCTTAGCTCTTACGAGTGAAAGTCTTCAGAAACGTAGAAGTTCTGGGTCACAACTGACTGTGTTGGCTGGCACTTAGGCTAAGTTTTACTATTTTTGCATAGTAGGCATTTAATAAATAATTGTTGAAGGAAGAAAAGGGGAAGACATGAGATCAGGCATGTGAAGTGGTTATCAGAATGCCTGGCTCATAGTAGTCGCTCAATAAAAGACAGATGCTTGGATTTGTAAACAATGAGATGCCCTGAGTAAGAGTATTAAGAGGAATGTGCTGTGGATTCTGAAGAAGACAAGAAGTATTCTAGGGGCTCCTATAAAAGCCTTTGGCCTCTTGGTAAAAGAGACAAGAAACTGCCTTGATTCTCCTTATTTTTATATTGAACCCAGACATGATGCCATTTGTGGCATAAAGTGACAGAGGTGAGGACAAAGGTCATATGTCAATGGTGGCTGAGTAAACGTCCACCTTCATAACAGCTTAATGGAGCTGACGTACCAGCCCTACACTGTTGACCTCCTGACTTGTGGTTGTGTGATTTGGATAAGCCACTAGATGTTGGCTCTGTCATTTTGTGCAGCCAGAAGGAATCCTGACAATCCAGCCACACTAGACTCAACGGGCACATCTGCATGTGTGGATCCCACCACCAATGAGGTGCAGTCTTGAGATGGAAAAGCAAAGACATTCCCCTGTGTCTCCTTTATACTGGCCTTCAATTTTATTCTTTGGTAAGTTTCCAGGTACGTTTTTATTGATATTACACACAGGATTATCATTTCTTGAGCTTCCTTCTAGCTCTCATCTCATATTCCCCATGACTGTTCTTCAGGGTGACAATGATGAAGAGGATAATGTCTATATCCAAGTCCAACTCATCTCAGACGTTTGGGCCTCTCAGAGCCACATAAATTCACTCCTGGAACTGCCCTCTGGGCAGCGAGGAAGTAGGCGGGAATGTCAGCTCTGCCTACAAGTGCAGAGGTGATCTAGTCCAGGGGCCCCTTGGAGGTGCATCAAAGACTTACTGAGGTGGGTGGTCTTGTAGGATCCATCCTTTTATTTCTCTCCTGTCCACTAGGATTTCTCCATTTTGATCTGTATTGCATAACGTACATTAGAAAAAGGGCTCCATGGCTAGACTCCATGGAGTCACAGATCGGTAATAAGAGGAACAGAGAGGTTAATCTAGCACATACTTAAATTTATGGTTACCAAAGTGGATAGCAGTGGGGAGAAATAAATTAGGAGGTTGGGATTAACATATACACACTACTATATATAAAATAGATAAATAACACAGACCTACTGTATAGCACAGGAAACTCTATTCATATCTTGTAATAACTTATAATGGAAAAGAATCTGAAGAAGAATATCTCTATATATCTATATATATCTGAATCACTTTGATGTAACCTGAAACTAACACAACACTGTTAACTAACTATACTTCAATAAAAAAAGAAAAAAATCTAACATATACTTGTTGAGAGTCCACTATATACGCAACATCACTGTGGGCAGGTCTGTGCACTGTACAAATCTAGAGGCTGCAGTTCCCATACACTACAGTGTGAATGCCGCCCTGGAGTTGTGCAATGAGGCAGCCCATGTACATGATGAGTACGATAGTGTTCTTACCTTAAGGCACTAAGAATTGTCTGTAAGGAAGGAATGGGGAAGATATGAAGGACACACTGCAGTTCTTAGGTAGGGCAGAGTGAGATAAATATAAGACATCTCAACTCAGGATGATGAAAGTTTAAAGAGATAAAATGTACGAAGGGGGTGGTATCAAACAACTTTGAACAGGAAGCAATATTTTATATGGACCTTGAAAGAAAGCTAGAAGCATGTGTGGATTAGTATAGACTGGTACCACTGAAAGAAATCTTCACTGAAGATAGGTGATCGGTAATAGGTGAGTCCACAGCTCCTAGTGCATTCATGGGAAGCAAGGTTATTATCCCCATTTTAAAGATAAGAACACTGAAGGAGTGAGGTCGAAGAATTTGCCCAAGGCCTTACAGCTAACAACTGGGGGACACAGGATTCAAAATCAGATCCATTTGCTGTCTAAGCCTGAACTCTCTCTAGGCTCATCCTAAAATAATTTCAGGCAGAGAAGGAAACTACTCTATAACTTGCTTTGAAGACTTAATCATCTAACCCTCATGGCAACCCCAGAAGGTCCTGCTGTTATCTCCACTTTAAAGCGACCCCCGAGCCAGATTACACAAATTGGGGTCCTTGTGCAGCCTTAATGATGATCTAAGTATCCTTGATTTCAAGGCAATATACCTTCCTCTCAAGCACATGGCCTCCTCACGTGAATAAAAAAATAAGGTTGGCAGTGGGGTGGGGAGGGAAGGATTGGGAGTTTGGGATTAGCAGATGCAAACCAGTATATATATATAGAAGGGGTAAACAATAAGATCATACTGTATAGCACAAGGGACAATATTCAATATCCTGGGATAAACTATAATAGAAAAGAATATGAAAAAGAATATATATATGTATAACTGAGTCACTTTGCTGTATAGCAGTAATTAACACAACATTATAAATCAAGTATACTTCAATAAAATTTAGAATATATATATATGGAAATAAGGATGGGAACCTGTGTGTGTGTGTGTGTAGAATGGTAGGTTATGTGACAGAAGTGGTGGACAGTGACTCTAGCATCCAATGCCACGGTGAGGTGCTGTATCAGAAGCTGAAAATGTTAAAGACCTTTTTGCATCTGTTTTCTGTCAACAGCGGGCTCCTGATGGCGTGGTTTTCCCTTTGGAAAGCAGATCCTGAGGCAGTGGCTTGTGTTTCTGCATTTATTCATGGGGAGGGACTCCAGAGAACAGAGGTAGGGACTGGGGGGAATGACAGAGAAGGAGGGGGGACCATCTAGAGGGGTGGTCTTGAGTTGATCACTGCTGTGAGAAACTGGAGCTCTGTTTGATTTCACTGAAATCTCTGGAGGAGCCATTCAGAATGCACCCCAGTATTGTCTGGCCAAGGACACAGGCAGGTGGCGTTGCCCACCAGTCCCCAGCCCTGAGTGTTAAGCCCCGGCACTTCCGGTGGTTCACATGCTGGGCAGTATCCCGCGGGGTCCCTCCCACCGAGTGGAGAAACTCACGGTGCAGCTGAGGCGCGATGCTGACCACGCGACCAGGGCTGGAGTAAGAGGTGGGCGGAGGGGACGTGATGGGGGGACAACAGGTGTCAGGACGTGGGAGTCAGGATGGGAGTTTCCTCCAGAAGGGAAGCAAGCTTTAACAAATACAGACCCGATGTCGTTTCTTGTAGGATCCATTTATGATCTCTAAATAGGAGATTTATATGACGTAGTATGTAAATGCCAGAGAACAAGGAATACTGGAAAACAATTTTTTAAATTGTCATGAAATGTACACAACACAAAACTGACCATCTTAATTTTATTTTATTATTATTTTTTAGCATCTTTATTGGAGTATAATTGCTTTACAATTGTGTTCGTTTCTGCTGTATAACAAAGTGAATTAATTTTAAATTGTACAATTCAGTGAAGTTAAATATAGTCACAGTGTGGTGCAACCATCACCACTATCTAGTTCCAGAACTTCATCATCACCTCAAAAGGAAACCAAGAACCTATAAAGCAGTCGCTCGCTTTCCCACGCCTCTTCCTCTTGTCCCTACAACCCCGAATCTGCTTTCTGGCTCTACGGATTTGCCTACTCTAGATCTTTCACATAAACGGAATCATACAATATGTGACCTTTGTGTCTGTCTTCTTTCACTTAGCATAGTGTTTTCAAAGTTGAAAAACATATTTTGAAAGGAGTGTTTTTGTTGCATCCACCAGCAATTTCGTCCTGCTTGGAGGTGGAAGGCAAATCCTCCCTGCTGTCACTGCTTGCAGAACAGCGGCCCCTGGTGGACTACGGGAGAAGTTCGCTTGTCCACCTGCAGGCAAGCCCTGAGGAAATGAAGGTTAAGAGGGTTCGTTTAAAAAGGCAGGGGGATTAAAAAAAAAAAAAATCAAATTTAGCTTGTCCTCACTACCGAAGCCTTACTAAAGCAAGACCGCAGGGGGAAACATCTGTCAAACTGGTGTTAGCAATTGATGGTCATCAAGCTCTGTATTACAGGGAATCTGCAGGGTCGAGATAAGTGTATGGGGTCATTTGCATTGCTTGTGATTACTCCCGCGGGATAGGATGTCCTTGTAACTTAGCTCCAATAAAATAGCAGCTGCTTTGGAGAAATCCATACTTAAAGTTATGTTAAATACCCATAAATTAAACCTAAACACTGTTGTGCTATTACTTTGGTTATTAGTGGCGATCAAGTGTTTAAGTGCTGGAAATTGCCCCATCAAAATTCAAGTCCCTGGCAACCAAGATAATAAAGAAGAAACATATTCTTATGTTGATAAGGCTATATTTGAAACTTGTCCTCCTTCAGTGAGACAAACTAAGTAGTTAAATAGATCTTTGGCCAAATATTTGTTCCTATTATTTGGTTCCTCTTCAGCTCTAGCATATTCCTAGGTGCATTTTCTCCTCCTGCCATAAAATGGACCCAGGGCAATAGAAGAGAGGCACAGGAGATTTTGTAGACAGCAGGTGGGAAGCCAATATTCCCTAATCCTAATAAAAGCCTCCTTGTGTGTTGCTTCCATGGCTCCCTGAACTTCTTTCAGCAATTGCTGATTACTTAATTATTTTATATGTCTGTTCTTCCTCCATGGGGAGATGTGCTGAATATTTATATCTCTGTATCCCTATCTACCTATCTATGTAACCCTGTATCTAACCATCTATCTATCTATCATGTTTCCTAAAGCCCAGAAGAGTGCCTAGCTTAGAGTAGGTCCTCAGTAAATATTTTTGGATTGATTGTCTAATTGAAAAGCATTCTGGAAATATGGTTTCTAGTTTTGACTCGATATCTTGTGTTTTGACTTATCTAAGCTCTTGTGAGAATCAGATGAGACAGTGTGCTTTAAAATAGTACTTTTAAATAGTAAGTTTCCGGGGTTTTTTTACCATTTTTAAATTGAAGTATAGTTAATTTACAATGTTGTGTTAGTTTCAGGTGTACAGCAAAGTGATCCAGTTATACATATACAGATTCTTTTTCTATTATAGGTTATTACAAGGTATTGAATATAGTTCCCTGTGCCATGCAGTAGGTCCTTATTGTTTATCTATTTTATATATAGTAGTGTGTATCCATTAATCCCAAACTCCTAATTTATCCCCCTCCCCTGCTATCCCCCACTTACTAATAAATAGTATATTTAAATAAATAAATATAAATAGTATATTTCATAATGTTACTTATTAAAAGGAATGATAATAATTAGCCTTCTGCAGTCTTTTGTTTGGTTCAGTGTAATTGATTGAGTGCCTATTGCATGCAAGATATAGGTGTGGACATTGCCCAGGCGCCCCAGAAAAGTTAGGCACAGCCCCTGTTCTAAAACAAATCTTGTAAACACAAGATTTGATAAAAGAAGAGAACAAGACAAAAACGAAAACAAGCATGTCAGGTAAGCTCTTCAAGTTACTTAACTATAAGTGTGACATAGGCAACTAACAATGAGAACAGAAGTCAGCTGGTAAGGCTGAACATCAATCCTAAGTAGAGGTAAAGTGGGCTTTACAATTATGTCTTCAGTGAAAAAGAGAATAAGGAACAAAGTAATAGTGCTATTCAAACTTTCCCACTGAAGTACACATAAAAGCAAATAAGAGTTTTAAAAAATGTCCATCGATCTGGGCCTGTGTGGCCCCAAATGGCCTGCTATGATTTTGAAATTACTTTGAAGTCATGGGCTTTGTCTCAAACATCACATACATTTTGCATTCTATACCACAGTGTATCTCATTTCCCTTGTGTTATAACATAAAAATACCCTGTACCCCTGCGCAAAACCTGAACATAACTGATGTTCCAGCCGGCCTCAGTGAATTTGTTTAGGACCCTTAGGTATGCTTCCTTGCACTGTGGAGGATGTACCCCACTTGAGAAGCTGGGGACCCCAGTGGGAAATGTATGGAGTAAATCATTCAGCCAGAGGTAGACTTTTGTCCCAAAGGATCTAATTCTCTTTTGGGTCTGCACACTGTGTGTGTGAAGGGCAGCGCATCTTCCTTTTGTTTACTTTTTCTTCCAGTCTTATTGAGATATAATTGACATACAGCGCTGTGTAAGTATAAGGTATACAGCATAATGATTTGACTCACATGCCTCGTGAAATTATTATCACAGTAAGTTTAGTGAATATCCAACATCTCATATAGATACAAAATTAAAGAAATAGAAAAAAAAACCTTTTTCCTTGTGACGAGAACTCAGGACTTACTCTCTAACAGCTTTTATAAATAACATTCAGCAGTATTTATTGTGTTGTACATTACCTCTCTCTAGTACTTATTTATCTTATAACTGGAAGTTTCTACCTTTTGACTACCTTCATCCAAATCCACCTTTCCCTCATCCCCCACCTCTGGTAACCACCAATCGGATTTCTTTTTCTATGAGTTTGTTTGTTGAAGTACAATTAACCTACAGCACTATGTTAGTTCCTGGTGCACAACACAGTGAGCCAATATTTCTGTACATTTCAAAACAATCACCACGAGGAGTCTAGTTACCATCTGTTATTATACTAAGATATTCCTTTATTATTGCCTGTATTCCCCGTGCTATACCTTTCATCCCCGGGACTCACTGATTTTTGTAACTGGGAGTTTGTACCTCTTAATGAGAGACATTTAATTTAATTTATTCCAAGCTTAGGAGACTTGGAATTTTGTCATTCACTGCAGAATTTTACACTAAAGTCTTCAGTTTTCCTGTTTCTAGACTAGCTTGACTCAATTCTCTGTGACAACTATATATTAAATACCTTATACATATATACTGTGCTATAGTAAAAACTAAACCAAAACAAAACAACCTTATTGAGTACTGATTCTTCAATAACCCCATTCTTCCCATGGAAGAAGAAATAAAGGACCAAAGAGACTGCCTTGGCCCAGTTCTCACTGTTGGTAGGTGGCCGAACCAGAACATCAACTGACCCAAGGACTTGGAATTCAAATCCAGTGCTTTTCCCGTCATTACACTTACTTCTCTTCAAATTCAAATGGTGAATATAAATCTTTATTTGGAAAGTTGTTCTTAGGTTGTTTAACGGTGACTCCTGTAAATAAAGATGCCCTCAGAAGCTTCCCAAACGACCTGGATGACTTCCCAGGCTCGTAAGGGTGAGCAGGGCCAGAGGTTTGATTAACACCCTACGTCCCCCATGCCAGCTATTCTCTGAGGTCCCTGGTGATTTTCTGAAGACCAAATTCAATTGCTTTTCCTCAGACTCATCTATCTTGACCTCTCTGCAGCATTTGGACATTGGGGACTGTTTCCTCCAACTTGACAAAAAAAATTTTTATTGGACTTCTGTGAAAATGCACCTTCTTTCATTTTCTTGTAGTTTCTGCTGTCACTGTGGCTGAGTTTTCTTCTTAAATCTTGCCTCTTAAATGTGGGTGGTTTTTGATTTGTAACAGTTATGTCTCCCTCTTTACTAATTATCTCTGGGCGACTGCTACTGATGCGTGATGCTAAACAAGAGCCTTCATAGATAACACCTGCGGCCCTAACCGCTGCCTGAGCTCTATCCCACAGTGCAGAAGACTTTCCACTTACACACATGTCTTCCTATTGCCTCAAGCTAACAAGGCCTGGTTTTCATCTTTCCCAGAGCCACCTCACCTCCCGACGTGCCCATTTCTGCCAGTGTCATCACCTTCCATCCTCACAGCCTCTACGGCTCAAAACTTTGGAATCATCTCTCCCTCATCCTTCTCGTTTGTACCTTATATCCTCCCGGTTACCAGTACTTATCAGGCAAATGATGAATGGTCACTGAGCTCTGAAAGAATTAGTATCACGGTTTCACTTAGTATTAATCTTTGTGATTTTCTCATTTTCCTGCCCACACTTTCTGATCCTTTCCCTAGGGTGTCTAAGGAAGACGAGGAGGAATTGGGATTTTAAGGGGGAAATTAGGATTTCAATGTAAGAATGTAAAGATAGAAAGGTTAGCTTTCAGTTCTTCTGGCATCCAAACTCTATTCTTGAGAATCAAAAGGGAAAGCCCCAGGGCAGGTAGGATTTACTGTTTATGCAAGGATGAAGATTGGAAAGAGACTTGAAGGAGAGCGTTAGAGGGTAAAGACCACTGGGATTGGGTGGGAGTGAACTGGGACCATCGTTTAGGGACGTGTGTAACACACATGGAAGATGGTAAATGCCAATGAGCCTCTGCGAGCTGACCCCTCCCCTGACATCCACCCAGCCCGCTGCACGCCTCACACCTCTTGGAGGAGGTTGGTCCATCCTGGCATTTCATCTCATCCATAGATTATCCCATAGGGTTCCTGTCTTAACTGCCCTACCTGTTAACGCCTACCCCCGACCCAGCAGGGTAGCAGCAGTGGTGTTGAAGTGTCAAACAATAATCAGTACTGAGGCTGCAGAGAGCAAAGAGCTTTAGTTGGGAGTCTTAGGAATTGTAATTCAGGAGACACGTTTGGGTAAAGCCGGGAGTTCTGGGGAAGAGAAAGAATCAGGGGATTATAAAGGCAGAAGCCACAAGGTTGCTAAAGTTGTCTGGCAGGAATTATGACCGACTCTGACGCTAGAAAGGAAATAGTTGTCCTGAAGGGATAGGTTGTCATGAGTTATTTAAGGGTAAGGGTCCGATAAGTGTCTTGAGTTTCTGGAACATTGGGCAGACGTTCTGGATGACCACGTTAAGACAATAAGTGGTCAAAATTCAGGTTCCATCCAGGCTGAGACATGCATAAGGCGCACTTCCTCAATGGCTTGCTGGTTCCATTTGGGAGAGTTCTTCACAATACTGACTCCATTTTGATTTTCCTTTCACAGAAGAGAGAGCCCAGCGTTTGGACTTGGGTGCGTCTCTCATTACAAACACCTCAGTGACTGGTGTCTGCCGGAGCAACATTTTGCAGGGACCTCGTGAAAGGCTGATGGAGAAGCGGAATCCAGCTCCTTTCTTTCTCTCAGCGGGGTCTCCCTAGCCTGGAGGAGGTTTGGAGATATTCGTCTTCCTCTGAGCAGCCCTGAGGTCTGGCCACCTAAAATTAGTGAAACAACAGGGGGACAGATAGGAGGGTGTGAAAGACCAGCTGGGAGATGATTTTATTTAGGCTCTCACAGTAGGGGAAGTGTTCACTAGTGAGAACTACCTCAAAGAAAAGAAAGAAAACCTGGAGTTTTACAGAAAAGCAAGTAAACAAGGAGTGCTGAGAAAAGGTAGGAGAGAGTGAGCCTTATCTGAGTCCTGAGGAATCTCTGCCAGGGCAGGGCGATCCTTTGTGCTTTGCCCTTTCTTGGAACGTGATAGCATTGGAGGGGATTTCTTAACTGTAGCCGCTTTCTGGGAACACAGGGCTCAGATAAAGTTTAACGTTGTCAAGGGAAAACTCTAAAGCAAATATGTATATGCCGCTATTTCCCCCCTCTGCAGTTAAAGGCTTCTTTTTTAAAAGAATTGAAGTATAGTTGACTTACAATAACATATTAATTTCAGGTATACAACAGAGTAATTTGATATTTTTAAAGATATACTCCATAGAAACTTATTATAAAATGTTGACTATATTCCCTGTGTTGTACATGACATCCTTGTAACTTCTTTATTTTATACCTAGTAGTTTGTATCTTTTAACCCCCTCACCTACTTCCCCCTCCCCTACCTTCCCCCCCTCCAATAAATCCCAGTTTGATCTCTGTATCTGTGAGTCTGTTTCTGTTTGGTTGTATTTGTTCATTTGTTTTATTTTTTAGATTCCACATCTAAGTGAAAACCTACCGTATTTGTCTTTCTCTGTCTGACTTATTTCACTAAGAATAACACCTTCCTACAGTTAAAGGCTTCTTTTCACACAGCTGGCATCCTATCTTGTTCCTGGCTAGTTGTCAACTAATTCTTAATAAAGTGTGAAACACCTAAGGTTCTGATTTGCATAAAGGTGGTATTTGTGAGCTTATGTTTGGACTATGTTATGATTTTTAAAAGAAGAAGAGACCCATTTTAATAGTAATCTTTAAAAGCGAAGTTTCTGACAGATGACAATTCACTTGGACTATTACGTGGAAATCCCTGCCCCAAAGGGAAGAAACTTGCATTTTCTCAGCACACCCAGGTTTGACAGGACTCCTGTGATCTTAGGACCTCCTGCAGCCCTGCAAAGTCAGAGTTTCTCAACTTCTGATAATGGGGTCTCGTTAACTCTTTGTGGTGGGGTCTGTCCTGTGCATTTTTGGGTATTTTGAGGCATTCCTGGCCTCTCCCCTCTCTATGCCATCAGCACTCCCATCCCTCCCTCCCCTCTGCAGTAGGGACCATCAGAAACGTCTGCGGACATTGCCAAGTGTCCTCTGGGAGGCAAAAATGTCCCCAGCTGAGAACCAGTGATTAAAGAGTTTATGTTTTAGATTCAGAAAAGGTCAGGATTTGAATAGGAATGGAAAATATAAGCCCTACTTTGAAACAGAGTTTAATAAAAGAATTAGGTTGTTAGGGTAGTAAACGTAAACAACATTACAGTCCATGGAAGTAGGCAGAAAAGCACAGAATAACTAGGACCAAGTGTTAAAAATCCAAAGGAAGGGATGAGGGAAAGACTGGTGCCTAATTAAGAAAGACCTGGGAGTTTCCAAATGAACAAAATTAAAGAAAAAATGTGATCAGGAGATTAAAAGTCCACTTAAAGGTCATGTGGTATAGTTGTTGATTTCCTTTTCTGTTATTTTAATACTTAATTACTTCATATGAAGATTATATATTTTTATTTTGTTCAATTTATATTAATAAGTGATATTTAAAAGGACACGTGTTCAGCCATGTTCTTTTCTTTTTCATGTTTCAGGAGAACTTACTCAGTCTGAGACTCAGTTGTGCCATCTGGTGTTACAAACCTCAAACTGCAGGCAAAAAGAATCCTGAGAAAATTCTCTGGGGGCCGAACAGGCCGATTTGCTTTTTCTCAGAGACAAAACAAAAGCAAAAACAACAACAACAAAAACGCACAACAAGGTGGTATTGAAAGCAGTTTAACATGCAACTGTTTTCAGTAGTATTTCTGTTTTAACAGTATTTTCACTAGTTTTAAATCTCTTGTGGGCAGGGACCGGGTCTCATTTGCCTTTGTCTCCTTAGCATGATCCTTAGAATACAGTAGATACTTAATACATATTTGCTGAATAAATGGATGAATACATGTGGTTTGAGACTCAAAGAAATGGGTCTCCTAGGCAAAATTTCAGGCAGAGACAGGTATGCTGTGCTGGGCAGTGGTAGGACAAGGAAAAAAGCATCATGGCATTTGAGTAGTTTCTATGCCATCATTGGGAAGCGATCCTTAGAGAATAGACCCGTCTAGTAATGTGGGCCCAACATTTCAGCATGGTCTGCAACACTCATCATGATCTCTGCAAAGAACCTTAACCCGGACCAGGGATGTTTTTAGAGCCCTCTCACCTCTGAGCCACAGCCTTCATCCTCTGAACTCCAGCTCTATTAAGAGGACTTAATTCTGCAACCAAAACCTCTGAGGTTTAAAAGCTGTATTTGTGCAGCCACATAGCCAAATTCACTGGTAGGAACTAGAGAGTTTTCTAAGATCCTGTTCACTCGTGAATTTGCATGTCGAAATGAAGATGTAGAAATATCCATGATAGACATTCTCCTGTATTTCACCATGTGGTTGAGTGTTATGAGATTTATAGCTTGAGAACATAATGCACAGATTTGTAAAATTTCATGGAGTTTTGCCAGAATGGATGGAGTCAGTGATATTCCTCTGATTTGAAGTATTTATTTTATCGACTGGTGAAATGATAATCATTTTTATTCTTTTTTTTTTTTTTCTCACTCATTCCTTCTATAAACATGTGCTAACTGAGTGCTTGTTCTGAGTAGAGAACTGTGCTAGGAGCCTTTAAGGTTTGAGGAAGGCAGAGGCTCTTTAAAACCAAGAAAGAAGAAAGTTTAATAGTGAAAATGAAAGTTTAAGAGTGAAAGTTTTAAGAGTTTAAGTGAAAATGCAACCGGTGCAACTTTGCAAGCCCCTGACTACATTCTGTGATTACGGTTTGAATTTGAATATGCTTATTTGGTGCAATGAAGGGAGCGCTGAGCAGAATAAATTCTCCTTGTTCATCCTGTCGTTCATCATTTGGTTAATTCATTGAATGCCACTTGAATGGCTGAATATTTGATGATGGACAAAATGTGAGTACTGCAAAAAAGGCAGTGAGGAGGGGAAAGCAAGAACACCGCCTCTGATAGAGCAAAATTCCCACTTTTAGCTAGTTTGCTTTTTGGGCAAGGAGAGAAAGAAAAATTTATTTCTGAATCCTACAGTCGATCAATCTTAGGCCTTATTGTGATTCAGATCATCAGTTGAAGGATCTGAGAGGCAATCTTTGTAAACCAGCTAGAATGTTTTCAATTGAGAAGAAATGTGAAGTTCCTATCTTACCCAGCAGCCTTAAGAAGTTTACAACATGCAACCTACCTAACATCTGAAGAAGGCCTGCCACCTGATCTTTTTCTTTTCCATCCTTTAGTTTCCTTTAATTAGCTCTAGGGAGTAGACCTTAACATATCTGGCAGATGGAACAGTCACACATTGGATCATTTGCTTTCACAGCCCTTACCTTCTTCAAGCATCACAGTATAGTTAAACAATCATGCATTTTAGTGGTCGCTCTGTTCAGATTTCAGTTTGAACATATGTCCGTTATAGTTTCTGAACTTGAGTTAATGTCTCGAAGTGACAATGGTGAGAAAATCCCTTAATTGGGGTTCTGTTTGAGTTAGATTATTGACGATAATGAGTGTAACTATTTATTAGTCTACTTAAGTCCCTCTGCCATGGAAACATCTGTCATGTGAAAGTACTAAGGCTATGTACTACACGGGCAAGTATGGTGTACAATTCCGCTTCAGTGATGAAATGTAATCTTACCACCAATAAAAGGGCCTGCAATTACATAAAAACATCCAGCTGAAAAGAGGTGTAAACTTGACTTTATAGAAATGCTGTTGGCCATTGTTCTTTTTTTTTTTTTGCGGTACGCGGGCCTCTCACTATTGTGGCCTCTCCCGCCGTGGAGCACAGGCTCCGGACGCCCAGGCTCAGCAGCCCAGCCGCTCTGCGGCATGTGGGATCCTCCCGGACCGGGGCACGAACCCGTGTCTCCTGCATCGGCAGGCAGACTCTCAACCACTGCGCCACCAGGGAAGCCCTGGCCATTGTTCTTTATCCACAAGCATTAATCCTAATTTGAACTGGTCTATCAAATTGTTCTGATCCTGTTCTTTTGGTATGCTCTTCTACCCCACCCCCCAATTTTAATCACTCCTCAAATATGAATTTAAAGCCCCCTTTCATGCTGTAGGTGCAATTGTTGAGAAACTCCTGGAATTAGACCCAGCGGGTGGTATCATGAGTGTTCGAGAGCAAAGAGTGGACAGGCTGCAATGATTGCTGGGCATAGAGACGGCTGCTCGTGGCTGTGCAGGTCTCCTCATGGACCAGGGCACGATAGAATGCTGAGTCTCTCAAAGTTCAGATATTGACTCTCTGCACAGTGTTCAATGTATTGCCTGTGCAATTTCTAATTTAAATTTTCCCCTTAAATTAACTCATATTTTAAAATTTACATACTACTTCAGCCTCATCTTAAGTAATAATATCCGTGTATCAGAGATGTGATGTGCCTTTTGTATACCTTATTTCATTAGCTCTATGGCCCCCATTTTTCCACATTGTTAACATATATCTGAAGTCGTGATGTCTCTGTCAATGGAGGCCAGGGACCATCCTTGCGTTTTCTGTTGACCAGTCAGCGGTCAGGATGTAATTGTCATTGCCTGACACCTTCTGGTGAGAAGAAGAAGGTACTGGATAAAACTTGAAGAATGGATGTCAGTGGCATGGATGAAAATCCCAGAGGCAAGGCGGGAGCATCCTTGAAGAAATGCAGCCTCACCAGTGCCATGCTGTCCATGGCATGCACGATGATATCATGGGGCAAACCGTGGACATTGTTGACCTTGAGTTTCAAGTGATTCAGAAGAATTGCACACTTGATAGTAAAGACATTTAAGAAATATTTTAGCCAATTGAATTTGTTTGTATGTTCCTTTGTATGTATGCCCACGTGTAATTTATTTTAAAATGCTGTGCACAAAAGAAGGCTAAAAGAGTTCTTTCAGCAAGAATAAAATAGAAATATTAACTGATAAGAAAACATTGGGTCGTGCTGTGTTTTTTTTCTTAGCAATACATAACAAAATACCGGTGTATGTTATAATTGAAAGTGTCTTAAATTTGATGAAATATTGTATTACTTTTCTAATACACATTGAATTAACAATGAAACAATCCATCACGCACCACCCTAAAGCCTCTCAAGTACCCTCAGTGGTACGTTTGCTGTGTTTGGGGTAATGTGTGTATAGTGATTAAGTGGAGTCAGTTGTGGGTAGGAATCTGTCCTTATTCACTTACTAGTGTTGTCATGAGGGCAAGTGACTTACTTGTTAGGCCCCAGTTGCTCTATCTTTTAAATGGGTGTCTTGAGTTGATAGCCTCAGAAACAGACCCTGAGACAAAAGTGTGAGTGTACATCGTGTTTGGGATCCTAGGAAGAAGAGGTGCAGGGAAAGTGAGACAAGGAGAGAAAGGAAGCCAGCACAGTTGTGTCCATGGGCAGCTCACCACTGTGGGCAATTAAGCCTGGATCCCAGTGGGATCCTCTGACCCTGGCATGTATAGAACATGCCTCAGAGTTAACCCACCCAAGGAGCGAGGAAGAGATTGATTTATCAATTACTTACTTACTAAGATTTTGATACTTGATAAGTATGTATTTATTGAGTACTGTTCTGTATCATTGAGGGCTACTTCTGGGGTTGTGATCTCTGCAGCAGCTCCGGCTGTCCCGTGCACCTGCAGCCTTCTCCTGAGGCAGAGAAGGGCTGGCGCTTGCAGGAGGAAGCTGTTGACACGTGATCATGGTGAGCACTAAGGGAATACAGGCAGGACATCAACAACATTGCCTCCGATGGGAATGATAACACCTCAAAGCACTGTTGTGAGTGTTAAGTGCAATCAGACATAAGCACACCTGCATTGTAATCAATTACAACGAATGTCGGCCAACTTATTATTACGTGTCACTCTCACCTTATTATTACGTGCCATTCTCACCTTGGACTGTTATTCGTCTCACTAATCTGTGAGGCTGCGGGTCAGTATTTCTCTGGCAGTCTCATACCGCATGAGCTTTGCTTTTTGTGTGTCCTTAAGCTTTTCTTTCTTTGCCTCTTGGTTAACGTGTTTTCACTCCAAGTGGCCAATCGGCAAACCTGTAAGAAATATGTTCTCCTCTCTGTAGTTGAATGTGATACTGCTGCCTCTGTATTTGAATGGGACACGCATGGCATTTTGGAGGATTGTCCTCTTTTTGGTATTTTTTCACTTGGTTCCACTTTTGACAAATTGTTTTAAAAGTAGATATTTTTGGGGCTTCCCTGGTGGCTCAGTGGTTGAGAGTCTGCCTGCCGATGCAGGGGACATGGGTTCGTGCCCCAGTCCGGGAAGATCCCACATGCCGCAGAGCAACTAAGCCCGCGCGCCACAACGGCTGAGCCTGCGCGTCCGGAGCCTGTGCTCCGCAACGGGAGAGGCCACAACAGTGAGAGGCCCGTGTACCGCAAAAAAAATAAAAAATAAAAAAAATAATAAATAAAAGTAGGTATTTTTTTCACCAATTCCATAAGAATTACATGCTTATATAAAGCTCAAACAATTACTTCTAATCCTACCACCGTGATAACTCCTGCCAACTTTCAGTGTATATGTTGTCAGGTCTTTCTATAGTTTAGTGGGCATTCATCCATCTTCTACCCAATACTGACACCTTCCCTCTAAACTGCACCCAGATTTTGGGGGGTATAGGCACTCTCCACCATCATTACTATGTATAGTAGTCATATGGTTTGGTAGAACAGACCCAGACCACTTCCAAGGATGAGTCTTAATTGGCCTAAATCTTTCAGAAAATCCCACCCTCCTTGATAGAACTTTTGGTTCCAGGATGAGCATTAACCCAGGCCTAAGCCAATCAGTCCATGATATTCCTCTGGTTCAGAAGTAGCCATAACACTTACAATGGCCCAGTTGAATTTAAGGGAAGGGCCTACATTTAATGACTGAGGTGAGAGACTGTCTCCCTTCCTCTGGACCAGAATGAGAAAGTTTATAGCCTTGATTGCTGCTGACAACTTTCCATGCTCTAAGTTTGAGAGGCCCGAGCCTTAGTGGTCATTGTGGAGGATAGAGTAGAAAGAAGTAAAGAAGGAATGGGTTGGGTCTGTTTTAAAACACAGCCAACTTTAGAGACTCCTGGAGGGCTGGGGTGGGGATAAATCCCATCTCTCCTGATGTTTCCTTGAGCTTCCTCATGAAAGATCAGAGTTCATAGAGCTGCATAAGACAAATAATCATTTTTTCATACACCGGGAGATAGTCTATGGTGAGTGTCACCCTTTGGGGAAGCCATGTGGCCCTAACCAATGTCCTTGCAAGATACCTTCCATCTTGTCTCTGCTATGGTGAAGATGCATCAGGATGTTTGCGTTTCTCAGGGGATGAAGAAGTAGAAGAAGAGTTCTGACATTCTTTTCTTATGAGAGCCTCTCAAAATTTCTCCAGGGTAGCACTGTGCTCCGAGCCAAGCCACACAGTTGTGGGAGGGATGATGTTCAAAGGTGGAAGAGGATGAGAAAGGATGAGAGATTGCTGGGATCAAGGATTCCCAGTTCTCCAACAGCTCTTTAACACACCTGTAAGTTCTCGAGGGAGCTCTGAGGAGAGGAGATTTGAGGGACTTTTGACACCGGGTCCCGGGTTCTGTTGAGTAGGGTTGGGCTACATGAAGGTACTAGAGGTAAGACTGCCTACATTTGAATCCAAGCTCCGTAATTTCCTACCTTTGTAATCTCAGGCAGGTTACGTAAATCCACCGAACTTCAGTTTTCCCATCTGTCGGGAACATACGATAGCAGCACTTACCTCATAAGGCTGTGGTGAGGATTAAATAAGAAAATTATTGTAAAGCACTTAGCACAACACCTGGCACGGAGTTATTGCTTCACAGATTAACTACAGCTGCTGCTGCTGCTGTGGCTGTTATTAATTATTACTTATGATGATGATGATTATTTGCCTAATCAGACTTAAGTGGATTGTACTAGAAACAGAACTCCCTAGATCCAGATCCGAAACTTGTGTTTGCACTCTTATCTCTCCCACGGTGAGGAGAGAGCCTTAAGGAAACGTAAACCGTATGAGACTCCACCTTTAGAGGTTTTGCTCTGGGGCAAAAGACCTGTGGTCTTCCCAGGTGGGGGCATCTCCTGAGAGAGAAGCTTTGTTGTCTTTGGTCTTTGCTACCTCACCAGACCCATGGAAGATGTCTTCTCCAAACAGCCAAGCCAGGGAGGCCTTTTCACACAGAAGCCGGGACTTCGGCCTCCCTGCTGGGCCCAGCTAAAGCCCCGCTCCCTGGCATGGATGGCTGACTGACGGTGCTTCCGTGGCTGTGGTCCTCCTTATGCTTCTTCCTGGGTGGTGGGCAGGAAGGAGGGAGAGAGAGTTGTGAAGAGAGGAGGCTGGAGATCTTCCAAAAACAGAGGGTCCTGTGGAAACTTTGTAAGGCCAACTAGTTTATAAGATGTTTTCATCAATATTTCTTTAAAATCCTACTGAATATTAAAAAACATAACAGAGTTCCTCGTGGAAGATATAAAACACATGTGATCCACCTGCATACAAACCTATGTGCACACGTCCTACATATTCATGAATGCATTTCTAGTAACCCAAGGAATATTAGCAGTAGATTCATCTGGGTAGGAATAGGGCTTGTTATGAATTAGTTTGAGGATTGGGGCTAAAAATAAGGAAGAGGAGAGGGGAACTAAGGGGAGAAGGGAACGTTTTCTAAGTCCATTTGTTTCATATCTGTTCCCTCATACGCATACGAGTAGTAATAGATAAAAGAGGTCTTATTATGCCCATTAGGCTGATGTCTAACGTGGCAGATAGCAAGCAGCGGAGTCCAGCTTCAGCCTCAGGACTGTCTGATTTCGAGGCCCCCGTCGTATCCATGAGCGCCACTCTTTCATTTTCATTAAATAGTAAAATAACTGCCTTGCGATCAAGTTCAATGGAGCTTTGGTGTCGGTAAGTTCCACTGAGATAATCTGGAATGCCCACCAACACTTTATGTACTTAACAGAGTTCTACAAACTCCAGTCCCACCTCACGTATCCAAACTTCTATTCCCTCGATCGCAGCAGAGGCTTCTGCTCTACCAGAGCCGGACCCAGACTCCAGCACATTCCCATCTCTTTTCCGTAATGTCTCTCACATCTGGATGCCCTCTTCCCACCAATGAAACAGCAAACACTCCCTTCCCCATTTCTCATTAAATCTTTCCACCCCTGCCCCCTGGCAGCTACAGGTCTGGCAGTTAGCCCTGCAATTTTCATCCCTGGGTCAGATGGCAGAAGTCACTGTCTGGGATTTGTTTCAAAAGCTTGGTCCTGGGAAGGAACAAGATATTTAGACAACTGCATGTTAAGTAGGTTGTGAAACCAAAAGTAGATCAAGTTTCCCAGGGCTGGGTGAGGAAGAAGGCAGGAGGATCAGAGGGGTAGGGTTTTAGGTGGGTGGATTCCTAAGAAGCCGACCTTCAAGAACCTGTGTCCTGGGGGTGAGGTGTGCTCATGGAACCTGGATTCATCTGGGGAGTTTGAGAGTAGGGATGGTCTGGGCCCCCAGACGGGAGTTCCTGGTGCTTCCACTTGCTGTGGGGCAGGGTAACAATGCCCTGAGCTGAGAAGGGCCTCAAAGCAGCCCCTGCAGCTCAGAACGTGTGGGGTAAGTAAGTGTTTCTTGCAGAGCAGCTTGGACAGGACGTCCAGAGGGCTATAAGACACAAGGGGCCTTGCAGCTGGGAACACGGAGGACACAGCTTTGCGCTGTGTGGACCGAGGACCAGATCCCGATGTGAAGGGAGACATCTAGCTAGTGAATGTGGAGAAGCACGACTGGAGGCCCTGTCTCCAGACCAGGGTACCACTCACCCAACTCAATTTAGATCTGACAATTATGTTCCTGCCTCACCCAACTCAATTTAGATCTGACAATTATGTTCCTGCCTCTCAAATGGGCTCAACACCGAAGTTCAGTTCAGTTTAAACAAAAACCATTTGAGGGGCTTCCCTGGTGGCGCAGTGGTTGAGAGTCCGCCTGCCAATGCAGGGGACAGGGGTTCGTGCCCCGGTCCGGGAAGATCCCGCATGCTGCGGAGCGGCTGGGCCCGTGAGCCATGGCCGCTGAGCCTGCGCGTCCGGAGCCTGTTGCTCCGCAATGGGAGAGGCCACAACAGTGAGAGGCCTGCGTACCGCAAAAAAACCCGAAACACCATTTGAGTTTGCACAGTAATATTCGGAGACAATTGAAATAGGCCGGTGGAGTTGAAGAATGGCCATTCAGGCCCCACAATAGGCCAGCTCCTCTTCTATTCCTTTCCAGGCATCCCTTCTCCAATATGGGAAACCTTCTGGTCTTCAGTCTCACAAAGCTTGAGGCGACTTCAGGCACAGGAGGGACACAGACTGGTAGTTCTGGCATTGTCCTGGGTAGCAGATGGGGTCAGGGATACTTTAAAGACAACTTCACTAGCTTTGGAATCATGTGGAAATTTGCCTGCAGACATTCTATCCAGCACCAGGGGAGAAAGTCATGGGGGAAACAATTAGAGATGCCGTTTACTGGCACAAATCAGGTAGAAAGGTTGGCGGGAATGTCTACAAATGAAAAATATTCCCAAGCAATCAGGCAAATATAAATTAAAACAACAGTTACCATTTTATGATGATCAGATTGGCAAAGATAAGAAAAGAAAGATAACACCTAGTGATGGTGAGGAAAACTG
Organism: Globicephala melas; assembly: GCF_963455315.2. Lineage (NCBI taxonomy): Eukaryota > Metazoa > Chordata > Mammalia > Artiodactyla > Delphinidae > Globicephala > Globicephala melas. Next base: position 47,755,808 of record NC_083330.1, read on the forward strand.
GTGGGAACACAAATTGTGCAGTTCCTTCTGGAGAGCAGTTTAGTACCATGGATCAAAAGGGAAACTGTTTGTTTCACCTTGAGTCAGCAATTCTTCTAGGAATTTATCCAAATGGAAGGATCAGAAGAATATGAATATGTATGTATGAGGAAGTTGATCTCAGCTTGGTTTATAGGTGAAACATGCGAAACCACAAATGTATTCATAAAAAGTGAAGTGAATAAATTATGGAACATCCATATAGCAGTCAGCAATCTATACGCAAACAAACCCAGAGATGTGATGTAGACATTGCAATGAGGATGTAGATTTATATTTATTAGCATAGTGTGGTCTTTAAGGTATTTGTTAAGTCATAAAAGCAGCTTAGGATTGGCATATTTGGTGAATGAATTAAAAATATGCAGAGAAAAAAACTCACAGAAAAAAATGTGAATGACCACAATTAATTAAAGCCTTGCATATGTTGTTTTTAGAAAGGATTAAAAAGTGCATTTTTTAACCTTACAAATTGTTATGGTCATAGCACAGCTGTTTTTTCCCTCTTTAAAAAATATGCAGAGAGATAAGAAGCTGAGAATGTAATGTATAGCATGATGACTATAGTTAATAATACAGTATTATACATTTGAAAATTGTTGGTAGATCTTAAGCATTCTTACCACACACGGACACACACATGCATACACGCACAAAGAGTTACCTATGTAAACTATGTGAGGTGATGGTTGTATTAATTATCTTGATCTGGTAATCATTCTAATATATATATATTTTATATATATATATATAAAATCTTGTTTTAGACTTTAAATATATACAATTATATTTGTCAAATACTCTTGATCTGAATAAAGTTAAAAATATGCATAGAGGGCTTCCCTGGTGGCGCAGTGGTTGAGAGTCCTCCTGCCGATGCAGGGGACACGGGTTCGTGCCCCGGTCCAGGAAGATCCCACATGCCGCGGAGCGGCTGAGCCCGGAAGCCACGGCCGCTGAGCCTGCGTGTCTGGAGCCTGTGCTCCGCAACGGGAGAGGCCGTGATAGTGAGAGGCCCGCGCACCGTGATGAAGAGTGGCCCCCGCTCACCGCAACTGGAGAAAGCCCTCGCACAGAAACGAAGACCCAACACAGCCAAAAATGAATATAAAATAAATAAAAAATATGCATAGAGAAAAGTCTGGAGGTCATTACACCAAAATACTAAAGGTAAGTGTTTTGGGGGCAGTGGTAATATTAAAACAACTAAAGTGATTTTTACTTTCTCCTTTTCAACTTAAAGAATTATGTGATAAACTTTCTTAGAATGAGCATGCATTATATATTTATATTTATTTAAGTACCATGGGGTGTTGGACCAGGTCCTTCCCTCTCTGCCGTGATGAACTCTTCCCTCCCCCGACTCCTCCCTGCAGTTATTTTCTCTCCTCTCTGAACTCCTGGGGCAGTTAAACCCCAAGTTCTGTCCAAGGTAGAAGTTCAACAAAGCTTTTCTGTTAAAGATATCATGGGTGATGAGTCTGTCTTATGCCGTTTTTCCAGCAGCTTTGTGAATTCAACTAGATTCTGAGTTATTTCAGGGCAGAAACCAAGCATCACTAAGACATTTTTTGATGGGTCTCTATTCTTAGACACTTCTGAGAGCCCAGAGGGCAGACATAACCCTTCGTGGATTGATTTGGGTGTAGACAGGTGGTGGGGGAAGAAGGCCACCTTGGAGTCAGATGGCATTTCTCACATGGGGATTGAAGCACTGGAGCCGTTATAGGGTCAAGGCGAAGTACCTTGTGATGATTAGAACTGCAGAGCTCTGTGATATGATAAAGTCCAGCAACCACTCTGCCCTGGGACCCTTCTCTTCTCTCCTTCCTAACAGTAAACACAAAAGCTGCTTTTGCCCTGGCCTGAGAAGCTGGCCTTACGGAATGTTGAACATCTGCCCGGTCTGCTTGGGGTACAAACTTCTTACTCTTGGGTAGGAGAGAAAGCAGGGACTGCATCACCCTTGAGCTTGATTCAGGGGTAAAACCTGAACATCAATGGTCTGAGTTTTATACGTGCTCCCTGACTCTTGATAAGCAAACTGAGATGAAAACTCTGGATGCAAGTAAGTTCAGTCGTCCCTTGGTATCCCTGTGGGATTCATTTCAGGACCCCACAGACAGCAAAATCTGAGGGCGCTCAATCCCTTATATAAAATCACATGGTATTTGCATATAACCCATGCACATCCTCCTGTATACTTTGCCATTTTTAGATTATTTGTAATACCTAATACAGTATGAATTCTATGTAAATCATTGTAAATACAATGTAAATGGATGTTGATAGTTGCCAGAATGCAGCAAAATCAGGTTTTGTTTTTTGGAACTTTCTGGAATTTTTTTTTGTCTGAGTATTTTTGATCTGTGGTCAGTTGAATCTGGGGATGAAGAACCCATGAATATGGAGGACTGATTGGATACCATGGAAAAAGAGAGGGAAAAAAAGGCGGAAAATGAAAATATAAGCAGAAATAAAGGATCAAATGAAGGAAGGATCAAAGGAACAAAGGAATGAAGGAAGACAAGAAGAAAAACATTTTGAAGAAAAGTGATGGAGGAAGTTTGCAGGTACTATCTCTGAAAGCAGTTGTAAAGATTTTTGAAGGCCTTGCACTGTGTTCTCCTCACAGGGCTTTAGGGAGCGTTTGGGGCCCTGGGAATGTGCAAGACGAGCGGTCAGAGAGACTGGGCAGAGGAGGTGTAGCTCTGTCATGAACCAATCCCATGGCTTTGCCTGAATGCAAGCTCTCTGGACTTCCTCTTGAAACATGGGAATGAGCTAGGAGATGGCAAAGTTTCCTTCCAGCTCTAACGTTCCCTATCTTACAAATGAGAAAAGCACACGTTCTGAAGTGGGCCAGTGGGGTGTGTTCGTGGTGGCCGTTTTACAAACTAAGAACCTGTTCAGTTTTCCACTTGCCTTTGTTTCTGCCCTCTGCCCCAGCCAGTGACTGTCAGAAGACATACACATAGCTCCCCACAGAAAACGGGCCCTGAACCCACGAAAGCAATGCTTTGTTTTCACATGTGCTTACAATCTGTGTGTTTACAACCTTGTTTTCCTGTGCTTACAATCTGACCCAAGGGGTGGCCCTAACATTTTCAGTGAAATTAAAGAAATGACAAGACCCCAAGCCCTTTACTCAATGATGTCTAGGTTTGACAGACATTCGACTTCTTATCTAATTTCCTGAGTATCCATAAGAAATCTGTGTGGGACTTGGCTTTTACTAGGCTACAAAAATATTATCCCGAGGCTGTTATCTCTCAGGATTGGGGGTAAGACAACAATTATGGTGCTTTATTTAAAAAACGTATTACTGAGATACACCATGCATACAGGAAAGGGATAACATGCATTAAGTACATTGATCATAAATATAGAGTCTGGTGTTGTCCTTGTGTTCAAACCTATGTAATCCCCATCCAGATTGAGATATAGAACATTCTGGCACCTCAGAACACCTTCTCAGGCCCCTTTCTAATCAATTTTCCCCCCCATCCCCACCCGCAGAGGACAGTTATTTTAACCTCTGTCACGATCAGTTGGTCTCGTCTGTTCTTAAACCTCATATAATGGACGCATGTAATATGCACATGTTGGGTCTGGTGGGAGAAATCATTTGGTTCACTTCACTGTAGTCACTTATTTTACTGTCTGGTCTATGCCTCTCTACTTAATCACGGCAGACAGTGTCATCAAAACAATTCCTGACGTGAAGTACATGTTGTCTGACCGCCATATGTGCGGTCACGTGCAGCTGTACAATTTCACTCACATGACTTAAACTCATGTCAAGGGTCTCCAACCTCTTTGATCAAGTGCTATAAGAGTTAGGAAATAAATGGTGAATCCAGGGAAATAGACCCTGCTGAGAACAGATGAACCAGGCCCAGAGGTGAGTCACTATAATTGTGTAAAAGGGGTAAATTGTTCCCGAGGAGGGGATACTTTTTACAAAGGTGTAATAAGAGGAGGCATCTCACCTCCCAACAGGGAACCAAGTAAACGCCTAATTAGTTTGACTTAACTGGCCTACCCAGAAATGCAGACAAACAACCTGCTATTCTGCATAACGTCACTAGATGGAGATCTTGAGTCGATCATGGCTTGCTGGCTTTATGTCAGGTTTTCTTTATGTGAATCTGCTTTACCAAGGGTCTGAATATCCACAGAATGCAACTTTACAATTTTGGCATTTCACGTTTTTTTTGCTGAACTTTTTGGGGATGGTAATTTCAAGTAAAATGGATTTCGTTTTAAATGTATTAGCTTAATTAATTTCTCATCTGGGGTCCCAGCGAGGTGGAAGCGCCCCTGATGTGTAGGCTGCGTGCTGTTAATCTGGTGTTTATTTCTGGCAGAAGCTACCAGTGTTTATTCACATGGCCCCCAGAGGGTGTGGCTCGTTGTAGAGACTGTCATTATACCTTAGAACTGATTAAAAGAGGAAATCCTCACTAGAAATGGCTCCGTGGCCACCAACAAGTGAACCCAGCTGCTTTATTTCCGTAGAATAAGCCATTTCAACCTCTTTATTTACAAAACTCTAGCAGTGAAAGCTAAGCTTTTTGTCCTTTTTTATTCTGAATGAAATTCCAAAGTGATTTTTATGTTTAATCACAATTTGACATTATAGAGAAATCTAGAAGTATCAGGTAAAAGCCTTTGCTTTCTCTTTTAGTTGTCAAGGCAGTCATGCCATTCAGGAATAAAATCCTCAGTTTGCCGAAGAAGAAAACGACTGAAGCAGCTTGTCTTTGTGAATAAGTTTTTGAGAAAACTCAGGGGCTGGGCAGTTTTGCCTGTGACATGTTGACATTCTACCCAGGGACGATGTGGCCATTTAGCTTTGGCTGCTATCTGAAATGAGTTTGAGTGTCTCAGCTCATTTCATAAGAAACACAAATAAAGCCCACATAATAAAACATGCAGTTTGGGATTATAGCCAGTCTCTGTTCAGAAGGTGCCCAGAACTACATTTCCGAAAACTAAATTCCTGTTCCACGTAGATAGGGACCCTTGTACTTCCACAGGGGGGCAGTTAGAGGGGAAGGAAGGAGGAAAAGAAGAAAACTGTGAACCCTGAGGCATCATGCTGGTGGTGACCCAGGCTGAAGGCCCTGCAGTGCCATCAGCCCCGCCTTCAAACCGTCTGAACCTGCATGATTTAAAGGCTCAGGCAGAGGCCGGTCTCTGCTTTCCTATGTCATGTTCTCCTTTTCAGCTTCTTCAAAGCTGCATGATAAGCAATGGTATGGACTTCACTTCTAACTGCCCTTACCTGTTCCTGCCACAGTTCCAACCCACAGGGCAGCCAGGGAAACAAGAGCCCATAGGCCCGAGGCAGTGAGCTCACCGTTGGCGCTTGTCTTCTATCTCCCTATCAGGCCTGAGAGATAGGTTCCAGGGCCTGGTGGTGGCTAAGAAGGCGCTTTGTCCTGTGGGTGTAACTCTGAACCAGTTTTCATAAGTATGGGGCCTTATTCAAGAAATGTCTCTATTTCAGACTCTGAATGATCATCTCATCAAGAGAGGATATTTTGGTTTGCTTGTGTGTTTTTCCTTACAGTTCTTTATCTTAAAAGTAAACCCATGTTCATTAGAGAGAAAAATTCTAGTAAATGCAGGTAGTTTAAGAGAAAAAAAATTAAAATTATTTGTAATCTTGCCGCCTTGACATAAACTCTGTTAATGCCTTTCTGTATATCTTTCAATCAAAGGTCTATGGGTATATACGCACGTAAAATTTTTACAAAAATAAGAGTCCTTTTGTACATACTTTTATGGCTTTTATTTTCACAGAATGCCGTATCATATCTTTTTATATTAGTAAACATTTATATGTAACCTCACATTTAGCAGCTGCTTTGCATTCTATTATAAACAATCCCTTAATGTTGAACAGCAGCCTCCCCATCACCAATTTTATTGATGACACAAACAAAACTATAATTAACACTCGAAAGTGATTTTTGTTGTATATTCTAATTTTCAAATATATCCAGTTTGAAGAGCTTGACTACTGAGAGATTCCTTCCAATATGAGAAAACTATGCCCTTTACAGGAACCAGGGACATAAATCGTCCTTTATGAAGAATACAAAAGATCCTCCCCCATATTAAAACACTCCCTGCATATATTTACCTGAATTGTACATATATGCCTGAATACTCCCAAGTGATACACCATTTTAATGTAATGGAAAGTAGTTACTTTAATCCTTAGAGTTGATTCTTATGTGGGTAAATGGGAAAAAAAAATATGCTGGGATACAAGATGCATGAAAAATGTTTTAAAGTCTTTATTGGGTTTGAAATGATGAGAGTTTACATAATTAATCATAAGGGGATGTTTTTAGTCACAGAAATGATCATTAGTACTGCACTAGAGCTAAGTAATCTTTATAGCAATATAAAAATGCCATTTCACCCTTAGATCTTACCGAGATTTTGTCTCTCTTTTATGCTCTTTGGCATTACAACACTCAGTAATTGAATGCTACTTAATAATCAGGGTGGGTAATGAAACCATCTAAGCTAATGTGTCCGCGGAAATTTCTGAAGCCCAAACTCCAAATATCACCACAATACATTGTGTTAGCCCAAAGCTAGGAAAAAGAGAAATTAAGTGCTATCGTTGTGGTGTTTAAAAATTACCCCCACTTTAAAAATTAATAGCCTTTGTTCTTTTTCATCTTTTTTTTAAATGATGTTTTAAGAGGCAAATTCTGCATTTCAGCCTTGGCTTTCATCAATTGCTTTGGTGGGAACAGTCATAAATTTTAACTATCCTTCCTAAATTATAAGAATGTCTGTGGTAAGTTTTTTTGATAAACAGATGGCTCCTACTTGATCTATTTTGACAAAGAGGCAATAATAAAGACAATTAGTGATTTTCATTGGCTCACATGTCAATGGTTAATAGTGCAGCTCCTGGAATCAGGGACTTGGTTTGTATCTGGGCCCTGCCGTGTCCCGGTGATGTGAACTTGGGGTGATCCTCTAACTCCCAGAGGGTGTTTCCCCTGAAAAATGAGTATAAAAATGGGAGATTAAATGAGGAAATTCTAGGTGTGTATCACAGTGCCTGACATAGAAAAGTAGTTCAATAAATTGTTAACTATTGTTAAAAATACTGGCTAACCGCAGTGGAATGCTCAGTGGAGTAAGATTTCACTTTATTTTGCTTCCAAACAAAATGTCTGTGAGTGAGGGTAGTTGTGGATATTTCAGCCTATTTGGTCAGAATTGTGTCATCATCTAACTAAAATCCCCCAAGAATTTAGTTCAGAAATATGAACATTTTTAGAAACAAAAGCACAAAACTGTGGTCTAGATGTCTTGTCTTTTCTCTGATCTGTTCAATAAAATGACCCTTCAATTGAGATATATGTCTTCTTATCACAAAATGTCTTCTCATAACGGCTTTTAGCAAATGTAACATTGAAAATAGGAAAAGCTGCCTAACGTAACATTTAATGAAGCACCTTGAAAAAAAAAAGCAAGAATATCTCTTGTGCCTTCGAAATGGAACTTAATTGGTTCCAAACATGAACAGTTGGATTTTGATCTCCTTTAAAAAAAAAAATCTTTGATTTTGACTATAAGACCTGGTTTAAAATTTAACTGAAGTAATTGATTTGTAAAATTTCAAAAGCAACTCTTTAATCTTTTACTAAACTGTTAATAAGTTAATAACCTCATTTCACTGGATTTGCTCTTTTATTATATTAAGTCTGGCTCCTTGAGTAAGTCCCTGTTCATTCAAAAATATGCTCTTATTTTTTGAAATATCAATCGTGCTATGTAAGAAAAATGAATTTGTGGCATCTTTTCTTGTTGCAGTTTTCCACTAAAACTTACCTTTAAGTGAAAGTGAGGTGGGGGAGGGCAAGAGAGGGTAACCATGGAAAATTTTCTGAACCTCATACTCCAAATTTTAGCAAACCTGGTTTTTAAGTAAGTGGATTCCAATTGTCTTTAATCCTTCCCGAAAATAGATACAATTGGGTAGAAGATCATCAGATTCCTTTGTCTATGTATTTCAAAAACAGTGTTCTTTTTATGACTATTACATAGGAAAGAATATAAATCATGTCTGTTCTGTAATAAATAGACTTCTCAATTTTGTATGAAAAACAGTTTATACAAACTTTTTCTGTGTCTACACTTTACTTATCAAAATATCCTCACAGTTGGTCACATATCACTTAGCACAATATTGACACCATCTGTTTTAAGCTTGGGATGATTGTCTCTTAACTTTAAGAAGTGAATTTTTTGGAAGTTGAGTTATGTCTGTTCAGTGTCTCTCAATTGTTAGAAGACTGGTATATTTAAATGCTCTAATAATGGGGGAAAATGTAGGTCAACTGTCTTCCATTTGAGATCAATACAGTAACTGACTTAAAAATCAAAAACAGATGAAGCCTTAATAATTTGTTTGATTCTCTCAAAGATGGTGACTATATTAGTCTGTGTGCATGAATGGGAATAGCCAGGTTTAGTAATTCATGAGAAGTGGCTCTTCTGTTGGCTTTTAAAAACAAATAGATCCGTGTAGTAGCTAAAGTTAGTTCTAGGCTCCCAGCTCTGCTATCGCATGGTCAAGAAAGATTCCTGAGCATGTATTTTATAATTTGATTATAAAGAAGTGTATGTCCTTTATGAAAGCTCAAGCCTTTTGATATCTGACCTTACAAGAGTTCATGACTTTTTTTTTTTTTTTTCTTTTTTGGCCGCACTGCACAGCCTGCAGGATCTTAGTTCCCCGATCAGGGATTGAACCTGGGCCCTGGCAGTGAAAGCACTGAGTCCTAACCACTGGACTGCCAGGGAATTCCCTCATGACAGTTTTAGATAGTGACTCTTGTGACCCAGGGGCAGATGATAGATTGAGATATACATTTTTTTGTTCGTTTGTGTATGATCTAATGCCACAACAATGTAAGGTGTATGACAGCAAGTCAATGTTTATTTTATTCACTGTTGTATCCTTAGTGCCTAGAAGAGAATTTGGGTCTTAATAAATAGGGTCCTAATAAATATTTGTGGAATGATGACATCAAGTGAAAAAAGTAAAAGAAGGGAAAGAATGTGTTCTGAGAGCTAGGAGGTACAGCAGTGGAGAAGTACTGCGAATCTTCAACCACAGCAGGCAAGGAAGTCCCAGTTTTTCCAGTCCTGAAACCTTGCAGGAGGGCGTGAGTAATGCTGAGTAGGAACCATGCAGGGAGTGTCATTTCGTTGTCTAGTTTCCTTCTTAAGTCACCCCAGCTCGGAGTGTCTGGCTATTCCTAGCTTCTCAGTTCCCTGGGGGCTTCCTCCTCTCCCAGTTGCCCTCTGCTTGTGTCGACATGAAGCCTGGGTTTTCTGGGTAATGAGCAGAACAGTGACATGGTTGAGAATTCGGGCGTGGGCTTCAGACACATCTGGGCACTGGCCCAGACTCTGCCACCTCCATGTATCCGATCCTGAGCGAGCTCCATCGCCTTTCCTCCCCTATGTACGCGGATTGATAATAATTTTGCTTACCTAGTTGGGTTTCTGAAAGATTAATGGAGAAGATGCCTGATATGAGTAACAAATGGTCAAGACCTTGTGAGGATGGCTCATTGCTTTCAAGAAGTGGAACTTCCTATAGAGGGCAGGTGCATGTGAAGCATTCAGCATAGGTCTGGATGGTGAGAAGACTTTGACAACATGTGAGCTTCTAGTTCCATGTGTGTCTTTTCATTGACCCCAGTGTTGAGAAACAGGACACAAGTAGGGCCAAAAGTAGAAAGACTCTGACCCTAACAAGGGATTTGAAGTAAGGGGTATCTTGTATCTAGGCCTCATTCTCCAGAGACTGAGGTGAGTCAGGCAGGTGTAACTACCAACATTGAAGTGATCTACATGCAATAAACCTTTTCCAATCTGAGTATTAAAATTCTTTTGTTACATTATCATAGTCATTTTATTTATTTTTAACTTTTTATTTTATATTGGAGTAGAGTTGATTAACAATGTTGTGTTAGTTTCAGGTGTACAGCAAAGTGATTCAGTTATACATGTATCTATTCTTTTTCAAATTCTTTTCCCATTTAGGTTGTTACATAATATTGGAGAGTTTGGGATTGACATGTACACACTGCTGTATTTAAAATGGTTAACCAACAAAGATCTACTGCATAGCACAGGGAGCTCTGTTCAATATTATCGTAGTCATTTTAGCTTTGCTACTGTGGAAGACATTTCTCCCCAGACTGTGTTTCTCCTTTCAAGTTGATTTTTAAAACCCCGATAGCATTTGCCGTGTAACAGGCTTGGGTTTTATTGGAGCGATGCTTAGTAGGCTGTTTACATTTCCATGTTATGAAAATACGCTGCTGTGAAGAGGCCTGTGAGATCTCACTTGTGATCTTGTGGTTCAAGTGGCCGACTTCATCATGGGTGTGGTTGAATGGTTAATCTCCCAAGAGAAAGAAAGAAAAATTTGACAGGCTTTTCCTACTTAACTATTACTAAGCCATTTGAAGAAAAATAGAATTCCTCATTAAAATAACTAAGCATAAACTTAGGCCAAGGCTACTAATTTTCCTGTATAGAATATGCAATTAGAACAAGATAATAAAGAAAATAAACACCTAATTACAATTTGATACCTTTATTGTTAACCTTCAGCTGTTATGGATGTTAATTCTTTCCCTTGCTTCCCTTTATAACTTTAAACAAAGATGGAAACATTCAGGCAATTCCTTTTCACATAGCTTCCCTGAAACTCCCTACTTCTTCCCAGATACTGACTCCTCGACTTTTAGAGCTAAAATATTCACATCTTTCGTGAAACCTGATGCTCTCTCCTACCTCTTTGCCTTCCTGCCTTTTCATATACTGTTCCTTAATTAAGGAAAGCTCTTCCTTAGTCATCCCTGATATCGAGATTTGGTTCAAACAGTATCTCTCCTGCAAGGGATACTCTCAGGCAGAGAACTCTTTAATAAAAGAGTTTTGTATTTTGTGGATTCCTTTTCATGACGTTGTCATTTTATTGTGTGTTTACACATCTGCCTGCCCACCCAGCAGACAATTTTTTCAGGGATCAGGCCATAGAGTTGGGTTCACCTTTTCATTTGTTTGCTTGTTTTTGTGACATAAAAGTTTTACTGAGGTATAAATTCTTACCAAGTGATTCATTCATTTGTGTGTCTAATTCAATGGTTTTGAGCATATTCATAGAGTTGTACAACCGTCACCACGATCAATTTTAGAATGTTTTCATCACTCCAGGAAGAAACCCTCTACCCATTAGCAGCCACCCTCTTTCATTCCTCAATCCTCCCACGTTAGCCCCAGGGAACCACTCATCTACTGTCTGTCTCTAGAGATTTGCGTATTCTGGGTATTTTACATAAACATCGTTTGCTTTTAAACTATACTGCACATAATTAGAAGCAGAGAAACTTCATTAAATGCCAGACTCAAAGATACATCCCTAAATATTTTTCCTTAACACAAGAGAGAAATCCACTGGAACGAGTTGTGTTATTTTAATTATGGAATAATGCAAATACCAGAACGTCACAGATTAAAGCTTAACAAAGACACTTTACCTGCTGTTGTAGGGAAGAATCACCATCAGTAGCAACATAGCAGGAAGCAAAGTTATTTCCTCCCCTCATATATTTTAGGGACATAGTTCTGTTCAATTTGGATAAAATTCTGGAGGGAAAAAAGCTGCCTCTTAGCATTATGTACAAGTCACTTGCCTTCTCTTGTCATAACTGAACGCTGACATAAATCTTTTTTAATAAAATGAACTATTACAATTATTTCTTTCCTGAATGATGGCTGAAACAGATGTATTTTAATCTACAGGACAAAGAAAATGAAATTTATATGTCGCTGAGGTCTCTCTGGTTAATAAATGTTTTAAATAGAAAGAAAGCACCAAGCTAAATAAATATGAGACTATGCTGCTTTGCATAGGATTAAAAAAGTAAAATTAGAGGGTTTTTTCTCCACCAAAGAACTGATTTATAAGGTGAAGGTATTTTACACTATCAAATATGTCTTTTAGAATATCATGAAAATGCTGCTTTGCTGTTCTTCTTTAAAAAAACAAAAACAAACAAACAAACAAAACCCTGCAACATGCAGTTCAAAGTATTGCCTCTGCATTTCTAACTTGATTGGTGGGCCTGGTACGGAAGTACCGGCCTGACTGTCTTCACTACTATTGTAACATTTTCTCTATTTTTGAGTGCTAGTGAGCTAAAAGAAATGAGTTCCACACATAGCCTTGCTCTAAAATTTTACGAAGGTTTTTTTCATTATAAAACATATAAGATACACCTAACTTTTGTTTATTGCTGTCAGAAAATGTCCATGATAAAAAAATGAGGAAATTAGAACTGCCCTTGAAAAGCCTTGACAATTTTTTTCCTTTTTTTAAAAAAAAACTTTTCCTGGGCTTCCCTGGTGGCGCAGTGGTTGAGAGTCCGCCTGCCGATGCAGGGGTCACGGGTTCGTGCCCCGGTCCGGGAGGATCCCACATGCCGCGGAGCGGCTAGGCCCGTGAGCCATGGCCGCTGAGCCTGCGCGTCCGGAGCCTGTGCTCTGCAACGGGAGAGGGCACAGCTGTGAGAGGCCCGCGTACCGCACAAAAACAAAACCAAAAACTTTTCCTGTGTGCTTTGAACTGTTGCCAAACTAGATAAAGGTAAAAATGGCTGACTTTTCCTAAATTACTTGCATGAAAAACCTTCAGATAACTTTAATGGACAAGCAGTCTAAACACCCAGTGCCATGAATCCACCTCACCCACATGGTCACCCTCCCACCCCTGAGGAGATGTAACCATGGTGGAATCAACCTTGGAAAAGTAAAATGGCAGCTCAGACGGTCCGAATCGTACCCCAAACACCACAATGCCTTGAAAGTTATTCTTTTCATTGTAGTCAATTGGCTGAAAATACAGGGATTCTATTCCAAATTCACCTCTCTATCGTTAAAAATTGTGGTAAAAGTCATTTTTCAAAGCATGATTATAGAAAGGGCTCAGGTGTTATCCTAGTCTGATTAAAACGGGTTGTGAGTCTCCCCCTGTCCTTTAAATTGCAACAAGACAGACTCTGATATGATGCACAGATGTATTTTTTAACAACAAACTGAGTTCGAGAATTATAATTTAGAGTGTATTGGATGTATCACCAAAAGACAGGGTGGTTGGGCGATTGTGAGGGAGTATTGTATTGTTGCTAGTCTGAGTAAATCTGAATCTTTTCAAGCTTTGGTTGAGTGGGTTAATTCCAGGACCTGAATTACAAGTACAATTTGAATTACATTGCAAATGCTGAATTTCCTTCACTTTTGCAAGGTGCTTTCCTTTTCCCTTCTCAGACTTATGAATTCTAGCTATTTTGATGTTTTTCAAATGTTGCAATATTTCAGTTAGCTGTAAAAAATAGCAGTTCTAACTAGAAATGAAGGAAAAGATTTTTCCCCTTTGCCTCTTTGTTTATTAATTCCTTTTTTTTTTTTTTTTGGTTTGCCTCTATTTTGTGAAATCTCCACTTTTAATATCGATTAAAATTGTAGCAGCTCCTGAAACATTCCAGGCAGTATACCATTAACCCTTCAATCCTAGGATAAATAATTTGTAAAAAAGACTGCCATGGACAGTCAAAACAGCCCAGGCTTCAAATGGAGGGGGGAACAAAAGAACAGGTAAGAAATTAATATATGATGCAAATTGGAATGTCCCATGCATGAACAAGCATTGATAAATACAGTCTCTTAGAAACCCTGTGAGGTAAATCTACACTATGACACTGATTTTATGGACAAAGAACGAGGAAGTTAAGTGGATTGTTTAGAGCTTGAATTCCTATCTCCCAGCTCGATTCTAACCATTCTGTGCTGAGGATACAAAAGTCCTGCAAACAGCAAACCGGCATGGGGTGGGACCAGGAGCCTCTGCTGTCACTCTAGAGAAAATGTTAGGCATTTCAGCAGTCGGGAAGAGGTGGTAGACAAACTGCCTGGTAATTATTTAAGAACATACCAATTTATTTGTAGCATAAAGTCTAAGATCAAGCTCAGGCATGACACTATAGTTTTCTGACTGTGCAGGTATTTATCTCCCACTCGTCACAAAAGAAGTTTGATTGAATAATTGGTGGCAGAAGACAAGAAAATACAGTTTAACATGGGGAGTTCAAAAGCTTGACACATTTTTAAAGAGAACCTGCTAAATGGGGCACCAGCACTGTAGAAAATTGCAGTAATCAAGGGCTTTCGGCAAAGAACTAACTGGAAATGAGTAGTCAATCTAGAACATTGTATGCTGTGGTTATAGTGTGTTTGGGGGGCTTTGTTCACCCGTGCTTGTACTTCCTTTCCGGTTTTAAAGTCCCCATTTATTAGAGCATCTCCTTGCACGGCACTTGGGTCATGTGGTGTCTCACACATTGTAAACGACGCTGGGAGAACTCGCAGGAAACCCGGGACCCCTGTCAGTCCTCACTCAAGAGATTATCACTCCAAATAATCACACTTTGCTGTTTTCTGTGTAATTGGAAATAGTCTATATGTACAATTTGAGTGAGTTAATGTTTCTAGGAGAATGTGGAAACAGGGCGCGACTGGGTAAGAGGTGGAGGATTTCTTTATAAGTAGAGCGGGTCCTATTTTCTAGGGTGAGGTAAGCCAGCTGAAGCTAACTTGGAGTATTGTGACCTATGTTTAGTCTCCTTGACAATGAGGCATTTCCCAGAATTGCAGCCTGGCTTAGGTTGAGATTTACGATATGGGCTGGGCCACGGGGTCTGCCTCCATTTCGTAGGTCAGGATCTACAAATTAATTTTATGACCTGAAAGGTGGAAGAAGGAAGCCATATGACATCTAGAAGAAGACTTTTCTTAGAGCAAGTAAAGCCAGAATTGGTGTGTTGAAAACCACAAATGAGGTGAGGGTCACAGGAGTTTAGTGAGAAGGAAGAAAATGCTGGCAGGAGCCTGATCACATGAGGCTCCCTTAATGGTGAAGAAAAGTTTGGATTTTACCTTAAGTGCCATGGGAACACTGCAATGAGAGACCTGGCTCAGATATATTCATTCATTCACTCATTCATTCATTCATCCATTCATGCACTCATTTGTCTTTTTAATAGACTTATTTTTTAGAACCATTTAGGTTGGGAGCAAAATAGAGTAGAAAGTACAGATTTCCCATATACCCTCGTCCCCATATACACACAGAGCCTCCTCCATTGTCAACACCGCCCACCCCCGCCCCCGAGTGGTCCATTTATTACAATTGATGCACCTACATTGACACGTCATTATCATCCAAAGCCCATAGTTTACACTGCATTGTACATTCTATGGGTTTTGACAAACGTATAATGACATATATCTAACGTTATAGTATCATACAAACTAGTTTCACAGCCTGAAAATTCTCTGTGTTAAACCTATTCATCCCTCCCTCCCCTGGAACCCATTGATCTTGTTACTGTCTCCATAGTTTTGCGTTTTCCAGAATGTCATATAGTTGGAATCATACAGTATGTCACCTTTTCAGATGAGCCTCTCATGCTTAGTAATGTGCATTTAAGTTTCTTCCATGTTTTTTCATGGCTTGATAGCTCATTTCTTTTTAGTGCTGAAGAATATTCCACTGTCTGGATGTACCATAGTTTATGATAATTCGTTTTTTCATTCAACTGAATATGTGGCAGCTGACGTGTTTGCCACTGAAGATATAGTGATTAACTAAATAAATTTAGTCTGTGGAACTCATGGTCTAGTGGGGGAGAGAGAGATGTTAAGTAACTAATAAGAGGAATGGATATAAAGTTATAAGCAGATATGTGCTCTGAAGGACTGGGACATCTTTTGATAGGTATGTGCAAAGAAGGAGCCTTGGAGACCAAGAAGGGATTTCCTGATGAAATGATGCTGACCTTGAGTGAAGTCTGAGGGATAAAGTGAAAAGGCAGGCAGTTTGGGAAAGAAGAGTGTTGCAGATAAAGGAAGCTTGGCCCATCCGAGGAACAGAAAGAAGGCCAGTGTGGCAGGAGCACAGCTCTCAGTGGAAGGCTGAGGAGTTGGCAGGGCTCTGCCTGAGTGGGAGCCTGTGGGCCAGAGGAAGGTCACACTTTCATCCCAGAAGCAGCAGGAAGGCCCTGACAGTTTCCACACAGAAGAGTGACATGGGCAGATGGGCATTCTGGAAGCACAGAGGGCAGAGGAGGAGACCAGTGAAGAGAATTTTCAGTAGATCTCATAGCAGCCACCATGACTCCGGCAAGAAGCGGGGAGGCAAATAGACTGGAGAGATATTTTGGAGGTGAAATTGATTGGGATGAAGGGTGAGAAAGCAGGAGGAATCGAAGCGTCTCCTAGGTTTCCGGCTAGAACAAGATGGACGGAGACAGTGAGCCCTAGAGGAGGACCGGGGTTGAATGTAAAATGATTGTCACTTTTTCTCATATTAGAAAAAAACATATCAATGAGCTGCTACCAGTTTTCTGCAGATTCTAGAATCAAAGAGGAGAAATCCCTGTTCAAATTGTACAGAGAAAAAAACTGTCTACTGGGAATAGCGCTTAACAGAGGAGCTGTAAATACAGGATTATATGTGGAATTCCTTTTCTTGTTTGGGAACTCAGTAACTGAGCAAAAGGTAGACTCATGTAAATTGTAGTAGAACCTTAGACTTGTTTCTAGGATCAGCAAGATGTATGAGGATAGTATCACATTTTCCTACAACTTTAAAAGTAGACTATAGCCTATAGTAAAATAAGAAAAACACTGAAGGAAAGCCTAATATGGACGCAGAGTGGTGTTATGTTTATTTATTATTTGCATGGGTTACTTTCTATAAAACTAAAAAAAAAATTATTGAATAAATACTCATTATATCCAGCTCTATGCCGGTAAATGTCCAAGAGCTAGCCCTCCAGGAGACCAGGAGCCTCTGTCTGCGGCTCTTGCCGACTGCCTTTTCGGAGATGTTACTTTTCCCATCACGGCCGATTCCAGCCACCAGGGTGATGCCGCTGAAGATGAGGTTGTGAAGGGCTGTGCGTAATCCTCTCCCGAGTCTGTGTGTACCAGCTCCAACATGCCACTGACTCTCCCTCTTATTCATGGGGAACTTAGGGCTTGGAAAGTAAGTAGCTCATCCAAGTTCATAGAGAGTAAGAGGCAGAGTGAGAATTTACCCTCTGGCAGAGACCCTGAAGCCCTGGGGTTTAACTGCTATGCAGTGGATACCAAGAGCTGAATCATAATGTTGAAATAATAATAAGATTTAATTAATCATAATGTGAACTCAGAAGCCATTTAAGTCCAACCTCTTTTAACAGGGGAGGAAACTAAGCTCCAAAACATTTTATTGATTTGCTCAAGGTTAAAAGGCTGTTTATTGACAAAGCTGAGGCTGTAAGCCAATTCTTTGGTCACTGCCCTACATGATGCTCTAACTACTCGTGTTTTGCAAACCTCTGTCACAAAATGTTTAAGTAGTATATCTTTCATAGAAAGAAGAAATGGTGGGGACTCTTTTCCCTTCCACATATTTGAGTGAAAATCTTATCATCGGGCAGTGTAATTCAACAGCATCACCATGCTTGGAAGCAGTTAATTAATTGTGCACAGAATTCCTAAGGAAGAGTCATGATAATAACAGTCATAGCTGTCAACATTTCTTTAGTACATGTTAGTATATTTTACACAAAGACAACAAACTATGGAGATCTAAATGTGCTACGAGTCATATGTACCCAGTGGTGTGTGTGTGTTTGTGTGTGTGTAACTGTAAAGCAACAAACCATTAGTTGTACAACTTGTTGCATAATTAGCTGCGTAACTAGGAAGTGAGCCATGTTTGGCAACTCCAAAAGCTCACACTTGAAGAAGCTGGTCCTATGAAATTCCAGCTCATTTTAGGGCCAAACAAATGACACAATTTGCCTTAATCTCAAGTTTAGAATTAGCAGTTTAAAAGAGAACGAGAGGATGAATTATGAATTGAACATAAGAATAACAATAATAATTACAGAGCTTCTAGTGAAACCTCAAAACACAATTTGGCCAAGTTACCAACCTTCCCTAAATCAGGAAAAGTAGTTACTCATCTCACGGAAGTGGTGTTAGGGAAAATTAATTGGTGATGGTAATGCTATCTACAAGTGTCATTTCTAGAGAGATTCTGAATTTCAAGGAGACTCCAGTTAAAGCAACTGAAGATTGAAATATTATCACTGATAAGATGTAGTATGAAAGACATTATTTACATAATATGTTGACCAATAGTTTAAAAAACTATGCTACTTATGGAGAAACATTTTATTTGCTTGGTAATTAATGAGAAAAGACTTGCAATTTATTGCTTGTTAAAAGATTTTATTTCTTCATTTTGCTCTTTACATCAAATCGTAAACTATTGAGGATGGAAATAAAAAATCATTCCAAGAGTTACATGTGAAAATTACTGGAAAAAAAGTGCCTTTCATTAAGGTAAATCCATTTCTTGGGCTTAAATCTGGCGTATCAGTGTTTCCATAGCACAGCAGGTAGACGTGTGGCTTTAGAAAGGAAATAAGAACTGTGTTTTCAAAATATGCTCAGCCCAGATTGAGCCTATGGAAATACGATATCCAAATGAACATGAGATTGAAGGAACGTGCCAGATAAAATGAAGATCTTAAGTACTGTATATGCTTGAATGTTGTAGATATTCCTAGGGAGAATTCTTGACCTTTCTTAGAGCTGTCACTTTAAGCCTGGGGACAAATAGTTGCATTTTTGACAGTCGTGTGAAGATTACATTGGGGACTGCAGATGTGAGACTCTTTCTCTCTGTCAGAACTGAGAATTAAACCCACATCAAAAGCATTGCGAGAAGTGGAAGATCAGTGGGACATACTCAGTGAAAAGCTCTTAATGAGCAGATAGACTGCTGTATAGCCTCTGTGATGTGTGTCAACTTAGTCTTGACATAGCCAATTCCCAATTCTCTGTGCAAGATAGAATGAGGGTAACAAGGATAATTGAAACCCACAGATAATCCATGGGTTCCACTTTAACCCTCAATTGTAACTGACTGCCTCGCAAGCCTTTGAGGAGACCCAGGAAGGAGTTGCATCTCCTTTTCGTGATGTTGATTCTTCAGCATGTCCTGTGTTCCCTGTGTTGGGGAACCATGAAATAAATACACAGAAGAGGCAGTATCGTTCAGGGGCCTGCCAGGAAACAGATGGTATGCTCAGAATGTGATTAACAAGAGTCTAAGGAAGGGACCATTTTCAAAGGTGTGGGCAAGGTCAAGGGAAGCCAAACAGGAAACACCCTGGGGTTAGCAATGACCAGGAGTGTTCCCACCCCTTAGAGATGAAGGAGCAACAGGCCAGAGCTGTGAGTAGAACCAAGAAGAACTGACTATAGAAGAATTGCCTGTCAGGAGCTGTGGTCTTCCCGGCAGGAAGGCAGCCACTGGCAACCAGAGCTCCACACTGCAGAAGCCAGGGCAGTAAACCCCAAACCTCCCTCTCCTCTCACCCTCTGATCTCCTGCCAATGCTTCCCAGTGGCCAAACCCATCTGGAAGCCAGAAAGAAAGTAAGGCCGTTGATGTGGTCCACAGATGTCAGAGTCCTGGGGCACAGAGCAGGGTGGAGAAGAGTGAAGTGTGGATCTGGAGGGAAAACAGAGAATATCTAGCCCAGAGGGGATGAGGAAAATGATCATGGGTAGGTCAACTAGTCATAGTTACCAGGCCCTGTATTTGAATGCAAGACCCCATCTTTTTTTGTTTTGTTTTGGTTTTTGCATTTTATTTTATTATTATTTTTTTAAACATCTTTATTGGGGTATAATTGCTTCACAATTGTGTGTTAGTTTCTGCTTTATAATCAAGTGAATCAGATATATATATATATACACATATCCCCATATCTCCTCCCTCTTGCGTCTCCCTCCCACCCTCCCTATCTCACCCCTCTAGGTGGTCACAAAGCACGGAGCTGATCTCCCTGTGCTATGCGGCTGCTTCCCACTAGCTATCTGTTTTACACTTGGTAGTGAATATATGTCCATGCCACTCTCACTTCATCCCAGCTTACCCTTCCCCCTCCCTGTGTCCTCAAGTCCATTCTCTACGTCTGCATCTTTATTTCTGTCCTGCCCCTAGGTTCTTCAGAGCCTTTTTTTTTTTTTTTTTACATTCCATATATATGTATTAGCATACAGTATTTGTTTTTCTCTTTCTGACTTCACTCTGTATGACGGACTCTAGGTCCATCCACCTCACTACAAATAACTCAATTTCGTTTCTTTTTATGGCGAGTAATATTCCATTGTATATATGTGCCACATCTTCTTTATCCATTCATCTGTCGATGGACACTTAGGTTGCTTCCATGTCCTAGCTATTGTAAATAGAGCTGCAATGAACATTGTGGTACATGACTCTTTTTGAATTATGGTTTTCTCAGGTTATATGCCCAGTAGTGGGATTGCTGAGTTGTATGGTAGTTCTATTTTTAGTTTTTTAAGGAACCTCCATACTGTTCTCCACAGTGGCTGTATCAATTTACTGTCCCATCAGCCGTGCAAGAGGGTTCCCTTTTCTCCACAACCTCTCCAGCATTTATTGTTTGTAGATTTTTTGATGATGGCCAATCTGACTGGTGTGAAGTGATACCTCAGTGTAGTTTTGATTTGCATTTCTCTAATGATTAGTGATTTTGAGCTTCCTTTCATGTGTTTGTTGGCAATCTGTATATCTTCTTTGGAGAATGTCTATTTAGGTGTTCTGCCTATTTTTGGATTGGGTTGTTTGATTTTTTGATATTGAGCTGCATGAACTGCTTGTAAATTTTGGAGATTAATCCTTTGCCAGTTGCTTCATTTGCAAATATTTTCTCCCATTATGAGGGTTCTCTTTTTGTCTTGTTTATGTTTTCCTTTGCTCTAAAGCTTTAAAGTTTCATTAGGTCCCATTTGTTTATTTTTGTTTTTATTACCATTTCTCTAGGAGGTGGGTCAAAAAGGATCTTGCTGTGATTTATGTCATAGAGTGTTCTGCCTATGTTTTCCTCTAAGAGTTTGATAGTGTCTGGCCTTACACTTAGGTCTTTAATCCATTTTGAGTTTATTTTTCTGTATGGTGTTAGGGAGTGTTCTAATTTCATTCTTTTTCATTCTTTTTCATGTAGCTGTCCAGCACCACTTATTGAAGAGGTTGTCTTTTCTCCACTGTATATTCTTGCCTCCTTTATCAAAGATAAGGTGACCATATGTGTGTGGGTTTATCTCTGGGCTTTGTATCCTGTTCCATTGATCTATATTTCTGTTTTTGTGCCAGTACCATACTCTCTTGATTACTGTAGCTTTGTAGTATAGTCTGAAGGCCAGGAGCCTGATTCCTCCAGCTGCGTTTTTCTTTCTCAAGTTTGCTTTGGCTATTCAGAGTCTTTTGTGTTTCCATAAAAATTGTGAAATTTTTTGTTCTAGTTCTGTGAAAAATGCCATTGGTAGTTTGATAGGGATTGCATTGAAACTGTAGATTGCTTTGGGTAGTATAGTCATTTTCACAATGTTGATTCTTCCAATCCAAGAACATGGTATATCTCTCCATCTGTCTGTATCATCTTTAATTTCTTTCACCAGAGTCTTATAGTTTTCTGCATACAAGTCTTTTGTCTCCTTAGGTTGGTTTATTCCTAGGTATTTTATTCTTTTTGTTGCAGTGGTAAATAGGAGTGTTTCCTTAACTTCTCTTTCAGATTTTTCATCATTAGTGTATAGGAATGCAAGAGATTTCTGTGCATTAATTTTGCATCCTGCTACTTTACCAAATTCATTGATTAGCTCTAGTAGTTTTCTGATAGCATCTTTAGGATTCTCTATGTATAATATCATGTCACCTGCAAACATTGACAGCTTTACTTCTTCTTTTCTGATTTGGATTCCTTTTATTTCTTTTTCTTCTCTGATTGCTGTGGCTAAAACTTCCAAAACTATGTTGAATAATAGTGGTGAGACTGGACAACCTTGTCTTGTTCCTGATCTTAGAGGAAATGGTTTCAGTTTTTCACCATTGAGAACGATGTTGGCTGTGGGTTTGCCATATATGGCCTTTTTTATGTTGAAGTAAGTTCCATCTTTGCCTACTTTCTGGAGGGTTTTTATCATAAATGGGTGTTGAATTTTGTCAAAAGCTTTCTCTGCATCTATTGAGATGATCATATGGTTTTTCTCCTTCAATTTGTTAATATGGTTTATCACACTGATTGATTTGCATATACTGAAAACGCTTGCATTCCTGGGATAAACCCCACTTGATCATGGTGTATGATCCTTTTACTGTGCTGTTGGATTCTGTTTGCTAGTATTTTGCTGAGGATTTTTGCATCTATGTTCATTAGTGATATTGGCCTGTAGTTTCCTTTCTTTGTGACATCTTTGTCTGGTTTTGGTATCAGGGTGATGGTGGCCTCATAGAATGAGTTAGGAAATGTTCCTCCCTCTGCTATATTTTGGAAGAGTTATTCTGCTGTTGATCCCTTCTAGAGAATTTTTAATTTCATTTATTGTGATTTTCATCATTGTTTGTTTGCTCTTTAGTTCTTTGAGGTCCTTGTTAAATGTTTCTTGCAATTTGTCTATTCTATTTCCAAGATTTTGGATCATCTTTACTGTCATTACTCTGAATTCTCTTTCAGGTAGACTGCCTATTTCCTCCTCATTTGTTTGGTCTGGTGGGCTTTTACCTTGCTCCTTCATCTATTGTGTGTTTCTCTGTCTTCTCATTTTGCTTAACTTACTGTGTTTGGGGTTTCCTTTTCGCAGGCTGCAGGTTCATAGTTCCTGAGGTTTTTGGTGTCTGCTCTCAGTGGGTAAGGTTGGTTCAGTGGGTTGTGTGGGCTTCTTGGTGGAGCAGACTGGTGCCTGTGGTCTGGTGGATGAGGCTGTATCTTGTCTTTCTGGTGGGCAGGACCACATCCATTGGTGTGTTTTGTAGTGTCTGTGACCTTATTATGATTTTAGGCAGCCTCTCTGCTAATGGGTGGGGTTGTGTTCCTGTCTTGCTAGTTGTTTGGCATAGGGTGTCCAGCACTGTAGCTTGCTGGTCATTGAGTGGAGCTGGGTCTTAGCGCTGAGATGGAGATCTCTGGGAGAGCTTTTGCCGTTTGATATTTTGTGGAGCCGGGAGGTCTCTGGTGGACCAATGTCCTGAACTCGGCTGTCCCACTTCAGAGGCACAGGCCTGACACCCAACCGGAGCACCAAGACCCTGTCAGCCACACGGAGGTTTATTCCTTAACCAAACTGGAGTTTTCTGTAGTCTACTCCACCTCAAGGGCCAATAATATTCAGAACTGGTGAGATTTCTAAGTCTTCATGTTCTCTTTTATTCCTGTGGACTTCTTGTTTTTCCTTTGTGTGCAGTCTAGCTTCCCTTTCTCACAGTGTGCCGCATGCACAGGCTTCACAACAGCCCTTCAGAGCAGAGTTCAGGAATCCTCGCGGCCGAGCGTCCGGTCTCCAGTGCTGATTACAGCGTGTGCCCCTCGTCTTCCCGTGCGCCCCTCCGTCCCGCTGCCTCCCACACCCAGGCCGGATGCTGGGAGCGGCAGCAGCAGCAGCAGCTCGGGCTCCAAGACCACATCTTTCAGAAGAGATACTTTTAGAAAACCAATCAAGACAGAAGGTAAAAAAAAACAACATTCTCTAGGAGATGGCCATCTACATGACATGTAAGTATTGGGTATCCAGTCTTTCATTCTTGATAGAGAGGTAATTACATGAAAGTTAAGATATAATTGGTTGTTTAAATCTGGGGTTTGGCGGTGCGTAGGAAACCTTTGTTGTGATTATAGTATCTTTTATCAATAGGGAGTCCTGAGGGGTTCCTTGATGAAATCTGGATGCATGAGCATTCCAAAGGCCAATTTGAAGAGCAGAAGTTTCCAATGTGCTTTCTGAAATTCAGACCCAGAATAAGTGGCCACACTCCTACGAGAGACAGTTTAACCTGTATCATTAGTTACCATTACTTGCAAGAAAGATATTAAAATGAGCTTTCCTCGGAGATCCAGTTACGGCAAGAAACTGAATACCTCAAAGTATTACAAAAGTATTACAAAGTATTATGGCTTAACTATTTTAATATGGTTAAGCATTCAACAATATGGAAGACCCTGTGTTAATTCAGCTTTCTCTATCTCATTATTATCTTAGTGGCAAAGATGTTCTTCTAGGGCAGGGGTCCCCAATCCCCAGGCCGTGGACCAGTACCAGTCTGTGGCCTGTTAGGAACTGGGCCGCACAGCAAGAGGTGAGCGGTGAGCGAGCGACCAAAGTTTCATTTGCTGCTCCCCATCGCTCGCCCTGCTCCCCATCCCTCCCCATCCCTCCCCATCCCTCCCCATCGCTCCCTCATTGCTCCCCATCCCTCCCCATCGCTCCCCATTGCTCCCCATCACTCGCATTACCACCTGAACCATCCACACACCCCACCCTCCCATGGAAAAATTGTCTTCCATGAAACCGGTCCTTGGTGCCAAAAAAGTTGGGGACTGCTTTTCTAGGGGATTTCTGGGGTTCGCATAAAAATATAGGAGAACACGAGTGCCTGTCTTCCCTCATTCCTGTCCACTTTCCATGGCAGGATTTGCCCTCTGTCCCGTTCCAAAGCTTAATCCAACCAGCACTGGGAACATTTTAACATTCTGGCCCAGTATTTGTTGGAGGCTAGAATAAGTTTCACTGACACTGTCTCTAAATCTAAAGTGTTGGGGTGACTTTTGAGTTACCCCTGACCCCAGCAGTGGCTTTCAACACAAGTGACAAGTAAGGTTTAGAATTGGTAAATTTTCGTGGCCCTACCCTGAACTTCAATTTGCTTGACCAAGAAATTGTCACTTTTCCTAACCCTTGCCAGATCTTCTCTCTCTCTTGAACAAGCTCTGGACCATGACCCCATCATCTTTCATGCTGATCTTCTGGGCTTCTTCTGCCATGCTCTGCCCACCATACTGAGCTTTACGTAAGCAACTTCCCCTTTTCTCTCTACCTCTCTACTCCTGCCCCTAATCCTGCCATGCTGTTCTAGCCTGCAGGGGACTGACTGGGCTTCTGTCTCCAAAGCGAGAACTTGGGTCCCCATTGGGATAGATGCTCATGGACAGATTGAGCAGAGACATGGTCACCTCTCGGCTGTGAGGCTTTCTGCCACCTGGCCTCTTACATTTGTTCATCACTTAGTGGATAGATGTTTTATACTGGCACCCTTCCACAAACTGAGTTTGCTGAAGTCCTGCTACCCCTGCAGAGGTCAGTCCCACATCAGTTTTGGGATAATACTGGGTTGATATTGGGTTGGTCAAAAAGTGCCTTTGGTTTTTAAGTAAAAATAAAAGACACATTTTTCATTTTCACAAAGAATGTTATTGAAGAGCATATTCACTGTTTTGTTCCACTACCTTCAGCCATTTTCCACGCAACTTCATAATTCCATCTTCCCAAAACTTTTTCTTTTTTTGAGCAAAGAACTGTTCCAGGTGCCTTTTACAGTCTTCCAGGGAATTGACATTTTTTCCCTTAAGAGAATTTTGTAAAGAACAAAATAAATGGAAATCTGAACTTGTAATGTCTGGTGAATACAGCGGATGAATCAGAACTTCCCAGCCAAGCTTTAACTGTTTTTGCCTGGTGATCAAAGAAACATGTGGTCTTGCATTATCCTGATGGAAGATTTTGTGTTTCTGTTGACTAATTCTGGACAATTTTTGTCGAGTGCTGCTTTCATTGGTCTAATTGGGAGCAGTACTTGTTGGAATTAATCATTTGGTTTTCCAGAAGGAGCTCATAAGAGAGGACTCCCTTCCAATCCCACCATATATACAACATCACCTTCTTTGGATGAAGACCGGCCTTTGGTGTGGTTGGTGGTGGTTCATTTCACTTGCCCCATGATTTCTTCCATTCCACATTATTGTACAATGTCCACTTCTCACCACCTGTCACAATTTGTTTTAAAAACGGAACATTTTCATTACTTTTAAATGGAGGATCGCATGTGGAAATACGGTCAAGAAAGTTTTTTTCGCTTAACTTAGATGGAACCCAAACATCAAAGTGATGAACATAGCCAAGCTGGTACAAATGATTTTCAACGCTACATTTGGATATTTTGAGTATGTCGGCTATCTTCCACATGGTATAAAGTTGATTGTTTTCAATTAATGTCTCAATATGATCATTATCAACTTCAACTAGTCTACCCGACCGTGGAGCATCGTCCAGCAAGAAATCTCCAGCACGAAACTTCGCAAACCACTCCTGACATGTTCAATCAGTCACAGCACTTTCTCCATACACTGCAGAAATCTTTTTTTGCGTTTCAGTTGCATTTTTACCTTTCTTGATATAGTAAAGCATAATAGGCCAAAAATGTGGCTTTTTTCCCTTCCATCTTCATTATTAAAATGGCTTCACAAAAATTCACCAATTTTGATGTCTTTTTTTTTTTTTTTTTTTGCGGTACGCAGGCCTTTCACTGTTGTGGCCTCTCCCATTGCAGAGCACAGGCTCCGGACGCACAGGCTCAGCAGCCATGGCTCACAGGCCTAGCCACTCCGCAGCATGTGGGATCTTCCTGGACCGGGGCCTGAACCCATGTCCCCTGCATTGGCAGGCGGACTCTCAACCACTGCGCCACCAGGGAAGCCCTGATGTCTTTTTTTAAATGCATGCTGATATGACAGCTGTCACATACAATCTAATAAAATTGTTTTGAATGATGTTAAAGACAGCTAAGTGCTACTAGAGCCATCTTACTGAAAAAAAATGAATGAAACTTTTGGCTAACCCAATATCTTCCCATCCTATCTGGTATCTGGTCCCATGTCCTCCTTCTAGTGTCCCATGTTGCTGAAGTACCCACTCAGCTGGAGGCAGACCCATCTAATAGATGACAGATCACCTCAGATAAATGAATTCCCTATTTTCCAATAATTGATTATGTTCCAGTAAGGCATGATATTGAAATGTTAATCTATCAAATTAGAGACACACTGGAGGGCTAGGACTTTATTATTTGCTCTGAAAATACCATGTAAGTTTAGCAAACTTTAAACTCCTCTTTGGTTATTTCATTAGGAAAAAGTAATCTCATTTACCTGGCACTTTTACCGCTACATTTATGCTTTTAAAACAGTGAAGTGAGCGTTCTACAGCTATGTAAGAGAAACACATTATCAAAGCATTAGGAAATGATTAAACTGACATTTTCTTAAGAAAACGAAAGGAGCAGGAAAAAGCCATTCTAAAAAGACTGAGCGCTACATACTCTAGATAGTATCTTCAGTGCTTACTCAGGGATCTTTAAAGAAGCTTATTACCAAGTACCCTAAGAAGACAAGTGTGGATGTGTACAGATCAGAGGAATGCAAGTTAATGCACCTGCCAGATTTTACTATCGTACAAAGTATGTCAATCAGCACTCAGACCTTGCATTGAAAACTGTGTTCTTTCACGTTTCCTCTGTGCTGTGTCATTCATAACTCAATCCTCCAAGTCAGTAACCGTTCCGCGTTGCCGATTGTCATAAATGGTACAAATGTGTCCCGCGCGTGCTCACACACACGGCTCTTGAAGTTATTCGTAACCTTTTCTGGACACACAAAAATATTTTGACACAAGAAAAAGTTAGACTCTTGGCTATCCAAACTGTTAAAAGACTCTTATTCAACTAACATTTATTAAGCACTTGCTGTATGCTGGGCACCATGTTTCATGATTTCACCCATGCTATCTCACGTGATCAGCATGAAACGCTCCAGGATTTAGATCCAAATTGGTGGGCAATCTTAGTCTTCTATGAAAGAAGAAAAGATATGTGCTGATTTTATTAGGAAGACATTTCTAGCAGTGAGGCTAGCTCCAAAAGGAAGGAACAAGATTAGGAGCTCGGGCTTTCCTGGTGGCGCAGTGGTTGGGAGTCCGCCTGCCAATGCAGGCGACACGGGTTCGTGCCATGGTCCGGAAGGGTCCCGCATGCCGCGGAGCGGCTGGGCCCATGGGCCATGGCCGCTGAGCCTGCGCGTCAGGGGCCTGTGCTCCGTGACGGGAAAGGCCACGGCAGTGAGAGGCCCGCGTACAAAAAAAGATTAGGAGCTCAGGGTTGTCAGACAGTGGTTGTGAATATTTTTCCTCTTTTCTAAGGCTCTTGCCAAGGATTCTGGAAAACAGTGCCAGAGACTTGCTTTTGCAGCATACATGGGTGGCAGGGGGATGGAGTGAACAAGATTGGTAGGTGTTCCTTATATGTTGATATGAACATTTTTCAAAATTTGTCTACTGACTTCTTAACAGCAATTGATGTAGCTGACCACACACTCCTTCCCCACATGCTGGCTTTCCTTGCTTTCTCAACACCATACTTGACAGATTTCCCCCAAAGGGATTGCCTTTTGGGGCAGGAGAAGAGGGGAGATTGTGCTAGCTCACTGAGTAATGTTTCCAAGGTCACCCAGTGAGGTTCGTCTGACTCTTGCCCTGCGTAGAGAGACTTGGGACAGTGTGTGTGGCCTCAGTCATAAGAGTCTGTTCTGTGGGAATAAGAATGTGAAATAGAAAAAGCAATGAGCTAAGAGTCTGGAGACTTGAGTCTGCTCTGGTTCTTCTCACTATTAGCTGTGTGATCGTGGCTTGGAGGCACCCTTAAATTCTTCCTCTTTAAAGTGGGGATAATAATACCTACTTGCCTAACCTCACAAGGCTGATGTTAGGAAAAATTAGATTATATATATCAAAGCCCATTGAAATTAAGCGTTAATTAAATTTAATGTGAAAGAGAGTAGCATGATTCTTTTCCTGGCCCCAACACTTACTACCTGTGTCATCCTGGCCAAATTAATTAACCCCTCTCTGCTTTGGTTTCCTCATCTCTATAAAGAACATATAAAAAGTAGGTACCTTACAAGGTTGTTTTAAGGTTAAATTTAGATGTGTGATATTTTAGATAAGATTGTCTCATGCCAAAGATTGTTTTGTTTCTTTACTCCCAATACTCATTTCATAATGTCCATTTAGTAAGGAATAGTCCAATTAAACTAGGTCAAGGATTAGAAGACACAGGTACTGTGCCTAGTGCTCCCATTGCCTCCCTGTGTATCTTTGGGTGAATTATTTGACCTTAGAACCCTGAGTTTCCTCCTCTGTAATAGGCACTTTACAGGACTGTTGTGAGGATAAAAAGAGAGTACGTATATCAAGAACTTGGCAGTAGCTGCCACATAGTTGATTCACACAGTAGTAGTAGAGAAGCAGAGTAGGTCCACAAAAATTGTAGTTTCGTTCCTTTTTCTCTTCTTTCATACTTCTTTGACCCCATCTTCCTAATGTGTGAGATGTAGATTTTTATTCTTGTCTTGCATCTCTTTGGGATTCTTTTTTTTTTTCTTTGTGGTACGCGGGCCTCTCACTGTTGTGGCCTCTCCCGTTGCAGAGCACAGGCTCCGGACGCGCAGGCTCAGCGGCCATGGCTCACGGGCCCAGCCGCTCCGCGGCATGTGGGATCTTCCTGGACCGGGGCACGAATCCGTGTACCCTGCATCGGCAGGCGGGCTCCCAACCACTGCGCCACCAGGGAAGCCCTGTATATAATCTTTCCTGGTACGTGTTTTAAGAAAACAGAGTATTAAAATCTCTGTTGATAATTAAACCTGTTACTTTTGCTTAATCCAGCATTTCTCATCGTTATTTGATCATAGAATGACCTCCCTGGTCATTGTTTTTTGCATTTCATGCAAACCCACTAAGATGTTGTGTAACACACCCTGGAAAACAGTACTGAGGAGGCAGGATTTCCTCTCCCATGTGGCCTGGTATCTATTCCCTCAATGTGCTGTATTTGTGTAAATCATATGATGTAGGTGGCTGCCTGCTTTGCCCATGGTCAGGGCCAGCCCTAGATAGGGTACAAGCCTGGAGTGAACAAAACAGGAGTCACTCCTGGGCAGAGAACGCAAACTTGGTCAAAGTAAATTACTGGAAACATTTTTATTAAAGAAGAGGAGTCATTTCGAGGGTGTGATAGCTTCTGTTAAAGCTTATGCAGTTAATCATTCCTTGTTTGAGGTTTGGACTTTCTTCCCTTTGATGTAATTAGCCATTAGGCTTTCTGAAGTACATTTTTCATGTCAAGGAGACAATGGTTTCAAAGGGGAGATAGGGTGGGGCTGAAAGGAAGGCCAAGTTAATGCACAGAGCAGCAAAAGACACAGGAAAATATCAACAGTCCTTACACCAGCCATTTGCTAACAGTGCCTTGGAACACGATGCTATTTCACTGTAAATACAGCGATGTTTTACACGGTGCTTTGTTGCATCGTAAGGGTTTTCTGGAAATTTTCCCAGGACTGTGGGATGCATGTGTTTGGGAATGGTATGGAAGTGCTTTCCTGGTTCAATCAGAGAAGCTCTCCTATTATGTTTTATTTGCTTATGCTTCAAAGTAAGATGTTATTTGAAAAAATAACAACTGCTGAAAGCATCTTAAAACCTCTGAATAGATGATTCAACTAAGTGAGGCAGGACTGGTTAGCCACCTGTTGCTCCATTTCTACCAAAATTGGCTTTGCTGTAGCAGAACAAATTTCCAAGTCAAGTTATCCAAAGAAAGAGTAGTTTATCCAAACTCTTCATTCATTCCATAAATGTTTATTGAAAGTACAGTACTTTCAGTAAACTGGGAGGGATTGTTTGGTTTTGTGTAAATGTAGGAGTAAGGGACATGTGTGGGAACGGGTGTGTGTGTGTGTGTGCATGTACATGCATGTATATATGTACAGATGTGTATATGTACAGATGTGTGTATATGTGTGTGCATGTGTGTATGTGCATGTGTGTGAATTACAGGAACTTCAAAGCTGACACCAATCTAAATACTACCTTTAAAGAGCTTGGTCAGGGCTTCCCTGGTGGCACAGTGGTTGAGAGTCTGCCTGCCGATGCAGGGGACACGGGTTCGTGCCCCGGTCCGCGAAGATCCCACATGCCGCGGAGCGGCTGGGCCCGTGAGCCATGGCTGCTGAGCCTGCGCATCCGGAGCCTGTGCTCCGCAACAGGAGAGGCCACAACAGTGATGAGGCCCGCGTACCGCAAAAAAAAAAAGAGCTTGGTCAACACAAGAAGTAAGGCACGCATACAAACAGTTATAATCAAAAGCAGAAAGTAATACGTGCCAGGTAGTAGTTGATTGGTTCACATTTCAAATTTAAATAAAAACATCATCACCCAAGAGGATGTCCTTGTCTTCATTCTTTGTCTTCCAACAATATATAACATACGAAGTATACAGGTTAATATTAAAATCACCAGATTTCTGCCACTCCAGACTGATTATTTAAAATTCTTTTTTTGATTGGTGTGAGCCTTTCTCTGGAAAAACTAAGACAAAGTTGACGTTTCCTTTGATCTTTCAATTATGTTCATCTGGGCCTGTATCCAGTCTCAATGATTTTCATGAATTTAGTATATGTCCTTCCAGTTCTTGCTTAATATTTTTCCAAAAATATATTTGTATCCATGTATACTGTTCTTTCCACTTTTCCAAATGTGCATGTGCAGTATTAAACTTTTTGCATTTTTTCCATCGTAGTCTTGTATTGCATTGTAGTCTTGAAATATATAGATGTTGAGAGTGCCAAATCCTAACCCTTAGACCACCCGGGAGCATCTAGATGTTGAAATAAATGGATATAGCACAAGTTCATTACTTTATTACTGTGTCAGTATCCCATGTTGGGACAATATCTCCTTTTATTTATTCCTTTCCCTAGTGCTGTGTATTAAAGTTCTTTACAATTTTTCGTAATTACAAACGATGCTGCAGTGAATATCTTTGCATATGTGTTCTTTCAAGAGATTCTCTCAGGTGAGATTTCCTCTCAAGGGTAATGGAAATGAGGAGTTAACAGGGTGTACACTTACTAGATCCTGCCAAATTGCTCTCCAAAGCATACTACCCATTTCTACTTTGAACATCAGTGAATGAATGTTCCTCTTTCTCCACATCCAGGTCAATGCATGGTGGGGTTGAGCTTTTAGATTTTTGCCAATTTTTTTTTATTTGCCATTTCTTGATAACTAGTTAGTTTGAACATCATTTTAAAGATTTAGTGACCCTTTGAATTTCTTCTGTGAATTCTTTGTACCATTTCCTCACTTTCCTATTACGTAAGTATTATTTCACTGTAACATAGTTTGCAAATTTCTTCTTTTGGCAGGTTGTTATTTTTCTTTGAAATCTATTTATATCTTTTGACATTCATAACGTTTGAAGTTTTCTAATGAATGAAATTTAATTTTTATAAGGGTGCAGATCGGGAGTTAATTTAATTTTTTTCTGCAAGGATCATTGATATTCTTTAGGTCTCATTCCATTTGGCATTTTGATTGAAGAGGGCAATAGAGTACGGTGATTAAGAATGCAGGTTCTAGAGCCAGGCTGCCTAGATTCAAATCCCAGATCTGTCACTTATAAACTTTATTGCCTTAGGTGTTATTTTCTGAGCCTCAGTTTGTTCATCTGTAAAATGGGGGTGACAGAAATGTTACCTTTTGTAGGTATTTTTGTCAAGCTAAATTAGTTAGTATATGTAAAGCACTTAGAACAGTCCCAGAATGTAGTAGTATTATATGTGTCTGCTATTATTAATTCCTCATGAGAATAAATACTATAACCTGAGTTTTAGAATATCTATATCTAAGCTACCTTTTGTTTCAGATAGGATAAATGTATTTGTATAGAGAAAGATGAATCTGGAGCACAATAACATATGTATTCAGAGGACTAAAATGACATATGGCTAACTCTTATTTATATTTATTTGTGTCCCTCCTATAAATATCTCATTTCTCTTTTTATTCTTAGAACCTAACACAATGCCTGGCATAACTAAACACTCATTCAGATCTGATCAATGAATGAATAAATAAATGAATGATTTTCTTATGCTTATGTTTAGCCATATACCCCACTATTTCCTGTCAGTATTTTCTCAGAATGAAAACTGCCTTAATATCAGCACAAACAAACCCAAGAGGATCAATCAGCTGCAAAATTATTATGCAAAGCGTTCCTGAGCCACATGTAAATGACTTTTGGATTATCTGATGTTCCGTAGTTTCTGCATCACCACCCCCTCCACCAGTGTGAATATTCAGCAGATAGGTGTGCTAAGCAATCAGGTGCCTGCTTCACCATCAGGGAGTCCAAGAAAGTGAAAACGTTCCAAATTGTTTTAGAAGGGCTTCCTCCTTGTTAATGCTACTCACTCCGTTTGTGCTCCTGAGTTGATCACCGTATAAGGCACTCAGAGGGTTTTAAATTGAATTTATTGTGATGAAATGTATTGGTATCTGAATCAGGGAGGGTGAATGTCATGCCATTGTTCATGTATCAAGTTACTGCCCATGCACTCACCCGCCCATGTATCCATCTATTCTACAGATATTTAGGGAGACCCTCCTGTGTGCATGTGTGCATTGGGTGGTGCTGTGGAGGACGCAGAGGATAGTGTGCTGTATCTGTCAGTTCCAAGGACCTGTAGAAAATCATGATGCCCAACCCTTGAGAAATGCACAGATTCTAGTATGAGATTCTCTACCTTCCAGTTAAAGCGCTCATAGTTACGCTGATGCTTGTAGCAAATATTTAAACTTCCCTAAATACCGATAAGGAAATGCATATAAAATTGTGTGGAAAATAGTAAACGCTCTCTAAAGTTTAGTTTTTATTCCTACAACTGTGGATATCAAATGGGTAAAGAGGGATGTTCACCTTAAATGCAAGCCTGTAATTCTGAAAACATGAAAATCTGACAAAGATATTTGTCAATACTGGAAACTGCAGATGGGGCAACCCTGCCTATGATTCAGCTTCAGTCTCTGCAAAGACGTGTCCATGCCATCATTTATGGTGAGTATTTACTGAATGCTTACTATTGGATAGGGTCTCTTGTAAATGCTTTTACGTCTATTAATTCATTATTTTAGTACTTCCAGAAATAATGTGCAGAGGGTTCTATTATCCCAAATTTACAGATGGAGAGATTGAACCAGAGTGAAGTTAACCACATTGCCTCAGGTCACATGATAGAAATTGATAAAGTCAGATTCAAATTCTGAAGTCTGGCTCCAGAGCCCATGCTCCAGCTACCTGTCCTTGCTTAAGATGATGGTTGAAGACTACTGGACTCAGCTCATTAGACTAGGCTTTGTTTGTTTCTAGGAAGCATAGGGGCCCATGACATGTTGAAGACATGGAAGCCAGATTTATGCTTCCCTCAAGCCAAAGAAGTAACTCCTGGTTTCCCAGAAAAAAATTTTCTTGTCCTCTAGTAATGAGAGTACGCCCCTCTGATTTTGAGTCTAAAGTAGAGTTTTCTTGTATTTATACAAGAACTATTTCTTGAACGCATACATTTATCAGATGAGGTGTTGTCAGCATATAGTGGATAACAACATGGGCATGGTTTGGGGCCTGAATGAGTATATTGTATTGTACATTGTCACTATACTTCAATTTATTCTAATTTTGGAGAATCAAAGGATTAGTTGAAAGTATTCAAAATCTGATATCTATCATCAGAATTATTACTGTTATTTGTTACTAATTTGCATGTATTATAGATAGTTCAAGTTCTCCTGAAACATACAAAGAATCTGTTTCAAATTAATTGGGTGTAGCAAGGACTGTGTAGTGGGTTCGAAAAGTTCTCTAAGCACATCCTGGACAACGCTTTGCAGCCTGTTTTGCACTTTAGGTGTGGCTGTGTGACCCAGTGCTGGCCAATGGGGTGTGGACTGCAGTCTGAAGCAGTTTTTAGCAGAAACAAATACCCCTAGACTTGTGTGTTCCTTTAGCAAGCACACAGTCTCCCATAGAATTAAAGCCATCGAATCTAGAACCTGCTCCCCAAAAATGAAGAAGATATCTTCCCATCAAAGCAAATGGCTAGGAGACAGGTGTTCCTCCTTCCCAAGGGTGTAGTACTTCCATTATCATTGAAATGCCACCTTTTTTCACTGTGTTGGGGTCCTGTGAGCCAGCTATTTTCATTGTATTCCTTTTCTTGTGTCAGTTTCTGTTCTACAATGATAAAATATTTGAAATTCTGGTATTGAATTTCATCTCCTCCTGAGACTTTCTCATTTAGAGACATGGCTCTTTAGCAGTGCCAAAGTTTTAGCTCCTAAACTTCAGAGGCAGAGATTTAAAACCAGTGGCAATCTGGGCAGCTGTCAGCAGGTGAGAGGTTTCCACAGCCAGTCCTCATAAAGCACATGTCCGTACCGCACTGTGGCTTCTAATCCACCAATAAAGCACAGATCCTACTGCGATCATCGGCAGAGCCTTATGTCCAAAGGCAGATATTTTATTCAAATAATCTCACACTGCTCTGTGGGAAATACTATTTTCATTATGTTTGCAAACATGTTAGCATTCATTAAAATGTGCACTGCCTGCAAGAAAGATTCATGGCGAGCTTTTCCTGTTAGAGGACATATTTGTGAACAGCTCTCATGAGGCAGAAGTTTAGAACATTGGTGATTTGAAATGTGTGATACTTTACATTGCTACTCTCATCAGAAAGTTTCAGAGTGCAGGCATCTGGCGTACGTTCCATCCCTCCAGCCATTTGGCAGGGCCAGGGCTTCAGAGTCCTGGAAGGTCCTTAAGCTCCTTTTTTCCCTGTGGAAGACTTCATTCTGGACTAACTTTTGGTTTTATACTGTTTTTTTTTTTTTTCTATTCCATCATGGTATCCTTATCTGATTAATACTTTTGAAGGCTTTCCTTCTATTTCTTTATTATTTCTCTTATGCCTTTTTTTGTCTTCTGTTTAGGTTATTTTCTTGTCTTAACAGCGTCATAGCCTACTTTCTCTGTTGAGAACATGCTTTGTCCTTTTCATCCATTGTATATTTTTTATTACCTGTCTAGGTATTATTCTGTTTTACAATGGATGGGATACTAAAAACTCAAAAGCAAAAAGCGTTTATAAGTTGAATGTAACTTTTATGTAAACCTACATTATATTTTTAAAGATGCTTCGTGTCAGTCAAATGAAATACTCTCTAGTTCCAGAGGTGCAGTTGGAGTAGATTCTTTCCTTTCTAAATGAATGGACATTTGTACAGAGGCAGAGATCCATAGACTATGGATAAAAATTTAAGTCAACTTTAATTTCTAAATGAATGTGATCCCACAGTTATGCTTGTATTTCATGTACACGCACACACATGTATGTACACACACATGCAGATACCTGTACTTCATGGTAATGGCCAAGCAGCAAGGACCTGAAGTCTAATCATGTCAAAAATTACTGGTGTCGGGCTTCCCTGGTGGCGCAGTGGTTGGGAGTCCACCTGCCGATGCAGGGGACACGGGTTCGCGCCCCGGTCCGGGAAGATCCCACATGCCACGGAGCGGCTGGGCCCGTGAGCCATGGCCGCTGGGCCTGCGCGTCCGGAGCCTGTGCTCCACGGCGGGAGGGGCCGCAGCAGTGAGAGGCCCGCGTGCCGCAAAAAAAAAGAAAAAAAAAAGTTACTGGTGTCTAAGGGTGGGTTGGATCACCGAAGCCCTCAAAAATTTGAGACCAGATAGACAAGGGTTAGCCATCACCCCATACTCAGGAAAAATAATCTATTTATCACTAAAAATTATGCAAAGTGACAATCACATCTTTCATTTTAAATAAAGCCTTTAAAGCTAAAACCAAGTTTCTATGTTGTCAAATACCTTAGGAGACAATCTAGTGTCCAACAGAAGAAAATCTCATCTTAGGGAGCCTCTTGCTAGGAGCGAGCTGGGAGAAAGAGGTGTCTAGGTATTTTCTCTCAAGACTTGTTATTTTTATCTTCATTCCAATGAGTTTTAAATCAATTGAAAAAGTATTTGCTTCTTTGTCAGTGATTGGTAAAAATGGTTGTCCCTGTACTGAGCAAGTTATTTAACTTTTATTTCCTCCTTTACAAAAGGAATCACAATTCCAACTTAATTGAGATGTTCGGAAGATTATGGGATGTGAACCCTGTAAAGGTCAGAATAAAACCAGATACCTATTAGGGACTCCACGTTGGTGGCTCTTCCGGGATCTGCTTTCCTCTTTATGGCTTTAAGATGCTTCCTGGTCTCCTAGGGTCTGCTTGATGCAACCAGTCCCTAGACCTTCATAGTTCTTACATGTATTGTGAAACCCTGTCTATTCAAACTTGGGATGGGATACATTGGGATCTATGTAGATTCAGTTCAGTCATTCTACTTTAACCCATAATTTGAAGCTTACTCTTTCTTCTTACTTCCAAACTGACAGGTAGAGGATATGATATTCTAATCAAAGCATTCATTCTAACCCAAGTAAAGATTAGTGACTTCTGGTGGTCAGGGCCTGAGTGTTTTGGTCTAATTTGAAGGAGAGTTCTAATAGCAAAAAATTTCAGAATAGGAAAGTAAAAAAAAAAAAAAGACCTTTGTATATGTAATAGAATATATAATATATATAATATATATAATAGAATTATATTGGAAAAGATCTGAGAGATTCTGTGCCTCAAGTTCTCATTATCCAGATGGAACTGAAGACTAGAGGGGCTAAGTAAAATTTTCAAGGCCATTCAGTGAATTAAACTGGGAGCTGAGCCGCCAAAGAGTATTCTGATTCCTAGCATTTTGGGTTTTTTCACCTGTACTCCATTGTCTTTTAAAAACAGATGTTTTCTTGCTGGTTGGATCCATGGGCCCCTCAACTCATAGAGCATGAAGCATGGGCAGCTGGTTGCTTCTCTCCTCACACTTCTATACCCTGGCTTTTACGACCCATCTTTTCTGATAGTCAGAGACCTAAAAGCCCTATGTCAGCAGTGTTTCATTCATCGAGAAATACTGTAATAATGTTACACTTAATTAACAAAAAATTGTAGAAATTGTAGAAATGTTACACTTAATTAACAAAAAATTCAGATATATACTGAACACACGTCAGACATTGTGCTAATACAACAATGGACCATTTATAATTTCTGTCACAAAGAAACTCACGATCTTGTGGGGAAGGAGATTCATATACAAATAATTGCAATTCAGATAAGTACTACAACTTATAATGTAAACAGGATCCATTTCTAATAGTTGGTGTATAATTGGGAAGGATGTATAGAAACAGTTCTTGAGTATTATTTCCTTGTATTGAGATGAATATATCAGGTTATTTATAAATTAATTATTTTCTTCCCTTCTCTCATCCCCCTAACATCTAACATAAATTGTGTTAATAATCTCAGTATTTAAGTTACAGGATATTCAAGTGGGACATTCAGCTAGAAGAAGAAAGGACATCACCCCAAAATGGATGAGGAGACATTTTTGTATCATTTTTTGTTGCGAGAGTTTGCGTGTTTCAGTTGTATGAGGGATAGTTGCATCATGTCAGGTGTAAGCACAAGTTGGCTATTTATTTAGAGGTTAAATAAGGTTAAAAGAGGTTTATTTAACCTCTAAATAAAAAAGAACTTCTAAATAAAGAAGAGTTAGACTGTGATGAGTTTGTGCCGTTCAAATGAGCTAAGCTGGAACTGTAGTTTTCAGAATTCCCTTAACTAACATGGCTCCTTTAGGGAAATTGTGTGATATGTGGAAGGAACAGTGAAGCAGCAGCCTTTATGCTTTGAGGTTCCTGAGGGTGTTGGATGCCACTGCAGCTCGCGCACCTTGGGGTGGATTTGTGAACTCACTTTGTGACACCCTCTGGCATCATCTACTCCATCCCCCCACTGAGCAATCTCCTCCTTCAGTTTCACATAGTTCTGGCCCAGGTGAACTTGCAGCTTCACGGAGAAGGGCACCCACTTCTTTCGGCAGATCGTCCATATCACTGAGTTGCAGGTGGTAAGAAACACATGCAAGTTCCGGTTTGTCCTCACTCTCCTCTCTTCACTTATAGTTTTTCTTTCTGATTAGCTTCTCTGCTGACCTACAGTGAGTTCAGGATCAGATTTCTTCCCTAATGTTCATGACTGTATAAAGTCTAATCCCTCTTTTAAATTCATTATTTTTGGTCACGCATAGCGATTCTGCTTCTTTAAAGGAAACCTTTCATGTTCAAAATGAAAACCTTGATATTTATAATGTTTAAATATTATGTGTGTGTTGCTGCTGTTGTTGCTTTTCAGTTTCAGTCCTTCACTTCAACCTATGTGATTCTCTTTAGATGTTGATTATGACACCAATACAATTCGTGTTCTTCTGAGTTTCATGTCCTCTCCAGTTTTGGTGAACAGGTCATCTATATTTTCATCCACATCATATGTAAAAAGATGGGTTTGTTTTAGATTTATTAGCATATTTCTTGTAAGTTACATAACCACAATTATCACTTCATTCAGTGAACATTTCTTCATCTTTTCCATAAAGATTAATAGGAGAATGTGTCAAAGACTTTGGTCATACTCAGATATGTTACATTTACTATACTTTTATGATTCCACAGGTTACTAATTCTATCTGTGATATTAAAAAAAAAGTAGCTTTTAACTCAATTAGAAAATGGGCAAGGACTTGAATAGATATTTCTCCAAAGAAGGCATACAAATGGCCAACAGATAAATAAAAATGTGCTCAAGATCACTGATCATCAGGGAAGTGCAGATCAAAAGCACAATGATATATCACCTCATACCTGTCAGAATGGTTAGTATCCAAAAAACAAAACAAAACATAAGTGTTGGTGATGGTGTGGAGGAAATTGGAAGACTTATGTACTGTTGGTGGAAACATAAAATGTTGCAGCCACTATGGAAAACAGTATAGAGGTCTCTCAAAAAATTAAAATAGAATTACTATATGATCTAGCAATCCCACTTCTTGGTATTTATCCAAAAGAATTGAAATCAATATCTCAAAGAGATATCTTTATTCCCAAGTATATTGTAACATTATTCACACTAACCAAGATAAGGAAACAACTTGAATGCCTATAAATGACTAAATGGATAAAGAAAATGTGGTATATAATACAACGGAATATAATTCAACCTTAAAAAAGAAGAAAACCTTGCATTATGCAATAACATGGATGAACCTGGAGGACATTATGCTAAATAAAAAGCTGGTCACAGAAGGACAAATACTGCATGATTTCACTTATATAAGATATCTGAAATAGTCAAACACATCAAAGCAGAAAGTTGAATGGTAATTGCCAGGGACTTGAGGGAGAGGGAAATGGGGAGTTGTTCAACAGGTATAAAGTTTCAATTATGCAAGTTGAATAAATTCTAGAGACCTGTAGATCAAAATATTGCCTATCATTAACAATACTGTATTGTTTACTTAAAAATTTAATAGGGTAGATTTCATGTTATGTTTTAACTACAATGAAAAAAAAAGTTACTTTTACTTAAATAGTTCTTTAGAAAATCAATTGTGAACCCTAGTGACCCATTTAATGATCTTTAAAAAAAAATCTATCCCTTTATGATTTATAATTGAATCTTGCTCAGGTTTTAACATCCAACTCACTGTGGTATGTTTTGTATAATCCATCCTCCCATTTTTCACTCCCTTATTTGAAAATTAAAATGATATTTAAGAGAACGGACTTGAGGTTATGGGGAAGGGGAAGGGTGAGCTGTGACAGGGCGAGAGAGAGTCATGGGCATATACACACTAACAAACGCAGTAAGGTAGATAGCTAGTGGGAAGCAGCCGCATGGCACAGGGATATTGGCTCGGTGCTTTGTGACAGCCTGGAGGGGTGGGATGGGGAGGGTGGGAGGGAGGGAGACGCAACAGGGAAGACATATGGGAACATATGTTTATGTATGACTGATTCACTTTGTTATAAAGCAGAAACTAACACACCATTGTAAAGCAATTATACCCCAATAAAGATGTTAAAAAAAAAAATGATATTTATATGTCTTAAATATTCTGGGATCTTTCTAAGCAACAAATATCACCACCAGTACATGCTTCCCCTTCTCTCTCTGGAACGTAAAACAAGTGACTTTTGCGCAGGCTCAGCGGCCATGGCCCACGGGCCCAGCCGCTCCGCGGCATGTGGGATCTTCCCGGAACGGGACACGAACCCGTGTCCCATGCATCGGCGGGCGGACTCTCAACCACTGCGCCACCAGGGAAGCCCCTAAAACAAGTGACTTTAACTTATTTAGAATATCAGGAAATCTTTTTGTGAATTTCTTTTCACCTCTCTTGGGCTTACCAATATTAATTTTATCCATTTTAGTCTGAACATAATTCCCTTTTACAGAGAAGACAGAAGTACATTGAGAAATTTATTTTTCCTCTGTAGACCAAGAACTTCTTTGATCAGTCCAGTCTTCCAGCATTGAGGAATTATAATTTTGGTACAATATTTGCTCAGTGCTGTTGAAAAATTCCATTAGCTTCATGAAAGATGTGATGACTTCCACTGATTTTTTTCTTTCCTTAATAGCAAATATATTCTTTTAAAATTTAAATTCATCTATAGAATTTATGGTCTGTGCTGTTCTGGTATCATAACATTTATATTTCCTGAGCAACAGATAAAAAATAAAAATGAATAGTTTAAAGAAAGTTGGAAAAGTTAATTATTTTATATACAGAAATGCCTAGCATTACACAAAAGCTGTTGGAAGGGAAAAACTATAATACTTCTTATTAATTACCTTTTAAAAATTAATACTCCAAGGATGAGATAAAATTTAGACGTTTCTGCATCTTCTCTCCTCTATGTCTGAATTCATTTGACCTAGGCATTCCAGAGAAGAAGGACGGCAGTGTTTCCTAAACCCGCCTATGCTAAGAGTCACCTGGGTGCTTGTTAACTTCACAGATTTCTTCGATCCTTCCTTGGAAATTTTGGTTCTTTAGGTTTAGGGTGGGCTTAGAATTCTGTATGTTTAACAAGCACTGCAGATGATTGTATCATCAGGTAAGCTTGGGAAACAATGGAAAGAGCCCATAACTTGAACATCAGCCTGACCTACGTATGAATTCAATGTCTAAAGCTTAACAGCTATATAAACTCAGGCACATTGTTTAGCCTTTTTGAAAGTTAATTTCTTCATCATTAAAGAGGGAATGTTAACATCTTCCCCAAAGAAATTTTGTGTAAATTCAATGAAATAAAATGCAAAATGTGTAGCTAACTCTAGTGCTATCATTATTGAAAACTATGTTGTAAACTTTTTTCTAATCTTTTAGTCTTTACTCTTGCTGCAGGAGAAAATACAAATTTCTGAAGCAAAACAAAATATTCAAGTCTTCTTTCTCAATGTAAACAATAGTAGAGTCATTTACTCATTTGTAAATGAGGCACAAAGGGCCACATTTAGATGACTGGTAAACTAATAAGTGGTGTTACCTTTCCGATATTCAAAGGCAACACCACAGTTGTTACATTTCCACCTTATTAAAAGCAAGATAAAATAATTTTTGGTAGATTTTTTTTCTCCATACACCTTTAAAAAAAAAAGTCTATAGGAAGTTTTTATGCTCATCAATTCTTTACGACACTGGTTCTCAAAATATGGCTCGTGGGATGCAGCAGCATCACCTGGGAACTTTTTTGAAAAGAAAATTCTCAGTCCCTACTTCAGACTACTAAATCCTAAAGACGCCACCAGAAAACTACCAGAGCTCATCAGTGAATCTGGTAAGGTTGCAGATACAAAATTAATATACAGAAAACTGTTGCATTTCTATACACTAACAATGAAGTATCAGAAAGAGGAATTAAGGAAATAATCCCATTTACCTTCGCAGCTATATTAGAAACTTTTGAAGTGAGGCACTGCCATCTGTGTTTTAACAAGGCCACTGGGTGATTCTCACGCAGGCTCAAATTTAGAAACCACTGTTCTATTTCCAGTGTCTGATTGCCTCTCTCCTTCCAACCTGTTCATCTGCTGCATTCCTGATCTCAGTTCATGGAAACACTATGTTTCCAGATCTTCAGGTCAAACATGTGGTCATCCTTAATTTTTAATTTTCTGTCTAGCTCATATCCAATATATCAGAAAATCCTGTTGTTTTACCTTCAATTACCAGGATATCACCATTCATCCCTCCACTGTTAATAGCCTGGTCCTAGTCTCTATTTTCTCTTGCATGGATTATTACAACAATCTTCTAACTGATCTCCCAGCTTCCACTCTTTTATTCTTCCAGACTGTTCTCAACACCGAAGCCAGAGTGATGCTTTTAAAATAAAAGTCTGATTGACTCACGGACATGGAGAACAGACTTGTGGAGTGGGAAGTTGGGGTTAGCAGATGTAAGCTATTATATATGGAGTGGATAAACGGTCCTACTGTATAGCACAGGCAACTGTATTCATAAACCATAATGGAAAAGAATAAATATATATATTTTAACTGAATCTCTTTGCTGTACGGCAGAAATTAACACTACATTGTAAATCAACTATACTCCAATAAAAAAAAGTCTGATTATGTTATTTGCGCTGAA
The DNA here is from genome assembly GCF_963455315.2 of Globicephala melas. Taxonomy (NCBI): domain Eukaryota; kingdom Metazoa; phylum Chordata; class Mammalia; order Artiodactyla; family Delphinidae; genus Globicephala; species Globicephala melas. The sequence goes on from NC_083330.1 coordinate 47,799,401, forward strand.
TTATCTATTGGTTCATTAGAACCATTCTTACTTTTCCTAGTCTCTCCTGTTTCCTGGAAGCTGGGAGCCTAGAAACTTTATTTCCCAGAATTCCTGCCACTGGAATTCTAGATCAAATGTCAACAATGGGAGAAATTTACTCTAGAGATTTGGAAGGTGGAATGGAAGCAGAAACCATAGCACTTTTCCTCTAGCATGGTAGAGAAAGACATGAGATATTGTAGGAGCCTCAGGGATTTTTCTTTGAATCACCTGCTTCCATGCTGCTATTTTTCCAGCTGTTCCTTCAATTCCCATACTTTCTGAACGACTCTGAAAGTTAGTCATGAACCTAAGAACTAGTTGGCAGCAACCTTCTCTGATCTTCATTGCTCCAGTCCTGCCAATGATTTTGTAAACACAAATTTCCCTGCATACATCCCTTCCTGCTAAAATCTGGAGTGGTTTCTAGTTTTCTGAAAGAATCCTAATTGTTCTTATCAAAATGCTTGACTCCCTTCCCATCTCATTCAGAGTAAAATTCCTTCAGTGCCTACAAGACCCTACACAGCCTGGTCCCCCATACATCTCTGATCTCACTCCCTCAATGCTTTTCGTGCACAAACTCTGCTCCTGCCTGACTGGTCTTCCTGCTGTTCCTCAAAGTGCCTTTGCACTTTCTGTTCCTTCTGTCCAGAGTGCCTCTCTTCCAGATAGCTGCCCAGCTTACCCTCTCACCTCCTTCAGTTCTTGGTACAAATGCCATCTTTTCAAAGAGGGCTTTCCCCTGACGACCCAATGCAAAAGAACCTCTACCCTCCAGCACAGGTTGTGGAAGTAGTTGGTAGAATCCTCTCCATTTAAAACACAGGAAAATATACAACTAGGAAAAGAAACTCATCAAAGTCCCATAGCTTTTAAATGTTAAACCTAACATTTATCTTATCCAAAGGGGCAAGAAAAGAACCTTTAAAGGGTGGGTGGTTAGTAAACATTCGTGTTGAGGTTTCAATGATGGCAGGGGTGGGATAGAGCAGGGGTGATTACAACTCTTTTAAGGAAGAGCAGTTAGGCCTGACCAGTAATAGGGAAGACCACTGGAGAGTGAGTGACTGCTAATCATAGATTTCACAGCTTATGATATTCTTTGGGAGGTTAGACTGGATCCCTTTTTTTTTTTTTTTGTTCTGCAAAGCAGGTCAGAATAAAAGAAATTCCAATTGTTTTAAAAAAATGGATCTTCTAGAGCTTCCCTGGTGGTGCAGTGGTTGAGAGTCCGCCTGCCGATACAGGGGACACGGGTTCGTGCCCAGGTCCGGGAAGATCCCACATGCCGCGGAGCGGCTGGGCCTGTGAGCCATGGCCGCTGAGCCTGCGCGTCCGGAGCCTGTGCTCCGCAACGGGAGAGGCCTCAGCAGTGAGAGGCCCGCGTACTGAAAAAAAAAAAAAAAAAAAAGAAGGATCTTCTAGTCTAAATACTGTCCTAAATTCTGGTTGGGACATTCAGGACTACCGGCAAATTTCCTAGTATCAGCATGTTATAATGGTAGGCTTATTTAGGTAAAATTACTCAATTCCTTTACTCTTTGTTCATAGTATAAGTATTAAGGAATTTATTTACTATTGTAAAGTTATGGGTAAAATGGAATTGGAGTCCATAAGGAAGTAATGAAATGGAATCAATATGGCAGGAATAATGAATAGTTCTTCGTAACCCTTTTCAGGATGTATGCATTGATTATTTTCCTGAAAGCCTGGCTGGAAGGGAGTGGCAAGAAGAGCATTTTTATGTAGAAAAACTTTCAGGTTTTTAGTTTCGAGAGTAAAAATAAATCAACTGGAGCCTGAGTAATATTGAAAAGAGTTGGCAGAGCTGACTAGAAAAATAAAATGGATCTAGTCATCTCTGTGACCTGGGCTATTTAGCCACAGACAGTGCTCTGCCTTTAAAGAAAGCAGTGAACTCTTCAAGAACAAAAATAAGATAACTCTCTTAAAAAAAAATGGATAGAACAATTCAGGAAAAAATGTAGTTGGAAATGGCAAAAGAACACACAAAGGACAAACCTGCCCTTTATCCAATTTAAGGAGTGAAAAACAACTAGAAGTGTGCTGGAATTCTTTGCTGGAAGAAATTCGAAGAGACAAAATTGAAGATTAAATTTATGGTCACAGTTCTCCTGGAAATGGGCTTTATGTAATATCTGGGCACAGACAGAGGAAAAGCATCCATAGCTGGCTTTTTTGTTGTTCCCTGTAAGCCCCAAATGACAGGGTTTTCTCCCCCCTCTTTAAGGTTCCCCAGTGACAGTAAAGGACATCCACAGACTTTATCTCCATAGATAGGTTTCTGCTTCGGATTATGAAAACAACTGCTAACTTGATTTTTCTTTCTCTAGTTTTGCCCTTACTATCTTATTCTCACAAAATTCAGTGTAATCTTTATAAATGCACATCTGATGATGTCTGTTGCCTGATAAAAGCCATTCAGTGACTCCCCATCGAAGACAACAGCCATTCCCAAAGTTTACTCTCATAACTGCCATAAACTGTTAGTATATATTTTTTAAAAATGTGGAAAATTCCAAGTTGAGAGTAAGCATTTTTCTTTACAATAGTTTTTTTTGTTTGTTTTTTGGTTTTGATTGAAGTGCAGTTGATTTACAATATTGTGCTAGCTTCTGGTGGACGGCAAAGTGATTCAGTTATATATAGAAATATATATTTTTCCAATTCTTTTCCATTGTAGGTTATTACAAGATATTGACTATAGTTCCCTGTGCTATACAGTAAATCCTTGTTTTCTGTCTATTCTATATATAGTTTTGTGTATCTCTTAATCCCATACAATAGGTTTTAATGCTGATGTTTGCTGTGAACCACTAAAAAAGGGAAGGATATAATATGCAAGATTTCCCAAACTTTTTGAATATGGAAGCTATTTCTTTTTCGTGGAGTGCCGCACAGGGCTAGTTTGGTGTGGAACACATCTTTAGAAATACTGGCTTATACTGCAGTTCAAGTTTGTGAGCAAAGCAAGGAATGAGCAGAACGATCTGGAACCTGCTTACCTTAGTTGGCATTTCCCTGACACATTATGCTTTCTTTCTCGTCCGTGCTGCACAAGAAGAAGTCCCCTAGAAGATAGAAGAAACTCAAATGAGTAACAATAATTAAAGAGAAGATTATAGCTATGGGGCACAGAGAATAGAAATTTAGGCAAAAGATAATTTATGTTTCTAAAGATGAATCCAGAATAAATGGAACAGAAGCAAAACCCATAAATGGAATAAAAGAAGCTAAAGAAATACCTCAGAGTGTATGTAGAATGAAACCTCCTTCTGTGTACAAAATTAGGAAAAGGAGATTACTATCTAACCATATCCAAAAGAATTTAAGACCACAAAGTAAAAGAATCTGGCAAGATTCCCAGGAAAAAAAGTTACCTACAGAAGTAGAAACTTCAGGCCTGCCATGGTCTTCTCCTTAACATTAAATGCTTGGACATAATGATGCAAAGTTTACATAATTTTGATGGGAAAGTTTGTGGCTCAAGAAATTTGTATCTAACCATATTGTTGTTAAGATGTAAAGGTAATAGAAAGACATAATCAGATTTACTTTACATGTCATTTTCTGAAAGAATTACTCAGAATATGTCCTACTAAATGAGAAAGGAATCAAAATAAGAAACTCAAGAATAGAAAATTATGTATGAACTGACTTATGGTAAGCATTGAAACCACATCAATATAGACTTATGCATAGTATTTATAAAAATGGTTGATATATAACTCAAACAGAAAAGCTGTCAAAATATAAGGAATAACAATCAGAAACATAGTACTGGTAGACTTAAAAGCATCCTTATTTCATAGGTCAAATTGGGAAAATAATTATTAAAGGATTTAATTAGTATGTATAAAATTGATTTAATAAATACACGTTTCATTTTGTGTACTAAATATGGAGACTAGTTCACCTTGTTTTCAAGGTGGCTCATGGAACATTTATATTGATTACATATTAGGTGAAAAAGAAAGCCTCATTGTATTCTCCAAAACAATTTAAATCACTTTCTTAATGACGCTGAAATAAAATTAAAAATTTTGCAAATATGCAACCATTTATAATTTAAATATTGTTCTAAATAGTTCTTGACTATGTTAGAATTTAAAAGTGTAGTACTAAAGAGAAAAGAATAAGTGATTAAAGGTTATGGAGATTATAGTTTTTGTTTTATACTTCCAAATTTCAGCCTCCTTCCTTCCCTCCACTCCAAAGTTTAATGTGTATTATCACCGGCAAATATAAAAATATCTGTTTTATAGCATCTGCTCAACTTTATTATTTAACATAGTTACCGATTTGATATATTTAAAAATATATAGTGTTTGAATACCCACGGGGTTAAACAATTTTATATTGCTTATGGACATTTATGTTTCTACCTCTATGACTTGACTTTTACAAGAAAGGGATTGTAAAGTATATCAGCACAGGCATGATCATTTGGAGAAAGAATAGTAATAAAGGGGATCAGTGCCACTAGGTTAATCGGTGCAGAACTGGCATACTTGTATAGGTCATGGAAAAGATAATAAGCCCTGGAATAGACTGGCAGAGACTGAGGTAGTTTTGAAATAACGCATTTCCTCTTCTTCTTTGGCATGCGGAGGTACTGTATTTCCCATTCTTTCCTGCAGGTAGATGTGACCACGTGTTTGAATCCTAGTCAATGGATTTCACCATCTCTCCATAAAAACTTCCCATGGAGGCGGGGAATCCTCCATTCTCATTTCCTTTCCACTAGTTTGAAACATACCAGCACAGACACCTTGCAGGCACGCGTTGAAGAAGTGGTATCTCAGCATGGAAAGTCCTGGGTTTTGAATCCCTTTTTTGAGAAGAGCCGCCTGGCAATCAACAAAACTGTTTTGAACTTGACATGAGCAAGAAGCAAACTTCTGTTTTGCTAGTCCATCAATATTTTGGCATGTTTTGTTACAGCAACTAGTTTACTCAGACCAACAAACAGACTTTCATATGTGTGTATATATATAAATTTATTCCATTAAAATATGGTGATATAGTGGTTGTTAGTTTATGGTTGCTGTGAACCTGTGTTTTGTATAGCATTACCATATACTAAATGGTTTGTCTAGTAATAATGATGATGAACTTGGCATTTCAGATATTTGAGATCAATTGAGGAAGGTTTGATTATTCAAAAAATGGTGCTGGATGACATGGTTAAATATGAAAACAACTGAAGTTAGATTCCCTAACTCAATCACTTCGTGTTATATTAAAGAGCAAGGAAAGTGCATAACGTATTGGTTAAGCAGAGACATCTGGTATCACCCCACTTGAGTGCACAGTCCAGCTCAGCCTCTAAGTGTGTGATAGCAGTAAATATGTGACAGAGATTTAAAAAAAAATTATCAGGAAAATAATGATGATGCATAAATTGGTTGCATTCACCCTGGTGAAACTTTGAATTGGTAAAATCAGAAAATCGCCATGCTGTCTCAAAAGCCTTTAAAATATCCATGACTTTATTGTACAATTTAGCTTCTAGGAATTTACCTTAAAGAAATAATCACATAGGTACAAATGTACGTACAATAGTGCTCACAGTAGCGTCACTTTTAGCAAGGATAATCTGAAAATAAACTAACTGTGTAACAAGGGGATTGGTTATATAAATGTTGGCACATTTGTCTGTTACAGTGCATGGTGATTAAGGGTGTGGCTTTTGCTGTTACAGTGGCCTGGGCTTGACTTCTTTCTGCTTCAACCATTTATTAGCTATGTGAATTTGGATAAGCTAGTTAACCTCTAATTCTGTTTTTTTTTTTAAATTCATAAAATTGAGCTAATAATAGCATATATCTATCTTATAGGTTTGCTGCACAAGTATTAATTGAGATAATTTACGTAGAGCATCTGATACATAGTAAATGGTACCTACTATTATCAATATTTAAGGAATTAGAAAATTCGTAAAGATTATAATAGGGTATTTGTGAGGAAGATGTCTAGATTGGTGTCTCCCACCTGTCAGTAGGAGTTACCTAGGAATTGGTTATTATCTTTCCCCTTCTCACCACACCTGATCTTGCAGCAAGTTCTACCCTTTCACTAGCACGTCCTGCCTCTAACCACCCATCTTCTCCACTGCCACAAACAGCCTGAGCCATCGTCATTTCTTGTCCGGAAAACTGTGATGGTTCCTCACCAGCTCTTCCTTCTTTCTTGTCCTCTTAGAGCCCATCATCTATATGTGGGCCCTGTTTAAAACCCTCCAAAGGCTTCCGTTGCAACCAGAATGGAATCTAAGCTCCCATAAGACTCTCTTTGATCTGGCCCTTCCCTAACTTTTCAACTTTATCTTTCTCCATTATTTCTCTAATTCACGTTTCAGAAGCACTGGTCTTACTTCTACCCTTCAAATATGAATGCTCCTTTTGCTTGGAATGTTCTTTTCTGAGAGCTAGGTCTAAAATCAAGTGTCATCTCTCCCCAGAGGCCTTCAAACCATGCTTATGATAGCAGCTTCCAAAGTACTTTGTACCTCTTTAGCCTACTTTACCTTCTTCATAACACATATCTTCTTGTCTTGTTTATTATCTTCTTTGTAGCCAGTAGAACATAGGTTTCTTTGGGAGAGTAGCTTTATGTCTCATGTTCAACACTGTGTCCTGGGCACCTAGAACAGTTCCTGGTGTAGGGGGCCCACTCGGGAGGGATTTGTTGACTGACTCTTGTCCTGGAGTGTGTAGACCTGTTTTGGAAAGTAGAAGAAAGGGCCTTCAGCACTTACTCTATACAATGGCAGTATTGTAATTTTTTATAGTATAAAATAAAATGATAATGATGGTTATTTGTGAATACGGAATTAAGGGTACTTTAAATCTTTTTATTCATAATTCCTACATTTTATATATTTTCCTCCATAAACCTATTCTTTTTAGAATCAGAACAATATTTTAAAAACTACTATAAAACTTTGGTCAGACAAATAATTTTGATTATATATTGTCATATATACCTGGATTGGCAATTAGTAATAATAATAATGTATAATAATTTATACTTAGCCATGTTTAAGTAATGAATAATGATTAATATTTATGGTGTCAATTATAGTAATAAACACAGTAATTAGAAAATAGGAATAGTTGTGACAGATTATAATAAGACTTTTAAGAAAAGTTCTTTATTTTCTCTCTTTTTTTTTTTGTTGTTCTTTGCCTGTCTCTAAAATAAATGTAATCTTTTCTGTCTACAGGTGATAGTATCTTTACTGTGAAATCGCTAGTGTGGCCCTTAAATATACCTGGAAACAGATGTAATGCTCTGGGGTAAAAATAAGGCTGCAACCTGGAGATGAAAGAAGAGAAGGACACAAATTCAGAAAAATCTTCTAAAAGACTGAAATGAAAAAAGAGACAGTTATTTCACAAAAGGAGCTTAGGACCTAATTTCCTTGTGAAAGATTCCATAGGATTCCAACAAGCCCCTAATGCTTTATTTAATAGAGTTCTAAAACATTCTACTTCTGGCTTTACTATTTATCTATCCTTTTCTTTCATAAAACATTTTTTTCGTTTTACACTGTGCCAAACGTTGTTCTAGGATCACAGAAAGGAATGATGACCCCAAAATAGACACAATTACATTTCAGAGCAAAGGTACAAGTTGGAGCTTATCAAATCAGGTTCCAGGACACTGAGAGAAACCACAGTAGCCTCATGAGGCAGAAGGTGAAGTTAAATTATATTTGACTCTGGTAAAATTTCTATTTCTGAACAGCCAACATATGTAAAGGCATCTATTTTTGGTGATTCGCCTATTTTCTTTCTCTTTTAGTTTTGAGTCAGTTTTTAATGTTAAAATATTAAAAACTGTTCTAATGTTTAAATGTTTCCTGTTTTAATGTTTAAAAACTAAAATTTTAGCCCATCATTTATTATTCACAGAGGATCTAGTTTGTGTGGGTTTAGAGTGTAAGATGATTTTTCTGGGGGAATTGCCTTGGACTGGTAAAGATTGTCAAAATTCATAACACTACAGCCTATGTCTTTCGCCCCCATTTTAAAATTTAGCTTTGCTGTTATTTCTTTGACCTGCCTCCACTCTGTTTCAGATTTGTATACTCATGTTTCATGTATCAGTGATGATTCCAATTACACGCTAGGTAACAAGAGTTTAATAAAATGTGGCAATAAATTGTGGAAAGACATCATGCATGTGAAAAAAGTGTATTAAGAAATGTGTTCCAGGTAGAGCTTCCAGTATTAAATGACTAATCACTTCCACACACATATACAAAGTGAAGGTTTTATTTAGTGGAACTTGGCCTTTCAAAACTAGAAGGCCAAGGAGTGCCTTGTAACTGGTTTTCTAGCCTGTCTGAAGCAAGTTGCTGTTGTTTCTTTTTACTGAGACCTTTTTAGATGGTCTTCAATAGCCCTTCAGCTGAAAGGAGGTAGGATATCTTGTTCAAAGCTCATATTATTTTGATTTAAATAGCAAATGGTAATAAAAAGAATGTGCAATAATTTATACTCAGTACAGCCTAGTGGTCAGATGACTGGAATTGAATCCAGGCTCTTCCTCATAGTAGATATGTGATGTTAGGCCAGTATCTTACATGCTGCAGTTTTTTACTGGCAAAAACTGCAGGAGTAACATCTCCTTTACTGAGATATGGTGGAAGATGAATACTTTTTTTTTAAATGTAAAATATTAAGACCTACATGGGCCACTCAAAAAATATATTACTATGCAGAGAGAGTCTAATGCAAAGGTTTGAATAGGTATAACAGCTCTAGAACAAAACAAAACAGGTTATGTAGGGGCAGAGATGCTGTCTTGGTTTTTGATTTCGCTGTCACTCCCAGGTTACGCTTTACGAGACCTTCTCCATCAGGTGTAGCATCATTTGGGTTTACTTCCGCTCACCTCACATTCACTAAGAACTGCTGTAAGAAGGCCTAAGTTTCAGCAACTGCTTGCTGAGATAGGAATCATAAGTGTAACTCGTTCCTGTCCATTTCATTTTGCAAGCAAACATTCAGAAAACATAGGTATTAAGGAAACCGTTTGCTGATGACCAGGTTGATCTTACTACACATACACCAGGAACATTCTGAGAACCCATAAAGGAGGTAGTGGTACCTGTGTTCTATCTGTGCAGGAGTGTGTTAGAGGGAAGGGCATCTGGGTTGTGGGCTCAGAGAGCCCATCACTTTCTCACTGCGTGAGATTGAGAAAGTTACTGAATTCTTCTGTACCTCTCTGTTCTCTTACGTAAAATGGCAGTAATGATACATGACAGGGCAGCAGTAAGAATTAGAGAACAGGTGTTTCAAGATGCCCAGGACGGAGCTTGGCAAATTATAGTCATTCAATAAAGGCTAGTTTGTTGGTATATTATTGATGATTTGTGGGAATAAAAGGTCAAGTTAGATGGGAAGACTAGAACTGAAGCATTATATGTTTATAAATAAGTTAACTTTTATCCTCAGGGAAGCAATACATAAAAAAGGTTACCCATGTTTTGAATATAGAAAAATTATCGTGAAGAACAAAGACATCAGAGCCTACATTTTCTTCATAAACATATGAGTAAGAATAGAAGAGTTAGTCCAACAATAATTGAAATTGTAGTAACAGTTGGTATGCCCAATATTAGATCCTGTTCAATGGGTAATTTGACTCTGAAAACAATGTTATATTAAAAAAAGAGTTTTATTCAGGGATTTGGGGCGCCTTTCTTTATATCTGCTCATGAGTAATAGTTATAAAAATAGCAAGTACTGGGCTTCCCTGGTGGCGCAGTGGTTGAGAGTCCGCCTGCCGATGCAGGGGACACGGGTTCGTGCCCCGGTCCGGGAAGATCCCACATGCCGCGGAGCGGCTGGGCCCGTGAGCCATGGCCGCTGAGCCTGCGCGTCCGGAGCCTGTGCTCCGCAACGGGAGAGGCCACAACAGTGAGAGGCCCGCGTACCAAAAAAAAAAAAAAGAAAATAGTAAGTACTTGTTTAGTGCTTACTATTCACTTAGTGTGTTTCTGAGTGTGTTCCAAGTGCATGACTTACTTCTCACATCAACCCTATGAAGAGGATACTATTGTTCTTACAGTACTACAAGGAAAATGAACACTTTCACTGTTTCTTCCCAAAGAAGGGTGATCTCCTTTTTCCCATAGTCCAAGAGATTTGGGGAACCATAGCTTGCCTTGTGTGAAAGGAAAAATAGAGTACCCAAGATCCTTAGGAGGGAAGGAAGCCATACCTTGGAGAACCTCTTATGATGCCAGTACGATTTATGATGATGGTGATACTAATAATAACGACGTCACTATTATTATTGTAAGACTTATTGAGTGCTATGTTTCATGCATTTCTGCCTTATATAATGACATTTCTGGGAATGAGCGGTATCAGAATATATTCTTTAAAATTAATACAGGTATTATAGTGTACTGAAGTGTTCACTGATGAAGGTAACACATATCTTGTCTAACAATTTGTATATATAATTTTTTGTTTTGTAATATCTATTAAGTTATAACAAATGTAAAAACCTTACATGGGGGAAAGAATAATCAGGGAGAATGATTTCTGATTGTTTTGGCTCCGAGAGTTAGCTAAACTTTGGGAGTACTAACACACTCTTGTCTGGGGTTGCCCTGATTTAGTGACATTAATATTGAAGGTTTCAGTTTCTTATTTTTGGGAAAGGATGTCAGCTGAGTATTTTTGAGTTAATGTCAATGGGATTTGGACTTAAGCTAGAATATGTATATAAATAAAATATTATATAATAAATAAATTTTTAATAAAAATATTTTTAAATCACACCTTTGTCAATGATCTATAATAATTGTACTTTAGTGATTTTTATAATAACATATTATATTGTAAGTAATTCAATTCAGGTTTACCTTGCTTTACCTAAGTTGGATGTTTTGAAACTCTTTAAAAAATAAATTATGGGCATTTGCTTTGCCAAAAAAAATCTTTACGTATAAAAAGACTTATGATAGGAGTCTTTTGAACAGGAAATCCTTTAGATCATCTGAAATATGTGTCAATTTAATGAAATTTGACTTATACATGTGTTGGTTATCATAAAAGACCAATGTTTTTACTTAAAATCATGTAGACTTGCCCCTGGGTTTTCACATGACTTCTATATTATTAGTTCCTTGTGTGACTTGGGTGTTGGACTAGATTTGTTTTTTCTTAGTTTTGTTTTTGCTCTAAAATTCTAAGGTTCTGTAAATGTTTTTAAAAGGTCCTCTTGTCTAACAAGTCCTCACCTTATTTGAAAGACAGACTGTAGAATGAGAACAACTAGGTTCCAATCCTTGTTCCAACCTCTATTGGATGTGTGCCCTTGGCCAGTCACTTAACCTCTGAGTCTCAGTTATTCACTCCAGACATGGATTATGTAGCTATCTGATAGGAGTTTCATGAAAATTTGCAGAACACTTAGAAGAGTGGCTGGTACATTAAACATTATACATATTGCTGTTATTTAATTAATTGTTTATTTAATTAAAAATCCCAAGCTTGCCTTGTCCAGACATGAAAATTACTGAAACATCTGTGATTAGAGGATCTTCAATTAAGGAATTTAAGAGCTGGTGAAGAAAACCGGACTGGGGAACCTATGAAAACTATTATAAAAAAAAGAAGACATTTATAGTCAATGAAACAAGACAGTAATAATGGGAGACTAAAAAGATGAAATGGAATGCTAAATTGACTTCCAACCATATTTTCTACATTTTAAAATTAGCAATAATGGTTTCTCCACCCACAATCTTTTTTTTTTTTTTTTTTTGGAGCACAGGCTCCGGACGCGCAGGCTCAGCGGCCATGGCTCACGGGCCCAGCCACTCCGCGGCATGTGGGATCTTCGCGGACCAGGGCACGAACCCGTGTCCCCTGCATCGGCAGGCGGACTCTCAACCACTGCGCCACCAGGGAAGCCCCACCCACAATCTTTTAACTAGAAATATTTCAAGTTCTCCTTCTCTGACATTTACAACAAAAACTTTGTGATTTTGGTTTTTTGTTTTGTTGCTAAGAAGCACTTTTAACCCCCATGGCTAGTCCTCCACCAAGATGTTGACAACCTTCTTAAAATTTAAGTGTGTTGGATCTGTAGGTTTCTGTTCATGTTGTGGAGTTTTAATTCAATATCTGTATGTTCAAAGTAACTCTTATTCCTACTCCATCAGGCAGGGTTAATACCGCTACTGCCCAAGGCCAGAAATGCTCCTTGTCTCAATTTCCAGACAGAAGATTCCTTCCTAGGAACATCATGAAAGATATGGAACTAGTGCCTCTGGCCACTTGTTGGAAAATGCAAGGATATTTGTTTAAATGGGAGTCGATGGAATTATTATTATGTTCCTTTACCGATGAGTCAACTGAGATTGCTTAAATAACTCTTATAAGATTATAAAATTAGTAAACCATTGGCAGGCTGCCACCAAAGCCCATGTTCTTTCCATACAAAAAGGGATGGGAAACTATCAGGACTTATATGATATTGTGCTTGAGAGCACATACTTGGTACCTTCAGAGGGAAAGGGAGAGTTGGGAGCAGATGAGTTTTTACCTAGTATAGTCTATGTGCTAGGGTTTGTCTATAAGTTTAAATAACTTATTTCTTTGATTATAGAAATATTACACAATCATCAAGAAAAACTTGGGAAATACAAAAAAAAACAAAGAAAAGATGATGCAAAAATTCACAACTCAGAGATAACCACAGTCGACATTTTTGTGTATTTCTCCTCAGTGTTTTCTTTTTACTAAGAGATTGATATCTGAAATGACATAACAGGGTTCATACAATACAAGCAGTTTCCAATACTGCTTTTCCCATTTAACATTATGTCTTATGCATTGTTCAAGTTAGCATGAGAATAACTCCTTGAAGTTTTGGGAAATTATAATTTGGCCTGTGTTATTCTTTTATTGAGCAGAAAGGCTTGATTTAACTAAAGGGATGTGAAAACACCAAGTTACAGGTTTTCATAGAAAAAGAAATATGGAAAGGGAGCAGGTACAAGATAGCTTGGAATTTACCAAAATACGATTCATATTTAGCTGGCCCACCATATGTGGGTGTTCTCTTGTGGAAACCTCCCTGGAGACACGGCAAGGAGCCTGATATAGGGGAGATGTTCAAACTGAGTAGACTCCTGACTTTTGACCTGTTTTCTAGAAGGGATCTCAAGTGGGCCCTAGCAGACACCAAATCAGAGGTCGGTCTTGGATTTAGATTTGTCCTGGAATGACCTGGAGCTTCTCCCCTCTCCTCTATTGTAACTCATTCAACACAGCGCTTTACTGAGCTCCCTCCATGGGCCGGGCACTCTGCTAGGCACAGCTAATGAGACTAACATGACCTTTGCTTTCAGAGAACTTATAATCTGGTAGAGGAGAGAGGTTCTAAACCACAATTTGCTTCTTGACAGCTTGGCTAAGTACGATGGTGGGAAATGATATGGAAGAAAAGCAGAAGGTGGTATGAGTCTTGGGGCACGAGCTGGTGGAGAGTGGGCGGTTAGGGAAAGCTTTCCTGAAGAAGACATATTTCACCTGAGGCTTGAAGGATGAGTAAAATCTGTCCAGGATAAATGCAGGTAAGGAGCTAGAGGGAGGAGAACATAGTTTCCCTAAGGATAAGCAAGAGGATAGCAGCTTGGGTTTGGGGGAAACAGAGGCCAGGGTAGTTAGAGCATAGCGATAAAGTGATTTGAGGTGAATCTGGACAAATACTATAGTCTATTGTATTCTTTGAATAAACCTCAGTAGAATCTAATAAATGCCCACCAAGCATTAAAACACCCAAGTCATCCTGGCAATTGAAATTTAAATGGGCCTAGAAAAGGAACAATTTTATTGTTAGGGAAGGAAATATAAATAAAAGAAATTGGGAAGACAAATGCAGAGGGAGATTGAGACAGAAATGACTAAACTCAAGACAAATTCAGAGGGCAGTTTTCCTTTATTTTAATTTTCAGTGTTTATTCAGAGGATCATATGAATATATTCATAAGTTTAATGCTCCCTCCTTGAAAAAAAAAATTTTTTTAAACACCAATTTTTATTTCAAGAACAGAGGAAGCTAATGCTCACCTTTTTATTCTGAATGAATTGCCAACATTTTATTCACTAGTTTCACAAAAGAGCTGGAACCTCACTGAGGTTTCTGAATTAAATTAGCTTTCAGAACCATTTAAAGTTCTTCCATTCTATTAATTCAGCAGACAATCAAGTTGTTCACTTGTTGACTTTTATCCACATGCACTCAATCAAATCAGCTATTGAAGAGAGATACCTATTAGCTGTTAATTTCATATGTTAGATAGGAATCCTAGAACTCTTGTTTATATCTGTTTGATAACCTTCTAATCTTTGCCACAGTCTCACTAACAACAGCATTAACTAGTCTGCCATCTATCTTGATTAACAACACAGGGACTCAAAAGATGCTCAACATCTGATAAGCCTAACAATCCAAACTTCTAACAATGCCCATAGCCCTATGGAAAACGGGCTTCTACCGCCATTCTTACAAACCCTTTAAGTCGTCTTTAAATAACAATTTTGCAAATTATTCCTTTAAGAAAATGAGAAGAGCTTGTCTTAGTGTAGGAGCTCTTATGAATAATTGGTATGACTGAATGTTTTGTGACATTTTTACCCTTTATTTTGCATCCTCTGGGTTTGGGTTTTAGAAATTATTTTTGCCTTATATTGAATTATAAGTGTATTGTTATCTCAGGATCAGATGAATTCAACCCATATTTGCTAATCTCTATGTGCTAGCACTTACCGGGTACATAAAAGGTATAGAAAATAGAGCTCCACATATCATAAAGTTCTATTTTTTGAAATCACAGCAACTAGATTTGTCTCACAAGTGGAATTATGTTGGCTTTTATGACAGAGAAAAGGAGGGAGGGAGAGAGGAAATATAATCTTTGCCCCACATGGTAACTTCCAGGTTATTCCTCATGTAGTTCTTTCAAAATCTATTCAGTCACTTCATTCTTTATCCAGTTTCATTGCTGAAATATTAAGGACGCTTTACACACCATCCATGCTGATTTTAGCAGCTGGCAACTTTTGTCTTTAAACTATTCTCAGGAAGTCCTTGGTGACTTCCATATCCGCCTTAATGATGGTTCTACCACCATGATTTCATGTTTTTAAAACTTCCACTGATCCTATCCTTTATTTCATTTCAGACATTCTTAGGCAACGCTACACTGTCGAACTTGGTTGGGATCATGCCATCTCCAATACTGAACTCTGAAAAGTTCCTTTTGACCTTCTCTGAATATTGGTCTATCTTCTCCCTCAGGCAGCTTGTGGGAAGTAAATATCAACAAGAAGTTAGAGCAGAAGAATACAGAATAAGTGTTTCTTAATGTGAAACATCCCTACATACACCTAAAATAAAGGGCATAGAGTTGACAGAGAAGTGCTGAATTCTTATATAATCTCATGAGGGCTTTGAACTAGCACATTTCAGATATTAACGTGATAAAATGTAATTTAGATAAAATTCATACCCTCATGATGATGGGCCATAAAGACATCCACATTGCTTTCTCAATTCCCATATCTGTGCAAATGACTCCCCAATTTATTTCTGAAGCCAAGGTCACTCGCTTTGCTTCTAGGAATGAATTTCCAATGACTTGTTAGCTATCTCCAAATGCATCTCCCCAAACACCTTCAAGCCCAATGTATCCCAATTCGTATTCATCATTAACCTGCTTACACTAGTATTATCTGGGAATTTCATTGTCCATTAATAATACCACCATTCTTTAACTCATCCAGTTTCCTTATTTTGTTCCTCCACTTCCAATCCATTGCCAACCTCTGGCAATTCTTTTCCCTGAGATTTCTCTTAAGTGTATTCTTTATTTTTTTCCATTCCAAATCTACTTCCCCAATTCAACTCATCCTTATATCTCATTCTGAGTATTGCAATACATTTATTTCTGTTTTCCCCAGACTCTCACTCCTCTAATACATCCTACCCATAACCGTAAATTGCTTTCATAAAGCTACTTTAATATAGTCATCCCTGCTCAAAAATTTTCAGGGATCCACCTTCCCAATGAAATTCAGAGTCTTGAATCTGGTATCCTGGTCCTTGACAACCTGCCCAAACTTTTCCTTCAATTTTATTTTCCTGTCATGTATATTCTTCCATATAGTTTTCTCCACCCATTACCTTTTTACATCTCCTGCCTTGGCTCATGAGGTTTCTTCTGACTCTATTTCCCCTTTTCTACATATTTATTGGTCACCAAAATAATTTTCAAAACTCTAAAAAAGAAAATCTTTCTTCCTTCCTTTCTCTTTTCCCCTTCCTTCCTTCCTTTTTTCCCTCCCTCCCTCCTTCCTTCCTTCCATGAGTAGATACATTAATAAGCACTTATTATGTTCCAAAAGGGCATGCACGTCTACTGCCATAAAGGCTCTCACAGTCCAGGGGAGAGATGACCAAAATGTTAATAGGTAAAGCAAATATGAGAGCAGAGAGGAGGAGACTACAATACAGTCTTGTCGGTGGGGAGGATGGGAGGTGAATCAACAGGAGACTTTTTGAAAGAAGTTGCAGCTATGCTGAATCTTGAAGTATGACAAATAAATATCCATATAAAGAAGGCTAGCAGAGAAGGAAGGTCTTTCCAAATTTTAGAGCTATCATGAGCACAGGCTAGCTGAAAAAGGGAGGTGTGTGATGAAACCACCAGGAAGTAGAAGTTGCTTGAGCTCAAAGGATGGGGGGAGAAGCAATAGAATATGAGAACAGAGAGGTAAGCAGGGCTTGGGTAGAAAGTGATGTACAATGTTTAAAACTGGAATTTGTCCTATAGGTGATGGGAACCATGAATGGAATTAAGCAGGGGACTGACATGGCCAGATTTGCATTTTAGATAGACCAAGCAGGAAGCTATGTTAAGAATGGATTTGAGGAAGAAAGACAACAGCCAATGACAGTAGATGGAAGATATTAACGTCATCTATGGGGAAGAGAGAATTAAAAGAGAATTAGCTACTTAGTAGCTAATATAGGCAGCACTCTTTTAGTTGACGTTGGAGATTGGAAGAGAGAGGCAATGGGGACATCCACATTTCAGTTTGCATAACTGGGTGGATAGTGGTGCTACTAAGTGAGATTTTTTAAAAATGCATAGGGAGCAGGAGAAGTGAGAAGGAAAGTTTAAAAGATAAATTTAAATGGCCTCATTATATCATGAGGTGAAGATGAATAAAGTATTATACAAGATGCACAGTATACTACCTGAAGCTCAGGAGGCAGGTCTGAACTGAGCCTGAGTTGAGATTAATCTGAACAGAGGTGGTATATTATACCTGGGTTGTGTCTGTAACAATGCAGTGTACCCTGGAAGAAAACCTAAAGGGATAGATGGAGGAATAGGCGGTGAGGAAGTAAATAGGGAAAAAATAATTGAAAGGAAAAATAATCAGAAACATACTTTTCCTTTTATTGCAATGTCCCTCTTTTCTTTGAGTTCCCAAAGCATTTGACACTTTTGGGGAGGTAGGAGTTTCCTTCTATCATCTCCCTTATTCTTTACAATACCCCAATTCTGGTCAGATTAAAGGAAATTTATAGGACCATATTTACTAGTGGATGGATTTACTCTTGCAAATTGATGTACTCTTGGGCCAAGACCTCTTTTTTCTTCTTCCCATTGTCTTCAAGAGATGTAATTGGTAAGCTGTACCAAGGCTCTCTTGAAAGTCTTTCTTGCTCCTCTTTTCTTACAAACTTCTAAATTCACATCACTTCTGGTGAGTAGCTGGGGAATTAAGACTGGGACATGGTAGCCCTGTATGGGCTTTGGACATCAAACACATTGTCCAAACCAGCTTTATCAGAGAACCCTGCACTAGGGTATTGGGCCCTGGCTTACCTAATTCGAAAGTGGTAATGTAACCATTCTCTTTGTCTCTTGTATGTACGGCTTCCTCAGTGCTTCCAAGACAGAAGAAATTGTTGGGCAAACATATTCTGGCATTCCCATCTTCTTTCAGTATTCCTTTGTGGCACATATTACTTTTTATCTTACATTTATATATATTTATATTTTATATATTTTATATTTTGATTTCTGCCTGTCTCATTGTAAGAATGAAATTTCAAGTCATTGAAATTTCATTCTTACAATGATTAAAAACATTCTTATTTTAAACTAAATACTAGATCCTTAGTTTGAAAGATTATACCAACCTGCATCATTCTAAGTTGACAAAAGTTATGTATTGAAATATGAAATGACAGCATTTTGTATGATGACTACAATTTTGACTTGAAGTAAGGATCATAAACAAAACCAAGACTTCCGATAATATGATATACACTTTATCGTAGTAATTCAGGTCTCACTCAATGCTGTATAATCATATTCGTGTGGTATCTTTTCCTCCCCAAGGAAGGCCCTGATGTATATGGGCTTTCCTACAGTCATTCCAGCAGATGTTAGGAGTATTACGGTATTTGGGGATTTCAATGAAAAAGATTTCATTTTTTATACTTAAGCTTCCAATTAGTTTACTCTGAGTGTCCTACTTGCTTGGCTGATTGGTGCATAAGTGACACCTTGGTGTCTTTATTATTTTCTCAGAAGACCCTTCCCAATGGTAAGGGAGTTACTTAGATGTGTACGTGTGTGTGTGTGATGCAATTAGCTAACATTTCTGAACATGTACTTAGAGCAAAGTACAAATCATTTAACTTCCTTAAAAAATAAATTTGAATCACTGATGCTATGAAGCTAGAAGTGAGTATTAGGTCTCTTCACTCTGGAGTGAATATAGCTGACTACTCAACTCTATTGGCTCAAACCAACCAGGTTGTTACACTCTGTTTACACACAGTAATCCTCCTTAAGGATGAAGGGTTTACTTAAAAGTTTTCTTTTGTAACTTAATGAATTTTTAGAAAGAAAATTGTGTATTAAGGAGATAGTAAAATTTGGAGATTCTCAGATATTATGTCACCTCATCACCACTTTGTCAATACTTTTTGAACTATTAAGTGTAAGGCAGAACTCCTATCTTCAAGGAGTTTATGATTTAGTTGAAGAGAATGTGAAAAGTTAAATTAAAAGGGGCTCACAATACAAAACTAGAGCACATGAAATGTCAAAAGGCAGTTACCCAATGAACATGGGAAGGCTAATATCATTTTGAGATCCTGATTTCAATTCTTTTGGATATACACCTGGAAGTAGGATTGCTGAATCATATGGTAATTAATTTTTTGAGGAACCTCCATACTGTTTTCCATGAAAGCTGCCCATTTTACATTTCCACCCACAGTGCAATAGGGTTTCAATTTCTCCATAGTCTCATGAACACTTGCCTTTTCTTTTTTGATAATAACTATCCTGCAGCACTCTTCACAATAGCCAAGATGTGGAAACAACCTAAATGTCCATTGAGAGATGAATGGATAAAGGAAAGTGGTCTATACATATAACAGAATACTATTCAGCCTTAGAAAAGAAGGAAACAGAGCAACATGAATGAATCTTGAGGCTATTATGTTAAATGAGATAAATCAGTCTCAGAAAGACAAATATTGCATGATTCCACTTATATGAGACATCTAAAAGAGTCAAATTCATAGAATCAAAGAGTGAATAGAATTAAGATGAATAAGCTCCAGAGATCTGCTTTAAAACATTGTATCTGTAGTCACCACTCATGTACTGTACACTTAAAACTTGTAAAGACAGATCTCCTGGTAAATGTCTCTACCACACAAGGAAAGGGCAGTGATTCAAACTTTAGAATGAAGTTTAAATTTATCTTAATAAAATATTCCCTTGACCTCTTATAATTCTGCAAACGTCCCTGGTTCCTGTTAAATGCCTGGGAAACAGAGCCATTGCAAGTGCTGAGTCCATTTTGTAAGGTGTGGATAATAACTTTTGAAAATTTAAGAGAGAAGGAGTGCTTTATCAATGAAGTTGAATGAAACACATTATATCATATCATGACCATCAGAGTTCTATTTTTCCGGAGTCACTCAGGTATGGCCACAGAGCCAAGGCTGGCATATTGCTGTCTTGTTTTCAGCCCAAATGCTGGCAATCACGGAAGGCAAAAAAAATTATTATATTTTTGATGTTGATGATTCTGGTCTGGGTTCCCAATCTGAAAACTAAATCTAGAAACGACCTGGAGGTTTGCATCCTTTTGATGACTGCCTTTAATCAAATCCCATTTTCCCAGATTTCTTGGCAAAAGCATATTCTCCCTCGTTGAAACCTAACATTTCAGTCTCTCCATATCCTCTGTTCTGAACTATCGTTTACTTCCCTTCTCTCTCACTGCAAATGATAATAACGGCAAACTTCAGCTTTGGGGAGGGCAGATGGGCTGCCTTTCTTTTCGACCGGGTCCTCCCCTGGAAAACAATATTAAGTGGATGTTTCTTTTTTTTCCCTTGCTTTAGTATATTCCTTTGGCAAGTACTTTCAAATCTGTTCCCTTCCTGTGTTCTGAAGACAGGAAATCTGTAAGCAATTACAGAAATTTTGTTTTATACCTTTAGTAATTTTTACCTCATCCATATAAATCTTCTAATTTATAGTGAATATTCAACTGGGTCACATAAGCCTGGATATTCAACTTCCATGAGAAAGGCTGGCTGTATGGGATGTTTCTCCATGACTAGATTAAGATTATCTATACACGTGTTATCTCCCTTAGGACCCTTGCCACTCTTTTTGTTTTAAAATTTATTTGCTCTTTGTTTTGTTGCATTTTGCAGTGCTCAAAAAACAAAATAAAATCAGACCTCTTCCTTCCTCTCCATGTGGCATTTAGATAAATTAAAATTGTGGCAAACGTGCTATTAAGTCTCATTTTTTCACATTCATCCCTTCCAATATTAATGAGCACATCTTAGTTACAATAATTGTATTAAATTTTTAACATTAAAAGCACTGAGGGAGCATTTCAAAGCTGACTCTCTTGATCTGACAGCCACAGAGGGATCCTCTGGAGCACAGTTTACTGTAAAGAGAGAATATTTTCATTGCTAAAAGGAGATGTGAGAGAAAGAAAATTAACATTTGTTGATCACATAATATGTAGTAGGCACGACAGTCTTTTTTATAATAACCTCATGAGGTTATTATAAAAACCTCAGTCTTTTTTATAATAACCTCATGAGGTAGGAAATAGTATGCTCATCTTATAAACATAGCTTAGAGATGACGTACTTTGGCGAAAGATGCAGGACTAGAAGATGAGTAAAGCTGGGGTTGAACCCAAGTCTACCTGGCTACGGAGCCCAGGTACTTGCCTCAGTGTATTCTGCTGCCTTCTAGCATCATGGCAGTACGAAAAGCACTGCACCAAGGAGGAAAAAAACTGGGTCTAAACTCATTTATAGATGTGAAGCCATGAGAAACTTTGGCTTCTGGGCCACTGTCTCTCAATTTGTCAAGTGAGAATAAAATACCCCCCAAGTTGGTTGTGAGACTCAAATAAGATTGTTTATGTGTAAATCCTTTGTAGAAAATAGTTATGCCCAACTTGTATTCACCTGTGTGGTGGCCATCCTACTACAGACTTTTAAAGTAGCTATTAATTTAATTATTACTTATGTGGTTATTTATATCCCCACCCTACATAAGGAAACTGAGGCACAGATAGGCTAAGTAACTTGCCCAAGGTCACATAGTGAGCTAAGATGCAGAACCAGGATTTGAACTCAGGAAACCAGGATCTAGAATGCAAGTTAGTAAACCCTGCTGTATATTGTGCTATAAAATGCAGGGATTAGTATGATAACTTCAAACATCAAAATAAGTATCAAAAGAATACAAGAATTTAGGCAAGATCAGTGTTATCTAAAAGCTTTGGAGAAGTGGAGATGGAACTGTTCAACATCCTGGCTTCAAAAATGTGCCGTGAGACTTATTTTAAATAAGGTCAATCTAGTCCACTATCCCATGAGGATGGAATCAGGCAGTCCTTGTGGTTCTACGTGGGACCAGTAGCAATACTTAGACTAGCTAAAACATTCCACTCTTCCCAGGGAGACCCAAGTGTCTCGGTGACATGCTCACTAAAGAAGAATTCAAAGGATCCTAGCAGGACAGTATCCCCTTAGAGACATAAGCAGCATACTTATGCTCATAATACAAACATAAAAAGAGGGAACTCTTCTTGGAGATTTATGTTAACAAGGCGCAGAATTCAAAATATGCTTTTTTGGCTTCAGTCCACTCCCAGCCCTGACCTCATAACTATGACCTCATAACTCTACAAACAGTCTTTTCTTCTGGGCCTGAATGTGGCCTTAGAACACTTGTCAACACAAATCTCGGACTTTACTACTAATTTCCACTCTGGTGTTTATTATTTCCTTTCTTCTGCTTACTCTAGGGTTTGTTTGCTCTTCTTTTTTTCCCTGTGTCTTAAGGTGAAAGTTTAGGTTATTGATTTGAGATGTTTCTTCCTTTTTAATATGGGCATTTACATGTATAAATTTCCCTCTAAGCACTGTTTTAACTGCAACCCATGAGTTCTGGTATGTTGTGCCTTTATTTTCATTCATCTCAAATTTTCTATTTTCTAATATCCATTTTGATTTCTTCTTTAATCCATTGGTTTTTTTTTTAGGGGAGTGATTGTTTAATTTCTACATATCTGTGGGTTTTGCAAATTTCTTTCTGTTATTGATTTCTAACTTTATTCCACTGTGGTTAGAGAACATATTTTGTGTAATTTTATCTTTTTAAATTGATTGAGGTTTGTTTTATGATCTAGCATATGGTCTATGCTGCAGAATGTTCTATGTGCATTTGAGAAGAATGTATGTTCTGCTGTTGTTGGGTGAAGTGTTCTATGTATGTCTCTTAGGTCTACAGATATAAATCTTTGTAGATTTATAGTGCTGGTCAAGTCAGACAGAAGTCAGGGGAAGGAGGGTTGGGTGAGGAGCTAGGGAGTGGGGATTCAAAGCTAAGGGAACTGAGTATGCGAAGGTCATGAGGCAGAAAAGAACTTGTCACACTCAAGGAGGAAAGCCAGCTGTGAACAAGGGGAGAATGACAGATAAAGTTGGTAGGGCCCAGACAAGAAAGGCTTATAAACTGGGATAAGTGTATACATCAGACCTCATTTAACCCTAATTATCTCCCAAAGGCTCCATCTCCAAATACTATCACATTAGTATTAGGATTAGGGCTAATATTAGAGTTAGGGCTTCAGCATGTGAATTTTGAAGGGACACAGTTCAGTCCATTCAGTCCATGGCACTCCTGGTCTTCCCAAACTCCAAACATCTCAGAGAGACTTGTCTGACCACTAGTCTGTTTTAGAGACCTTCCTTTGTTCCCATAGTACACTGTGCATGCTTCCATCACAGAACTGGTCATGCTGAACTATAACTGCCCAACAGACTCAGCTTCCTGAAGGTGGTACCTGGCCTTATTCACCTCTATATCCCAAGGGCCTAGCATAGTGCCTAGCATAGAACAGTTGTTCAATAAATTTTGTTAAGTGGATAAATCATTCTTGAGCAACACACTATTACTAGAAATGCCTCCTTTATTTTAAAATAGTGACCAGATATTTGGAAAAGAACTAACTAAAATGTTAAAAATATACATCTGTGGTGCATAAACACACTCAGCGGGAAGAATATATTTTAACTTGATTTAAGCTTCCTGATAACAGGATAGATTTTGGGAAAATGTGGTTCTACAATGCAGATTCCACCTTACACGAGGAGTGCAGAGCTGCTTGTGGCTATGGAGATGCCTTGGTGTATGCAAGTGCTGACATGTATGACTAGTGTAGTCTCCCTCTCTTTTGAGTTAAAAAGAAGATTCTTACCTGAATTTTTTGCAATGCAAATAGAAGCATAAATAAAGATTTACGTAGAAATTGCAGATGGCTGAGACAGAATGAATGCATAGAAGAGGTCAGATGAGAACAAAAACATTCATGCTGAAAGTTGTCTCCATAAAAACCTTATATTTCTGTGGCTGTGGTTTGTTTCGTGTTTTTATGTAATATTTATTGTTTACTATACTCCAGGCACTTAAGCATCTAACATACCTTATCTCGTTTATCCACATGACAGCCCTGGGAGGTAAACTAGTTGATTTTAGTTTATGCTCTGAGTTTGTTATTAGCGTCCATGGACTCTAATCAGGATTTCGGGGTAGATCCTTAGATATATTTGCTAACATGCCAAGCCATAGTAGGCCTGGCTTCTCAATTATAAATATGACTGTTATCTCACTTTTACGTTTCTGACAAATAAATGAACATTTGTGCATTTACTATTCTGGACTGATAGAATCTTTCTTTAAGGTTAAACATTGTTCATTGAAAAACCTTTCCATGGACTCCATTATCATTTGAATGTAGCCATTCTTTTTACTTCCTCTTGTGTTTGTGGTTAATTGAGGAATTGTAACGAATCCAAAGAGTAAGTAATTATGACTAACTAAGGCTTCAAACTCTGAGGAAATGCCGAGTGCCATGAACCACAACCAAGACAACTTATCTGAGCCCAGTCCCAGCTTCAAAGGTCCATAGAAGGATTACTTTGTGTTGTGACTATACGAGGATTAGGGAACTCCTTGGTCTTAGTGTATGAAGATGCAGAGGAAGCCAATTGTACAGTTACTGGAGTAAACAATGCTCCCAGGAGTCCCTTCTTTATTCCACCAGGCCTCGAAATAAGGCCTAATAAGAAAGAGCTGAAAGTCTCCTGTACCTTTCACCTGAGTCTTTCTCTGGATTTTTTTCAAGACCTGTTCTTGTTCCTTGGTGAAAACCTCTCTCTCAAAAATCCTTGCAGAAATACTCCCTAAATATTATTGTATTAGAATATTCTAAAACACAAACTTTTAACTCCTGGAGTCACACAGCTTTGTAAAAGATCATTAAATTTAGAGGAATAAAAGTAGTCAGTCTGGTGGGTTTGCAATCAGTGGTTTCTACCACATGCCTGTGATTAATCATCAGATTACACAGTGTAGGTTATGCAGGTTCAAATTTAGATACATGTGCTTAACATGGTAAAGGATGGATTTACGCCTGGGCATTTTTTTTACACCATGTAACTATTTATGAAGCACTTAATTTGAAGATTACACTTGGAGATACTATAATAAATTGTGATAGTGTATTTTACTCAGTTTACATTTAGTTTCAGGAAATACATTCTATAAAATGTATTTCAAGGCTACCTAAAAAACACAAAATAGACACTCATTAAGCAGTTTACAAGATACAGATCTTTATCTCCTACAAAGGAAGGGAAACAAGAAAGCTGTAAATAATAAGTTCTGAATAGGAACGACATAAACTGCCTAATCAATGTCTTCCAGAACTGACGAGTGACACCTCTTTGTTTTTTGCAAATAAAAACCTTCTTACCATCACAATATAAACCATTATCTCTGCAGGCAAGGTATATTTAGAAATGTACAAAATGTACATTTCCTGCCAGCCTCTAGATCAGTAGGTGGAGATCTAAAGTCATGCAAATATTACAGTAAATGCAGGCAACCAATTTCTAATTATTCCATATCAGCAGATTTGTGAGGAATATAATTTATTAAAAAAGAACAGTTTATGATCAGCAGACCTTGGTTATGACTGTTTAGGAATTCAGTGCATTTTGATCTAATCACAAAATCAAAATATTCATGAAACACAATGATATCTCCCCAAAGCAGCCGGGCAGCCATTAATTTTGAAATTCGGGTAATTTATTAACACTTATCTGAAGCTGTAAAAGCTTACCTCTGTGTTTGTAATACGGGGAAAACTGAAAGCAGTTTTAAAACTGATTCCTAATGATTTATAATGGTTTGCTGTAATTTGAGCCAGAAATTCAATTAAAATGTATGTTTAGTTTTGTTTCAAGATCTTTAGTTAAAAATTCTATTAAAATTCTATTTCCTTCTTGCATTAAATGTATCTGTTATCTGCATATACAAGAAATATAAGAAAATTCTATCATTTATTCCCCAGTCTCCATAAATGCTTCAAAAAAGCATTCATTTTTATTTCATAATTCTGCTAAGGTAGCATTTGGAATTTATATATAGTAGAGGAAGAATAACTGTATATTCCTATTTCTCAGTAAGGAAAGAAATCTAACACTGAATACTTTAGGAACAAGTCAAGTGATCTTTGCCACTTTATCAAACTAGAGGAAAACAAATAAAACAAAACAGACATTTTTGGCTCCAAATTACTCACCTAATAGGCTGTCTCTGAGATATTTTAAAAAATATAACTTTCCAGAGAAAGGGGTAGGAGTTGGGGTGGGTGAGGTGGGGATGGGGAAACTGTTCAGCCTCCCTGAAACAAATGCAAACAGATTAAAAAAAACTTTGAAAGAGTTGTCCTCAGATATGAGATTCTTTAGGTTCTTATTTTCTCTAGACATGAGTTTGGTAAGTCGCTTAAAGGAGAACCCCATTGGCTCTTGCTTTTTGTTCTCTGCTATTTTCTTGAACTGCATGAAATCTTGCAACGATTACTCGATGCAAACATTTTGTGGCTTGTGTCTTAATGGTTTTTGGTAGCAAGAGTCTATAAGCAGAAATAGTAATGATGCTATAACTTACTGAGCATTTGCTATGTGTAGATGAATAATTACATGGATTTTTAAATAGTTCAATCGTCTCAATAGTATTTGTATTATATACAGATATTATTATTCATACTTTACTAAAGTGGTGGCAGAGGCACGAAGTTTCATAGAGCTGATAAGTGGAAGAGCTAGGATTCGAATCTAGAAGGGTTATGACTGATCTCCTTTTCAATTTGATCATATGGTGATGGGGGGTGGATGACGGGCCTTCGCTTCATAAAGCCAAGAGTTGGGATGAAAGGAGCTAACTCCGAGTTTGTGGACTGTTTCTGAGAAAGGGGAAGATTTGGTTAACAAAAGCTGATAGGCGCTGGGAAGAAGCAGAATGGCACTTCCCTTGGTGTATCTCTCGTACTCTAATAATTCCAAGGTTGTGGCCCTACTTGTCTTCCTTCTCGTGGGGAATTGGGGACCCGAGCAGAGTGCAGAGCTTGAGGGATGTAGAGCTGAGTGTCAAATGCCAGAACGCAAACAAGGTAAATAATAGAAAACTTGGTCACCAAGCCAAATGGGCTGAGAGAAAAAGAAGAAGATAGAAAGAACGAAAAGCAAGAACAAGCAAGTGAGCCAAGTTATAATGTCATATGAGCCTGTGACAGAGGGAAGCCTAGGAATGAGATTGTAGAAAAGCCAAAGGAAGGGAGATAGGCCTGGAGCAATTCCCAAGTGGAGGAGGCTTTAGTGCTGTCCTGACGGTCCTCCATGAGGATGAACTGATATCATAAAAAGGGATAGACACCAGTAAACCACGCATTTTTATTTGACTACTCCCTTAGACAGAATCACACTGAGATTTCCCTTTGCTTACTTGTTGCAAGTTACTAATAGCCAGTGAGTTTCTATTTTGTACTCCCAGGTGGGCCAGGGTCTAACATCTCTTCCCTACCCATACTAGGGTTCCTGATATGGGGTCATCAGAATCAGGGCAGGGTTTTATTGGACTAGGCTTGTTGATAAATAATGGAAGTAAGGGTGGATGCCAGAACTGCTGTGAAAGTGGGTGTTGATAAAAGCAGATTCAGGGATGAGGTAGGTGGCACAATTGTATCGATATTACAGATGGGTACCATATTGATGGAGGAATTTTTCTAGGCATTAATAGGCTCCATGTATCCATCAGACAACAATGGCTAGGTAGACATGAATCCGAAAGGCCTTAAACAATGTTACTAAAGCTGTGTTGCAAACTGGGATTCATGGTCAGAGGGAGCAAGTAGATTAGAGGTAAGGAAAATGGGAGGTCAGGAGTCAAAATGTACCACAGCTACCAGAATGGTCTCACGGTTGAGGAAAAGGTAGTCAGAGATGCAGCGTAATGTGGTAGTATTTGAGGATATCCTGGGAGCAACGTTCCCTTGGGTTGGCTTGGCCCATACTTGACACCTGCACCATTTCCTGTTGTGGGTGTGCCCTCCAGCAGTCTCCACACTTTGTTAAAAAGTTTGCATGGGCCAGGTTGGCCAGCCAGATGGCCCTATGGCATAACTACAGTGTCTAGATTCAAGTCTTCCTGGCATGTTTATATAGTTGCCTACTTTTCTAGAATAGGTCCTTTGGCATTCTGAACTTCCCAAGGCCAGGCTTGGGAAGCCCTGAATTTGGGGGAATATGAGGCTAAGTGCTAGGTGAATTGTCCAATCATATTCTTGATGAGGGGGAAGTTTTGGACTCTGTTAGAAAATACCTTCTCTCAGGCAACATACTTGCCCTATGGCATGAGAACGATTGATGGGGATGTTCTGCAAGATGCAGTCATTTCTCTTTACGGATTTCTGATGTCACATAGACTGCGTGTGTTTCTTGGGAGGTGGCCAAGTCACGAGCCTCTAGCCATGTTCAAAATGGATGCAGTTACCTCTGAGTTGACTTGTGGCTACGGCTCCCTCTACAGGCTCCCCGATGTGGCCAAGCCAAGACTGCAAAATAAGCAAAAATGGAGTAAATGATGATTAGGGAGAAAGATGACAGCTGTGGAAGAATTACAAACAAAAAAAGGTTTAGGACCACATGTGGGCGACTTAGAGACTGTGAGATGACCCTGGTTCCCCATGCCCTTCTCCCCTCCACTGCATGGGAATTGGACGAAAATCCTTACACAAGAATCATTGGGCTTTTCTGAGCACTTAGCCCTTTTTGTTTGCAATGAATTGTCTCTGTTAACTAAATTTCTTCCCATAACCTTATAATAAGGGTGCTTTTTCTGCAAGGCAGATGGCATATGAAAGGAATATCTCTAAAGGCTATTTGTAGAAGACCGTGACTGACAAAAGAGTTACATGGCAAGGGTTACATTCCCAAGGTTTACCCGGGCAAGGCAAAATCAAAAGGCCTTGAAATAAAGTTACTGATGCTGAGTGACTGTTAAATAATGCTGCCTTTAAGAACGGGGATGGGACGTGCGATCATTTGATTCCATTTACAAAAATCTAATAGACATTAGCGTCCTGGGGTTATTAAAAATAACATTAAAACACTAAAAAACATGTTGGGAAATACCTGTTTTTATGATTCTAAAATATTCAATATAATATAAAATTGGAAATAACTTGTTAAAAATCAGGACAATTCATTCAGAATTAATTGTCATAGCAAGTAAATGAATACTTACTGTTTGGGCAGATATTCATTTATTTGTTCATATTTTAAATTCATCAGTTAACTTCAAAGCAATACCGTTATTCCTTTACCATCAAACTTCTTGAAAAAATGTTTTCCGTTTGATGATTTTACTTCCTCCACATTGTCTCTTTACCCTGCTATATAGTCTAGTTTATGTTCCTCCTATTCTAATGAAACTGCTTTCATTAAGTTCTCTAATAATCTCGTAATTATCAATCTTTATGGCTTGTTTCTAACCATCATATTTCTCAGTTTCTGTAAGTATGTCTTCCGGTCAGTCACTCACTGCTTACCAGTCTCCTTTCTTTTCAGTTTTTATCAAGCTCTCCTGCTCTCTTTGAGCCTTCTTCTTCCTTCCTTCCCAGTCCATTTTGTGGTTTCCTAGGATTTTGTCCTTGATTCATTTCCAGGATCAAACCCATGTTCCAGTCCCTTGGGTCAGGCTTTTTTCTAGGCTGTCCTATCTCAGACAAAGGTAAGGGCAGGTGGTACCCATTTTATATCATACTAAAGTTTGTTATGTTCTTAGCTCTATTTCTGGGTTACCTATTCTCTTCCATTACCTTGTCTATGTAGTCTTATCACATCTTCAATCACTGCAGCTTTATAATGTATTGAGCTCTGGGAAGGTTAGCATCTCCCTTCCTTTGTTAAACTCTTTTTTTCAAAATGTCTTTAGCCATATATTGCTGTTTATTATTACTTTGACAAATATTGGTGTAGTTTGTAGTGTTCTGTGTGTTTCTCATGTTTCATGTTGCCCTAAAGAGAAACTTGCATTGCAGCTATAAGGAAGGCTTTTGACAATGTATTTTGATAAACATACAGGGTTTTGTGAAAAAAGCCCTGGATGAAACAGAAGATACAGATTCTAGCTATGACTTTGAACAGGTTACAATTTCTTTCTTTTTAAATTAATTTTTATTGGAGTATAGTTGATTTACAATGTTGTGTTAGTTTCTGCTGTACAGCAAAGTGAATCAGTTATACATATACATATATCCACTCTTTTTTTTTTTGGCTGTGTTGGGTCTTTGTTGCTGGGCACGGGCTTTTTCTAATTGCAGTGAGTGGGGCTACTCTTCGTTGCCGTGCACGAGCTTCTAATTGCAGTGGCTTCTCTTGTAGTGGAGCACAGGCTCTAGGTGCGAGGGCTTCAGTAGTTGTGGCTCGTGGGCTCAGTAGTTGTGGCTCGTGGGCTCTAGAATGCAGGCTCAGTAGTTGTGGCTCACAGGCTCAGTAGTTGTGGTGCACGGGCTTAGTTGCTCCGTGGTATCTGGGATCTTCCCGGACCAGGGATCGAACCCATGTCCCCTGCATTGACAGGCAGATTCTTAACCTCTGCGCCACCAGGAAAGTCTCTATATTCACTCTTTTTTAGATTATTTTCCCGTATAGGTCATTACAGAGTACTGAGTGGAGTTCCCTGTGCTATACAGTAGGTTCTTATTAGTTATCTATTTTATATATAGTAGTGTGTATGTGTTGGTCCCAAACTCCCAGTTTATCCCTCCCTCCCCCCTTTTTCTCCCTTGGTAATCATTAAGTTTGTTTTCTACAACTGTGACTCTATTTCTGTTTTGTAAATCAGTTCATTTGTACCATTATTTTAAGGTTCAATTTCTCTTACTATCACCTTCTCACTTAAAAAGTGAGAGACTTGTTCTACACAATTTTAAGCTTTCTTTCAACTCAGCCTTTTTACATACAGAGTTCTGATGTTATATAAATATCAGATTATATAAACATTTATATAAATATAAATGTATATATTTACTTATATATGCATTTATTGTTTCATTAAGTTTCTGAACACTTGGGAACAATGGTGGGAATGGTGGTAGGGATGGGATGGAAGGAGGCAAGGGGATAAGCATACGTATAAAATACAGTTCTAATCTTCAAGTAATTTACTAGATATATTTGTTTATCTCTGCCACTAGACTGTAAACTCAGGAAGGGCAGAGCTTACACATTTTTTTTTGTGCCTTCTTACAAATAATAAATGTACATACAGATGATTTGTTGAATGGATAAGCACTGACTTCTACAAATCAGAAGAACATTTTGGGGGGCCCTCCAAAGCGACTAAGGCAACAACCCCATAGCCTTCTTTTTCCAACTGTCCTTTTCCATGAAAATCAACCTCTTCCTGTTTTAATCAGCCAACTCAGTTTTGTCTTCCATCCTACATTCTTGGGCCTAAGCTCCAGCAACACAAGATGAGAAGCTGAATACACAGTAGGATAAACACCAGACTCCTGCCCGTCCCTTAGTCAATTCAAATACACGAGGCAACGGAAATGGGAAGAGGGACTTAACCCAAACACCAGTCAGGATTTTCAGATATTTCCCAAGATCCCTCTCTTTCTTATTTCCAATCTTCCTTCACTTTCATCCTATCTCTTGTTACTCCTGAACTTATCTCTTCTTGTGATTCTTTGGAGTTGGTTTTCATACTTGATATGTCTTGTTTAAATCACAGCTTTTCCTGACTCTGAAGGTCTGCCAATCTGGCTGTGGGTATCCCAAGACTGTCTTGTGTAGAAACCTCTGTCTGGCAAAATGCCACCCTGAATTTTAATCTTGTCCCCTCCACTTATACTTACCTAGACCACCTACCTCACCCTGTGAAGAACTGACTATGCAGAATCATTGGGTAGCCCCAGAATAAAGTTCCAAACTGAAGAGAAAGTGCTGCTGCTGAGAGAGTGTTGGGAATCTATGGTTTTTCTTTTTTTTAATTTTAAAATTGTGGTTAAATACACATAATATAAAACTGACCATGTTAACCATTTTAAGTGTAGAGTTCAGTGGTATTAAGTACATTCATATTTTTGTGCAAACATCATCACTATCCTTCTCCAGAATGCTTTTCATCTTGCAAAACTGGGACTCTACACCCATTAAATGACAACTTCCTATTCCCCTCTCTTCCCAGCCCCTGGCAACCACCTTTCTACTTTCTGTCTCTATGAATTTGACTATTCTAAGTACCTCATATAAATGGTATCATACAGTAATTGTTTTTCTGTGTGTAACTGGCTTATTTGCCTTAGAATAATGTCCTCAAGTTTCATCCACGCTATAGCACCTGTCAGAATTTCCTTCCTGTTT
Source organism: Globicephala melas (assembly GCF_963455315.2). Lineage (NCBI taxonomy): Eukaryota > Metazoa > Chordata > Mammalia > Artiodactyla > Delphinidae > Globicephala > Globicephala melas. The sequence continues at coordinate 47,831,852 of NC_083330.1, forward strand.
AAGGCTGAATATTATTCAATTGTCCGTGTATATCACATTTTGCTTATTTATTCATCCATCAATGGACACTTGTGTTGCTTCCATGTTTTACCTATTGTAAATAATGCTGCTATGAAATTTGGTGTGCAAATATCTCCTCGAGACCTTACTTTCAATTCTTTTGGGCATATGCCAAATTGCTAGATCATATGATAATTCTATTTTCAATTTTTTGAGGAACTATCATACTGTTTTCCACAGCAGCTGTGCCATTTTATATTCCTAGCAACAGTGCACAAGTGTTCCAATTGCTCCATATCCTTGCCAACACGTTATTTTCTGAGTTTTAAAATTTTATTTATTTATTTATTTATTTATGGATGTGTTGGGTCCTCCTTGCTGCGCGTGGGCTTTCTCCAGTTGCGGTGAGCAGGGGCTACTCTTCATTGCAGTGCAAGGGCTTCTCATTGCTGTGGCTTCTCTTGTTGCGGAGCATGGGCTCTAGGCATGTGGGCTTCAGTAGTTATGGCATGTGGGCTCAGTAGCTGTGGCTCACGGCCTCTAGAGCACAGGGTCAGTAGTTGTGGTGCACGGGCTTAGTTGCTCTGCGGCATGTGGGATCTTCCTGGACCAGGGATCAAACCTGTGTCCCCTGCATTGGCAGGCGGATTCTTAACAACTGAGCCACCAGAGAAGCCCTGAGATTTTTTTAAATAGTAATCATTCTAATGGGTGTGAAGTGGTCGCTGCTTGTGGATTTGACTGCATTTTTCTAGTGATTCATGACATTAAGGATTCTTTTTTCTGTGCTTATCAGTCATTTGTGTATCTTCTTTGGAGAAATGTCTACTCAAGTCCTTTGTTCATAAGAGCCTATGTTTAAAAAACTTGAATCAAATCATTTTTCAAGTTTTCCAGGATTTAACTTTCTTCAGTAAACAGCCAATTTTTGCCTCTTCTATGAAGCTATCTCTGATTTCCCTAGGTTAAATTAGCTGCTTTTCTTTTCTGTTTTCATCTATATCTTCTATAGCCTCTTTGTTTTTTTCTGTGTAAATTTTTTTAACGTTTTTATTGGAGTATAATTGCTTTATAATGGTGTGTTAGTTTCTGCTTTATAACAAAGTGAATCAGTTATACATATACATATATCCCCATATCTCTTCCCTCTTGCCCCTCCCTATCCCACCCTTCTAGGTGGTCACAAAGCACTGAGCTGATCTCCCTGTGCTATGTGGCTGCTTCCCACTAGCTATCTATTTTACGTTTGGTAGTGTACATATGTCCATGCCACTCTCTCACTTTGTCCCAGCTTACGCTTACTTGCCCCCGTGTCCTCAAGTCCATTCTCTAGTAGGTCTGCGTCTTTATTCCTGTCCTGCCCCTAGGTTCTTCATAACATTTTTTAAAAAATGTATATTCCATATATATATGTTAGTATACGGTATTTGTTTTTCTCTTTCTGACTTACTTCACTCTGTATGACAGACTCTAGGTCCATCCACCTCACTATAAATAACTCAATTTCGTTTCTTTTTATGGCTGAGTAATATTCCATTGTATATATGTGCCATATCTTCTTTATCCATTCATCTGTTGATGGACACTTAGCTTGCTTCCATCTCCTGGCTATTGTAAATAGAGCTGCAATGAACATTGTGGTACATGACTCTTTTTGAATTATGGCTTTCTCAGGGTATATGCCCAGTAGTGGGATTGCTGGGTCGTATGGTAGTTCTATTTTTAGTTTTTTAAGGAACATCCAAACTGTTCTCCGTAGTGGCTGCATCAATTTACATTCCCACCAACAGTGCAAGAGAGTTCCCTTTTCTCCACACCCTCTCCAGCATTTATTTTTTGTAGATTTTTTGATGACAGCCATTCTGACCAGTGTGAGATGATATCACATTGTAGTTTTGATTTGCATTTCTCTAATGATTATGACGTTGAGCATTCTTTCATGTGTTTGCTGGCAATCTGTATGTCTTCTTTAGAGAAATCTCTGTTTAGGTCTTCTGCCCATTTTTGGATCGGATGGTTTCTTTTTTTGATATTGAGCTGCATGAGCTGCTCGTAAGTTTTGGAGATTAATCCTTTGTCAGTTGCTTCATTTGCAAATATTTTCTCCCATTTTGAGGGCTGTCTTTTCGTCTTGTTTATGGTTTCCTTTGCTATGCAAAAGCTTTTAAGTTCCATTAGGTCCCATTTTATTTTTGTTTTTATTTCCATTTCTCTAGGAGGTGGGTCAAAAAGGATCTTGCTGTGATTTGTGTCATAGAGTGTTCTGCCTATGTTTTCCTCTAAGAGTTTTAGAGTGTCTGGCCTTACATTTAGGTCTTTAATCCATTTTGAGTTTATTTCTGTGTATGGTGTTAGGAAATGTTCTAATTTCATTCTTTTTCATGTAGCTGTCCAGTTTTCCCAACACCACTTACTGAAGAGGCTGTCTTTTCTCCATTGTATATTCTTGCCTCCTGTATCAAAGATAAGGTGACTATATGTGCGTGGGTTTATCTCTGGGCTTTCTATCCTGTTCCATTGATCTATATTTCTGTTTTTGTGTCAGTACCATACTGTCTTGATTACTGTAGCTTTGTAGTATTGTCTGAAGTCCAGGAGTCTGACTCCTTCAGCTCCGTTTTTCTTTCTCAAGATTGTTTTTGCTATTCAGGGTCTTTTGTGTTTCCATACAAATTGCAAAATTTTTTGTTCTAGTTCTGTGAAAAATGCCATTGGTAGTTTGATAGGAATTGCATTGAATCTGTATATTGCTTTGGGTAGTATAGTCATTTTCACAATGTTGATTCTTCTAATCCAAGAACACGGTCTATCTCTCCATCTATTTTTATCATCTTTAATTTCTTTCATCAGTGTCTTATAATTTTCTGCATATACGTCTTTTGTCTCCTTAGATAGATTTATTCCTAGGTATTTTATTCTTTCTGTTGCAATGGTAAATGGAAGTGTTTTCTTAATTTCACTTTCAGATTTTTCATCATTAGTGTAAAGGAATGCAAGAGATTTCTGTGCATTAATTTTGTATCCTGCTACTTTACCAAATTCATTGATTAGCTCTAGCAGTTTTCTGGTAGCCTCTTTAGGATTCTCTATGTACAATATGTCATCTGCAAACAGTGACAGCTTTACTTCTTCTTTCTGATTTGGATTCCTTTTATTTCTTTTTCTTTGATGATTGCTGTGGCTAAAACTTCCAAAACTATGTTGAATAATAGTGGTGAGAGTGGGCAACCTTGTCTTGTTCCTGATCTTAGAGGAAATGTTTTCAGTTTTTTGCCATTGAGGACAATGTTGGCTGTGGTTTTGTTATATGTGACCTTTATTATGTTGAGGTAAGTTCCCTCTATGCTTAATTTCTGTTAAACTTATGGGGATTCCCTTGTATGTTATTTGTTCTTTTTCCCTTGCTGCTTTTAATAGTTTTTCTTTGTATTTAATATTTGATAGTTTGATTAATATGTGTCGTGGCGTGTTTCTCTTTGGATTTATCCTGTATGGGGCTCTGTGCTTCCTGGACTTGATTAACTATTTCCTTTCCCATATTAGGGAAGTTGTCAATTATAACCTCTTTAAATATTTTCTCAGTCCCTTTCTTTTTCTCTTCTTCTTCTGGGATCCCTATAATTCGAATGTTGGTGCATTTAATGTTGTCCCAGAGGTCTCTGAGACTGTCCTCAATTCTTTTCATTCTTTTTTCTTTATTCTGCTCTGCAGTAGTTATTTCCATTTTTTTATCTTCCAGGTCACTTATCCATTCTTCTGCCTCAGTCATTCTGCTATTGATTCCTTCTAGAGAAATTTTAATTTCATTTATTGTGTTGTTCATGGTTGTTTGTTTGCTCTTTAGTTCTTCTAGGTCCTTGTTAAACGTTTCTTGTATTTTCTCCATTCTATTTCAAAGGTTTTGGATCATCTTTACTATCATTATTCTGAATTCTTTTTCAGGTAGACTGCCTATTTCCTCTTCATTTGTTAGGTCTGGTGGGTTTTTACCTTGCTCCTTCATCTGCTGTGTGTTTCCCTGTCTTCTCATTTTGCTTAACTTACTGTGTTTGGGGTCTCCTTTTTGCAGGCTGCATGTTCATAGTTTCTGTTTTTTTTTTGGTGTCCGCCCCCAGTGACTAAGGTTGGTTCAGTGGGTTGTGTAGGCGTCCTGGTGGAGGGGACTAGTGCCTGTGGTCTGGTGGATGAGGCTGGATCTTGTCTTTCTGGTGGGTAGGTCCACGTCTGGTGGTGTGTTTTGTGGTGCCTGTAACCTTATTATGATTTTAGGCAGCCTCTGTGCTAATGGGTGGGGTTGTGTTCCTGTCTTGCTAGTTTTTTGGCATAGCGTGTCCAGCACTGTAGCTCGCTGGTCGTTGAGTGGAGCTGGGTCTTGGCGTTGAGATGGAGATCTCTGGGAGATTTTCGCCGTTTGATATTACATGGAGCTTGGAGGTCTCTGGTGGACCAATGTCTTGAACTTGGCTCTCCCACCTCAGAGGCACAGCCCTGATGCCTGGCTGGAGCACCAAGAGCCTGTCATCCACATTGCTCAGAATAAAAGCCAGAAAAAGATAAAATAAAATAAAATATAAAAATTATTAAAATAAGAAACAAAAAATAATTAAATTTTTTTTTAAGTAATAAAAATAGAAAGCACAAAAGAACAACCAAACCAAAAAACAAATCTGCCAATGATAACAGGTGCTGAAACTACACTAAAATAAAAAAACAGACAGAACCCTAGCATTTTACAAATGGTAAAAGCAAAGCTATACAGACAAAATCACACACAGATGCATACGCATACACACTCTCAAAAAGAGAAAAAGGGGAAAAAAAATATATATCGTTGCTCCCAAAGTCCACCTCCTCAATTTCGGATGATTCGTTGTCTATTCAGGTATTCCACAGATGCAGGGTACATCAAGTTGACTGTGGAGATTTAATCCGCTGCTTCTGATGCTGCTGGGAGAGATTTCCCTTTCTTTTCTTTGTTCGCACAGCTCCTGGGGGCTCAGTTTTGGATTTGGCCCCGCCTCTGCGTGTAGGTCGCCTGAGGGCGTCTGTTCTTCCCTCAGACAGGACGGGGTTAAAGGAGCCGCTGATTCGTGGGCTCTGGCTCACTCGGGGTGGGGGGAGGGAGGGGCACGGAGTGCGGGGCGGACCTGCGGCGGCAGAGGCCGGCGTGACGTTGCACCAGCGTGAGGCGCGCCGTGCGTTCTCCTGGGAGAGTTGTCCCTGGATTCCGGGACTCTGGCAGTGGCGGGCTGCACAGGCTCCCCGGAAGGGGGTGTGGATAGTGACCTGTGCTCGCACACAGGCTTCTTGGTGGCGGCAGCGGCAGCCTTAGCGTCTCATGCCCGTCTCTGGGGTCCGCGCTGATGGCCGCGGCTTGCGCCTGTCTCTGGAGCTCCTTTAAGCAGCGCTCTTAATCCCCTCTCCTCCCGCACCAGGAAACAAAGTGGGAAGAAAAAGTCTTTTGCCTCTTCGGCAGCTCCAGACTTTTTCCCAGACTCCCTCCCGGCCAGCCGTGGCGCACTAGCCCTTTCAGGCTGTGTTCACGCCGCCAGCCCCAGTCCTCTCCCTGCGCTCCGCCGGAAGCTCGAGCTTCAGCTCGCAGCCCCGCCCGCCCCGGCGGGTGAGCAGACAAGCCTCTAGGGCTGGTGAGTGCCGGTCGGCACCGATCCTCTGTGCGGGAATCTCTCCACTTTGCCCTCCGCACCCCTGTTGCTGTGCTCTCCTCCGTGGCTTCGAAGCTTCCCCCCTCTGCCACCCGCAGTCTCCGCCGGCGAAGGGGCTTCCTAGCGTGTGGAAACATTTCCTCCTTCACAGCTCCTTCCCACTGGTGCAGGTACCGTCCCTATTCTTTTGTCTCTGTTTTTTCTTTTTCCCTACCCAGGTACGTGGGGAGTTTCTTACCTTTTGGGAGGTCTGAGGTCTTCTGCCAGTGTTCAGTAGGTGTTCTGTAGGAGTTGTTCCACGTGTAGATGTATTTCTGATGTATTTGTGGGGAGGAAGGTGATCTCCGCGTCTTACTCTTCCGCCATCTTGAAGCTCCTCTCTATAGCCTCTTAAAACATTTATTCCAGTACCTTGTAATCATCCTGTCAACAATTGTGTTTCCTCCTCTTTATACAGGAGGTCAGCAAACATGTTTTATTAATCTTTGCATTCATATTATATTTTATGGCACACAGTAAGTGCTTAGTGAATTTCTATTGAATAAATCAATATATTAATTACCTACTTTTAATATAAAATGCGTATTTTTATAGACAACTGAATATTTCAGTCATGGCTTCTTAGGAAATTAATAAATGGTGTCTTTTAAGGCCCCCTGCATTATTGCTCTTTACTACCATAAATGGTCGGTAATTCTCTGCTCTGGTTTAACATGCAAATTGTCTGAACTCCTGGGTTTAACCTCAGAGATGCCAGGTGAGGCTTGGGTATTGTATTTTTTAATAGCTCCTCAGTTAATTCTAATGTGTGGCCAGGGCTGAGAACCATGAAGAATCACCAAAAACTGTGACTGGGAAGTCTATTGCTCCCTCCAGCTTTCTGGGGCTGAGTCCACTAGTGTCACATTATAGGGAACACGTAACACATTTATGTAAATTAGTTTGTAGATCTGCTCACTTCCTAAGTTTTCTTGTCTGTGTTGAAATACTCCAACACCGCCCCTCTATACCTCACATCTTTATAATCAGTCATATGATGATCTAGTTGGTAGTCCAGCAGTCATGAGGATGTTCCTATTTTATTTTAGTTTGAGAGACCTAGTTCGGGTATCATTAATCCAGGCATTTAGAATCCATGGAATCAGGTAAGAAGCACGACGTATCTCTAAGTCTGAGCTATTTCCACATGAAATGTTACCAAAGTTGGCAGGGCAATGTTGGTCACCTCTTTGCACAGGGAGATGTGGATTTTATAATTACTTATGACTTTGCTTCTTTTATTGTCTCTGGCTCTAGTCTTGGCATTCTTTTAATGTGCATTTCTGTATAAATTAGAAAAGCAAGAGTTAAGATGTAGAACTTATGTGTCTGGCCACAGATGTTCAGAGCAATTCAGTGTGTCAAGCTGAGGTCAAATGAATAGGGAATGTCATTACTAAATGGTAACATTTTTCTGAGAGCTTTAAAGAAATTCAAGTCCTTTTTGAATCTACATTTATTTTATCTTTTTTTCAGGGTGATAGGTTGCACTTCTAGTTCTTGTCAGAGATTTGTACATTAAAATGACTTTAAATTTAACTATTCTAGAAACCAACTTTCCAAATAGTATTTCAGGCAGCACCAGTAGAAGACATACCATTTTATTTGAGATATAAACTTCCTTTTTAAATTCAATGAGATATACTGGTTTATTTGTAAAGCTGATGTGACATATGCCTATATATCTTTTTGATGTATTAACAAAGACACTGGGGATTAGGACATGTTTCCAAATTCCATGATCTGAAGTCTATGTATCTTCTTATAGCCCATTAAATTTAAAATGCTATGATGTTCAGAAGTTTAGGACATACTTATACCAGTTTGAAAGCTAACAAAGTGAACTACACACCTGTCCATTCATGTTGTGCATTATGATAATACACTTTGATAAACAGGGAGGTTTGGGTATAAAATATGTTATGCATATTTCAAGCCAATGGTGTAGCAATTATGGTACAGAATTTGCAAAAATGGTTGAAGGGCAAACTAAGTTATTGAGTAGCATTTTCATGCGTGCCATCTCTTACTATGCCATTAAAGAACTACGTTACCTACTGAACAATAGAAAACTGGGAATCTACACCTCTTAATTATCTGTGGAATAGAGGTGAGCAGAAATATAGCGAAATATATGGTGGATTGGTATAGCATACACTGTTGGTACCTCACACATATCTTTTGGACCTTTGCATTTCCTGCTCTCATGCTGATTTCCAGCCATCAGCATCTCCAGCTTTTTGTCTAAGGACTTTTTCTGAAGCAATAGAAATCTGTTCAGCCCACTCACAGGGCAGGATGGAAGGGCCAGGGAATTTTCTTTTTAGACACACCCCTCATCCAGTGATGGATGGGAGTTGATGGAAAAATACTCTGGTTTCCTTTTCTGCAAGTGGGAGAACTCTGAGGTACTTGTTCTATTCCATCTTCCAGACTTCCCCAGTTGGATTATCTCTAAGTGCCCAGTGGAGCAATTTGCTGGATTTAACACACCAATAAACACACCCTTTATTGTCTTATTGCTTTATTGGCACTCTTTCCAGCTATCTTACATCCCCACTCCCACACCAGCATTTCCTGCACCTCCCAAACTTGCAAACAAGTCCTTGTCTTAAGGTCCACTTTTAGGACAACTCAAACTATGAATATTGACAGTGGTATGGGATTTTTTACTTTTGTTTTAAAATGGAAATTTATGGGAATTCACCTAAAATGTATTTGCAGAAAGATACTCTTAGGAACTCTGTGGCTTGGAGCAACTCACATCTTCCTGAGCTTCAGTTGCCTTATTTAGAAACTTAACAGATGAAATAAATGATCTCACTTTAAGATTCTATTATTTTAAGACATGAATTAGGGTTTCTTTCTCCCTCATCCTAGCATTAGTTCTGCAATTCACTGCTGAGTGTTACTTCTCTGTGTTGGTAAAGACCATTCTCTTTCAAGGTCCTCTTAGCCAATGTGAGCAGAGCTTCCGAAAGGTCTTTCTGCTGGATGCATTCTTTGAGTTCTTTGTTCTCACTTGTCATAAGCACAGAGTCTGGGTACCATTACTCCTACTGCTTCCCCCTCCTTTGAGGTTGATAGTTGCAGCCTCAGCTATAGAGCGTCAAGATCCCAGGCCCCATTCTCTGGGAAGCCCTTTGCTTTCTTCTCCTTCCCCCCTCCAGCTTTGTTCTGTCTTGACGTGATCAGAATCTGCCTCTCCGTGGGGCTGCCATGGTCACTCCTTACAGAGGTATGAGCACTTACTCCTCATTCTGATTTTATTTGTACACCTTAATGAAAAGCGATTGCCTACCATACTCAATAGATGTGTCCAGCATGACAGGCTGATTCCACAGATGAAGTTGGTGCCTTTTCAGGGGTTGAAATAATCGTGAGAACCACCAGCATGGCTTGCCTTCAGGGGGATGGAAGTAAAGACAAAAAGAAATACGAAGTAAGGCGGGGGGGAGGCATACACTTTAAATATTTATTTTTTAAAAATGCAAACATGATTGTTATTTTCCAAGCCTTGGCTGGTCTAGAGAGGGCCGTCTTGGCTTTCCTGAGCAACTGCAGCTCTGCAGTCTGTCCTCTTGGCAGACAGAAAGGCTTTTAGATTCTGGGTACTCATTTCCTTTTGCTTCCAGCTATTCTTGGATTTGGAATAGACCTGGGAATAGATAGAGTACTATGGAGAGGGCAACATGGCATCACTGTTGCTCAGAATGGGCTTCCTGCAAAAGGGCTGTCACTCATCATGTTTTTCAGGTGGTTTATCTCAGTTTATCAGGGCTTTGACATCCAGAGCCTCAGGATCACAGTAATTCCAACAGGCATCTCACAATCCAAGCGAATGAGAACAAATGTACGAATATATGTGGGTTCTAGGTATTTTCTCCTTAAGTGCGGTTTCAACTGGTTGACATTTTGGTTTCATTTCTCCATTGATGCAATACTCCCATTTTTATGTATACATTTCAGGCCTCAAAATGGTCTATACAGTGGTGAGTAAATGTGTTGGTATTAAAATAGTGGATGATAACAACTGTGTATAGGGACCTGATAGAAAATACGGTGATAAGCAAACTTACTGGAAGTGTGAAAAAAGAGGGTGTAAAGCCAGATTGCATACTATTCTAGAAAATGATAACGTAGCAGTTCGCAAATCCTTCGGTGAACACAGGCACCCCTCCCACCCATTAGGACCAAAAGTTTACTAAGCTGTGGCGAATATAAAAGAGGTGGCTAGTAATTCACAACAGTTTTTGAGAGCATTAACGACCTATTCTTTAGCTAATTTAGATGCAGTGCCTTGTCCTTTCATGCCGTCTTTACCACAGTTATGACACTATATTAGAAGTTGGAGGCAAAGGAAGAATCAAGTTCCTCCTATCCCCCAAAAAAGAAATGGTTACCTGATTCCTGATGAGTATAAGTTTCTTGAAAAAGTTTTGCTATTTGATAGTGGAGGACATGATGCAGACAGCATTTTGGTGTTTGGCATAGAATCTGGCTTAGATGACTTGGGGAAATATGAACACTGGGCATGCGATGGAACACTTAAATGTAGTCCAGATATGCACCACCAGTTTTATACATTACATATATTGACAAGAAATAGCAGTATCCCTCCTCTGTTACCTCCTGGGAAATATGAAAAGCCTTTCAAGCAGATTTTTTAATATTGTAAAGAACTTAATGTCCAACCTTAGATCCTGAATCCTTAATGATCCACTTTGAGAAAAAATCTGCCTTTCAAGCAGATTTTTTAATATTGTAAAGAACTTAATGTCCAACCTTAGATCCTGAATCCTTAATGATCCACTTTGAGAAAGGAAGAATCATTGCTTCCTGTAAGATGAACCTGAATACAAATAGAACCATGAGTAACACATTTTAAATGAATTCAAATATTTTTTGTATTTTCTTTTTCATAATAAAATGTTTATTACTAGTTTTTCATGATTCATTATGTCCTTTTTAATGTCCTTATTTTATTTTTGTTATTTTTATCTTTTACTGCACAATTATCTTACGACCTGTTAGTTGTGTGGCAAAATCATTTGCAGTGAAATTGCTTGAAGCAAAGATGTTTAAAATGAAACTACTGGACTCAATTTATGTGGACTTGATTAGACTCATGACTAGGCACTAAAGCACGGAAACGGGGTTCTGGAACACAGAACCTCATGGAGGAACCAGATTTCCAGCAGATGAATAAAGAGAGGCCCCCATCCCCTGCCCGAGGAATGAGTTGAGATGACAGTGATGTTCAAATCCAACAAAACTTCCAGTGTGGGGTGGTGGACTTACTCATATCTGCTAGAGTCTGTGATGATTTTAGGGTTTTCCAAGTTGCTCTGTTCACATTTGTTCTGAGTAGGCTCAGTTGTATTACTATCTTGAACTGCAGAAGTTTCCCAGGTTAGCAGGTCATTTTTTTTTTTTTTTCTTTTGCGGTACGCGGATCTCTCACTGTTGTGGCCTCTCACGTTGCGGAGCACAGGCTCCGGACGCGCAGGCTCAGCGGCCATGGCTCAGGGGCCCAGCCGCTCCGCGGCACGTGGGATCTTCCCAGACCGAGGCACGAACCCGTGTCCCCTGCATTGGCAGGCGGACTCTCAACCACTGCGCCACCAGGGAAGCCCCTAGCAGGTCATTTTTAAACTCTCCAATCTTTCAAGTTCAAATCTGATCAAGAGAACATTCGAGTGGGTAAGCCAGGAGTGATTCAGAATACTCACAAATGACCTAGACTCTTTTTTTTTTTTTTTGTCTAGGTTGGAGCGAAGGGCAGGGAGTGGCAAGGAGTGTCTAGACCCAGCCAATCTGCTGATGGTCCTCTGCAAATCATCGTGGTTGGATTTCGAGGCAGCTCCAGAAGGAAGTGACTTCAAAATGGTATTTATCTTGTGTCTTGTGTTTTGATAGCGTTTTTTCTTCGCCAGATTTGAAGCCCCTAGTTGGCAGTCTCTTCATTTTTCTTAGTGGTGGTATCTTTACACAACCTTAGTGTGTCAGGGACAATCATTTTCATCAAGTATGCTTCCTCCATTCCTGGGCCCCAGGAAGTTAGGTGGACCATCTGGATAGTTCTTGCCAATGAGATGATGCTTGTCAGTGCTAAGCTGAGGCAGCAGAAATCCTGTGAAAGATCCTGCTGCGTCTCTGTCTTCTGTTTTGGAGGATAACAATGTTCCAGATGGTGGTGCCTCTGTCAGTCTGTGTTCATGAGTAACTATGTGAAGGACAGCCCTATTTTGACTCACAAGGAGCATGTCACATGTGTGAGAAATATACTATCGTTGTATTCAGTCACTGAGATTTCAGGGTTATGTTACCACGGTATAATCAGTCCATCTTGACTAATATAGAAATTGGTACCTGAAACAGGGTGGTGCAGAACAAAACCATGTCACTTTGGTTTAGTGATCAGGTCACAGGTAGTGACTAAACTGATACTGGAAACTGGAAAGGTGGTAATTGTTGAATGCTGGCTCCCCAGAATAACCTCCTGATAAGACAGAGCTGGGTTATTGTTTACCAGAGTACGAAAGAACACCATGTCGATGGGGCCCCTCGGGAAGGGTCATGGTATAACAGTGTGGGGTTCGTGGACACAGTGAGATGTAAGTGAAAGTGACAGTAGATGCTTTCTTTGCTAGAACAAGTGTTTGAATAAACAGACTTCACTAATTTGGTTTCTAACTAAAATTTGTTTTTGACACAGTAGAATTTGAATTCGAAGGTGTTATGTAAAAGACCTCCTCATTGAAAAGCAATTTTAAAGTATAGTTTTTAGAATCTCGTGGCTTCAGGACACTTTAACAGCCATGAGCTACCTACATAAAGTATCATCTTTCTCAAGCTGATGCCCAGTGAGATCAATTAGCAGCTAGAAAATGATCTCTTGATTTTATCAGTCGCCAAAACACAGAGGACTACAGTAGGCTCTTATTTAATTATTTATTTAGCCCTGTAACCCAACAGAAGTGCAAGGTGAGCCTTTATTTGTATTGTTTCCTTTCCCTTGTTTCTCATCCACACCCAGAGAGGTTCTTCTAGGCAAAGATTTAATGATGTATTCTTCTTGAGTCCTCCACAGATTCTCTTAATCACAGCTAATCCAACCCCACTCTGTGCTCTCAGGGCACTTTATCTTTCTATTATAGCATTCACCATGGGCTGACTTTGTATTCACCGTTATCCGTGTCTGTGTCTCCCTTATGTCTTCTTTAGTCTCCATGCCTGGGCTAAAGCTTCCTAAATTTCAGATGAAGTGGGCCATCAGTGGGAAAAATTAACTGTGTTAAATCAATTCTTTCCCACAATGTTAAGAGAATAAATTTCTCTTGTGCAATTGCTCGATGTGTATTAGTCAGGATGGGATAAGTTATAGTGCTGTAACAAAAACCTCCCAAAATTTCCATGATTTGACACACACAATTTTATATCTCACTCACACTACATGTGAAAAATGAATCAGTATGAATTTCTACACGATCAGTGACTTAGGGACACAAGATGACAGAGAACTTGACGTCTGAAATATTCTTGGTAGCTGTAACAGAGGAAGAAAGATTCTGGAGAATCATACATGAGTTTTGCACTGCCTCAGCCCAAACAGCTCATGGATGGATATCTGTCAAGGTATCGAAGAGCCACTGCATTCTAAAACCTATGTTTTAAAATTGTTATTCAATGAGCAGGTTTTTCTTTTTTTAACTAACACTTCATATGCAAATTCTACTGTCCCCAAACCAAAACTAAGCAAGAAACCAAAATTAGCAAAGACCATTTATTCATATGCTTGCAAGAGAAACATCTCCCATCACTTTTGCTTCTGCAGGAGTTCAAAGAGAGTTTGAAAGGAAGGTGAACTTTATAAAGTAAACAGGAGACAGTGTATTCGGGTGAGGTTTCTGGAACGGGTGTGGGGAAGTTCTGTGATTGGTCTTTAGGTATTGTGTTTGGTTGTCCTTGTTTGGTTGCAGCTGAACAGAAGAACAGTTTTGGGAGGTTTCCGGAGAGGAAGAGGTTATTCAGTCTGTGGCTGCCCATTTCTTAGAACTAGTGGGGGGTCAGTAGAGTGTTCTTTATGGTTAAACTGATAAAATATTTGAGTCATAGTCCTCAGGTTGGGTGGTGGTGACAGTTTCTCAACTGAATTATTAATCTTGCTGAGTTTTGGAAGCAGCACTGAATTGTTGTATTCTTATCTGGTGTGATGAATTATGAGGGCTTGGACCAGTCAACAATTCTCTCTTGACTGTGTTTTCTTCATACAGTGAAGACAGTGAATTAGGTGATGTCTAAATTTTCTTCAGCTGCTTTCAAATCTAGGCTTCCATGATGACGTTGGCCACAAACTATTGATAATTTAATTACCTCATGTTTATCAATGGCTAATTGAGGTGAATAGCAGTTTGTCTCAGGGTGTATACAGGGAGAAATCATGTTACATCAAGAGCCTTACAAACGAATACACCCACTGAGTTATGGAACTCTCTGTAATAACCAACCATTCTCTCTTATTTAAAGATGACAGCATTTTTATGTGTGTGGGTCTTCCTTCCAAGCATATGTGTTTGTGACTCAAGAGGCTGGTGGGGGTATGCCCTCCTCTTTGTACATCCCCGAAGTAAGGGCTTTTCTTTGATCGTGGATAAAGCCTTGTCTCCCAGAACCTAAGGCCCTTCATGACCTTGCCACTTAGCTGTGCAGTCAGCTGGAAACCTTTATTCAAAGGAGCTGTTTTAGGCTTATGCAGCTTGCCCAGCTGCCCACATCTATGCCACGAAGTTGGAACCTATGCCCTGAAACAACCTGGATCCTTTTCTGCATATGGTTTCTCCACTTCAGCTCACTGAAGTCTGCAGCCGAGTTCACCTCGGGGCAGAAAGTATTGTCGTGATTTTAGAAATTGTACAGTGGTCCTTCTTCATGTAAAAGATAAGGAAAGGATGCTCAATAATAATTTGAGGATGTATGTGTCAGAGGCCAATATTTTGCTAATGCCTGTCTCTAATTCTTAAAGCTGGGTTCTCTTTACACTTTCCTTGGGAAGGGGAGTCACTTACCAGTTCAAGTAAGACATTTGAACTTGGTACAGTGAGAGGATTCCTCACATTTCCTCAGCTCTTACTCTGTTAGGCACTGTGCCAAGTTCTCTACATGACACTGAATAATCAAAATCACTTTAGAGTTTGGTACAATGTATAGCCCCATTTTACAGATGAAAAAAATGAGGAAGTTTAAAGTAACTTGCCTGAAGTCATATATGGAATAATGACATACTCTGGGAATGTCATTGGAGACTGTTGCTACAGAGGAGGCGTTCTAGTTTTAATTTATTTTTTTTGCTATGGCTATAAATTTCCATTTTGAAAAAAATAAATAGGTTTTATGCATCTTGATTTTATTTCACTTTTAAAATATCACAAAGATGCCACAATACAATAGGGCTTTAGTTCTTCTGAGGGGCTTCCCCAGATTTTTTGTTGGTAGGTACAGTGGCCTATGACTACCTGCTGTTGGAAGTTTCAAGTTGTGTTTCAAGTTGTGTTACCCCAGAAAGGAGAAAGAAGTATGTTCTTCATCTTATATTTCGTGGCAGCCATGGTAGATGCCATGTTTCCTGGTGAAAAATGATCACACTCTGAAATCTGCCCCTATGATCTGGCAAAAGTTGTTGCTGTTTTTTTTTTTTTTTTAACGGTTTCAGTGAATAAAAGGAGCTTGCTTATTTCTGTGGATCCTGAGAGAAGCAGTGGAGAAAGGCAGCACATCACCCCTCTTCCTCTCTCCCGTTGTCCATCTGTAAAATGAGGATTATGAGTGACCTTAAAGAGAATGCTTGCTGAACGTTCTGGAATGCACTGGGCAGATGGCAGATATGACTCACTTTCTCATGCGGCCCTTCTCCGGGGAGTGGGGCTGGGCAGCAATCTCCCTGAATCTTTGCAGGCATGGGCTTAGATGAACATTGATGAAATGTTTATAACTGTGCAGTATATCACTTGGTAGGCACATACATTTGGTTTGAATCTTGATGAAGAAGTTGGGTTTTTTTCCCCTTGTTTTCTTGGCATAATATTCTGAACAGCAGCAATGCAATCTGTTGTTTGTTTAGAAAAGATGGCAGAAGGGTATATGTTGTGTGTGTGCGAGTGTGCGCATGTGCATGTGGTGTGGAAGGGGTTACTCCTAAGACATCTTCACAGTCCCAGAAAAAAGGAATTTTGCAACATAAAGTTACCTGAGTTATCATCATTTGGGAAGAGGGTAAGTTTTAAATGAATTAGTTAAAGCTAAGCTCCTAGGGTGGACACATAGCAGAGAAAATCCATTCTTCATCCCTCCCTCCCCAATGTGGGTACACGCATACATGCACACAGATGTACACGCATATGTGCACACACATAGCAGAAGGGCATTTTCATCTCATGGTCTTCCTGCAGTAGAATTCTTCTGTCCTTGGCTTCAGCAGCCCTATCTTTTTCTCCCCACCACTCTCACCCCCTCCCACCTTGGAGGCTGGGCTCTGCTAGAGAGCAGAGGAAGCCTCTGAGCTGGTGGAAGAATCACCATAGCAACATGGCACTGAGTCCTACCCCCGAAGGTCTAGCCATGCTTGGCTTTTGGTCTTAGCCCAAGTGAAGCAACATGAGGATTTTCCTCACAGCCCAATCAGTTGTGACTTTGAGCTATCTTTCCTTCCCAAGTAGGCCCATAATGCTGGCCTCTGCACACTTTTGAGCTGTGTTTTCCCTTTTCTCTCCACCAGGTCAGAGATGCTCAGTGCCAATTTATTTACACGTTTCAGATAAGAAGTCAGCCCTATCCAAAGGTACCCAAAGGTGGTGGTTAGCAGCCGCCTACTGCTGTGATTCAAGGCTTCTGCCAAGAGCTCCCTCCAAATAAATATGCCACTCAGAAGGGGAAGGTGCGCTTGGAGGGAAAGAGGGAGCGTTCTATAGTAGTGGTTTAGGTGCTGGTCTTTCACTTAGGACATTGGGGTTCAAATCTGTTTCCTATAAACAGCATAGAGCTGGATCTTTTCAGGTTTTTTTTTTTTAGCCAATGATTGAACTATAGATATGCTCAACAATGTGGATGATTCCTAGTAATATGATGCTGAGCGTGAAACATAAGCTCCATTTTATAATAAAATTCAGAAACTACTAAAACTAAACAGCGTTCTTTAAGCACACTTGTATTGTGATAAAGAAGTGTGTGTGTGTGTGTGTGTAAAAGAAAAACATTCTGGCTACCTCAAGTTGTAAAAAAAATAAGGATAGCATAGGGGTGGTAGATGTAAGTTACTGTCAATGTCGAGTCCTTGGGTTGGGTGTTGAGTTTATGAATATTCGTTATTTTATTTAAATTACTTCATTAATTAAAGTAAGGAGGACCACTCATAGATCAGTAATGGTGGTATGTCTTGAAGCAATAATTACGGTTAGTGCAATTCCATATACTTGAGAGCTACAAAACCAAACCAAACACTCCTTAACTATAGCTGCTGATGTAAGTTATTCCTGCTCTCTGAACCTTCGTTATCTTATTTGCATAATCATTGATTTGAGCTAAATTGTCTCACAGGTCTGTTTTAGGCTGAATAGTAACGTGGTTGAGAGAGCAGAATCTAGGGTCAGACTGTCTGAGGTTTGAACCTCAGCTGTGTCACCTTAGTTAAGGCAACAGATTATTGTAGAATCAGGAGTACTTGTGACTTTGTTACCAGCATCACAGATGTTTTCATATCACGTGACAGCTTCACAGGTACCTCAAAATATCATTCCCAGTTATTTCAAAATTATGGTAGTTAGTAGGCCTGCCTCTAGATCATTGTCTTAGGCCATTCAGGCTGCTATTAAAAAGTACTAGAGAATGATTGGCTTATAAATAACAGAAATTTATATCTCACAGTTGTGGTGGCGAGGAGTCTGAGATCAGAATGGCAGCATGGTCAGCTTCCGTGAGGGCGCCTTCTGGCTTGCAGACATCTGACTTATTATATCCTCACATGGTAGAGAGCAGAGAGAGGAGATGAACTTCCTTGTGATTCTTTTAAAGGCACTAATCCCATTCATGAGGGCCCTTCCCTCATGAGCCCATCTAATCTTAATCATCTCCCAAAGACCCCACCTCCTAATTCCATCACATTGGGGGGATAGGGTTTCAACATATGAATTTGGGGGGGACATAAACATTAAGCCCATAACAATCTTATTATTGAACACATTAATAAAGAAGCACATATATTACTATTTCACATATTTATTTTGACAACTGTGTTTTAATATACTTCATTTCTTTACTAGTCTTATTTTTCTGAGGAGGGTTTCATAGGTTTCACCAGAGAGCCAAAGGAGTCCATAGCTCAAAAAGATTATGCAACCTTTAGGAAAACTCAAAATTACCTAAACACGCAAACATAAACACATAGAGAGACATAAAATTCTGTTCAGTGGATAGCCTGGGTGGCCTGAGAGAGTTTGGGAAAAAATATATGTTTTCCCCCTCAGTTCCCAATAAGCTTTTTTTGGTGTTTGTCTTTCCTTTTGATCTGTATTTATTCCTTTCAAGATGAACAGCAAAACGGTACTTTTGACACATTAAATACATGGAAAAGAAGTGTGCTCATTACCTTTTCAGTTAAACTCCACAAAGGAAAACAATTTTTATGGAAAGGATTTAAACGTGTTAAAATATTTCATTCAAGTCCTAAATCACTTTTGAAAACTCTTGAGAAAATTTCAGGACCTGAAGGTCTTTGGGTTATTTCCTTCAATCTAGAAATTGAGGGTCACACAAAGTGCAATATGACATTACAGCACTTCTTACCTCATACCCTTAAAATATGGACACCTATGGTGCTGTGTGCTGAAATCCATCCAGGGACAAATCCATATGATTTCTATTTACACTTTCTCACTCATTCATTGACTTACATCCAGAGACTTTAAATCTCAATTTGTTCTTATAAAATTATTTGTTCCCATGTAAGATTTTAGTATAAATGTACAGCTGAGTTCCTAGACACCAATTTAAGCCATATTCCCCACAGTCTGGGAGGGATTAATCAAGGGCCTATTTATATAAGGAACTATAAAAATTAATAAACAGAAACCTCAATTAAAATTGAATGGGGAGGCCAGAAGGGGGAGCTCTCGTGCTCTGTGATAGCAGAGCCCAACAGGAAGAAGAAAGACGTCCTTCTCTTGCCTGGCCGGAGCTCAGCCAGTGAGAGGCTGTCAAAACTCAGCCAATGAAAAACCACAGACTCTTTGCTTACTCTAGTCCTTCCACCTTCCTTTTCCCTTCTATCAAAGAGTTTTCCTCTCCCTGATTTGCAGTACTTGCACCTGGCTCACTGTGTTTGCGGACCTCAGATTGCAGTTCTTTGCTGATCCCAAATAAACCAATTTTTGCTGGAGAAAAACCTGGCAGTCTATTTGTTTAAGGTCAAAAAGACCAAGGCATTTTATGAAAAGAATTCATCTCAAGTGAAAAGGAAATAGAAACAATACACAAGCTTGGTTCCCAGAACAAGGTTGTCAGAGGAGTGCTGATTTTTAGCAGAGGAAGAAATATATTTTTCAGGTTGTTCTTTGGCCGTCTGGGACTTGAGTAGATCTCAGGGGTGGTAAATACAGCAGAGCTGGATCGCAAAAGAATCTCGGTAAGTTCCTTGAAGCTACTTTCTAGTCCCTGTGATAGAATCTGACAAGTGGTGCAACTTCTGGTTGGCTCAGGATCCATCGCTTCCTCACCGTGTCGTGGCCTCGCTGTGGGTAGCAGTAATTCTGTCCTCCACCTGCTGAGTTACTCAGTATAGTTTCCTCTCTCTGCCAGAAGGATTGGTTTTCAGGATGGCCCAGAGCAAGAGGCGGCTCCCTCAAAGGGAAGCTCAGGACTTGCATTTAATGAGGAGGGGAAGGAAAATCCTGTTTCCTGGGAAAAGTCATATGTGCATGTGACACCTGGATTTAGGGAAGCCAGCCTGAAGGCAAGGCTGACTATGAAGGAGGGCAGAGAGACAGTTCATTTGTGCAAGAACACAGGTAGAGCCTTGATCAAAACAGGCCTGAAGCTGCTCTACTTCTGGATTTCTCTGGTCCATAAACAACATAATACCTTTGCCATTCAGACCACTTTGAATTTTCTCTTTAAGTCGGGAGACAAGGGTATTGCTCATTTTGGCCAGGCTCAACTGTGAAGACTATTGGAGCATACTGAATTATAGACAAGAGGTAAAGGAGAAACGGCAAGGGAAGAGAACTGTGGTTGTCTGACCTCCTAGCTTCACGGCCCTCTGTGGAAATTTTTTAACAAGATAATATACGATTAATACTCCTGTTTGACAGATTGAAACACATCTGTGCCAAGAAGTCTGCTGGTGAGTCTCATGGTCCCATATGAGTTACTCTATGAATTAGGAATTAAAACCCTGTCTTTGATTCGGCTCATACACGCAGCACAGATTATTGTGGACTTCTAAGTACTCTTTTGAACTTTTAAAATCCGGAGGCATTTTATGAAATTCTTTCAGATTTAGGACATTTGTATGGCCTACCCCTCTCTGAAACTCACCCACAAAGAATAATTAGCTGATCTGGAGTTGATTCTCTTTTATTGTCGTTAGATGAAGTTGACAGAGTATAAATTATTGAGAGCACCTCAACCCGCAATCTGTAAATTGTCTTTCTGTTTCAGCTAATGGATTTTTCTGGCTGGCAGGACGATTAAACTACAATGATGACAGTTGTTTACTGAGCCTTCCCTTTATGTTAGGTATGGTGTTAAGTGCCTTGCATGCATTATCTCATTTAATGTTTGCAAAAACTTGAGAGGTTATTTGCCTTATGCTATTTTCATACAATACAACATTAGACATACAGCAGGAATGTGACCTGGGGGTGCTGTTAAGAGGTTGATGAGAGTTAATGATCTCAGACCACCTTGGGGCATTACTACGTTACCATTCAACGTGCTATAAACCATCATGATCCCACTCCAGATGCAAAGGAGTCCCTCTCAAATGGTTTTGTGTCATTCATCAACTTGAAAATTGTTATTTTAGATGCTGCCACTAATTTTTTTTCTAGCATCTTCGCTATTGGTCCTTCTGAGTTTGAATAATACATCACAAGTTTTGAAAATTTCCTTTCAGTAGAGAAAATAAAATTAATTTTTCCAAATACATTGTTATTTTATATTTGAAAGTAATTTTATTCAATGCTTCATGCTTCATTGCTTGACAACTATATATTAAATAAGGAGTTATAAAGAAGAGAGAGGCATTGCATTTCTGAATAACAGTGATGAAGAATCAGTTTTTGTAACTGGATATCATCACATTTTTATTTTAAAATTGAAATAATGGTTTTACAGTTAGATGTTTTAGAGAAGCTCGATTATTCAAGACCTTTTCATAAGAATAAACATGTATCTCCTATAACATGTCTATAAAATGTTGATAAAATACAATTGTATATCTTATAATGAAGTTTTTTATAAAACATATTCCTTGAAGGCGAATGCTATTTCTGATTGGAGTTTGTTATAAAATTAAAAATAAATGCCTTCAGAGGAAAATTCACAAATGGAGAGAGTTGAAGTGTCTTGGGGTAAAAGTGGTTAAGATGTTACCAATTCTAGAGCTACGGGGCCTCATAGTACATCTCTGGATTATACGATATTTATTGGCTGAAGAAAGTTTTAAACTAAAAATTTACTTTTTCCTTAAGGCATTTGCTTAACTTGAGGATATCCTTTCTTCTGAAAGTAAGGTGTCACTCTCCCTCTTATTTTCTTCTTGGGTCAGGTGGACACATACGTATGTTTTTTCTTTCTGGCCAGTTCCTTGACTTCACACTCAAACCCAGCAAAACTCTGTCGCATCCTTTCCTGGTTTAAAAGTTAAAACCAAGCCTAGGTCATTATTCTCCGTATGTATACTAGACTGCAACATTGCACTTTGCCAGGAGGTCTCACCATCTCATTCATGATTCACGAAATCCCCAAGTTCAAGGTTTCAGAAAGACATTAGCTTCCTATGAACTTGATAAGGTTTTATAAACTTGAAAGCCTACCATCAAATTTACTTAGAAAGAGGCACACTTGTATTGTCAGCGTTTCTCATTTACAATAGCTACATTGCCGAATGGTAAAAAGTTGGCGTTTTTTTCTAACAAATGGTATCAAATACAAACACATAATTAACTTCTCTTAGCACTCCTTTTGAAGTGAGGCAGTTCCTGCCAATCCACAGAGCTTCCAAGATAGATAAAGGAGATGGCGAGGAGCCTTGGCTTCACTACCTGCAGCATCTCTTTTTCTGTCCATATAGAGATAGGGTTTCTTCTCATCACCTTCAAATCCCCTTTAAGCTCCACTCTTACCCATTTCTAAACCTGATCTTCTGATTACTGATCCAGACACAGCTTCGGAAGTGGGGGGGACCTGTCTTCACTGAACGCTGAACTTCACTTTTCCTAGTTCTTGTCTAGCTTGCTGCTCCCGCTACGACTCGTGGGCAGTAAAAAAAGAAAATGTTTACACTGGAATTCCTAAATCTGTGCTGGTACAGTGACTTTTTCATGCAAAGACGTGAAAATTATGTGGATTGAAAATAATTCTTGAAACAAGCATGCATGCACCCATCACCTCATCAACGAGGGAGGCATTGAATAAAGACAGTAATCAGTCAGAATTAGGGACTGGGTTAGTCAAATTGACCTGAAGGTCCTTGTCATCCTGCCTCTGAATCTAAAGATTGTGGGAGAACTGAACCAACGATGAAACCCGTGTGCATTTCTACTGCTTCCTCTCTCCACCTCACCACCTATGTTCAATTCATAACAAAGTTCTATCTTAATCTTTTTACTTCTCTCAATCTCTGCTCTAGTCCAAATATCATTTCTTGCTTTACAAGTCTTCTCACCTGTATTTCTGCTTCTCCCTGGCTACCTTCTAGTCTGTATATAGCACAGCCAGAGTACAGTGGAAGAAGTTAACTTCTAATTACACTTTTCCCTGCAATGGCTTCCCATTGATTTTAGGATTGGATCTCAAACGCTAAGCTGGATAACAAACCCTAAATGATCTGTGCCTGCTTTGCTGTTCCCATCACCACTCCTCTGCCTAAGACTGGGAGCCAAAATTTCTAGAATCCCTTTCCCTTCATGGTCCTGAGTTAGAAATCCTGACGACACGACCTGATGTGAGATTTGAAAGGCAAGGGGAAGGGGAAGCCATTATTCTCAGGCAGCCGCGGGATTCGGACGTATGGTTTTGTCACACATCCAGCAGCTTCACACACTTCTCTGGAAACGCTCACTCTATGATGAGATGGGCTTTATAAGCTTCCCTGAGAGTCTGTTTCCCCATTTGCACTCCAGTCCCCCAAACTGAAGCTATTGGTGACCTTTTCTCAGATTTTCCAGCTGCATCCTTCTAGATTTCCACTTGTCCGCCTCTTCTCAATTTCCTATTAGCTCTAGTTCCAGTATTGACCCACACCTGCCTACATCTTCTGCTAATTCTCTGCATTCACTTTAAACCTTTAAAAGTTTGCCAGTTTCTGGGCTTCCCTGGTGGCGCAGTGGTTGAGAGTCCGTCTGCCGAAGCAGGGGACACGGGTTCGTGCCCCTGTCCGGGAAGATCCCGCATGCCGCAGAGCGGCTGGGCCCATGAGCCATGGCCGCTGAGCCTGCGCGTCCGGAGCCTGTGCTCTGCAACGGGAGAGGCCACAACAGTGAGAGGCCCACATACCGCAAAAAAAATAAAAAAAAAAAGTTTGCCAGTTTCTTTTAATCCCATACTCCTAATTTGTCTCTTCCTCCCTCTCCCCATTGATGTAACCTGAAACTAACACAGTATTGTAAATCAACTATACTTCAAGTTAAAAAATGAAAAAAATTGCCATTGTCCATTTTCATAGGCTTGTTCTTTGCACCTTTTCTCAAATGCTTCCCTTATTCCCATGCAGACACCCTTTCACCAAGTTAGCTGTAATCTATCTGAATATACATCTCAATTTCTAAGAAAATTCTCCCCTGAGCCCTAGGTTTGTTCAGGTCCCCCAGTTAGGTATCCTTCTATATTTATTTACATGATGATTCTCTTAAAGGCTGTCTTCTGCACAGGACTATAAGCTCCATGAGAGCAGGAACTGGAACTGTTTTTCTAAAGATCTAGTTCAGTGTCTGACCCAACGTAGGCACTCAGTAAATATTTGTTGAGTGAATGAATGAGTGAATGAATGAATGAGTGGGATGGGTTTATGAGTCCATTCATTGGATGCAGGTGATTAGACATAAAGGTGGTGAGATTGAACCGACATGGACGTTGTCCTCTTTGACCTAACTTATTTTTCCAGGGTTTCCCATTCTCAGAGGTAATCTTCCCTTTACCTCACTTCAGTTTAGGAGATTTATGTGATCACTTCAGCACCCCATTTTTAAATATATTCATGGTAATGAACAGCTTTTAATGCATGATGATTTAAAGTTTAATTTAAAAAAAGTGTGCCCTTTACTTAAAAAGCCTGGAGGCATAAGCTCAGTAAAATACCCTAATAATGAAAAGATCTGAAGTTCTCAGCAGTGGAAATTAATAAAATATAAAGTGCCACCCAGACTGTGGCCTCATCTTGCCCTACATGGGATGCATGCTTGCCCTCTGCTCAGAAACTCCCTCTCCCTAAGCAATGCTTTGGTGTCTTACCTTCCCCATTCCAATGATTGTGATGGATAACACTTCACACTTAAATACTATGTTATATTCAATACTGTGTTACATTCATTGAATGCATGTTATAACACCTGAATTTTTCATACCCAACATTTTTTTCTCCATTGTCTTCAAATACAATTTGAATGGTTAATGTATTCCCCAAGATGGTTCTCAGGATAATTTAAGCCAGATATTTTCGCCTAATTACCTGAGTTATTGTTGTCGATTTCCACGTCCCCTTGGCCTGAAAGCCAGGCCCTCAGAGAGCACAGAGTTATGACATGAACGTGACTATCGTTCCTGGGGTACGATGCCCATGAGTAAAAGAATGAAGCCAATTGCAGAGCACAGAGAGAAGCCAGAGAATGTCATCTCCTCTTCAAAGTAGGGGTCCCTAAGTAGATGGAACAGATCAAGGTTAATGACAGCCTTGGGCTGCTGTAAAGCTTTTTCCTTTTCCTATAGACTCTCTCTTCTTCTCCAATTTTCTAGTCTCCTTTAATCTAAAGTGGATAAAACACAACACTAAATACGCATAGGTTCTCTCTCTTGCTCTCTCTCTCTGTCGAGTCCCTTGGAACATATCGGCTGTTGCTCCAATAAGCACACTTTTCAAACTAATCGCCCTTTCTGCCCATCTTCTGGTATTACACCCATCTGAAGAGCAGGAACTTTACTGTCAATCCACTTTGATCAATCAGTTTTGATATTTTGTTCATTATGGATTTTTCTGCATAATTTTGGTCTCATAAGTATGGCATTAAAATATTTATCTTGACTACTGACTTTCCGGCACCCCCTGAAGTTTTGTGCTTAAGGAGACCACCACACTCTAGTTCTAGCCCTGCGAGCACAGCAGGCGAGAATGTCCTTAGATGTGGACAGCCTTGAAGCTCATTAATGACTCTGTCATCACAATTAATTGTAATGACTTTCTTTCCAATTTAGAAACCTATGTTACGATAAACCACGTTACTGGAAATTGTGATGTTTGTTTTTTCCAGCTCGGCGTGATCTTTTAAACACTAATCTTTATTAATAGAGAACTGTTCTTATTTTTCAAGTGGATTTCAGTCTTTTAGAAAAACATGGTGGCAAAGGGAATTGGGTTCATCTTTATGCTCATTTGTACTCGGGTAATCTGTGAGTCTCACCACATGTGCTTGGCAGTTAGTGCAAAGCAGGTAAGTATGGGCTGCTTAGATTGCATCAAGGGAAGCCCTTTATTTTCTGGGGGTTCTTTCGGTCTTTTCAGAAAGTGGCCTCTCGGTGGCCTTGAGACCACTGTGTCCAGCCTGCGGTGCTGCCCCACCAAAGTCAACAGCTCTGCATTTCACAGAAAATTAGCTGTAGGCATGCACCAACATGAAATGCACCAAAGATTTTAACAGACACCAACTACGCTGTGAGTGGGGATAATGTTAGGACATATTTAAAGGCCAGAGACTTTCACTGGAGAGACAAAAGACCAGAGAAAATATGAGAAATCACAGTTAAAATAATTTTATTCTCCCTGGAAACATTCAAATCAGTTGATGGAGAATAGCTCATGATATTCGGGGGGATTGGAACAGGGCGGTCAAAGGGTACACACTGCCAGTTATAAGGTAAATAAGTACTAGGGTTGTAATGTACAGCACGATAAATGTAATTCCCACTGCTGTGTGTTACATAGGAAAGTTGTTAAGAGAGCAAATCCTAAGAGTTCTCATCACAAGGAAAACTTTTTTTTTCTATTTCTTTAATATTGTATCCTTATGAGATGAAGGATGTTCACTAAACAAATTGTAGTAATCACTTCATGGTGTGTGTAAGTCAAATCATTATGCTGTGCACCTTAAGCTTATACGGTGCTGAATGTCAATTACATCTCAGTAAAACTGGAGGAAAAAAAGTTTTTTAATGGCTGATGCTGAAATGACTTTAGTGTGGAGGGAAGAAAATCCGGCTGAATTCCACATTGCAGTGATACCAAAGCCAAGGACTGTTTTGAGACAACTTTTATTGAAATGGAAAACTGTAAATTTAATGAAAGAATAAGGGAAATGCCAACAGAAATAAAAGACCCAGGATTCAAAGGACAACGCACAGGACTCTATATACAAAGCCACACAAATTGGAACAACCAGAATAAATGCCAAATGCACAAGAAAAATAAATGTAACTTATCAGAGGTTAATGCTTTTTATGTTTTCTTCATATGACAACTTGTTCTGTGGTTAGATAAAAAGGATTGGGGACCAGACAGGGCATGAGGCTTTGCTAAACCGTATCGAGCCACTGACTCCGTGTGACCTCAGGCAACTCTCTGGAGTTTGTTGGCCCTCACTCAATCACCACACACACACACACACACACACACACACACACACACACACACACACACACACACACACACACACACACACACCCACACACACCCACATATAACTTTTACTTGGCCGATAAAAAGGGGAGGAATTAGTAAGGCTTCTGTGAAATCTGGAATCCTTTTAAGGGAGATCCGTTACCACCTCTGGTGATTACAGAGAAAGGGAACTAAGAGAGGTGCTCAGATCTGCAGGAGGGTCAGCTCTCTCGGTTTTTGACAGGACAGCTCTCACAGAGCAGAGTGTTTACTGTGTGCATATCCCTGGCATGGGTTTGCAGGATTCTCTAGCCTGCTGACAGGAGAACAAACACTTTAATCCCCCCAGAGTACCTGTCATGGGGTGGGCTAGGCTCAGCACAGCACGGAACCAGACTCCCCGTCCTCTGTTCTTGAGCAGCACACCCTGGACGCTGTTGGCTTTCTAGATGTGGGGTAGGGGACATTTCTCAGGATCCACCAAATCACAACAGGGGAGCCTGGCTACTTTGCTCAGGTGTAAACCCTGATGAAATATGCAGTATTGCACCACAAAGACACTGAGCCTTTGGTCCGTGAGCACCAGCTTTGTTAAAGGGATTGTAGTCCTACAATTTTGACAAACCCCCATCTCTCTGCCTGGTAGGTCTCCCCAGCAACCCCCTAAGACTGGGTTAGGGGCCCATCTGCTCCTTAACTGCTCCCAGAATGCCCTGTTCTCGTTGGCATTTAGCACTTTCGTACCTTCCGTGATTTACAATAAGCCCTTCATGAAGCCCATGCTCACCTTTCTTCATCCCAGTCTCTCTCGCTCTCTTTCTTCCCTCCACTGTCCTCTAAAGTGCAACTAAACTGGCTTCTGGTCTATCATCTCATATACTCTTTGTTCACAAAGATTGTCTCCTGAGATTCATGCAGAAGACCCCTGTGGTAGATGGAATTATTGAGCCCATTCTTCACTGCCTCTCATCCTAGCCCCTGTATCTGTGCCCTCTGCTATGTAACTTTTTGCAATACCTCACACGAAAGGCAGAGAGCAGCTCCCTCCTCCTTGGGCACTTGACTTTAGTCTTGGTCATATGGCTTGCTTTGACCGATGGCACGTGGACAGAAATGATAGTGTGCTGATTCCTAGCCTTGCATGTTTCCATTGGCCCCTTTGTGCTTCTGCTGTTGCCATGAGGAGAGCTTCTCCCAGGTATGGCTGCCCCTACAGGCCAGGCTTTAGAAAGAGCACAAGTGGAGGAAAGTGGTTGAAGGGCAGAGCTTCAGCAAGAGCACTGTAGCCACCAGATAGCCTGAAGCACAGCTGCCCCTGCTGACTGCAGATGCATGAGAAGTAAGTGCCTCTCATGCTTCCTGCTGTTTACTTGGTGGACTCCTCTTCATCTGTCAGGACTCAGCTAAGGGAGCTTCTTTCGGGAAGTGTCTACTGACATGCTAAGACTTCGGCCTTTCTTCCCATATGCTCCTGTAACTGGGGGTGAGATTTAGAATCTCTGGCTTAGTGTTTCCTCTCTCCTTAAATCTGGGATGCCAGTGTTTCCTTAACCCTTTCCTCAGACTATCCTCACACCCAGCCAACAGTCGAGTCCTTCTCTGACTCTTCAAGGCCATGGACTCGTGGCAATTTTCTGCTCTCTGGCTTCTCTGCTCCCACCCCCCTCTACAGAGTTCTTCACGTAGTAGCCAGAGTCACTGTTCTAAAACTGAACCCCATTAGTTATGCCTCCACCTCCCTCTCACCACATCTCCAATCCATCTCATCTTGCACCCTATGCTCAGATATGCTCTCCCTTTCAATCATGCAACAAAAATTTGCTGGGTCCTGACTTTGTAGGAAGGCACAAGTTATAATCTCTATCATGAAGACCCTTCATCTTCTTACCTCCATACCCACTGCACCCCCAAAACAATTCCCATTCTAATTCTTTCCTACTTATCCTCAGATTAGTCTCAGGGTCATTGTTGTTTGCTCTGAGAACTCTTCAGATAGTCAGGTATCCCTGCTATGTGCTCCTTGGGTATCCCTGCTATGTGCTCCTTGGGTATCCTATTCATTCCCTATTTTTGTATGGATGTGCCTTGGATATTTACTAATGCTCTTTAAAGGGCTGATTTGTTGTATTACTGTTCACTGACTTCTTGTTCTTTTTCTTCTTCTCTCCCTACTCCCCCTCCCCTCCCCCTTCTCCTTCCTCTTCCTCTCCTCCTCCTCCTTCTTCTCCTTCTTCTTCTTCCTCCATACTCTCTAGTTGTACTGTTTTATTTTTCACACAACACTATTCCAAATATCACTTACGTTACATCCTTAGATCTTCACCAAGACCCTGTGAGTAGGCAAGGCAAGTAGTATCATATCTCCATTTAACAGAAAAGGAAACTGGGGTTCATGCGAGTTAATTGGCTTTTCTAAAGCTACCCTCTTAGTGAGTGTCAGAGCGAGATTTCTAACTCTCAGCCCAAGTTCATTCTATTTCACCATATCTCTTGACTTGAAAAAGGTCCTGCTCATAAGAGACCAGAGCAGGGAGCCCTTAACATCTATATAGACATTCACAAAGTTAAGCAAAAGGATGTCTTCCGTATTCTGTCCTCTATTCCTATAGGTGAAGTCCATAGATGTGGTAGTAAGAGACAGATTGTTCATGACAGAGGCTGATGCTGCCTTCGAAAGGTTTAACCAAAGAGTTAAAAAAGTGAAAAGACTTTCAGAGCCTAGGGAAGGAACCTTTTCCCAGTAAATCTGATGATATGCCTGTAATTAAGTCAAATAGGTTAAAGGCTTGTTATGCTAGCATTAACACGTAATTCATCCATTGAATTACAATGAGATTCATGTAAGGATTACACGTAAAATTCCATGTAATGAGATGTATTCATCATCAAAAGCTTTTTGCCCTTTAAGAAAATGTTACAATAATTATCCCATGAACGTGAAAAGTCAATAGAGGTGAAAATGCATGTCTTTTTATACCATCATTGTGATTGTATTTATATTGGCAAGGCCTAACCCTGCTGACATTTAACTTTCCAGGGAGAGAACCCGGACGGCTGCCCTCTCCTCTCATCTCACCCTTTCCTCTTGGGCCGTCCAAGAGATGCCCTTTGCCCCCATTCTCATCTCCTCTACCAGAGATACCGAAACGAGAATCTAGTTTCTCAACTTGCAAAACACATAAGTTAGAATGTGATTACTCACTTTGCCAAAGGATTCACTGGAGACTTCCTTTAAAAAACTGTCTTCTTTTCTATAAATTGCAGTTCTTCTTAAAGTGAGAATTCAGCAGTAGTTAGAAGAAGGGCTTTAAAGATCATTATGCATTTAATGTAAATTAATCCAAAATTTGTGTGAACGTGTATATTCTAGATTTATCAATGAAAAATATTATAAGCCTTGAGTACGCTAACATAGACTTCAGTGATCCAGAGTCTGGAGAAAGCTGCAACATAGATAACCATCTAAAGAGCTGGCTAAATGCATAAACTATTATAATCCAGCCATGGAAGAAAGTTTTTGCCCATGTGCCAGGGCTATAAGAAATAGTTTACCTAAATGATACCAGGCAATGAGTTTTGAATAAAGAGTTTGGCTCTCCATAGAATCTATGTCCAATGAAATGCCATACACAGTTGAATTTTTAAAAATTTTCTACTGTTGTTTTTTATTCGAGGGAAAACGAAAGTAGTAAGAGGTGAGTATGGACATGTTAAATCCAACATTTTAACGGCCAAATCACATGTAGGTAAGTTATTTGTATTTCATCATTGGGATCTTCTATAACTTTAGCCAACACATGAATAAGGTTCATTTATACAGAGCCATTGATGTGTCCTGTGAACAAAGTAGCAGAAGTAACTGAGGGTTTCTTTAATTTTTACTGTGTTATGAATGATTTTAGGCAACATCCGCCCATTTAAGTGAAAAATTTTCAAGTAATTTTGCGTAAATATGCAAGATATTTCACAGCAGGAAAAGAGCACTGAGAAAGACTTTTTTTTTTTTTTTTCAAAGAAAAAAATTGCAGGCCTGCTTTGTTTAGAACTTTCAATGTGATGGTTAAAAGATGTTTCAGCCAGAAAATATCCTTTACCTATGGTTGCCTAGGCAAATACCTGTCACTCATAGGCTCTTGCTTTCTGTCATGCTTAATAAAGAAGAGTGTCATTTGGAGTCTTAGAATTTCATTTGATGTGTATCTTTAATGTATGTGTCATGTGATGTCTTAATTTTGTATGGGTCAGCAGGTGCTTTTTACTGAGACTGCTATTATCTGAGGCAAATGCTCTAGTGTTCTTTCTTTCTGGCCTAGTTTCTTTTATGCAAAAGAGATAAGTCAAATGTCTTTATAATACTTTTTTTTCAGTACACGGAAACTGATAGAAGATCTTCTATTCCTAAGAATCAAGATAGCCATTGCCAGAGTTCACAAAGTCAGCTCTAGGGCCTGAAGGAGACTGTCTGCTTTTGTTGTCATGGAAGTTCCTAGAAAAAGTCATAGAGTCACCAGTGTGACTGTGGCTAAAATAGTGGGTTCAGTAGCCAGCAGACATTGTGAATAACCATTGTGTGTTCTTTGCCATTAAGCTAGTTTTCTTCCCCAATCATCACAGGAGAAAAGGAACAACTTACAGTTTCTAGAAACTTACATTTTCTAGTCCAAACTTTACTTCCTCCTCCATCACAATTTAGTCAACATTCACTTATTCATTCATTGATATTTTATTTACTTATTTATTCTGTGTCTATCATTAAGGTCACATATCAGCACTTTTCCTGGTTCAGTAGGGAATAGGAACAATAAAGACGAAGCACAGCCCATTTTCATATTCAAAAGGCAATAAATAAGATGGTTAAATAATCATAATGCAAGGTAAAAATGTGACAAAATCCATAAGGGAAGTTTATGCAAAATGGCATGGAGTTTTGGAGGGCATGGGAGTTTGCATCCACTTTTTAGGAAATCAGGTAAAGCTTTATGAAGGATATGAAATGTGAACTAAGATGACTGGATTTCTCTGAACATACAGGAAGAGCACTTTCTGGTGGAAGGAATAGCAGTAACAATGGCATGCAAGCTGTGAACATGGATATTGCCCTTGGGAAATAATGAACAGTTCAGCTTGCCTGTGTTGGTAAATACTGGAAGCCACTAAATGCCCTAAAGAGGATGTAATTTATTGAGTAGACAATGATTAATCATGGAAAGTTTTCAAGCATTATTATGCCATGGTCAGAGTAAGTAAGGGAGATCTATCTGGCAGCCATTTTACCAAAGGGGGACATTTGAAGTCATGCTGTAATCACACGTATGAGAATTTATGGGAGGTTTAGCTCTTGTGACGAAGAGTAGCAAATAAAAAGCAGGGATAAAAACGGCACGGTTGGTGACTTACTTGATGTATGTAGGGCAGGGAGAAATGTTGAGATGAAAACTTAGAGTTTAAAAAGATGCCAAGGGGCTTCCCTGGTGGCGCAGTGGTTAAGAATCCGCCTGCCAATGCAGGGGACACGGGTTCGAGCGCTGGTCTGGGAAGATCCCACATGCTGAGGAGTAACTAAGCCCGTTTGCCACACTACTTAAGCCTGTGCACCTAGAGCCCGTGCTCTGTAACAAGAGAAGCCACCGCAATGAGAAGCCCACACACCACAACGAAGAGTAGCCCCTGCTCACTGCAACTAGAGAAAGCCCGCGTGAAGCAATAAAGACCCAATGCAGCCATCAATCAATCAATCAATAAATGAAAAGATGTCAAGGTTTTGAGTCTGGGGCACTGAGACAATAAATAGTTAATCATCATTAACTGAAATTGTGAAATTAGAAGAAGGTGCTGGGGCTAAGGGGAAGATGATGAGTTGAATTTGAATATTGTTAACTCATTTATTCATTCAGAAATCTTTCTTAAGCACTTCCAAATGGATACCCTTTAAATGATTATTTTAAATGTGCCTGGAAAGAAAATGGAAAAATGATGCTTTGGGAGCTCTACCTGACTGCCAAAACCTTTTTTGTTTTAAACATTACATTTAGTAAATTTTAGGAACTTTGCTTTGTTATGAGATTGTATATTTCTTTCTTTTTTAGTGTTGAGGTGGTGTTGTATTAGGTGAAAGTGATGTAACTAGGTAGTTGGTTTTCCTTATCTTCTAATTTTTATGTAACTTTAAATTTGCAAGATAGTACAGAGAGTTCCCAAATAGTCTTCACTCAGCTTCACCTAATGTTAACGTTTTACATGGTATGGTTTTCATGGTCTGAATCCCATCTTGGGGTCCCTTGACAATGTGGTTGATTTTTTAAAAATTTCCCTGTGGTAAAATTCATTCTTTGTGGTGTTTATTTCTATGGGCTTTGACAGATATGTGAAGTTGTATATTTACCATCATAGCACCATATACGATGGTTCTATGGCATCCAAAATTTCCTTATGCTGCCACTTCGTATCAACCCTTCCTCCATTCTCAATCCCTGACTGCCACTTATCTGATTACTATTCCTTTATATCGCCTTTTCAAGAACGTCTTCTGAAGGGAATCATACAATATATAGTCTTTAGGTTTTGGCTTCTTTCACTTAGGATGTGTTTAAGATTCATCCTTGTTTATTACATGGATCAATAGTTCACTTCTTTTTATTTCTGAGTAGTATTCCTTGTATGGACATACCACAGTTTGTTTATCCATTCTTCTGTTGAATGACATTTGGGTTGTTTCCAGCTTTTGGAGATTATGAATAAAGCTGCTATAAATATTTACACACAGGTTTTTGTGTGAATATATACTTTCAATTCACTTGAGTAAATACCTAGATTGCTGGTTGTATAGTATTATACATTCTAATACTAGCTATACTATCATTCTAATAGATGAGTAGTGATAAATCATTTTGGTTTTATTTTGCATTTATCTAATGAGTAATGAAACTAAGTATCTTTTTAAATGCTTATTTGCCCTCTGCATCTCTTTTTTGATGAAGTATTTGTTCATATCTTTTACCCACTTGAAAAACTTGGGTTGTTTTCTTATTGTTTGAATTTTGAGCATTTCTTGTATATTCTAGATACAACTCTTGTATCAGATATGTGTTTTTCAAATATTTTGTCTCCCTCTGTGGCTTTGAAAAAAATTTCCTAGTGTATCTTTTGAGGAGAAAATGTTTTACAATTTTATAAACTTTTATTTATTGATTTTTAAATTTTATGACTGGTAGTTTTGGTTTTGTGTCTCAAAACTCTTTGCCAACTTCAAGAAGTTTGAGAAAACAATCATTCTCCAAGAGGATAAATGTTTATTCATATAACAAAGATCTTCAATATATGTGAAAAAAAAAAAGATATATCTGAAAGGTGAAATAAACAAATCCACAATTATGCTTGGAGACATTAACATCTTTCTTAGCAATTGAAAAATGAGCAGGCAGAAAATCAGGAAGGATGTAGATGATCTGAACAGCACTATCAACCAATTTGACCTGATATTTATTTCTGGAACACTCTATCCAATAGCAGCAGAATACACTTTCTTCTCAAAAGCACATGGAAAATTCAGCAAGATAGACCATATTATAGCCTATAAAACAAACCTTGTAGAACTTAAAAGAAATTATACAAAGTATGTTCTTGGACCTATTGGAATTAAACTAGAAGCCAATAACAGAAAGTTATTTGAATATATCCAAATATTTGAAAATTAAACCATTCATTTTGACTAATGCATGGATTAGAGAAAATCTTTAAGAAAATTTTAAAATATTTTTAATGGAAACAAAGAACAGATGGAACAAATAGAAAATTGCTCTCAGATACTCCCTCATGGTTTTTTGCCCACTGTTCTTTTTCTTCTTTGTGTTTCAGTGTGGGTAATTTCTATAGCTCTAACTAAATTTAATTATTCCTTTCTTGACTCTGTTGAGTTTATCTATCAGCTTATGGAAGGCATTCCTCAACTCTGTTACTGTGTTATGCATGCCTGGCACTTGTGCTTGATTTTTTTGTTATAGTTTTAATTGCTCTACTGACATTACCCATCAGATCTTGCATGTCATTCACCTTTGCAATTAGATCCTTTAACATATTAATTATAGTTATTTTAAAATTTCCTGTCAGATAGTTCTAACATCTGTGTCCTATCTGAGTCTGGTTTAGAAGATTGCTTTGTGTCTTTTTTTTCTTTTTAACCTTTCATATACTTTGTCATTTTCTGTTGACAGTCATACATCTTATGTAGTAGTAGAGACTGAAGTAAATAGTTTTTATACTTGGAGAATTTTTATGCTTTGATGAACACTTTACCATCTTCTAGGCCATTATTGTGGAGGTTAGTGTTAATCTAATTAGGCGTTGGTTTCTTTCTAACTCTCTGTGCCTCTGAGCTGAGACTGGTGCCTCCAAACCAGAGATTTTAACCTGAGTTCCACTGGTTTTCAAGAAATTTTTAAACTTTAAAATGTAATGTAAAATTTTATGTTATTGTAAGCAAATGTGCCTTTGTAGCTCTCATAAATTCCTCACAGTGGTCCACGATTTTAAAAATGATTAGCAATAACCCTTGGTTTATGACATTAAAAAATCTTCATCCTACCCTCTTCTTTATCACTACCTAATGCTATCAAAAGCCCCAATTTTAAACTTAAATTGCTACCACAAGTTCTTTGACAAATTCTAGTCAAAGTGAGAAATGAGAATGAACTAGTAAATAATTATAGCTGTGGAGTCCCAATCACAAATTTCAGGAAGGGATACTGTACTATGTGTTAATTGCAAAACTAAACAAACCTGTAATTCCTATGCAGTGTAGGAGCCACATAGGTCACTGTTACTTATCACTTGTTTATTTGATGGGCTGAGATAGATGGAACTGATCCAAAAGCAACAAGTAAGTGATGACTGGTCCTGAGACTCTCTCAGGAAATAAAGGTAATGGAGTCCCTGGTGCCCATGAAACACATCTCACTTTTACATTAAAATTCAATAGGAGACTTGTGGAAACAGTCATTTTATGTCATATGCTTATGTAATTGATTAATGTTTTAATTATTTAATTTGAAAAAAATATATAGGAAAATAATGTTTTCTCTATTATAATTTCTACAAATATTTTACCTTAATACAGTTTTCCTTTTATAGTTTTAGTCATGTCATTCACATTAAAATAATATTGTATTTGCATATAAAAAAATTCAGTCGGAGAAACTGTGATTTGTTTTACCAAAACTGATCTTGAACAATTTGTCAAAATTGTTTACTATATAGTGTGAGATGGATTCTAGAGTAATTAACTGAAATTTAGGAGAAATTTTTTGCCTTTTGTGAATTGTTAACCACTTTCTGATTTCTTTTGAGGGGTAGAAATTGTTACTTTTTGTGAGCATTTGCACATTTTTATTTCCTGAAATAACTTATTGACAATTGTAGTTAGGAAATCACACCAAGAAAAGGGAAGGATTGTTAGGCACCAATCCAATGGCATGTTTTTATTACTTGCTGGACAGAAATTGGGATATGCCTCTGCTGTGGGCTGAATTATGTACCCCTCAAATTCGTATGTCAAAATCCTAACCCTCAGTACCTCAGAATGTAACTGTATTTAGAGATGAGGCCTTTAAAGATGTAATTAAGGAGACACCTTCAAGATGGCGGAGGAGTAAGACACGGAGATCACCTTCCTCCCTACCAATACATCAGAAATATATCTACATGTGGAACAACAACTACAGAACACCTACTGAACTCTGATAGAAGACCTCAGACCTCCCAGAAGGCAAGAAACTCCCCACGTACCTGGGTAGGGCAAAAGCAAAAAGAAAAAACAGAGGCAAAAGAATAGGGATGGGACCTGCACCACCGGGAGAGAGCTGTGAAGGAGGAAAAGTTTCCACGTACTAGGAAGCCCCTTCACTGGTGGAGACGGGGTTGGGGGGGTGAGCTTCAGAGCCATGGAGGAGAGTGCAGCAACAGGGGTGCAGAGGGCAAAAGGGAGAGATTCCTGCACAAAGGATCGGTGCCGACCAGCACTCACCAGCCTGAGAGGCTTGTCTGCTCACCTGCCGGGGCGGGTGGGGGCTGGGAGCTGAGACTCCGGCTTCGGAGGTCAGATCGCAGGGAGAGGACTGGGGTTGGCTGCGTGAACACAGCCTCAAAGGGGCTAGTGCACCACACCTAGCCAGGAGGGAGTCCAGGAAAAAGTCTGGACCTGCTTAAGAGGCAAGAGACCATTGTTCTGGGGTACGTGAGCAGAGGGGATTCAGAGCACCGCCTAAACGAGCTCCAGAGATGGATGTGAGCCATGGCTATCAGTGTGGACACCAGAGATGGTCATGATATGCTAAGGCTGCTGCTGCAGCCACCAAGAAGCCTGTGTGCAAGCCCAGGTCACTATCCACACCTCCCCTCCCAGGAGCCTGTGCAGCCCGCCACTGCCAAGGTCCTGTGGTCCAGGGACAACTTCCAAGGGAGAAAACACAGCGCGCCTCAGGCTGTTGCAACGTCATGTCAGCCTCTGTCGCCGCAGGCTTTCCCCACATTCCTTACCCCTCCTTCCCCCGAGAATGAGTGAGCCAGAGCCCCCTAATCAGCTCCTACTTTAACCCTGTCCTATCTGGGCGGGAACAGATGCCCTCAGGCGACCTACACACAGAGGCAGGGCCAAATCCACAGCTGAACCCCAGGAGCTGTGCAAACAAAGAAGAGAAAGGAAAATTTCTCCCAGCAGCCTCAGGAGCAGCGGATTAAATCTCCAAAATTGATAAACTATTAGCCAGACTCATCAAGAAAACAAGGTAGAAGACTCAAATCAATAGAATTAGAAATGAAAAAGGAGAAGTAACAACTGACACTGAAGAAATACAAAGGATCATGAGAGATTACTACAAGCAACTCTGTGCCATTAAAATGGACAACCTGGAAGAAATGGACACATTCTTAGAAAAGCACAACCTTCTGAGACTGAACCAGGAAGAAATAGAAAGCATAAACAGACCAGTCACAAGCACTGAAATTGACACTGTAATTAAAAATCTTCCAGCAAACAAAAGCCCAGGACCAGATGGCTTCATAGGCGAATTCTATCAAACATTTAGAGAATGGAAGAATCAACATTGTGGAAATGACTATACTACCCAAAGCAATCTACACATTCAGTGCAACCTCTTTCAAACAACCAATGGTATTTTTCACAAAACTAGAACAAAAAATTGCACTATTTGTATAGAAACACAAAAGACCCTGAATAGCCAAAGCAATCTTGAGAAAGAAAAATGGAGCTGGAGGAATCAGGCTCCCTGACTTCAGACTATAGTACAAAGCTACAGTAATCAAGACAGTATGGGACTGGCACAAAAACAGAAATATAGATCATGGGACAGGATAGAAAGCCCAGAGATAAACCCATGCACATATGATCACTTTATCTTTGATAAAGGGGGCAAGAATATACAAAGGAGAAATGACAGCCTCTTCAGTAAGTGGTGCTGGGAAAATTGGACAGCTCCATGTAAAAGAATGAAATTAGAACACTCTCTAACACCATACAGAAAAATAAACTCAAAATGGATTAAAGACCTAAATGTAAGGCCGCACACTATAAAACTCTTAGGGGAAAACATAGGCAGAACACTCTATGACATAAATCACAGCAAGATCTTTTTTGACCCACCTCCTAGAGAAATGGAAATAAAAACAAAAATAAACAAATGGGACCTAATGGAACTTAAAAGCTTTTGTACAGCAAAGGAAAACATACACAAGATGAAAACACAGCTCTCATAATGGGAGAAAATATTTTTAAATGAAGCAACTGACAAGGATTAATCTCCAAAATTTACAAGCAGCTCATGCAGCTCAATAGCAAAAAAACACACAACCCAATCCAAAAATGGGCAGAAGACCTAAATAGACATTTCTCCAAAGAAGACATACAGACTGCTAACAAACACATGAAGGAATGCTCAACATCACTAATCATTAGAGAAATGCAAATCAAAACTACAATGAGGTATCATCTCACACCAGTCAGAATGGCCATCATCAAAAAGTCTACAAACAATAAATGCTGGAGAGGGTGTGGAGAAAAGGGAACCCTCTTGCACTGCTGGTGGGAATGTAAATTGATACAGCCACTATGGAGAACAGTTTGGAGGTTCCTTAAAAAACTAAAAAAAGAACTACCATAGGACCCGGCAATCCCACTACTGGGCATATAACCTGAGAAAACCATAGTTCAAAAAGAGACGTGTACCACAATGTTCACTGCAGCACTATTTACAATAGCCAGGACATGGAAGCAACCTAAGTGTCCATCGACAGATGAATGGATAAAGAAGATGTGGCACATATATACAATGGAATGTATAGAATAGATACATTTCAATAGAAAAGAAATTGACTTATTTGTAGTGAGGTGGGTGGACCTAGAGTCTGTCATACAGAGTGCAGTAAGTCAGAAAAAGAAAAA
Source organism: Globicephala melas (assembly GCF_963455315.2). Lineage (NCBI taxonomy): Eukaryota > Metazoa > Chordata > Mammalia > Artiodactyla > Delphinidae > Globicephala > Globicephala melas. The sequence goes on from NC_083330.1 coordinate 47,871,084, forward strand.
CAAATACCGTATGCTAACACATATATAAGGAATCAAAAAAAAAAAAAATTGGTCCTGAAGAAACTACGTGCAGGACAGGAATAAAGACGCACACGTAGAGAATGGACTTGAGGACACAGGGAGGGGGAAGGGTAAGCTGGGACGAAGTGAGAGAGTGGCATGGACATATATACACTACCAAATGTAAAATAGATAGCTAGTGGGAAGCAGCCACATAGCACAGGGAGATCAGCTCAGTGCTTTGTGACCGCCTAGAGGGGTGGGGTAGGGAGCGTGGGAGGGAGATGCAAGAGGGAGGAGATATGGGGATGTATGTATATGTATAGCTGATTCACTTTGTTATAAAGCAGAAACTAACACACCATTGTAAAGCAATTATACTCCAATAAAGATGTTAAAATAAATAAATAAAGATGCAATTAAGATAAAATTAGGTCATATGGGTTGGCCCTGGTCCAGTTTGATGGGTGTCATTATAAGAAGAGGATATTAGGACACAGACACATACAGAGGGAAGGCCATGTGAGGAAGAAGGCCTCTATTTGAAAGCCAAGGAGAAGAAACTGAAGCTGCCTACACTTTGATTTTTGAATTCTAGCCTCCAGAATTTTGGAAAAATAAATTTCTATTGCTTAAGCCACCCAGTCTGTGATACTTTGTTATGACAGCACTAGAAAATTAACACAGCCTTTAATATAATCTTGCATCCCTGTTTCATTGACCCATTAAAGAAGATTATAATCTTAAAAAGATAAGAATATTGCTGATACTGTGACAGTCAATATTCATTCTTTAGGTTACATTGCAAAATATGTGTCTCATTGTATATATATTCTTTACTGGTCACATAATGTCATTATATCTAGGCATTATGTTTTCTAGGGAGACCTCTACAAGATGGCCATGGTATATTTTAACACCTTTAAAGAAGTGGGAGTTATGTACATTCTGCTAACTATAAGAAAAAGATCATATCTTACACAGATATTTTGAAGCTAAAATTACTTTAATCCGGTACATTGTCAAATATGGTGCCATATTTGTGGTATTTTTATCAAATTTATGGAAAACAGATATTGTAGTAACTGTACACAGAGTGTTAAAATGTTTCCGGCTTACGTGTGTTGAAGATTCATATATTTTCCTATGAATAACATATCACTGATTCATAAAATTCAACCACTAAAAATACATGGTGATGGATTGGGGAAAGGGGCCAATATACTTTGATGATAAAATGAACTGGGTGTGGATCCGCCACCAGTATGACTTTTGAGCATGCTGTTAATTTCTAAACCTCAGTTTTCTCATCTGTAAAATGGGCATCATTATAGGCACTTGTGAAATAATTCATGTTAAGTACTTGGCTTAAGTGCTTGGCAAGTTGTAGGTGATCAATAAATACTACCTATTACTATCACCATCATCATCATCATCATCATTATTACTAGTAAATTAATAAACGATGAAAAATGTTAACCCAAAGGAAAACAGAGAAAAGTGTCAGAGATGGCTTTAGCTCTATAATTATCTAGAATGATCAGATTAGGTTTTTATAACCACAGCATTAAACTAGGTGTGTTTAAATTTTCATGGACATAGAGGAAAATTAAGCCATAAGAATATATTACTTAACTGAGGTTCTTAAAACAAAATTTCATGGAGAACTTTTATTTCCTTCCAGAAGGAAGCAAATTGTTCAATATCTATGTAGATCTCTGTTATGAAAAGGCTCAGAGGTGAGTACACTAAAAACATGATAAAGAAATAAAGGTTATAATATTAATTTGTTTTATATATTACGGGGCTAAGTATTTGGTCAGGACAATATATGCCACATCTATAATTAAGTCTCTGGGTAGTCAGATAGGAAAAGATATAACTGAAAAATGTTTTCCTAATAGTCAACCTAAGGCTGTGTAATCAGAATACCATACTTTCTGTTTAACAGGATGCTATAAACCAGATACTATGAATAGTTTCTTAGGAAGGATATTTAATTACATAGGAAAATTTTCCAAAAAAGCACATCCCAGTATCTTCCCGTCCCTACAAAAAAGGAAAAAGGGCATGATCTAGGGGAGAGCACATCAAGCATTTAAATTTGACTCTTCATTTACCTCTTTGCCCAGGCATTCACTGAAGAGCAGAATTTAAGTATCTCCACTGGCAGACATGTTTCAATACTCTTCAAGCTATGCCAACAGGATTTCTTAAGCTCTGTGTGAGTCCAGTGTGGTTCTTGTTGCTGTGAAACACAGTCCTCCTAAGGCTTATTTTCCTTTTTGTAGGGAATTGATCCAAGAATAGGGTAACAAACTTTATAATTTTGAACTGGTAATTCTGGCTGGGTCAGTATATTAGGGACTCTAGTATATTTTGCCTGTACTTATTGTCATAGTACAATAAATACATAGTATAAGAACTTGTACATAGTACAAGTTCTTAATTTGGTAGACACCATTAGTTAGATGAGGGCTTCCAGACGACTCCTCAGAACAGAGCAGCCAGAGGTCAAGGAGGCCTGAAAGAAATAATTTAATTGAAAATTGGCAGTAAAAATATTGTCAGCCAGAAGAAGGAAGTAGATCAATTAAATAGAAGAGAGCATTCATCATTCTCAGCCACAGTGAACCAGTCGAATTAATAGTATATATTCCTTTTTATACAATGCAGTTTTACCTTTGAAATCACAATGTGAAAGTTGCTTTGCTTACTACAGTATCCTTAAGTTTCAAAGTATATTCACTGTTTTTTGTTTTTTTTTTAAATTTTGGACAGAAGTCCACTGTGGCAGGTATACCCTAAGGTGACTCTTCTCAAGTTGTACCCTTGTATAATCCCTTTCCCGCGAGTACAGGTAAAAACTTCACTTACTTCTAATAGAATGTGACAAAGGTGATGGGATGTTACTTCTCTGATTGAGTTAATTTTAGTAGACTGAAGTGAGAGAGATTCCCCAGATAGCATTAAAGAAGTAAATGGCCATGTTGTAAGTTACTGACTTGATAGGGCCACCTGGCAGGGAACGGCAGACAGCATGTAGGGCCTGAGAGCATCCTCCAGAAGACAGCCAGGAAGAAGATAGGGCCCTCAGTCAACAAGCCACAGGGAATAAGTTTTGTCAACAGCCTGAATTGAGCTTCTCCGGTCAATTCTTCAGATAAGAACACCTAGTCAACACCTTCATTTCAGCTTTGTGAGATCCTGAGCAAAGGGACCAACTCAGCGCTCCCCAGACTCCTGACCCCCAGTAACTGTGAGATAATGAATGTGTATTGTCTTAAGCCACTAAATCCATGGTAATTTGTTAGGTAGGGATTTGTACACAAAATAGTGGCAAATAGTGAATGAGATACACTAACTTTAATTCAAAGCCATTCTTACACAAAAATTGCTATTCAAATAACGCAAGGTTGCAATTTCATCATTTTCTCCTCCCTGCAAAGTTCCACTTCTTTCCCCTTATTCATAATATGTAAGTCAAAAACTGAGCAGTGTTCCTATTTTAATGACTTCTATCATATAAAATGATACACAGAGCAATTATGAAACCGGGTATACAGATTGTCATACACACACAAAAATAAAATTGTTCAAATGTCTATATCAAGAATTATTTGCTTAAAAAAAACTTCTCAAAGTGACTGGCATCTGGTTAGAAAGAAAAACAGCATACAATTTTAAATATTCTTAAGAAAATCAAGTTTGTGCACTTTCTCCATGTAAAGGCAACTTAGGACCAGATTGTGGAGGGCCTTGAATGCCTTGATGAGGAATTTGAAGTTTATCTGAGAGTGAATTGAGAATCTCAGAGTTGTAACTGGCTTTACTTGTTAGCATCATGTTGGAATGGATGACAGAAAGAGCACATGTAGAAAGGTCCTTGCCATTCTGTTACCTACGCACTATATATGCTGGGCCCTGGGCCAAATGCTGGGACTCAAAAAGGTATAATACATAGTCTCTGCCTTCAAGGAACCTAGAATCTAATAGGAGGAGCTCCATATATGAAAGAATAAGTAATAATGTAAGATACAATCCAAGAACTGAAAGAATTAGATTCAAGTTCAGTAAAAGGCTAGACAGCAGGAAAAGTGTTCAAACAAGGCAATTGTTTATAGAAGAAGGGACTAAGCAAGACCAACAAAATAGAGTAAGCTTCAGTAAGAAGGCTGGGGAGATTATTCTAGGCTGAGGTCATCCAATCTAAAGGTGGGACATGAGGGGTGAATAAGCTTGGCTGAAATTGAGAGCTGTCAGAGGGAAGAGTAAGAATCTAATTTCCACGAAGGCAAGGACTTGGTTTACTTTGCTAATTCTTCTTTTCTTGGTGCCATGAACAGAGGTTGGCACTCAATAAATTGTTGAGGAAGGAAGGAAGGAAGGATGGATGGATGGAAAGGAGGGAGGGAGGAAGGGAGAAAAGAAAGAAGGAAAGGGGCTTCTCTAAATATAGAAAGTGTATACAAATAGGTGAGGCAGTTATGAGTATGACAGATGTCTGCTGGGCAGTAGACTGGAAATCAAAGCACAAGTTAAATGTCTAACATAGTAATTCAGGAAGGATAATCTGACAGTATGATGCTGGACATGCTTGTGCGATCAGATACACAGGGGCCCAGTTGAGGATCCCGGTTAGATAACTATTTAGTTATCTCAGGCATTACGAATCAGGCTTGTGATAAAGGGTTGGCCATGGGAATTTTAAGGGTGTGATGAGAAAAGGGGATATTGATGGCATGACAATGTAGAGAAGAAAAAGAAGGGGGAGGAGTGGTGACACCATGGCTTTTAGACTCAGAATGATCATGCTATAAACTGAAATAAGAATGTCAAACAAAGGAGAGTTTGGGATGGGAAAGACCTCATTTGGGCTCCATTGTAAACATGAGAGCAGAGATTTTGCTTTTCCTTTTGAATCTCATGAGTATCGCACAGAGGCGGCAGAGGGTAGGTTCTTGATAAACCCCTAATCACCTACCTCAATGGCAGGATACGAGGAAGCTGGAGAGCAGGGGAGGGAACAGCACTGAAAATAACAATCATTCATATGGGTCCATAAAACCTGGAAATTCTGGGGTATCTTTGGGGAGAAAAGCAAATGGCCAAGGAATGAATCTTAGGAGAGAGAGATAGGAATAGGAACAGCGAGAGAAGCCAACAAAATAGACACATAAGGACGAGATGAAAGAAGCAGAGGGAGAACTTGAAATGAGCCATTTTATACAGTCTTTATACCTAAGAAAAGAAAACATTTCAACGGTAAGAGTAAGGTAACAGTTGCTCACGCTGCTGTCAGTCAGAGAATAGACTTGAGAAATATACATCAGGGACTCTAAGTTATTTTTAAAGTCTTCTTTAATTTAAACAAAACCTACTAGTGTCATTGGAAATATGTAAAATCAGAAAAAAAATCTGAAGGTAAAACACACACATCTACACACACATACACAGAGCATGGTAGAACAAGACTTCCATTTAATGAGCCTTAAAATGTATTTCCCATGTAACTTCCCCATCCATTAGCCACAGAAACACTTCAAGACCTGGTTTAAATATACCATCTCCACAGTCACTTCAACAGGATGACTCTGAACCTTGATACGGAGAAAGTGCTGCTTTTTAACTCCTATAGTATTTGTGACAAAATAGGAGTTTCTGAAATCTTGTTTACTAAGTGAGCATCCCTGGTTCAGGTGGCTAGATTAGAAAAGAGATTGTTAATAGAAGAACCAGAGAATAAAGGTGCCAAATCCTTTATTGGATTCACATGTGAGACAAGAGAAATTTGAAACCACAGAGCCAGCATTGGTTTTCTGTCCCTGTCCCCCTTAAATACTCCAGATCAGCTAAAGACTCCACTAGCCAGGGAGCAGAAGGAGAAAGGAAAGGAAGGAAGAACTGATGTGTTGCCTACTTCTGTGATCCCAGATGTATTTGAGAAAAATCAGTGAGGAGAGGTCTCACTGCTTCTCCCTCTGGAGCTCTGGCGGCTCAACAGAAATATATTGAGACGTGACACAAGAACAACAGAGCAGAGATGTCTGTGGAGTCTGGTAGAGCAGATGAGCACCCACTGACAGTGCCAGGGCTCCTGTGGCCTCAGGCAGGTGGGGAAGAGAGCATCAGCCTTCTCTGTGCTTGTGAGAAAGGGTTCAGAAATCAGCTGAGATGGAGAAATAGAGAGAGTGTGCTGGAGCAAATGTGAGTGCCCCAGTGGGTGTGTGGAGGGTCTCAGTGCTCAGCCAGGGCAGCTCAGAGCAGAGGAAGCCAAGTTGGGGGTTGCTCTAGAACGTGGCTATCTGTCAAAGGATTGCTCCTGTGGAAGAGGACGCACCTAAGTATTGGACCGGAGATGGAGGTCTGCATAGGACTGAGGTAGACCAAGTTTTGAGAAATAGACAGCAAAGTCTCCCAAGGTCTGTGTTCACAGAAATCACCAGAGCAGAGCACCACTTTCAGGGGAAAGGTGGTGAATTTGGGGAAAACTGAATGTAGGTGAATTTTAAAGCCCAAATGACTGAAAAGGCACTGAATTTGATGAACCTATTTGGAAATGACTAGATTAAGTTTTCTGTATCAGACAAAAGAGGGGCTCAAGTTCTGGAAAAGTAAAGTTTCAGATATTTTTTGCAGATATGGGTTTGTTGATTGTGTGACTAGGAAATTCATACTCATCAAGCACTGATTAATCCCATCTACATAAAATCCCCAAACCACCTTTTGTGTCTGGTACTTACCTGCAGTAATGTCACCAGTTCCTGCCTTAATGTTTGTATATTCACCAGAGGGCATATCACTGATGTCCATGGAGTGCAGGTTAATAAGCTTTAGAATGGCCCAGACAACCTAACAGCCTAATGGCCCAGAGGCTGTAACCTCTCTTAAGGTTAGAGCCCATAGAAGGGACAAAGCCACCAAGGTTAGGTGAGGAATTTGGGAAGATCACCGAGTAACTTAGGGTCTTGGGAACAAGTTTCAGCAAAAATAAACAGTGCCAGGTACCTAGCAAGGACTGTGAATTCAACAGGTGGAAGTTTAGCAGGAACATTAAAAGAAGTTTCTAACAGGCAATCGTTAGAGGTCCATTAGACAGGTGGCTTTTTCCACATCAGGCATCTCTAACAGAGATCTTGTGTTCAGCTCTAATTTCATGGGAGGAACTTTGGACTTTGGGTAAACTTCCAGAGAAAGTCAGTTTTAAGGGTAGAGGGGAGTACAATAGACAAAAGTACTGGGGAATGTGTCGGGGTGTGTCATCCAAAGACTAAGTAGCAAATCTAACTAACTAATGTTGAGTTATAGCTCTGCTTCCTTTATGTCCCCTGGATAAGAATAAGGTTGGTCTTAATAGTTTGGTGTATAGGCAAGTGTGTATCTGGTAAATAAGGGAGCACAGTTCTGCCATGGTTGGTGGCCAAGTTCTAGCTCTCATCTGCAACAATTATCCTGGCCCAGCCCTTTGAATGCCATGAAACTTTGGCGGTGCTCTTCCAACATCGACCCACCCTCGATGTTTTCTCCTGACTCTACCTCTACCACTCCCTATCGCAGCTCAAATTCTGCCACTTCACCCTCTTGTGGTCCAAATTCTTCTCCCTTTCATGGTAGCTTCCCAGAGAGATTCAAGGAGCTCTAGGGTCTCTGGTAGTGTACTATCTGGTGATCATGTTGCTAAAGAAAACTTTTGGACTCATCAGTATGCTGACATATATTTGAGAAAATGATGAAAACTGTAATATTTGGCCTAACTTAGCTTCAGAAGGAACCCCGAGACAAAATGGACACTCTTAGAGATACATCAAATTTCTAGTCATGCCTCTGTTATCAAGTTTGCACCTATTATCAGCGAGCCCCCAGAAACTAATGCCTGCTCTTTCTCAGCCTCTAAAGTCCCTAAAGGAATGTGGAGGAAGGCCCTGAACTTCCATTTATGTAATAAGTTTAAAAAAAAAAAAAAAAAAGTCTTCCTACTCCAGGTTCATTTTCCTAGCATCGTTGAGTGGTAGTAGCTTAAAAATTGTGTCTTGACTGTCAATTACAAATGAAGCTTAGCAAGAGCTTTTGTTTAAAAGTTGTGCATTCCAATGTTAATATGGTCCTCTCTGGAAAAGCAGTTGCCTTTTACGGATATTAAAAAGCAACTGAGTTTTATCAAAGATTCCTCTTTCATGTTCTTCGATTGCTAAGCTATATAAGTTAACCAAAAGATAACTAAGCATTAACCCAAGTTACCTTTTGTTTTTTATCTTCTTTTGAAATCCCATGAGTTTAGCTAAGTACATTAAATGAAACATAAATCTTTAGGTTGTTTTTATTAAGTCACATATTTGGAATATATATCCAAGGCTATTTGATCAGTTGTAAAATATTAGCTGCTGCACCGAAGATTTGTGACATGGGTTTTAACAAGTGAACAAACATTTCAGGAGCGCAGTGAAAATCATTGGCTGGGGCAGCATGGAAAAGTTATATGATACTTGAGTTTAAGAACATTCAGAGAGTTTTTACTCCATAGTATTTTCAGATAGACGTTGCAATTTACAATACTAAACATAAGCAAATTTGGAAAAGTTTAAAGATTTAAAAGTAGTTTCCTTTTTCATTTTTTCCATTTTAATATTCTTGTGACGGTTGCCTCTCAAATTAAGTAAATGTCTTTGGATGATTATTATTAAAAGCCCTAGGTTATACTGCCACAGAAACATCCATGTGTAGATATACACATTCTATTCCTTTTATAGATCATAAATATAATCTCAGCTATTCTGTGTCCCAGTTTTACTTTGTCGTTTCCTGCTTCTGAGCTCTTTCTAACACTAATTTTTCTGCCTAGAAACTTCCATCCTTATCTCTCTGCCTATCAAAATCTCATTCATTTATAATTATTAACCTCCTACTATGTGCTAGACACTATGCTGAGTATCTTTCAAGGTATAGTTGTTTTGGTTTTTTTTTTTGGCTGTGTTGGGTCTTCATTACTGTGCACAGGCTTCCTCTAGTTGCAGCAAGCGGGGGCTACTCTTTGTTGTAGTGCGTGGGCTTCTCATTGCGGTGGCTTCTCTTGTTGGGGAGCACGGGCTCTAGGTGTATGGGCTTCAGTAGTTGTGGCTTGCAGGCTCTAGAGCACAGGCTTAGTAGTTGTGGTGCACAGGCTTAGTTGCTCCGCGGCATGTGGGATCTTCCCGGACCAGGGCTTGAACCCATGTCCCCTGCATTGGCAGGAGGGTTCTTAACCACTGCGCCACAAGGGAAGTCCCCAAGGTATAGTTTAAAAGTCATTTAGTCTATAAAAATTTTCACAATTTTATCTCTCTTTTTTTAAAACTCTGCATCTCTTTCTTCATTTTAATGGTAGTAACACTTCATTTATATCTCTATTCAGTACATTAGGTATGACCTTATATGGTTGCTTGTTTTTCCCTTCTCCCAACTCTAGAACATTGAATTACTGAGGGCAAAGTCTATTTTTTTAATTGATTATTATAACTGATGTAGCATCTAGCTCTATGTCTGCATATAATAGCTGCTCAATAAACATTTGTTCAATTGACATATGAAATCCTCTAGCTATCAAGTCAGACATTGAGAGTACCAATCTAATCTATTTCAAACATTCAGTACTTAAATTAGTTTCAACATTGCACAGTGCTACTAAAAGGTCTAACAACTCACTTTATGCTCAGCTTTCAAAATTAAGTTTCTTAGCAAAGTGATCAGGGCATTTTATTTATGTAAGGATTCTATGGAAAAGAGAAACATTATTAATGGATATTTTCATTTTTGGAAAAAGAAGTTAGGGCCTCTGGTAAGTTGTCTAGTGTATATGCGTCACACAACTGCTAAGGTTAAAATCCTTTAACGCAACTAAGAGATTCTGTGATAACATTTTTAGATTCAGATTTATTTCAAGGAAGCCACTTTATAAGAAGCTTACTCTCCGAAGACAACGTTAACATCTTTCATGATTAGGGTTCCAGGTAGTTGGTGTTTAACTCTTGCCTCCCTTCTTATACGGATGACAAAGCACACCAAAAGCAACTCATCTAACAAGATGTTAGTTTGATTATTTTATAGAAACAGTGTCTTTAACCATAGCCGCTCAGCCTCTGACTGCCTGGACAGTGCCGCATTTACTGTAAGGCAGCAAACAAGTAGTCAGGGACAGCTAGTGCTGAAAAAGCCTGAACTCCCCCCTGGGGCTCAGGAAAGCACTGTCAAAGGCCAGGTGAGGGAGGAGAGTTGCAGGAGAGTAACCAGCTCACGCCCAATTCTCTGACTTGTTGATGGTTAGGTAACAGGGAGGCATCACAAGGGGTTAACATGATCAATCCTCAGGCTCCAGGAGGTCTGGGGGCTACATGCTCATGGTCATCAGGTAGTTAACACCTTCCATTTGGTGGGAGTTTTCACATCTGTAAAACGACTCAGGAAATGTGCATCAGATGCTATCATCTAGGTACTTCAGAGAGGAACTAAAGCAAAGGATGTGGGGGAGAGGTCTGTCCCAAGAAGGCCCCATAGGGTACTGCTCTGTTACAAAAAAATGTGAGGGATTTTAGAGAAATCTGACAAATAATTCCTGAGCACCTACCCCATGTACTCAGGAATAGAGGTAAAAAATGCATGTTCAGAATTTCTAAAAGATACAACCTGTTTGGTAGAAAGTTTACATTTAGAAAGATTTTAAGTAAGGAGGCTTTATAGGTCATGAATGGAAATGTTTGAAAATTGCTAGTCTATGAGAAAGTACAAGTTATCAGCGTTTTGTGTATGGACTTAACCTTGCCAACAAGATATTTTGAGTAATTCTCCTCCAACATTGCCTCAGCTTGCCTATATAGTAGAAAGTGGCCTGAGACTTTCTCAGTGTAGGTAGTAGTCAGTCCCTCCAGTTTTCCTCTGAGAACAGTCAGGCATCCTCTGTCACTGGTGACAGACATGGTATCTCCAGGCATGAAGGCAGTTCATTGGTTGCCTATGATCCACACATCTGTCTCTGTTATGGCCATTGGATTGTGCTACTTAATCCTGTCTGAGTGGCTTCCCAGAAAGAGAAAACAATCTCTTTGTTCTAATAGCCCTGAAAAGACAATATCCCCTTACTGATAGGAGAAAAGGCTAGAACCTTTCCAAAGTGAGGGGTGTCAGACAGAGACTTATGGGCAAAATTTGTCCTAGGTGGAGTCCATTTTCTCCCACATGAAGATGCAATTTCAAGAAATTACTTATAAAGATTACTTATAAAATACCTCTTCGGGTATTTCAGAACCATTTACTATGCAAGCATTTGAGTCTAAAGACTGAGCATGATGTTTCCTAGGGGGGCAATTATCATGTGTTTCCAGTGTTCAGTACAGCAAAGAAAATGAGGGACCCAGATTACAGTCTGAATTTACTTCCCCGGGTAAGTAACTGTAATTCCACATAGTTTATAGATTTTTCATCCTGTCTTATATTTTAGGGCAGAATTTTGGTTTGTTAATAACATTCTATAGCCGGAGGCCTGCTTTGGAATGAAGTTAAATAAATACTGGGGGGTGTAAAGGCCTCTCAACTCTCAACTTCAATTAATTCATACCATGAATCTATGAAGTGAGATAGAAAACTTTGAATAAAAAATATATATATGTGTGTATGTATATATATATTATATATATAAATATAATATATATATAATATATATATATATCTTTGGCATACTTCCAGATTTGAGATCAATACAACTTAAGAAGAAAAAAACACATTTCATATTTGCTAATATGACAGAGTAATCATTTGAAACATAGTGTCTGGATTTGTGCTTGGTATGTGATAGGTAACTGATGAATATTTGTTCAGTGACTATTAACCAGACTGTTTTTTTCTCCCTTACCTCTCCAACCGTGGCCATCATCTCTCTCTTTTCTAAGACACAGGTCTATCATTAGACTCGGGGGACAGCTATTAGAAAACTGAAACTTGAAACAATAGCAAAAGGCCATTTTCTCCTAATAGGTTCAGATGTGTGATGGTTCATTATATGCGTCAATTTATCTGGGCCATAGGGCGCAGACATTTGGTAAAACGTTATTCTGGATGTTTTTGTGGGGGTGTTTTTGGATGAGATATACATTAAATCAGTGGATATAAGTAAAGCAGATTGTCCTCCATAGTGTGGGTGGGCCTCACTCAATCAGTTGAAGGCCTGAATAGAGCCAAAGGTTGACCTCTCCCAAGCAAAAGAAAATTATTCATCAGATGGCTTTTAGACTTCATCTGCAGCATCAGCATTTCCTGCTTCCACAGTAGACTGCCTTTGGGCTTGAACTGCAATTCTGAGTGGCCAGCCTGCTGGCCTCCACCATTAAATTATGAACTAGCCAAGCTTTCACAGTCACATGTGCCAATTCCTTAAAATAAATCCCAATGTATATGCACATCCTATTTCTTCTTTTTCTCTGGAGAATCTTAACTAATACAAAAGGTAACAGATTCAAGGGTGAGATTAAAAGGTTTAGGAAGCAGTAAGAATGATCAAAATCAGATGTAGTCTGTGTCCACACACCTTCCATCCAAACTCATTATAGGCCCTCTGAGTTTTGGAGGAGAGGAGAGAGAAAAGACAGACTGAATGCAATAGAGTTAGTGTGGGAGGATCTGCATCCTGCGGCTGTCTCTTGATGTAGACTTTTCCCCCTGTACCATGTGGGAAGAATTATAGACACCTCAACCCTCATCTGAGAGGACAGAGGACCTATTTCACATGCTTTATGATGCCCAGAGAGAAGGCAAACACAGTATAATTGCAAATATCATATAATAGAACTGATAGAATTAAGAGTCTGGGAGGAAGAAGGCAAGACACAGCCTTGAATTTCCCAGAGGTATGGAAGGCATTCCAAAATTTCTTGGGCATCCAAGCATGAAAGTTGAATGAAAGAGAAAGCAAATGTGTACAGGAGGTTCTAATGCCAGTTCTGGCCTCTTCAGAAAAGCACGGTGAGAATAATTATCAAACGGAGTCAGTTAAAGATTTGGCCATACCTCTCCAAATGGCAGAGCCTCCAAAGTGGGTGTCAGTTGAATTGGTCTTCAAAAGCTGCATGGATCCGATGAGTAAGACTGTGCACCACCTGGGCCAAAGAGCCAGCAAAAGAGTGAGGACAGCCCATCAATAGCATCTTGTCAGCATCCCTGACTGTCTTTCAAGAATGGTGCTTGCTCGTGTCCCGCGGTTGTGCTCAGTTCCTTACATGACCTACTCTGAATGGACAACATCTTTCATTGGTCTCAGACCAGTGTTCAAGGTTCTGGACAATAAGGGAGGTGATGGGAATAAGAGGAGGGGGATATCCCCTCACACCTGGGCCAACTAGGGAGCAAAGGAACCAGATGAAGCTATTCCAGTGAGCAAAGAAAGTATCAGAACACATCCCTTGCTCAAGAAGGAATTCTGATAAAACTGAAACCTCATGTGACCAAAATGTGGGCACTCCTGGATGCAAATAGCTAAAGCAGTTGAAGGAACAGTCTGCTTTTCCTCGGAGAAGTGTCCCCTTCAGCATAGCCTCGATACTGTTCGATAGCACATAACTCAATTTCTAATTATATTATTTATTATTATGAGCAGGGAAGATCATTCAACTATTTTATACTTGAGCAGCACCTATCTCACAATCAAATAATTCCTCTTTGAGAGCTTCAAACTTTTAAAATAGATCTTTTCTCTCCCATTAATTTTGTTTTAGCAGGGGAGAAGGGACTTGAAGCTTTTAAGCTACTTCCTCATTTTTTGATTATTTGCTGGTCCAGAATCTTTTTCAACATAGATAGGGGTATACAACACAAAATATTGTATTAAAATTTTTTCACATGCAGAAAGATGGTTCTCATTTCCAAGTCATTTTAAAAGTCATGTATTTAAATAGACTGAGGTCACAAAAGTAAAGTGCTACAACCTTGGGGAGGACTGAAATTTTAGACATGTGTTGGTGCGTAAATGGTGCAGTAGCTGTGTGGGCAAAAGTTAATGGGGCTTCCTTTCCTGGTCACATCTTTAGAAGCCCCAGGTAAACTTAGGCTTATATTGGGTCTGATATATTGGGTCAATCAACTATTTTGTTTAGAGCAGCAGTTTTCAAACTTATTTGATAGAGAAGTCATTTTTGGAAAACAAACTGCAAATTCTTGGAAAATCTCCACTTTTATTGTATATGTGTATATATATAATAATAATAAAAGTGGAAATTTTTTGCTTGAAGAGCAGTGAGAAGCCTAGCATCTGCCCTGATCTGCTTTCTCTGATGGTCCTTGAGGCATCTCAGGGAACTCAGGGTTCTAACAGGACCAATGACAGTGGAGGTTCCTGGAGATTAGGACTCAATGGGAAACTCCATAAGGGAAAAAATGGCTCTGCTGAATTTTCTGTCTGGTGCTGGGACAGAGATTTATAGTTACATAACTGGTATCCGAATATAATAACCTGTCTCCAGAAAACAATGGTCAAGTTTTATAGAATCATTTTTATTTGAAGGTGATTTACCCCTTCCTTGCCTTTAAAGATCTCCCTAATGCAGTATACACCAGTGGGATTGTGTACTTGTAGAGTAAATAGGACAAGATACTTTTCACTAGACACTGTGCCTTACCCTGCCCTCTGATGTATTCTCCAGAAAGCAAACTTGAGTGTTACATTGTGTCACTTAAGTTTTCCCTGAACATCAAAGTTCCATATGGAGAATCTTTACCCAGTGTAATATTTGCTTTGCATCAGTCTGGGGAATTTTCAGTGTTTACATTTGTGCCATTTAACCATACTAGGGAAAAAAAAAAAAAAAGAACTCCTCTTCTGTTAATGTGCATTGCTTTAAGCACGGCAGCAGAATGATCACAGTCAAATTGTTTTATAATCTGTAATACACCATTTGGGAATCAGAAACCTACCGTTAATAAATTGTGTACAACCATCCTTCTCTGGAGATGCAGTAACCCTTTGGAGTTAATGTACACTACAGTCCTTCCTGTTTTAACTAAGTTGTACATTAAGAAGATAGGCCAGGTTAGTATTTAGTGATGAATTATGTGTGTTGATTAGTAACCTGAAATCTGTATGAGTCTTCTATGTATTTTTCGTTAATGCTGTGGCTAAAATGTGTTCCACAGATAAAAGTCATAAGACTTGAAAGAAAAGTGAAGACTGATAACCTTCGTAGGCGACGACTAGGCCATTTGTATGTTGCTTAGCAGCCTAGTAAACCCTTGATTTGCTTTTTGATTATTATTAGCTTATAGGGTGATATTTGAAAAACTGACATGTAGGATGGGATGTCTATTAGTAATAATACTATATAAGTACTGGGTAGTTACATTTTTACAAAGATTTAGACACATCCAACATTATTAGAAGTTGAGAATCTTCCAGAACTTCTTCAGTAAACCTTGACACAGTTAGACCTTCAGACTTTTCATTAACCAATCACAGAACAGCGTTATAAAACCGGACTATAACCTTAACCATCCCTGCGCTAAATATAGACTATCACCTGACATAAGTAAAAACCCATGCTTCTTTTCATTAATTCAATAAGGGAGTGCTGTGTAGACGGAATGACATACTACAAAATTTATGAAAGGGATGGCGCTAAGTCCCATGTAAATTAAAGCAAACGATAAAAGGAGCAGAAAACAAATATTAGGGAAATTTTGGGTTGTGAGTGACCAGACTGCTCTCAAAGAATCTTGCCACTCAGTACTGGGGTGACTTTGGATCTGGAGGTAGGACAGGACCTGGAAAACAAGAGAGGGCTATCTGCTTGATTATTGACGAGGAGAACTTAGCCAGCTTACGTGAAACTAAGTGAAGCTGATTCTGGCAACTTTCTTCTGTGCTTCACCCTGATGATCTTTGTGTCCCTGACCCCTGAGGAGTCCCTCATATTTACAGTAATTTACAGTAGATTATCGTGCAGGAAGGTTATTGGGGAGTGCTCTCGGGAGTAAAGGCAGCAGGATTGGCCCAAGTGTCAAGCTGGTCCTGTCATTATCCCTCTTCAAAAGATGTGGACAATGAAATTTAGGAGGCCACACGCTAAGGAATCAGTGGAGTAAGGCCACTGACAGGTCTGTCTGACACCCAAATCTTGTTTTCAGTCACTGCACGGGTAAACATATATCCTCTGTATAACATATACAACGATGGATAAGTTTCGCAGTTTGTAACCTTTCATTTAATTTCACTAATTGTTAGAAAGTTCTTTTTACTCTGAACCTGAATCTGTCTCTAGCTTTAAACCGCTGGTCTTTGTTCTACCTCCAGAAGGTCTATAGCATTTAAAGCCTCCTTCTTCTGTATCACAGAGTTTTAATTATTTGAAACTATCCTTCCTGTCTTTGATCTTATGATCTGGAGTCAACTGGGAAATAAGCTAGTAATATGGCAGATTTTGGAGGTAAAAGTCAAACTGGGAACACTCTCATCCTAGAGATTACGAACATGACAGAAAGGGAGAAAGCCAAAATTATATTATAATGAATGTAAAATAACATTCATTTGATACTTACAGTTTGCAAAGTTCTTTCATATATATGGTTTCACTGGGACCTTTCCTGAGTATAATATTACCGTTGTCATTATTTGTCTCCTTATTAAATAGAACAGGAAACTGAGGCTGTGGTTTAGAGATTTGTCCAAGGATGATTATGAGATCAGCTTTGTGTGCCCAGCATAGCACGTGACACATAGAAGACCCTAAAAAAGTGTTTATTAAAGAATGAATATGGTTGAAGCTTGTAAGTTCTGGAACTATACCCAATTATTTTTGTATTATGTAAGGCTCTTTTGGTTGCAATTAACAGAAATAAACAAAATGTAGAGGTATTATTGTAAGTATATAGAACCTAAGGTTGTGAAAGTTGTTCAGGTCTTAAAAAATGAAAACTGGAAGGCATTGGTAAACTAAGACAGTACTTCTCTCTCTTTTTTTTCTGTGTGTTTGCTTCATTTTTTATAATCTCTTTCTTCAGACCAGCTTTCTCTGCTCTTCAGGCCTATGGTGGAAAACACAGCTTCCCACTTTTGGGAGAACACACATTCCCACTTTTGGAGTAATCAACCAAGAGAAGAGGTAATGCCCTACAAACACGGTTACTAGAACCTCACCCCTTTGGTCGTGTAGTAGGGAGTAATTCAAGAGAACAAAAGAAGACATTCATTTATATGCCAGGCAAACATGCCAAAGCTGCCCATTACAATTTCTTTCACCAAATCCTGTGTCCACTCAGCTTTTCTGTTTTGCATTAGTGCCACTACGAGGAATTTTCTTTAAATACAGTATCCTTTGTAATTTTCTCTCCTACATGACTTCAAGTAGAGAGAAAAGCTCTTAATAATTCACTGCCTTGGTATTTTTGCAGAGCAGAAAATAGAAGCTACCAGGAATGTCTTTGTAGAAATCTGACTTCTTTCTTGGGATTATGCTGCCCCTCCTGGAGGTGGAGGAGACTGAACAGCTTTAAAAGAAGCCAAAGTAGAAATAGCGATTGTACTATAATATTGCTCTGCAAACTACATTTCCTAGTCTTCTTTGCCGGTTGGCAGTTAAGCTGAGTCAGACATAAAGGATAAAACTGAACTGTGCAGGTAAAAGAAGAGAATGATGTGTACTCTATTCGAAGGAACAAACATTTGAGGCAAGATATTTTGCGGAACATTTATACTCTAGAATAGCTGCAGTGTAGATCATGAGGTGGAGAAGTAGCAGATATAACTGGAAAGATACACCGGAAAGGGGCCATTGCGTGATGTCCTGAGAGGGTGAACTTTATTTTGTGGGCAGTAGAAGCCACTGAAGAATTTTTTGTTTCATATTCGAAGTTTAAAACCTTACTCTGGTGAGAAAAACACTGGAGGAGAACCGGAAATAAGGAAGAGCATGTTATGGATATTAGATAGATGTGGAAAATAAGGGCCTGAGCCAAAGTTGTAGCAGTGAGAATAAAGAGAATAGGATTCAACAAGACATAATAAGGATGTCAGATCTCTGTTGTTGAGAATGTGGGAAATAGAGCACATTTTTGACTTTGGGATAGAGTGGTACTGTTCATAGAAATAGGACAGGAAGATGGTTGGTTCAGACACAGAGACAACATGATTATTATCCTTGACTTCAATGAGTTTTGGATGTTTATGGAACATCTAAGAAATGTTCAGTAGTTAGCTGGAGATACAAGTCTGGAGCTTAGGGAAGAAGTTGTAACTAGGGATGATTAATTTAGCAGAGGGGGTTGAAAATCACACAGAATTTGGGCAATTTCACATTTAGCTTTTCACATATTCAATCTCCGATTGTAATGTAAATAGGATAACAATTCGGTTGAAGTATGAATCTATAGAGCCATCACCAGATTCTTTTGCTTTCACATAGTCTGTTTTTGTCATAACAAATTTGTCTCTTTTATCAGTGCTATTGAAACTGAGCTTTATAAAGCCTTCATCTCTAAAAAAACATTTTCCAAGGGGCAGCTCCAAAGATAGAAAAGTGTATTGGATGAATCCTATTCTGACCTAATATGGCATTTAAAAAATGTGTTTGCATTGCTACATGTAATTTTACAGTGGTTGTAGTTTTATAAATTCTTTGAATGGGATAAAATACTAGTTAATTAGTGCTCATAAGTCAACTTCCTCTGAATTGGTTTTCTGACTTTTATCACATAGGAACAATATTCCATTGCAGAGATGATCCTTCGTGTTGATTGTTTTGTGCATGAACATTTTGAAGGTCTGTAGGATTTAAAGCTTCCTTCTTCTAGTCTATCAGGATGCCCCTAATACTTTATGCCAGTTCCACCTCCCTGTAGCCAACCAACTACTTGGCTAATTGCTAGTTTAAAACCTCACTCTAGATCTTACCTGTTTCTAAGTTATCTGGACACGGTTGTGTCTTCCAGTCTAGACTTCCTCCCAGGGTTTGTCTATAGTGCCTGCTGCCTCCTAGTGGGCTGGTATTGTTGCAGGGTGAACCCTTCATGCTTGACCCAGCCTGAAACATGTAACTGGGTATCATCCATGTATGTCTTAACCAGCAAGAGAATCAGAAGGGTGGCAGGTCTGGAAAGCAGTTGATATGTAGAAAGGCAGAAGAAAATTGTCATCTTTAACCAGATGCACTCTAGGAAAGACCTGAAAGATAGTTTCAAATAATTAAAACTCTGTGATACAGAAGAAGGAGGCTTTATATGCTATAGACCTTCTGGAGGTAGAACAAAGACCAGCGGTTTAAAGCAGAGACAGATTCAGGTTTAGCATAAAAAGAACTTTCTAACATTTAGTGAAATTAAATGAAAGGTTACAAACTGCGAAACTTATCCATCGTTGTATATGTTATACAGAGGATATATGTTTACCTGTGCAGTGACTGAAAACAGGATTTGGGTGTCAGACCTGAAGTGGAGCCTTACTCCACTGCTTCCTTAACGTGTGGCCTCCTTTTGAAGAGGGATAATGACAGGACCAGCTTGACACTTGGGCCAATCCTGCTGCCTTCACTCCCGAGAGCACTCCCCAATAACCTTCCCGCATGCTAATCTATATCCCAGTGTCTGTTTCCTGGGGAACCCTATTTAAATTATTAGTATTTTCATCTTCATCATCTGATTCTGGCAAATTGTCAGCACCTTCAGGGCACAGAATCAGCCTTATTCATCTTTATATTTCCAGAGCTGTGGTCATTCAATAAATCTTTCCATATCTTACCTTTGTGAGGGCTTCAGAATGAATCTTACCAAACAGCTTTCTTCCCTCCAACTGAGTGGTGGGTAACACATGTCCATAAAATGCCTTTTGCCTCTTTTTTTCACCAAATGCTCTTCAGCATAAACTTCATGCTTAAGAACATGGATTCCCAAATACAAAGGTACCTCTAGAAACAAAATGCCACTCCCTCTTATATTGTATATTTTTCAATTAATTACTAGTTTAAGTAAAATTAAGCAGTCATTATAGTTCACATTAACCTTGTGTTAGCAGAATAGCTTAGTGATTGAAACAAGATTTGGGTGTCAGACAGACCTGAGTCGAAGCCTTACCCCACCACTTCCTTAGTGTGTGGCCTCCCTAAGTTTCATTGTCCACGTCTTTTCAGGAAGGATAATGATAATACCTCCCTCTCTGGGCTGTGGGGAGAATCAAAGAAGAAAATGTGTGCAAAACACCAGACATATAGCAAATACTCAAAGCATGTCAGCTATTGTCCGTGATGTTATTTCTTAATATTTCAAGTTCATTTTATTATTCATTCTCTGTAAAGTTGTTTTCATACAGATCAAAATACTTACTAATTTCCCTTGTAATTTCTTCTTTGACCTATGGGTTATTTAAAAATCTGTTGTTTAATTTGCAAATATTTGTGGATATCCAAATTTCCTTCTGTTGTTGAGTTCTGATTCCATCCCACTGTAGTCAGAGAACATACTTTGTATGATTTCAATCCTTTTAAATTTATTGACTTATTGTATGGCCTAGTTCAATTCTTTGTAAATTGATATAAGACATGTGAAATCTAAATATTGCTCCAGGGGCTTCCCTGGTGGCCCAGTGGTTAAGAATCCACCTGCCAATGCAGGGGACACGGGTTCGAGCCCTGGTCCGGGAAGATCCCACATGTCGCCGAGCAACAAAGCCCGTGAGCCACAACTACTGAGCCTGCAAGCCACAACTACTGAAGCCCGCATGCCTAGAGCCCCTGTTTTGCAACAAGAGAAGACACCACAATGAGAATGGTTAAAATCATTGCCTCTGAATCTGGAAAGATCTGCATGTCAATTTACTTCTCTGAGCTTTAATTTTCCTCATCTGTAAAATATAGGTAATAATTGTACCTGCTCACCAGTCAGGGTTTTTGTTGCAAATTTAGGCAAAAGAGCAATATATTTGTAGGAGAGTTCATAAAATTCATGAGAAATATGTAGAATTGAGCTCAGAAATTGGGCTGGAGCCACGTTATGCTGGAGGAGAAACATGACTAAGTCCTCTGTGGGAGTAGTCTGGTCAGGGTGGCCCTTCAGCCCTTTGCGTGAGTTCTAGGATGAGTGGCACACACTCCAGACCTGGAGTTCCAGGCAGGAGGATCCAGATGGCTGAGGCTTGGTTGCATGGTCATGCCGAGATGTGTCAGGGAAAGTAAGTACCTGGTCTATTCAATTCATACAATACCCTCATGCATAGATAATGGGCAGCCAAACAAATGAACAGGCAACCAAATAATGGGCAAACAGACCACACAGAATTTTTGTGGGTATTAATTACTATATATTACTAATATATTGCAAAGTGCTTAACACAGTACCTGGTAGATATTGGGTATTAGATCCAATTGTTCTTTCTCTCTCTTGTTTTCTCTGAGAAGCGAAACCACTAGGAGTCATATATAATAAGGTTCCATACATTCAATAGAGAGGAAAGAAAACTACAAAGCCCCAAAACAACTGCATTTGTATTTTGTTAAAAAAAAACCCAACTATCTGAGTACACTTACACTGGGTATAATTGCTGCACTGAGAATGTTTCCTTAAATAAGCGTTTAGTAATATAAAAGTTAAATTATCCAAGGATAATAAAGGTGTTTGACTTTCTTAAGCAGGTAAAGAAAACACATTTTCTCCCTCACTGACTTTTTTGGTGGATTTAAACTAGAACCTGAGTGCTTAAGAACAGGAATAATAGAAGCATCTGAGAGCTTTGTGTTAAGATAGTGGATCCCACCCTCCCTTTTTTTTTTTTTTGCTATAAGGTAACTGGTTTGGGATACACTGTCTAGAAATTACAGTGTTTCTTGGGGCAAGGTACATTCTTCAATATTTGAAATGATGGGACTTCCCTGGTGGACCAGTGGTTAAGGCTCCGCATTTCCAATGCAGGGGGCACGGGTTCGATCCCTGGTCGGGGAACTAAGATCCCACGTGCCACATGTTGCCACCAAATAAAAAATAAATAAATAAAAATTTTAAAAAATGTCCAAATCAGTGGCTTAAAACAAACAAAAACAAAACAACAAAAAGATTTGAAATGTTATCCTAATAAAAGATCTGTACAAAATATGCATCACAACATGGTTTACAATAGTAAAAATTGAAAGAATGTAAATGACCATCAACTGCACTTGTTTTCCGCTAGAACAGTGGAATACCATGCAGCCAAAGTATCATTTTTGCTCTGTTTCCAAAATCTATTGCTCCTTCTAAGATTACCAATGTCCTCCATATTTATTATGTCCAAAGGCTAATTTTTTTTTAGTACTTATCCTACTGTGGAAAGGCAGTGCCCTGGGTAGGAGATTCTAAGATAGAGATTTCATGGAAGGAAGTCAATAAGGAGAATCAACAGCAGTGGGGGAGGGAAGGAAGCAAGACTCTGGGCAGAGGGAGAAGTTACACTGTGATGCATTTGGGTTAACAAAGGCGTCAGCGAGTCCTAAAGGGGAATTCTGGAACTGACATGGCCCTTCAGCATTGTCCTGGAGTGGGTGAGAGGGGGCCTTTTTCCCCGCTGTTGTCCAGTCATCAAATGCTGGCCACGCTGGGAATAGAGTTCTTAGGTCAAGTGGTTCTCTCACAGTTGAAGGCAATTCTCAGAGAGGGGTCAGCTGAGAGCTGTTTGCTGCCCAAACTCCTAGAAGCTGGAGGAAGGAGGGGTTCAGTCCTGGAAGGGGGATCTGGTGACACACCAAGTCATCTACTACCCCTAATTTGCTTGTTACCATCATGCTTGGCTACTCCTCATTTGAAATACTCTTTCCTGGCTTCTGGGTTGCCACACTGTCTTTTTTTTTTTTTTTTTTAACTTCTTTACTGGAGTATAATTGCTTTACAATGTTGTCTTCGTTTCTGCTGTATAACAAAGTGAATCATCTATATGTATACATATATCCTCATATCCCTTCCCTCTTGTGTCTGCCTCCCACCCTGCCTATCCCACCCGACTAGGTGGTCACAAAGCACCAAGCTGATCTCCCTGTGCTATGCAGCTGCTTTCCACTAGCCATCTATTTGACATTTGGTAGTGTATATATGTCCATGCCACTCTCTCACTTTGTCCCAGCTTACACTTTCCCCTCTCCGTGTCTTCAAGTCCATTCTCTACATCTGTGTCTTTATTCCTGTCCTGCCCCAGGTTCTTCAGAACTTTTTTTTTTTTAGATTCCATATATATGTGTTAGCATACGGTATTATTTGTTTTTCTCTTTCTGACTTACTTCACTCTGTATGACAGGTTCTAGGTCCATCCACCTCACTACAAATAATTCAACTGCGTTTCTTTTTATGGCTGAGTAATATCCCATTGTATATATGTGCCACATCTTCTTTATCCATTCATCTATCGATGAACACTTAGGTTGCTCCCATGCCCTGGCTATTGAAAATAGTGCTGCAATGAACATTGTGGTACATGACTCTTTGAATTATGGTTTTCTCAGGGTATACGCCAAGTAGTGGGATTGCAGGGTCATATGGTAGATCTATTTTGAGTTTTTTAAGGAACCCCCATACTGTTTTCCATAGTGGCTGTATCAATTTACATTCCCACCAACAGTGCAAGAGGGTTCCCTTTACTCCACACCCTCTCCAGCATTGTTTGTCGATTTTCTGATGATGGCCATTCTGACTGGTGTGAAGTGATACCTCATTGTAGTTTTGATTTGCATTTCTCTAATGATTAGTGATGTTGAGCATCCTTTCATGTGTTTGTTGGCAATCTGTATATCTTCTCTGGAGAAATGTCTATTTAGGTCTTCTGCCCATTTTTGGATTGGCTTGTTTGTTTTTTTGATATTGAGTTGCATGAACTGCTTGTATATTTTAGAGATTAATCCTTTGTCAGTTGCTTCATTTGCAAATATTTTCTCCCATTGTGAGTGTTGTCTTTTGGTCTTGTTTATGGTTTCCTTTGCTGTGCAAAAGCTTTTAAGTTTCATTAGGTCCCATTTGTTTATTTTTGCTTTTATTTCCATTTCCCTAGGAGGTGGGTCAAAAAGGATCTGGCTGTGATTTATGTCATAGAGTGTTCTGCCTATGTTTTCCTCTAAGGGTTTTAGAGTGTCTGGCCTTACATTTAGGTCTTTAATCCATTTTGAGTTTATTTTTGTGTACGGTGTTAGGGAGTGTTCTAACTTCTTTTACATGTAGCTGTCCAGTTTTCCCAGCACCACTTATTGAGGAGGCTGTCTTTTCTCCATTGTACATTCCAGCCTCCTTTATCAAAGATAAGGTGACCATATGTGCATGGGTTTATCCCTGGGCTTTCTATCCTGTTCCATTGATCTATACTTCTGTTTTTGTGCCAGTCCCATACTGTCTTGATTACTGCAGGTTTGTATAGTCTGAAGTCCAGGAGCCTGATTCCTCCAGCTCCATTTTTCTTTCTCAAGATTGCTTTGGCTATTTGGGGTCTTTTGTGTTTCCATAGAAACTGTGAAATTTTTTGTTCCTGTTCTGTGAAAAATGCCATTGGTAGGTTGATAGGGATTGCATTGAATCTGTAGATTGCTTTGGGTAGTATAGTCATTTTCACAGCGTTGATTCTTCTAATCTAAGAACATGGTATATCTCTCCATCTGTGTGTATAATCTTTAATTTCTTTCATCAGTGTCATAGTTTTCTGCATACCGGTCTTCTATCTCCTTAGGTAGGTTTATTCCTAGATATTTTATTCTTTTTGTTGCAATGGTAAATGGGAGAGTTTCCTTAATTTCTCTTTCAGATTTTTCATCATTAGTGTATAGGAATGCAAGAGATTTCCGTGCATTAATTTTGTTTCCTGCTACTTTACCAAATTCATTGATTAGCTCTAGTAGTTTTCTGGTAGCATCTCTAGGATTCTCTATGTACAGCATTATGTCATCTACAAACAGTGACAGTTTTACTTCTTCTTTTCTCATTTGAATAAATTTTATTTCTTTTTCTTCTCTGATTGTTGTGGCTAAAACTTCCAAAACTATGTTGAATAATAGTGGTGAGAGTGGGCAACCTTATCTTGTTCCTGATCTTAGTGGAAATGGTTTCAATTTTCACCATTGAGGACGATGTTGGCTGTGGGTTTGTCATATATGGCGTTTATTATGTTGAGGTAAGTTCCCTCTATGTGTACTTTCTGGAGGGTTTTTAACATAAATGGGTGTTGAATTTTGTCAAAAGCTTTTTCTGCATCTATTGAGATGATCGTATGGTTTTTCTCCTTCAATTTGTTAATATGGTGTATCACATTGATTGATTTGCATATATTGAAGAATCCTTGTGTTCCTGGAATAAACCCCACTTAATCATGGTGTATGATAGTTTTAATGTACAGTTGGATTCTGTTTGCTAGTATTTTGTTGAGGATTTTTGCATCTATGTTCATCAGTGATATTGGCCTGTAGTTTTTTTGTGTGACATCTTTGTCTGGTTTTGGTATCCGGGTGATGGTAGCCTCATAGAATGAGTATGGGAGTGTTCCTCCCTCTGCTATATTTTGGAATAGTTTGAGAAGGTTAGGTGTTAGCTCTTCTCTAAGTGTTTCAAGGAATTCGCCTGTGAAGCCATCTGGTCCTGGGCTTTTGTTTGTTACAGTTTCAATTTCAGTGCTTGCGACTGGTCTGTTTATATTTTCTACTTCTTCCTGGTTCAGTCTCAGAAGGTTGTGTTTCCTAAGAATTTGTCCATTTGTTCCAGGTTGTCCATTTTATTGGCATATAGTTGCTTGTAGTAATCTCTCATGATCCTTTGTATTTCTGCAGTGTCAGTTGTTACTTCTCCTTTTTCATTTCTAATTCTATTGATATGAGTCTTTTCCTGATGAGTCTGGCTAATGGTTTATCAATTTTGTTTATCTCCTCAAAGAACCAGCTTTTAGTTTTATTGATCTTTGCTATTGTTTCCTTCATTTCTTTTTCATTTATTTCTGATCTGATCTTTATGATTTCTTTCCTGCTGCTAACTTTGGGGATATTTGTTTTTCTTTCTCTGATTGCTTGAGGTGAAGATTAGGTTGTTTATTTGAGATGTTTCTTGTGTCTTGAGGTAGGATTTTATTGCTATAAACTTCCCTTTTAGAACTGCTTTTTCTGCATCCCATAGGTTTTGGGTCATCATGTTTCATTGTCATTTGTTTCTAGGTATTTTTTGATTTCCTCTTTGATTTCTTCAGTGATCTCTTGGTTATTTAGTAGTGTACTGTTTAGCCTCCATGTGTTTGCATTTTTTACAGATTTTTTTTCCTATAATTGATATCTTGTCTCATAGCGTTGTTGTTGGAAAAGATACTTGATATGATTTCAATTTTATTAAATTTACCAAGGCTTGATTTGTGACCCAAGATATGATCTATCCTGCAGAATGTTCCATGAGCATTTGAGAAAAATGTGTATTCTGTTGTTTTAGGATGGAGTGTCCTATAAATATCAATTAAATCCATCCTGTTTAATGTGTCATTTAAAGCTTGTGTTTCCTTATTTATTTTCATTTTGGTTGATCTGTCCATTGGTGAACATAGGGTGTTAAAAGTCCCCTACTATGATTGTTTTACTGTCAATTTCCCCTTTTCTGGCTGTTAGCATTTGCCTTATGTATTGAGGTGCCCCTATGTTGGGTGCATAAATATTTACAATTGTTATATCTTCTTCTTGGATCAATCCCTTGATCATTAGGTAGTGTCCTTCTTTGTCTCTTGTAATAGTCTTTATTTTGAAGTCTATTTTGTGTGATATGAGTATTGCTACTCCAGCTTTCTTTTGGTTTCCATTTGCATGAAATATCTTTTTCCATCCCCTCACTTTCAGTCTGTATGTGTCCCTAGGTCTGAAGTGGGTTTCTTGTAGACAGCATATATATGGGTCTTGGTTTGGTACCCATTCAGCCAGTCTATATCTTTTGGTTGGAGCATTTACTCCATTTACATTAAAGATAATTATTGATATGTATTTTCCTATTACCATTTTCTTAATTGTTTTGGGTTTGTTATTGTTGGTGTTTTCCTTCTCTTGTGTTTCTTGCCTAGAGAGGTTCCTGGAGCATTTGTTGTAAAGCTGCTTTGGTGGGGTTGTATTCTCTTAGCTTTTGCTTGTTGGTAAAAGTTTTAATTTCTCTGTCAAATCTCAATGAGAGGGCTTCCCTGGTGGCGCAGTGGTTAGCAATCTGCCTGACAATGTAGGGTATATGGGTTCGAGCCCTGGTCTTGGAAGATCCCACATGCTGTGGAGCAACTAAGCCCGTTCACCACAACTACTGAGCCTGCTCTCTAGAGCCTGTGAGCCACAACTACTGAGCCCACACACCAGAGCCCATGTTCCGCAAGAAGAGAAGCCACCGCAATGAGAAGCCTGTGCACCACAACGAAGAGTAACACCCGCTCACCGCGCCAGAGAAAGCCAGCCCACATAAATGAAGACCCTACACAGCCACACACACACAAAAAATTTGAATGAGATCCATGCTGCATAGAGTAATCTTTCGTGTAGGTTTTTTCCTATCATCACTTTCAATATGTCCTGCCACTCCCTTCTGGCTTGCAGAGTTTCTGCTGAAAGAGCAGCTGTTAACCTTATGGGGATTCCCTTGTATATTATTTGTTGTTCTTCCCTTGCTGCTTTCAACATTTTCTCTTTGTATTTAATTTTTGATAGTTTGATTAGTATGTGTCTTGGCGTGTTTCTCCTTGGATTTATCCTGTATGGGACTCTCTGTGCTTCCTGGACTTGATTAACTATTTCCTTTCCCATATTAGGGAAGTTTTCAACTATAATCTCTTCAAATATTTTCTCATTCCCTTGCTTTTTCCTTTCTTCTTCAGGGACCCCTATAATTCGAATGTTGGTGCATTTAATGTTGTCCCAGAGGTCTCTGAGACTGTCCTCAACTCTTTTCATTCTTTTTTCTTTATTCTGCACTGCGGTAGTTACTTCCACTATTTTATTTTCCAGGTCACTTATCCGTTCTTTTGCCTCAGTTTTTCTGCTACTGATTCCTTCTAGAGAATTTTTAATTTCATTTATTGTGTTGCTCATTATTGTTTGTTGCTCCTTAGTTCTTCTAGGTCCTTGTTAAACGTTTCTTTTATTTTCTCCTTTCTATTTCCAAGATTTTGGATCATCTTTACTATCATTTCCCTGAATTCTTTTTCAGGTAGCCTTCCTATTTCCTCTTCATTTGTTTGGTCTGGTGAGTTTTTACCTCTCTCCTTCATCTGCTGTGTATTTCTCTGTCTTCTCATTTTGCTTAACCTACTGCATTTGGGGTCTCCTTTTCGCAGGCTGTGGGTTCATAGTTACCGTTGTTTTTGGTATCTGCCCTCAGTGGCTAAGGTTGGTTCGTAGGTTGTGTAGGCTTCCTGGTGGAGGAGACTAGTGCCTGTGTTCTGGTGGATGAGGACGGATCTTGTCTTTCTGGTGGGCAGGACAGTGTGGTGGTGTGTTTTGGGGTGTATGTAACCTTATTATGATTTTAGGCAGCCTCTCTGCTAATGGTGGTGTTGTGTTCCTATTTTTCTAGTTGTTTGGCATGGGGTGTCCACCACTGTATCTTGCTGGTCATTGAGTGGAGCTGGGTCTTAGCCTTGTGATGGTGATCTCTGGGAGAGCTTTCTCTGTTTGATATCATTTGGTGCTGGGAAGTCTCTGGTGGACCAATGTCCTGAACTTGACTCTCCTACCTCAGAGGCTCAGGCCTGACACCTGGCCTTAGCACCAAGACCCTCTCAGCCACACGGCTCAGAAGAAAAGAGAGGGAAAAAAAGAAAGAAAGAAAGAAAAATAAAATAAAGTTATTAAAATAAAAAATATTATTAAAAATAAAAAAGTAATAAAAAAAGGAAAGAAAGAGAGAACAACCAAATAAAAAACAAATCCACCAATGATAATAAGCACTAAAAACTATACTAAAAAATAAATAAATAAAACGGACAGACAGAAGAACCCTAGGAGAAATGGTAAAAGGAAAGTTATACAGACAAAATCACACAAAGAGGCATACACGTACACAAAAATATAAAAAGGAAAACAATATATATATTTTTTAAAAAGGGAAGAGAGCAACCAAATCAATAAACACATCTACCAGTGATAATAAACTCTAAATACTAAACTAAGGTAAACATAAAACCAGAAACAAATTAGTTGCAGAAAGCAAACCCCAAGTCCACTGTTGCTCCCCAAATCCACCACCTCAATTTTGGGACGATTCGTTGTCTTTTCAGGTATTCCACAGATGCAGGGGACATCAGGTTGATTGTGGAGATTTCATCTGCTGCTTCTGACGCTGTTGGGAGAGATTACCCTTTCTCTTCTTTGTTCACACAGCTCCTGGGGTTCAGCTTTGGATTTGGCCCGGCCTCTGTGTGTAGGTCACCTGAGGGCATCTGTTCTTCACTCAGACAGGATGGAGTTAAAGTAGCAGCTGATTAGGGGGCCCTGGCTCACTCAGGCCAGGAGGACGGAGGGGTACAGAATGTGGGGTGAGCCTGCAGCGGCAGAGGCCAGCATGATGTTGCAACAGCCTCAGACATGCCGTATTTTCTCTCATGGAAGTTGTCCCTGGATCATGGGACCTTGGCAGTTGCGGGCTGCACAGGCTCCCGGGAGGGGAGCTGTGGATAGTGACCTGTGCTCGCACACAGGCTTCTTGGTGGCTGCAGCAGCAGCCTTAGCATTTCATGCTCGTCTCTGGTGTCCAGGCTGATAGCCGCGGCTCACGCCCATCTCTGGAACTCAGGCGGTGCTCTGAATCCCTCTCGTTGTGCACCCTGAAACAATGTTCTCTTGCCTCTTAGGCAGGTGCAGACTTTTTCCCGGACTCCTTCTCAGCTAGCTGTGGTGCACTAGCCCCCTTGAGGCTGTGTTCATGCAGCCAACCCCAGTCATCTCCCTGGGATCTGACCTCCGAAGTCGGAGTCTCAGCTCCCAGCCTCCACCCGCGTCAGTGGGTGAGCAGACAAGCCTCTGTGGCTGGTGAGTGCTGGTTGGCACCGATCCTCTGTGCGGGAATCTCTCCGCTTTGCCCTCCACACCCCTGTGGCTGCGCTGTCCTCCGCGGCTCCGGTGCTTCCCCCTCCGCCACCCACAGTCTCTGCCCGCGAAGGGGCTTCCAAGTGTGTGGAAACCTTTCCTCCTTCACAGCTCCCTCCCACTGGTGCAGGTACCGTCCCTATCCTTTTGTCTCTGTTTATTCTTTTATCTTTTGCCCTACCCAGGTATGTGGGGAGTTTCTTGCCTTTTGGGAGGTCTGAGGTCTTCTGCCAGCGTTCAGTGGGTGTTCTGTAGGAGCTGTTCCACATGTAGATGTATTTCTGATGTATCTGTGGGGAGGAAGGTGATCTCCGTGTCTTACTCCTCCTCCATCTTGAAGATGCGCCCTGCCACACCTTTTTTTTCTTTCTTTCTTCTGTCCTCTCTGAGGGTCTTCCTTCTAGACTTGAATTTCATAGAGATTTCCCTGGACCTTTATTTCTCCTTACTCAACATGAGCGAATTCTACCTCATGCCTTCAAATATTATCGATGACTTCTAAATGTATAACTGTAACTCATTTGTCTCAACTACTGGACATATGATGTCTCACAGGAATCTCAACATTTTATTAAACTGAACCCATATCTTTAGTATTGATCTTTACCCGGTGTTCTCTTAGTTGTTTATGCTAGAATCCAGGAAGTCAACCTTAGCTTCTTCCTCTGCATTATACCTTCATTCAAAAATGACCTAAGTTTTGCAAATTTGTCCAACAAAATCCACCTCATAAGTATGCTGTTATTTTTTTTTCTATTTTTTCTTTTATCTGAACTGCTGCAGTAGCCGCTTCACTGCCCTCCTAGTATACATCTTTGCTTCCTTCAGATCATTCTTTATATAGTAGCTAGAATGATCATTCAAGAATGCAGAATATCACCATGTCACTCACCTATTTCAAACCCTGGACTAACTCCCCTGTGCACTAAAATTATTACTGTGACCTAAAAAGTCTTTTGTGGATACTCGATTTTTGTCTGTTTCTCAAATATGTTTTTCATATGCTGTTCCCACTGCCTGGAATACACTACTCCCAGATTTTCTTATCACCTGACAATTATTCTTTAACTTTCAGCATAGAATCAATATATTACTTTTTCAGGGAAACTTTTTCAAACTTCCCTGGCTAAATTGGCTTTCCCTGCTAAAGGCATTTACCCTTTCTCTCTCAGATGCTTTATTAGGATCTTAAATTAAGTATAAATTTTATTTCTTCTCTCCCACATTAGACTAATAATTTCACGAGAAATAAGACGATGATTTTTGGTCTACCACTAGGCTGTCAGTGTCTAGAAAGTATCTCAAACACAGTAGTCCTTCAATAAATTTCAGTTGAACATTTTATCAATATACACACATACATATATATTACACATCCATACCCATGTTGTCTTAGTCTGCTCAGGCTGCTACAACAAAAATACCATAGATTGGGTGGCTTAACTAACAAACATTTATGGTTATGGAGGCTGTAAATTTCAAGATAAAAGTGCCAGGAGATTTGAGTCTGGGGACGACTAATTTTTTGCATGTTTGTGCTGTTTTCTTTTAGGTTTTAGGAAAGACCATATTTAGGTATGATTCCAAGTCTATTTCCTGATGTTTCTGAAAATCAATACATTTGAACAATAATTCAGAATTATGGATTTTGTAACTTTCCCAGGAATCCTGGGTACCACCAAGCATGTAGTAGATGTTCAGTAGGTGCCTATTGATCAAGTAAGTGATAGAGTAAAGATAATTGTAAGCCACGTGTGATGGTTAATTTTATGAGTCAACTTGGCTAGGCCATGATACCAAGATATTTGGTCAAAACCAGTCTAGATGTAGCTGTGAAGCATTTTTTTTTAAAAGAAATTAACATTTAAGTAAAGCAGATTGCAGATTATTCTCCATAATGTGGGCAGGCCTCATCCTTAGAAAAAAGACTGAGGTCCCCTGAGTAAGAGGGAGGTTCTGCCTCTAGACTGCCTTTGGGTCTGAGCTGCAATATCACCTCTTCCCTGGTCTCCAGCCTGCCAGTCTGCCCTGTATATTTCAGGCTTGCCAGCTCTAACAATTGCATGAGCCAATTCCTTAAAATAAATCTCTCTCTGTATATTTCCATATCCTATCAGTTCTGTTTCTCTGGAGAACCCTGACTAATATGCCATGTGGTCCCTATTTTGTGATCTGGAGCTTGAGTATATGAATTACTGATATAAGTTTGAATTTGAGATGCCCCTTCATTTCATCTCACCACCAGTTATACTAAATTATGTTCCAAAATGTGATTTTTTTCCCCTTACATTAACATATCAACTCTCTACTTCAGTGGAATTTGGTTAAACAGGTGAATTACATGAAAAAAGTGTGACTAAATCTTACTTTCCAGAATGCAAAATAAATTACCCTCCTAATTTGAAAACTTAAATGAAAATCTTAAAAGTTCCAGGCTCTGGGATAAGTGTTTACAGTCACCATATGACCAAGGGCAGCTAGGGAGCGTCTAATGATCTATTTTATATTCTCTGAGGCTGAATCTGCCATGGAAAGCACGAGGCTAACAGGAGACCTTCCTTGTAAACGGGCAGGAGTTCTGACGTAATGAACTATGCTCCCAGCGCGGACACCATAAACTTCGTAATGAATAACACTCTTTGAACGTCTGGACAAGAAAGATGTCTCACTCCAGGAGGGA